>NC_053459.1:19866590-21066590 GCF_015227805.2 Hirundo rustica
AATAAATAAAACAAGCTCAGACCAGACAAAGCTGATAAGCTGCAGCCAGGCAGAGAGGGATGGAACCTGTCTTTGGAGTCATGAGCTGGGCTCTACTGATGTGACAACACTGAAGGCAGTCAGACAGAGGAAGAGATCAAATACTGAGCTTTTGAGTCCTCTTGCTTCCCAAATGCACCAAACAAAACGGCTAGTATGTTACCTGGAGTAAAAGACAAGTCAATAATAAAGAGATAAAGTAAGCAATAAGGAGAGGAGGGATTGATGGACATTGCAGTGACTCATCTTGCATGTATATTTAATGCTGGTGGAAAGCGTGGATGGGTACTAATGAATTGCATGTTGTGTGCCCAGTAAAAGGAACTGCTTAAATTATGCAGGACATGTCATCCTGCTGCCAAATATTTAACACCATTCCTACACAAAAGAGACAGCTCAGGGGATCCTTATTTAAACATTAGTAATCAAATCCTTCTCTTATCACGGCAAATTCTTTTGCATAATTTGTGCCTGCCATATCTAGAACTCACACACAAACTAATTCACAGAGGTGGCCCAGTGTTGGCTGACAAAACTTAGTGCTTCAGTGACAATTTGTGCTGTTCCATAACTGTGTAAGTGAGTAAAAATAAGCCTGTCTGGATCCCCATTTGCTGATTATAATTGTTGTCTGTGTCTGTATATTTTACAGTGAATTATGATAATTTCCTGTCCTGGGACTGAGAAGGAATGTCTTTACCTCAAAAAATTGCCTATTCTGACTCAAAAAGAAAAATGTTGGAAATGCAAATATTTTCCACAAATTGAAAGTCACCCCGAGCTCTCCATATCTCTTCTGAAAGTAATGCTTTTAGCAGAAACTGGCTGATCTGCCTAATGGCTACAAATTGTTCCTGCCTGAAATGAATTTTATTTAAAATTCAGTATCTTTCAAAATTTATGGTTACCAGTCTGTGGGGGTTTCTCTGCTCCTGTAAAATGCACAAAGAGAACTAACTCAGTGCAACGTGTCCTCATAAGAGTTATTACATTGTCTTATCATGAATTCATGGAATAGTTTGGGTTGAGAGGGACCTTAAAGATCATGTAGTTTCAAACCCCTGCCATGGGCAGGAATAACTTCCTCCGCCCCAGGGTGCTCAAGCCCAGTTCAACCTGGCCTTGATCACTTCCAGGGATGAGGCAGCCACAAATTCTCTGGGCAACCTGTGCCTCAACACACAGTAAAATATTTCTTCCTCATATCCCATCTAATCCTACCCTCTGTCAGTTTTAAGCTATTCCCCTTGTCCCATCTCTCCATACCCTGGCCCAAAGTCCCTCTCCAGCTCTTTTGGAGCCCCTTTAGATACTGGAAGATTATATAAGCTCTCTCCAGAACCTTCTTTTCTCCAGGATGAGCAGCCCCAACTCTCCCACCACTTCTTCATGGCAGAGGTGCTCCAGCCCTCTGAGCATCTCTGTGGCCTCCCTGGACTCACTCCAATGTGTCCATATCCTTCTAATGTTGGAGATCCCAAAACCGGACTCCAGATGGGGCCTATCAATAGCAAAATTGAGAGGGAGAATCGCTTCCTCAACCTGCTGGTCATGTTTCTTGTGGTGCCTCCCAGGACAGGGTTGGCTTTCTGGGCTGTGAGCACACATTGCTAGGTCTTGTTGAGCTTCTTGTCAATCAACACCCCCAAATTCTTCTTCTTGGGGCTGCTCTCAGTCATTCTACATCCAGCATGTACTTATGTTTATTGGTTCTTCTCTCTTATCTTAGTCCCATTTTGATTTCCTAAGAGGTTGTATTTGCTGACCCTTCTGTATTTCACACAACTGAGTGCATTTAGGTGCTGATAACTTAATAAGCATGGGAAAAGAAAAAAAAAAAAGGAAGAACAGCAGTGAAACCTTAGGCAGCCAGTAGCTTTGATAGTAGCAGATGAAGTTTCAGTGGGAATTACAAATGAGGAGAAAGAGCAGAATTTGCAATAAAGAAGCATGATGCCATGCAAGTAACTGAACTTCCATCTACATATTTCAAACTTATTCCCTCAGTGCTTGAAATTCCATAATGTTAATGCTGACCTTTAGTATGCAAGAGCATTAGGGAAAGGAAGTTGTGTCTTGCTATATTGTGAAAGCACAAAATCTAAAAAAGAGTCTGAGAGGATGATTAGGAGCTAATTAGTATCCTCCATAAGGTCTACTGTGTGTTTGATAGATGAGTTATAAGATTGGATCCCAAATTTAAACCTCTACAAAATTTTAATGTGCTGTTTTGTACCATTTTTTTAAAATAGAAACAACTGAGATTACAATGTGAATTTTTAGGTAAAGAGTCTTGGAGTAATTTCATGTGTCTTGAAGTTTTTTAAACTTATAAGTTCTAGAGAGGAAATATATAGCATAGACAAAAAAAGCAACTCAAAGTCCAAAAACATTACTGGAGGCAAATCTGTCTCTGAAGTAGTAAAATCCAAATTCTCACATCTGATTGTTTTGGTAGAGAGCTTCTGGTTACTCCAAAAGCACAAGTGGACTTCATGTTGGTTACTGATACAGAGCAGTATAGAGAACATATTTCTGTGTCTTACTGAGCATTATATGATATTTAGAGAATATATGCTATCAAGATAAATACATAAATATAGAGCAGTCTTGTCCCATGTAACCTTCTGGCTTGTGACCATTTTGCTTCAAGGACTGCCTGAGACAATGGCAGCAACAGCAACCTGATGACTCTGTTTGTCTTCCATTAATCTGAATAATTTTTTGTTGTTGTTGTTCTTTTCAAGATTTTCACTTTCTAGCCATTCATAACTCCCCAGCATTTAAATGTTATTCCAATTTTATTTTCCATTTTGAACTTCAGGCCTCATGTCACTTTACTTTCTTTCCTCAGTATTTTTGCCCTTGTCTAAATATCTCACTTGTTTTGTTTTCTGGAGGGCGCATATATATATATGTGTGTGTATGTATGTATGTATGTATAAATATATATAATATCTAATATATATTATAGATATAATATTATATATATTTAAATATATATATATAAATATAGATATATATGAAATTCTCTTTTTCAACTTTGAAACAATTGGCTTTGGGTTGGTGAATAGACCTCTCCCTTTCTGTCACTTCTCTCACCTTCTCCTTCCTACACTGTACCTGACATATTACTCCTTCTTGTCTGCTTTATGCACCTCACTCTTCATAGTTGTTTTTCCTTGCTCTCCTAATTTTCCAATCTTTGCTTTGCTCTTTTATTTTCTTCCTTTTAATTCTGTTAATTTTGGAAACTGTGCTCTTGCCTAACTGTAGTTCCCTACTTAGTTCATTTCATGTTTGATAAAGAAAAATCAAGCTTGTTAAGTCTCATTTGCCAATACATTGCCGCTAATTTGCTTCAGAAGCAATGACTGCTGCTGTTTCCTCCAGCACTTTCCCCTTTTATCCATCTCCTTTGCCATTCTTCCAGCTCTGCATGTTAAGGCTGGTGCTTGCACAAAAGCATAGTGAATGAGGCAGATGTTTGGCACCTTGACACCTTGACTCTTGGTGCCTTGGTGATGAAGCACCAAATAAACAATTTACTCAACTGCCAGCTGTGTAAAACTCTGAAAAGCCGTGGTTTGAGGAGTAGCCTTTCCTGCTGTTACACATTTCAGTTTTACTTGACATTTAGCCAAATTCTAGCTGTAAGGCACCATCTGTGGCAATGCTGCATGGAAAGCAAACCAGGTAAATGAGAGAAGCTGTCTGAGACCCAGCAGAAGGACTTTGAAACCAAGAAATGTGCTTTTCCAAGGACTTTTTTGTCCTGCATTCAGTTGAAAATTTGATCCAGTCAAACGGGACTAATTTGGATCTGCACCTTGCAATGACAATACAGCACCGGTGGCTGTCCTCCAGTGGCAAAACCAGAGATAAATCCCCCAATGATTTCCACATTATTTCTTAATTTAACCTGAATACAAGCAGGGATCTCTGGAATGCTTTATCATTCTTTCTTCAGGGAGAGAAAGTATTACAGGATGAAGCCTGAGCTCCAACTGTGCAATAAAATAGCTTTGACTTTCTGGTAATGAAAGCAGAATTAAGTTCATTCTATCTAGTGGGTGTGAAATTAAGTCATTTGGTGTGACACTTTTGCATTTTCTTGAGAGCCTAACAAAAGACCTTGTTGAGAGTGACAATGAAATGATCAATAGATGGTTTCTTGAAACCAAATAAACTAGATTTCTATGTGAACAATGAGCAGCACATCACAATACCAACTGAAGTATAGTTTTTATTGGTCCTTGGCTTGAAACTAAACTGTTAATTAATATAATGTGATGTTCATAGAGGTTTGAAGAGTAGAGATGAATGGAGCATTCTCATTTTAATCACCACACATTTTCCTTCTGCTCTTACCTTTAATAGTGAACCTTAAATACTTCCAGTCACCTCTCCTTTCACTTTTTTTGTTTAAATATTTATGTGTGGAATTAGATAAAATAATTTTAGCAGCTCTACATTGGCTACTTAATTGATATGGCAAGTGAATCAGGGTGAGATTGAACTCACCTGAAACTAACAAAAAGATTGTAAAAATCTCTACTTTTAGAAAGAGATTAAGCCATACTGAGATATGAATATAAGGATATTTCCAGTCTATTTTCCCCCAAAAATATGCATTTTTCTATATCTATACCCTGCTTCAGTGGCAAACACCATGTTAAAACAAGCAGCATATTATCTTCATACAAGCTTTTCTTGTAAACTCAGGAATAAGTCATGTCAAATAGGAGAAAAATCTTTGAAAGAGCCTTGACCAGAGTGTAAATTAACCCCTATATAAGTACAAAGCTCTGAGAGCGAGCTTCTGATGTTGTCTGGGTTGCCTAACTACAAGCTGATATTCCTATCAGAAGGGGAACAGAAAAAGCATTTATATTTGCAGAACTCTTGCATGGCCAGACAGTGCTTTACTCAAATGGTATGAGAACTTCCTCCCTGTTATCAGCTCTCCATAGGATGAAATTATGCAGCTGGCTTTCAGAATCATTATGTGTGTGTTCAGATCTGTGTTATTTTCATTTATCTCCTGAATTCCTTCTGAGTTCTGAGTTTTTGAGTTACAGTGAGATAATTTTCAAGCTTCCCCTCTCCTTTGCAGAAAGTAGAAATATTTTTTTTCTTTAGTGGAAGTTGAGATTCTCTACTGTGAATCTACTCAGTAGACAAGCCTCTAAAAGAAACAGTAATATTAATGAGGTGATGATGAAGATTTCAGCTCTTTGCAATTTCTCTTACCCCACAAAATCAACCCCTTTTTCGACTCAGTTGAGGATCAGTTTACATATGGATTTACATACAAGGTAAATTTGGGATTTTCTCCTCACATACCCTGTGGAGGAATGAAGTACTTGTGGGAAAAAAAAAAACAAAACAAAGCAAATATATGTACCAAGAAAGACTTCTTTCCTGTATTCTCTTTCATCTGCCATCAGACACTGCCATAATCAATTGTGAGAAATAAGAATAACCTCAGGACTGAAGTGCATTGCTGACTTAAAGGGAAGATTTGTGAGTTGCCTTCCTTCTGTTCATACATGGGGTCTCTGGTGAGACAGACACGTGTTCTGGATCTTCACCTGCCTGTGCTTTCAGTCCTGGGGGCTGTAGGTTTACCTACAAATGCTCATCTGCAACAGACCATCAGCACCTTCCCTTAAAATGTAATGCATCAGAACCTAAAGGATTTGCAAAATAGGAGGGAACAGAAAAATCTCTCATTTTTTTCTCAAAATCCTATATTTCTTCATGTCTAAAAATGTTCTGCTGTCCTCCCAAATGTTGTAGTCTTTTCAAACAAGACATTGGTACTTGCCTTAATAGGGCAGTCTTCTACGTAAGTGCAGGGAAATTACCTGCACTTGAAGAGAAGCTCTAAGCCATTAGAGCAAGTAAGATTGGTCATCACTGTGCCCCAGCCCTGTTTGAAGGAAAAAAAAAAAAAAAAAAAAAGAAAGTGTGCATGTGGACTGGTATCCATGGGGTATTTTTGTTGTGTTCTGACAGTGAGTCATGACTCAAATAATTTTCTGCACAGGTATTTCTACTATTTGGACCAATAAATATCTATTCCTCAACCTGTCGCATTTAGTTTTGAAATTATATATTATTGCTGACATGCCTGGGAGTATGAGCAGCAGAAGTATTACATTTTATTTAATTATGTGCATATGTGCATATTGCACATTTCACCCCCAACCTGGGCATGTATCAGCCATCAGGAAAGGCAAAAATATCTGTTTATCAAAGACAGTGCTGAGGCAAAAGTGCCTGTTAAATTCAATGAGTCACTGTCTTTAAAGAGTCTGCTGTGGCTGTGCCTTTCTTTAAAACTGGGTATTTTTTAATCAGGGATATATTACTTCATTATGCAGGTGATCTGAATTTGGCTTTCTGAATAGTGCTTAATGAAGGAAGATTTTTGGAACCTATAACCATTAACTTGCACTCTGCAATCACATTTTTGCCAGAAAGATGACAGAAATCTGAAGTATTGTACTGGATTTCTTTTGAGCGCATATTGCTCATTTAGCTAATAAACCAATTATTTTGTATTTAGGAAACAACCCCAAAACCTCCAACTCCTAAGGTACTGCTACACAGAAAGGACATGGGTGTTTGATGGCCTCTGTAATTCCATGTTATCCAGATGCTCTACCAAGGACACGGAGTGAAGGACTCCTGGATGTTTTGGGGCACGTTGCTAAGGTAACCTGTGTTTCTGATGAAATGTGCTGGAAACAGCTGGCTTTGGAGAGTTTGTCTCTCCACTGTCAGTGCTGCCAAAAGGGAAGCAGAAGCCCTAAATAGCTGTTTTAGAATCTTTACATATGTATGTGTCAGGGGATCCCTGATGCCCTCATGTTTGTGAGGGTTTGTGCTCTTTTCTTGGCCAAGTCCGCAGCTCACATTCTCACTGGATTTGTGCAAAATCTGTTCTGAGTTTACAAAGAGTAAAAAGACATGTTGAATTTTGAGATAAAAAGCGTTTTTAGGTTTTAATTTGACGCTTCCACTTAATTCCAGATTAAATAATGGAATAACAGAATGATCTGGATTGAAAGAGACCCTAAAGATCCTCTCATTTCAGCTCCCATGCTGTGGGCAGGGACATCTTCCACTGGACCACACTTCCAGGTATGAGGTATCCACAACTTCTCTGGGCAACCTTAGTGCCTTACCACCCTCAATGTTTGCCGCAGACTCAAGTATTTGCCTCAGACTTAGTTTGTTGAGAATATTTCCCTCCGCTCTTGTTTTCTTATGTTGAGTGTGCTGCTCACAGTGTGTGTGTGTGTGTGTAACGTGAGGAACACTGCTGAACCTCAATGAATTCTGACAGTTTTCTATGTGAGAATTAGATGTGTAAAGAATCTACTGAAAGTTCTATAAGGTCTCCAAAGACCATGAATGCATGTGAAAAATGGATGTGCAAAATGCCTTCAGGCACACAGGACCTCATAGTGCTTCTCATCAGATTATGGCTGAAGTCTTGGGGTTGAAATTCTTCCTCTGGAGTTATGTAGGTAAGGTGCAAAAATAAGTCATGGCTAAGGTGTGTATGTGTGTAGCAGTAGAATTCTTTCTCTAAAGCAAAAACTGTTTTTTGAGGCAGCATAACTTCAAATCACAGCAAAGATATTTTATTATAGTACATCTGTGAACAGGACATTAAATGTTTGATATGTTTATTAAAAACCCGAGCACAGCACATTATCCATCTGCTGTGATTACGGTACAGGTAGGCAGCTGGGACTGTGAATGTAAAAATCTATGGGCTTCTGTGCAGCCCATCATCACTGCTGCTGCCAAAAGCCCTCAATAATATTATCTTCATGGCGAGGCTTCTAGTGTACTTCAAGGTGTTGTTGGCATTTCCCTCCTTCTTAATTAAAAGGAACCATTTGACATCTTGGGTGAACCCATTTGATGAAGTTACTTGTGTCTATCAGATTTGGTATAAATTATTGTGGAATATAAATTTTTGTGAAGATTCATAGCATGTGAGCTTATTTGTGCAGGGAAGCTGTACCCAACTTTCAGGAGTGGAATTTAGCTGACAGTTTGAATGGTTTAACCAAGTATTTTTCTTTGATGGGCTTCAAGATTGAGTTATCCTAATTTCTAGGAATATTAAATTTCAGAATAAAAGTGCTCACTAGAAGTATTGGTTGCCTTGGCCTGCCCAGTGTTGATCCCACAAAATCCACCATTCACCCTGCTCTCTTTCCTGCTTTATTCTGTCATGCCAGATGTTTTTGGTTGTTTCACTGGCTTTAGAATGTTTAGTAAAGCTCAACCCAGAACTGGAAGTGTTCCATCTCAAAGGTTTTTTCTATAGTTTAAGTTTTGTTTGCCTTAAGTACTGTGTTATTATCCTCTTACTGCACACTAAAACTGTTTGTTGAAACAGCAAACTAATATTGCACAGACCCTTTGCAGTTGTCTTAACACCTGTTAAGTGTACAACTGGTGTTATTCAATATCAAAAATTCAAGGAAAAAACATCCAAAAATTCTCAGGTTTTATGTATCTACAGTTACAGAAGTAAAAGGTAAAAGCTGCAAGAAGATTAATGAGATTACTTATTTAGTAGTCCAGAATGCAAAAACTATTCCTCAGACTATCATCCATCATTTCTGTTGCCTCAGGCAAAGAGGATGCTTCAAGCTTGCTTCTGATTTTACTGAGTATATTCAGTTTCCTGTGTAGCTTAAGATCATTACTTGTTTCATTAATTCGAAATGACTAAATGTGACTAAAAAGTAAAAATCATAAAAAATTAAAACTTTGTTTTCAGCTATGGGATTGCATCTCATCTCAGTTGAACTGTCACTCAATTTTTCTGGGCTTTTTTTGGTCTTGTTCATATACAGCTATGAAGAAAGTTAATATTTTCTTCTAATTTATATCCACAACTTTTTTATTACCTTCAAATATTGTTACTATTCCTTTGATCTTTCCTAGGCAAAAAATATTCTCCTATGATTTTTTAATCAATATTTATCATCATGCTTTCTTTTTCCTGTAATTACATTCTGTAAAAAGTGAAAACGTTGATAGCAAAGTTAGGCTAAATCATAGTATCCCCATGCCGGTGGTCCACAGGAGCCACAGCTTCATATTTCTATTGGTTACATGTCAGTAAATCAGATGGATGCTCTTTGTCACACCCAATTTTGCAGGTGAGATCCCAAGGCAGTCATGGCAGTGTTGAGCAATTGCAGTCAGCATCGTGGGAAAATGCTCTGGGAGAGACGGGTGGAGAGTAGGGTGTGAATCACAAACACAAGTTTTCCATCTCAACCTTAACCCACAGCCCTCTTACAGCACAGTTAGGGAACCAAAGAGTGAAATGGTTGTTCTGGGTTGTTTTTATTTGTTGTTGTTGTTGGTTTTTTTTCACTCTCACACAAAAGCTTTGCATACCAACAGAGTCATGGCTTCATGATTTTCTCCCTTAGCTGCCACAATACTAGTCTTTATTTAAGTACTACATCAAACTCTACAATCCTCTGTTAAAGCAGAATCTTCATTTTACATTCATCCTTATATAGTTGTCTGTCTTCTCTCTAAAAATATCAAATTAAGTTTGTGACATTGCTCTAATCCAATAACAGTTATTATGTGCTCAAATAGGAAAGAAAAAAAAAGGGCGTTTTTACAACTTAACTTACATGAAGCATTTGTAGATTCTGCAAGTCAATTTGAACTGAAAATTATATTGGTAAGGACTCATGATAGGAAATATGAAGGAATGAAACTACTGTCCTATCCACTGAGCTGCCTAAATATTTACTCACTGTACTTCAAAGAAAATTTTTTGTTAGAAATTATGATGGAATGCTTTTCACTGCAATCTCCCAAGGGTCTTATTATTAAAAGTAGAGCCTTCAACTCTTTGATGAATTACAGAAAGCAGTCAATTTTATCTGAGGAATTCTAATGCCCATTTCTGTAAAAGTAGATTAAAATAGGGATCTGACGAAAATAAACTGGATGACACTATCAAAGAGGGAAAAGCTGGCTTGGGAATCTTCCTTTTAGATATTCAACAAGACCATATTTCATTTGCTGGTTCTAACATGATTGTTCAGAATTTGTTTCTCTCTGCATAAAGTTTAAAAATTCTACTTACCGCTCTGGATAGCTCTTCACAACAACAGTAAGCAGAAGAATTAAAGGATCAGTTTGATAGATACTTATCTTCCTGCAAACCTTCCTTTCTGCTCCTTCAGCATATGGAATGAAACATTTAATACTATTTAATATCAGTGGCTCCAAAGGGAGGACTTAGACTTTATTTAAAATTCATTCAAACCTCATACAGTTAAAAAGCTGCCTAGACTAATTGGGAAGTTGCTTTTGTGTCATGTATAAAATTATTTAGTGGATTATCATATAACAAAAGAGGCTGGCTTCAGAAAGCACCCATTGTTATTGGTGCACATGCAAATAATTTACATCTCTTGGACTTATACTCGGAAAATTCTCATGTTATGGTGTATAAATTAGTGTATGTATTTATATGCACAAAAAGTTTATACAAAAAGAAAGACTTGCATTTTTAAAGGCTGTTGCAATCTGTGATTTTCCTCTTACTGTCTTTTGGAGATAATCGGTGGAATTGGTAGACTCTTTCAAAATGGTCCCTGTACTTAATTCTACATGACAATATAACTTGTTATGTTTTCTCTCCTCATATCCAAGTCTCTTTAAATGTTTTGCAAATGAGGTCTCATTTTTTGGATAGTGCAAGTACTGTGCAGTTGGGGTGAGGTGTCACAGAATGGGTGGGTGGCACAAAGGTTTACTCTGTGTTCACCCATTAGATGTAATCTTTTCAAAAATCCACCATGCCCACAGGAAAGAAGTAGCATTGTATCACAAAAAGGTAATGCCTTAGATGGAGGAGGATGCTTTTATAACTAAAATAATGTAGACACTGAATATGTGTTATTAATAGTTCTAGGTGCAATTTAACTTCTCCTTTAGCAATGACAATCTTCAGCTTTTCATTAGTTCTGTATAACCATAATTCTGGGGCAAGTGAGATAATTTAAAATGATATATCAATGTGAGACCAAAGTCTGACCTTAAGTTAATTGATATTACACCGTCTATCTTCACACTGCTCTAGATGATGTTGTCTGGTTCTGATATTCTCTTCAGGAGTATCATTGTCATAGAATCACAGAATCATAGAAAGGCTTGAATTGGAAGGTACCTTTTAGATAATCTCATTCCAACACCCATGCCCCCACCCAGACTGTTCTTGAACACCAGGGATTATCTGTTGTATTTACTACTCCTTATCCTTCCAGCTTCAGCAGGGCAACTTTCTCTTTTTTTTCTTTTATTTCCAAAGCTGATGGATAGGCAACTAGTAATTAATGAGAATAGTTTAAATCAGCCTTCAACTATTTCCAGTAAGCATCTCTCCTTTTCTGTTTAGATAAACACTGAATAAAACCCCGTGTATAGGGAGCATTAAGGTGGGCTTTCTATATCACATTTACCAAATATGTGAGAAAAGCCTATGAAAAAGCTTTCAAGTGTTGCTGTGCTGACAGCTGCTTGTGAGGGAGGTCAGAGCCTTTCAGAGATCTCCCACTCTCCAGTAACTGTTGAAAGCACTGCCAAGGCTGCCCAGTGAATATCCATTTAGCAGGAAGTGTTTGTCCTCCCCTTGCTCCGCTGAACTCAGTAAAAAAAAAACATCCTTTAATGAAATAGGAGCAGGCTGTGACCTCAATACCCAAATCAAAAATTGATCCTTTGGTGCACTTTTTTGCAGTCTGTTGCTTCAGATTATATCTATATCTATCTCTATCTATCTATATATATCTTATCTTTCTATCTATATACCTTAATAAATCTCTATCTTAGTGTACAGTTCAGACCTGACTGAAGAGCTGAATAAGATTTGCAACTCAGCCTGCTTTAAGATTCTTCTGATGGTTTGGAATACTTGTAACTTGTAACTTGTATGTGGAGGCTTCCACATTGTGTTTCTGTGAGAAAAT
Organism: Hirundo rustica; assembly: GCF_015227805.2. Lineage (NCBI taxonomy): Eukaryota > Metazoa > Chordata > Aves > Passeriformes > Hirundinidae > Hirundo > Hirundo rustica. Next base: position 19,878,671 of record NC_053459.1, read on the forward strand.
GCAAGTGCATCATTCCTTTTATGTACCTGACCCTCTGCTCTGAGTTGTGTCATGCAGTAAGGCAGAGGGTGACACAGCCTGTGCAGTGTAGAAACATCAAGCAATCTCATTCTGCAATTCGGGCCAAGAAGTCCTGTGGTATTTATAGCAGATGTTAACCCCCTGACCTCCCAGCCTCTTTCGGCATGAAATGGGTTGTGCTCTCCGGAGCTCTTCATGCCAGTTGAGGGAGCTGACTCCTCAGACAAAGGGATGGGACAAAAGGAACAGTATTCAGGCAGGCTGTGCTCTGTGTACTCCAGTGTACACTCTGTGCATGGCATTGAGTTAAATTTCCTCACTGCATTCAGATATGGAAAGGCATAAAATGATACCGGGCCTTTGAGTGAGAGCAATACAAAGGATTTGCTATCGGAAACCTTTTGGGGCTGTTTTTGACTGCTTTGTCTTGGCTTTTGTGATTTGGCTTTTAAATCTTAATTGTGCAGGGGTGAAAAGTCCAGATAAGTCTGTGTGATAATCACACTTTTAAAAAACTTGCTCTGACATAGCTTGCATGACAAGCCTAATCCAAAATACAGCAGTAGCTCTCTGTAATCTTAATGGTAAATGTTGACTTTATCTAAGCTTACAATTACAAATCCTCATTTAGACTTAGCAGAAGATTGCTACAAAGGAAAAGCTAGTGACCTTAAACTTTTGTACTCTGAGCATGTATAAATGGCTCCCTGCATTTGACTGTGATTTCTGTATATGAAAAAAGCAACACCCAATGTCTCTTTTGTTGCATTTAGTAAATGGTGACTGATAGCCCTTACATCCGTTATATGGCATTTCTCAGTATTGTTACTTTTTTTTTTTTTTTTTTTTTTTTTTTTTTTTTTTTTTTTTGTGTGTGTGTGTGTGTGTGTGTATGTGTGCTATCATTGATTTCTGATTGATTTCTGACTGCTTCCTTGTTAAACACTGCTGAGGGCAATCTATCAAGGGCTTCCATGATAGTGATGGGACTTTACAGTGGTGAATTGACATAATTATTTTAAAAGTCCACCAGCTAAATATCTGTTTAGTCATTTTTTGTGCAACAAGATCAGAGAACCATTTTGCAGATGAGTGTGGAATTTCAGCTATTTAAGGAGAACTAAACTCAAAGCACAATCAAGTTCAGTAATTACCTGTTCTTTGCCTGTCCTTAAGTCTCCCTTAGAGAAGAGTAAAATTGAGCTATTTGGGTTCTTGGAGAGTAGGGGGAGTTAGCATTCAGTATTTTGAAAGACTCCACATAGGGAATAAAGTAGTCTATAGTTCAATTAGAATATGGATATTCTGAACTAAATTTAAGGCCCCTTTCTAGTTAAAAAAAGCAGACTAACATTTGTGCAGATGAGCCTCAAGTCCTGCTCCATAAGCTTTTGGAAAGTGCTCCATGGAACTGTAGTCAGTTTTATGCTGTCCTGTTAGCTTTGAGCACATGCACATCATATTCTTATAGGGTTTTGTTTTGTTCTTACAGTGACTGGGCTTTTTGGATGTCTGAAAAATATAACTTGGAATTCTGCTGGTTTCACTACAGAGTACACTGAAAGATTTCAACTTTCTTTAGAAATAGAAATGCTTCCACTGTCGGAGTTGCTTACATCTTGAAATTAGTCTTCCTAGAACTCAAAAGAAAAGTTTTTAAATATTAAAAAGACATAGGAAAAAAATTGTTGGTAATATCAGAAAAAAATTTCAGTGGGAGCTAACCTGCTATTTAAAGCTGGTGTGCCTACTTTAAATTTGCATTTTGAAACAATGGCTTTCATTTCAAGTGTTCTTATTGAAAAAATCTACCATCATTTACACTGTGGCTCACAGATATTTTTGGTGCAGATTTTCAGACAAAGCATTTCAAGTTGCTTTTCTGGGGACTGAAGTGCAACAGGATATGAGCCCTGGCTAAAGTGTCAGAATATTGCAATTTTAAGCATATAAATGGATAAGTGCACGTTGGCACTTCCTTCATCTCCAAATGTGAGGGACATATAATTTTGGAATTTTATTCCACAAATATGCATTCACTTTAAAGAAACCCATGTGAGTCTTTTCCCTTAGATTAAATTCTAATGAGCAGGACAGAAGCAAAAGAGATTTGTCTTTCCCACACAAGCCAGACTGAACCTAGGAAAAAGAACCATTAAAATAGCTTATTATAGAAAGTTAATATCTTAATCTATTAACAGATTGTTTTATAAAGGGAAGTACATGAGATTTCATAATTCTCTGACAATTTATAGCTGTAGCAAAAAGTTTAATGAAGACAGACATTGACACAAATGTACCATATTCTTATGACAGTATTTATATTGGGGTTATATTTTTTTCCTTGACTTCTAGCACAAACAGTTTCTGCTTTATTCTGATGAGTTTTTATGAGCATTATCTTTTGCAAAAAAAGTACATGAGAGCCATTGATTTTATTTCAAAATCTTTAACAGCCTTCTAGTTCAGCACTTTTCTTTTGGACCAGGTGGGAAAAAAAAAAAAAAAAGGCAATTTTTTTTTTTTTTTCCAAAAATTTATATTTTTGGGGGGAACTGAAGGAAACCAGGCAATAAATTCCCATTTAAAAGTGGTTATGACAAATAGAGAAGCAGTAATTATTTTTCACGACTTCTTGACCTATTTAATCAAGTCCCTACTGCTGGAAAAAAGATCTCATTTTTGATTTGAACTTTTCTTTATTTATCTCTTTTATATTTATCAGGTGATTAATGTTAAATATGCAGCTTATTCCTCCTTAGAGAAAAGCAATATTGATTTTATTCACTGGATAATTTAATTTCCAACAGTATTTTAACTTCAATAGGTTCAGAATTTTCCTGAGGAATAGAAAGAAATGCTACTTAAAGGAAATGAAATTTTGCTATTGATAATCAGGAAGTACCACACATTAATTCATGGCAGAATTAACTGAAGTATCCTAATTACTATGGATCAGACTTTAAATTCATGCCAGAATTTAGAAGAAGCTATGGTAGTTAATATATTAAAACTAAATGTCTTTAGAAAAATATATTTTTTGTGGCTGAGTGGGAAAATGCTCCAGCTAATCTTAAAATGTAAGAAATATGCTGTAGAGAAATAATGTGTTAAGCTCCGAGTTGTTATAAAGAAACTCGAAATTTTTAAACGTCTAACTTTTTACAGTAATTATTTCATTTAGAAAATGATTTTTTACATGGATTATTGTAGGTACTTAATTCACAAGAGAGCACAACACAGATGGGGTAATGGACAATGTTAAATGTTGGCCTTGATGCAGTTCTTCCTCACATGAGATATTGTACCATGGTCAATGCAGCCTAATAAATTTTGACCATTTGGTGGTATTAGAAATGGAGTTTCCTGCCATAGAAGAGGAGGCACGTGGTGTAAGAGACTTCGTTTGTCTGACCACAGCTCTGGAATTAAAATTCTTCCTAAGTAAGTAATTTTTACAGTTGAAGCCCACATAGTTTTACTCTGTTCTACATAGTCTTTTTGGTGGTTTTTTTCCTTCCCTTTTATAGCATAAAAAGGATCCCTTCTACCCCAATAGTCTTATCCTGGAAGGAATATTCCTTACTTATCATTCTCTCTACATTTTAAATGCCCAGGTTGGAATTTCTATATATTTTTTGATAAGAACCATAGAATCTGGATAGAAAATTTTAAACAATATTAAACAAAACTGGAGTCCTGCTGCCAGGTAACTCATCATGCTGTCTCAGTCTGTGCAGCCCCACAGTTTTGAAAGGGGTAAGACTTAGGGGAAATCTGACTTGGAAAACTTGCATAATTTTGAAGAAAGGAAAAAACCTATTTTTTTAAAAGAAACCCCAACTTCTCAAAATCTGATTTTTATTTTTGTACCCCAAAGATCCTATGCCTGTAGATTAAAATGTGATTTCTTCATATGTCATTTGCCAGGAAGTTTGACAGACATGCCCAGATTCACGTCTCTTTATGTCTTACTGCATGAGCACTTACCAGCAATTGCTCTCAGTAGAATATATTAGGTATGCCTTTTAATACTCTGACAGTTAATAAATTCTCAGTTGATTCAGGGACTGGAAGTGTTTGTTCATGTTTGAAGATTAATAATTGAGGTTAAAATCTGTCACTTAAAGAAAAAAAAATTCCTCCCCTCCTCAATTTATTCCAGCCTCTGAACATAATTCACTCCTTGGTGTGTGATAGTTTTGAAGTTTTACTTTGAAAGCATCATTACAAAGAGTGTTTGGACTAGCAACTCTGGACTTTGGAAATTGCTGCAAAGCTTTAAGACTGAAACAATTTAACACAAATTTAGCAACTGGTTGTGATTCAGATCGTGGCTGCAGGACAGTGTTTGGAGAGCCAGCACGGCTCTGAGTGCCCCCAAACGCAGCCCAAAGTTCAACACTGAGAGAATTATCTCTGCAACAGCCTTGCTGCTGAAAACCTGCTGCCACTTGAGCGAGGCTGCAGGGACCTGTTGAGGCTGTTTGGTTGAGGAAGGGCTTTGTGGCATCCCCCAGCCCCAGCCAGGCCACAGGGGTGGGTGACCAGCTCTTGGCTGCCACGTGCTGTCCTGTGTCCTCGGTCACTTGTGGGCTGAGGCGCAGGGAACCATGGGCACTGCTCCACCCTGAAATGCTGTGTGATTCCTGAAATGCTTTACATGCGCATTCCTGCTTCCCTTGTGGCACAGACCTGGGGATCTGTGATGTTTTAATTCATTATGGATTGTTAAAGGAGACTCATGGCCTGTGAGCATCAATATTAAACCTACTTGTGAAATTAGGTACTGTCTTGAGGAAGAGAGGTTTACCTCTCTATTCAGGAGCTGTTATATGAGGAAAAATCATTTGCTAGGCTTTTGTTTATCTCTTGCCAAAAATCCCCAGGATTTATGCAACTCAGTGTGTTTGTACCAAAGGTTATGAAGAAGAGAGTTGGGGAAGAGTGACCTTCCAAAGCACAGACAGTTTCTAGACTGTTAGTAGGAGATCTAGAGCTTTAGGTCTTCCTCCTCCTCACAGGGGTTTGTACCAAACACTTTCCATCACTTTACTGGAGTCAGGGAATATCAGTACACAGCTTTCATAAGTTTAACCTGACTATTTATGAATTTAATTCATCTTTCAACTTCTCTCTACAGATATATAGATAAATAGACAAAAAATAACAGCTTGACCCAACAGCCGTGCCCATTTTCTCCTTGCCACATCAGCCCTGTCTGAGGTAAGGTGGGGGTCCTCTTCCCCGTTTAAAGGTGGCTTCACTCTACACTCTACAGGTCTTTCCAGAATTACACTGAACCTGGTGGGTGAAAATTTGTTATTCCAACAGCGGTAGCGTGAAAGAGAGGATGTGAGAGAAGCCAGATTTGAAACTGCAATTTCTGGTCTTTCCTCTCTCAGTTTTTGTTAATTTGATGCCTTTTCCCTTATATAACTCTAGGGGAACAAAATATGTGTCTGGTTGTAAACAATATTGTCTCAGTTTCTTAACTGTTATGTCATTTACTGTACATGACACAGCTTACTGGAATCAAAATGACACCAGTAAACTTTCAAATAGATTGAGTTCTCCAGGTGAGCTGCTGTCCTGAATGAGTTACAATGGGTGTTTATAGTAGTCATGGAACTTAAACTGTGGGAGAAAAAGGAAATGAGTAAGGTTCCTAATTTAAGCAGTAATACAAGAGACAGCAGTGGCCTTTTGTGACTCATAATAAGAAGAGTTATGACTTCAGGAATCAACTGAGAGCTGTGGCTCAGTCCCAGAGGGTTAAGTTTTCCCATTGCTGCATGTCCTCCCACCAAGCCATTTTAATCCTTTGGTATAACTGACAAAGAGTAAACCATGCAATTCTGTTGCTTCAGAATGAAATGTGCATAATGATACCTTGACCTGTGATCTCTGGGATGCAAGAAAATTAGGTTAATTATTAATTTATATGGGTTTTTATCCTTGAGAAGTGACAAAATAGCCCTCTTTGTTTTAATTATTTCTTTTTTTCAGTCAGTCAGTTAAATGAAAGAAATAATTTGACCAACTGGTTTTCAATTTCTCATAGAAAGTAAATTAAAGTGTGGATTGATTTTGACTTAAACAGGGAAAGAGCAGCATTCAAAGTTTTACTTGGCTTTTTTGATTTGTTTTCTTTTTTCATGCAGGATTGAATAAATATTAAAATAGAATTTAAAATATTAAAACATAGAATTTTCTATATAACTTTTTTATTCTCAGCTTTACAACTATGTTTTGCAGCTTTGTTATTCTATTCCCAGTCCAAAAGAGAATCAGACAAAATATAGTTTTCAAACTGGCAAAGCAGGACTACCTACAGCTTTTAATTGAGATATTATAAAGGTTTATCAAAGCATGAGCTCTTCATCCTTTTACAAATATTTTATTTTACTCCCTTCCTGTAAGCAAAATATGCAAAACAAAATTTTAAAAAATGCTCATCAAAATGAAATGTATGTTAATGAGTCATAACTGTCAAACAAGCAGTTCTTTCCTTTTGATGATTGAAATAATTGACTTTGCTAAAATGAGCATTCACACACAAGTGGTGGTTGCTACAGGATGTTCATTTCAATTATGTGCCTAAGGCAGGACACCAAAATAAAGTGACCCAGGTTTAATAGATTTCCATCCCTCCCTCTGCTCATCATAAGCACAAGATGCCAAAGAACTGGGGAACTATCTAATACACGCTTTTAATTTAAAGTTTGGTTTTGGGGATTTTGAAAATTCAGATTGGAGCCAGAGCTCCAATCAGTATAGTGAGCTCAGACCAAAACTGAAAGCTGTGCCAATACTTGCTGCAGATCTGTCTAATATGTGACTTTTATAGGATTTGATTCCTTCCTCAGAGCCAGGTTTCACCTGTGATAATGTTTATCTCCTATTTAGAGGAGACAGGAACAAGTGCAGCCTTGTGCTAGCAGTCATTTTCTGAGGCCACAACTCAGAAAGGCGGGTATCCCCCAGAGCTGAGAGCTCTTTGGGTTGGGTTCTTGGCACCCAGCAGAATTACCTGAGTTGAGCACATCAAAGGGTGGAAACTGAGCAAGGAGGTTCTGCTCTAGGGCCACTGGTGGATGGCTTTGCTCACCCTATAAAAAACGCGGCCCTTTGGAGAGCAGGGCAGGAAAATCATCCAGTGCAGTGTGAAAATCTGATAGCTTTGGGGAATGAATAGCCCTTTTACAGTCAGGGGAGCTAAAATAAAACCTGCAGCTGTGCAGCCAGGAACTCCAGCGTCCAGCAGCAAGGAACACAGGACATTTCAGGGCACTGTTCCACAGCAGCCTTGGTCCCCTCTGACTGAGGGATCTCAGACGAAGATCTCCCCTCCAAATAAATTACTTTCCCTTTGGATCAGTGAGTCATATCCCAGAAACAGGGGGAATGACTAAATCTAATGTGAGGAAAGGGTAAGGAACACGTCAGTAGAGTTAAGAGGGGAAAGGAGACAGAATTAAACCATCACATTTGGCAGCAATGCACAATTTGATGAAATTAGGCACAACATGAAACTGTGCCTCCAGAGAGCTTGGGTGAATTGGAGATCTTTTAGGAAAAAAAAAAAAAAAAAAAATGAAGCCGCTTGCTGTGAGGAATAAGTAGTTGTACAGTGTAGTTTTGAGCCATTTCTACCGAAGGGAGAAAAATCATAAAATCTTTTTAGTGAAGAATTATGTCTAGGGGGAAAAAAAAAAAAAAAGGAATTTACCTGTATCAGGCTAGAAATTTTATTTTTCCAGTGGGATTTTTACCAACGCCTGACCCGTTCAAGCAGTTTAGCTCCCATATCCTATCACTTTAGCCTGACATACGTTTGCAACAGCTGTTTCTGGATTCTATCAAACCGAGTTTAGTAATGGCGAAGGTTAACTCGTTGTGGTTTTAAGCAGGCGGAAGCACCAGCTCATACATCAATATTTGATGTCCTGTTTGCACTCCTTTTCTCCATCTTCCCCAGCTGCCATTCTTGCTCTCTGAAGGACACTGTTTAATTTTTGTGCCGTTTTATTTTTTTACTCGTGGCGCTGTAGGGCGGCGAGGTTTTTTATGACCAGACCTTTCTCCTGCAGAGGGACAGCGCGATCCATCGCAGGCTCCATCCATCTGCTGAGGCACAGACAGCGCCCGACACCGGGGCAGGCTCCGAAGTGGAGCACTGAGAGCAATTAGCATTTGAATTAAAGCTACCTGTGGATAACAACAGGTGATTACCCTATTTAACAGCTGTTAAGTGGTGTTATTTGCCAGCCGTAGACCGCAGACCGAGCGAATTGAGTGCATACAAATGTTACCGCGAATACAAACGAAGGACGTTAATTAAATAATATTTTTTAAATTGCAATCGCGAAACATAGAGGTCGACGCAAAACAGGTAACCGGTAGCAGAAGGGTTTTGGAAGTGTTTGAGAATGCAGGACAGCAGCTTCAGAAAGGCTAAACCCCTATGTTTTGGCAGCCAGCGTTTTGTTCTAGAAACAGAAAAGCAAAGCTTGCTATTACACCGATTCAGCTTCTGGCAAAAAAAGAGAAAATAGTAAGAAGTCAAAGCACATGAGATTATTTTCTCCTTCTGTTTTATCTCCGCGTTTCCAGCAAGGCTTAATGAACCTGGGAGTTCTTTGGAAAGGACGGCACTGCCTCTTGCCTCCGCGCCTATGTGGGAGAAGCTGCTCCGCCAGCCCGCTCCGCTCTGCGCCGGGGGCGGATGAACGCCTTTCCTGAGCATCTCTGCAGCACATGGCTGCGCAGCATCCTCCTAAACCCACGTGGGGAGCTGCACCGCGCTTCTGCTTCGGGTATTGCCGCAGAATATCTTACTGGCTCTGGCTGCGCCTTGTCCGTACAAGTTCTTTGCTCAAAAGCTTTTCCTGTGAGCCCCTTCTCCAAGGGCATGAATTTTCAATGGCCTTGTTTTAAGACCTCCCAAGGCATGTGAAGGGAACGCATCTACCAAGAAAGGCTGATTAGATTTCTGCTTTGAGTATTTGCTTGTGCTCTACAAGCAGAATTATTTTATCAGTGATGATTGGTCTCATTGCTACTCCAGAGCTGCCGGAGTCTTGTGTAAGTGCAATTGTCACAAATTACGAGAGGAACTTCTTCCCTGTGGCACAATTACCCATTCGCTTAAAAAGCTCTTGTGCCTGGTGTGTGCATATTTTCATTGCATTGGTATGAATAGAGGAGTCCAATTAATACACAGAAAGATGTAGGCATTCAGAGCTTCCAGAGTACAGGAATGTGGGATAAATTCCTACAGCTCAGAAGGGATCACTGTTTTTTTATTAATGAGAGCCACCTGATTGAAGCATTTGCTGGTTTAGGTATTTAAATATAAACGTGTAACTTAATTCCCCTTAACTGTCCAATTCTGGCCAATTGCATGCTACATCCAGCTAGAAAATTATTATACTGACAACCTTATTGAACTGGAATCTGATGTGGTTCAGAATGGAATCCATCTGCTATTAAGAGGCTCATAATTACCTACAGAATTTTAAGTTAAAGCACCATAACCCCTCATTCATAGCTGCAATGCAGAAGGCTTGGACTGTTTACAAATAAGCCCTATGCCATCAAAGCAGTTATTTGAATAATGTTCAGTAGGGCTGGTTATATAAACACCTTCAAATATGTCCTTTTTGTAGGGCTGCTCAGGGATCATAATCTCAGTAATGGTGATGCTCACCCATTCTGCCCCTGACTTTAGGCCAGAGAGAAGCTCCATATTTGAGGGCAGACTCTCTTTACACATAAAACATACATCATTCCTCTTTTCTTTATTCTTTTGATATCAGGCAAGAAATGATAAATTGTTTTGCAGATAGCTTCCTGTCACAAGAACATTGAAAAGTCGCAGAAATCTGCTGCCAACCAACCAGTACTTTCTAAAACCACCTAAAGTCCTAAAAGAGTGACAAATTCTGCATCGGCACAGGCACTTTTCAGCATGCACTGAGTTCTTGTGCCGGCCGGGTTATTTAACTTTCTTCATTTTACAGCTGCAGGACACTTACCCACTGTGCAGCATCCTTGCTATCAGCACGTGGGCATCTGCACTTGTTTCAAGACTAGTGTGATGCGCACCATCTCTCTTTTTTCCTTTTGCCTCCCGTGGTGGGTGATGGGTACCTTGGGTGAACAGAGTTCTCCTGCCACAGCAGGAGCAGCAACATCATGAGAAGAGGTAAGTGCTCAGCACAGGCAGGCCAGCTGAGGAAGGGACAGTACCAGACTTGCTGGTCCCACAGCTGGGAAAGGAAAGCACTGCTAAACCTCCGGGCCCATGTGGCTCTTGGCAGTGCCTCCCCACAATTGGATCAATCAAATCCATCCTGCCTTTCTATGCCTCCTTCCTGCTAATCTGTATCTGACAGGATTATTTCACACAATACAACCCTAAATCTGCCTATTTAGAGATAACCAGATAAAGTAAAACTATATCTAGAGGCAGCTTGAGATTTTTTTTTTTTTTTTAATAAAAAGGAATTGTTTAAAGTGCAGAGAGAATAACAGCCCCATGATCAGGAACAGGCTTTAACTTCAATATCTGATAAATCAGTGTGTGAAGTAAGAATTTAGTTGTTTGGTATAGACTTAAAGCTGTTTTCTACCCAGGACAAAAAGTCATTTGTCTATAAAAAGTCATGAGACAAAGGAACCATCAAAATAACCTTATTGCATTGCAAATATATGTGATTTTTTTTTTTTCTTTTGTGAGTATAGTATTTCACCACTGTGACTGATACAGCTCTTAAAAAGATTGTCATTTATGTCAGCCACACATCCACACGCCTTGCAAATGTGCAAAGCTGATTCATAAACTTAGATGTTTCTTAATTGTGACATCAGGCTGCAAAGGAAATTATAGTATGTTGTAAATATTTTGATTTGCTCTCTGTTGTTGTGTTTGGCACATATATCATAAGCAAAGTATAGAAAATTCTGGTTCATATTAACTAACAAATTACTAATATATGAAAGAAATATGGCAATAGTGGTACTTTATTAGAGCAGCAAATCTTTTCTTATTATGATTTTGGCTCAAAAACCTAATAAATAAAGGATGAAAGAAACATCACCTAATTAAGGTCTTGCATCGTGATGCTAAAACTACTGATAGAATAGCTATTTAACAAGATTGTAATGAATGTTCAATTGTCACAGCTTTGGAAGGTGTTACACAGTGGCTTAATATATTACTTCTTTTATTTATAATTTCTTTAAACAATGCTTAATATCAGTCATGTTTGTGTTCAGTTGTTTCCAATATTTTACAGGAAAAAGGAAGGCTCCAACATAGGTTTTCATTATTTAAAATTTAACATCCCAATGAGTTTGAAAAGTGAGAAAACTAAACCTTATTAAGCTACTGTTTTTTTTTTTTTCCTCAATGCTTGTAATAAATAATTCAAGCAATAAATAAACTAAAATTTATTAGTAAATAATACAGGGAATGCATCAGGCTGAGGAGGATTAAGTGTTCCTTTCAGAATAGAGACACATTCTTCAATGTTCAGATGCCCAGGGGTAATGTTTAATTAACCCACTCAGTTTTAAATTCGTGCAGACAATTCTTCATCATTATAAAACCCATAGCAGAAAATGCTTCAGAAATTATCCTCTCTCAGACACCAGCTAATATCAACTTGCCAGTTGTTTCATCAGAAAACCTTTGCAAATAAGGATGGTTAAGGGCTCAGGAGGTCTTTGGAATATTTTTATTTTCATTTGCTGCTGGTCTGTGTTAACAGAGACTTGTCATGATCTTGTCCAGACTCACAGACTGGTTCTGAATAGTCCTTCCCTCCCCTTCTTTGCTCATGCTGCATAGGATGTCCTGCCCTTGCGGTGCCCAAGTCCCCAACAGTGAGATATTTGCTGTTGATACTCACACCAGACATGGCCAACAGCAGGGCAGAGCTGTCCCACAGGAACACAAACTGGGGACATAACCCAACTACAAACCAGACATGTCTTGGCCATTGGGTTAATTTCTGATATGCAGAACTACACCCAAGTTGCTGCCATAATTTATAATTGCCCTTTGGAGAGTGTGGGATGGTCATGTTCACAGGATATGTAGCTGCTGACTCTTACTAAAGCAGGTTTGAAATGGGAAGGAGATAGACAGAAAGAGAGGAACTCTCTTGTGTCCACTTACTGCTTTCCTGAACGACCCAGAACCCACTGTTTAAATAAAACCTAATCCAAACTGGGCAAAGTGCATTTGGTGCTCCCTGTTGAAACCTTCCAGAATCCTTAAACCATCAGCTCTTGTGGTTCACTGAATACCTGAATGAATTATTTTCAACTGATTTGGCACCTCTTCAAAGGAACAGATGGTTCCATCTTTACTGCAAAAACAATAACTGCAGCAACAACAAAATAATCTGTGATTCTGCCTGGAACCTATTTAAATATAAGGGAGAGCTCGTTGGCCATCTTACATTCCTGACAATTACCTCAAGGAAGAAATCTATTTCCCAAGAAAACTACATTATAATTTTCTAAGCAAAGTATCACATCCATGGAGCAGTTGTCTGAGACTGAGCAACACTGAACTGTTATGGATGAGTTTCTAATAGTGCCTCCCCAGCAATACAGCAGCTGCAAGGAGAGAGATTGTGAAAACATGGTGTTGAGGGACTTTTCCAAAGCTAAAATTAAACTAATATATGTTGCAAAGGAAATGGTAGAAGAAGAAAATAGGGACTATGCTTGCAGAAGCACAAATGATGTGATTAGGAATATGCAGCAAAAGCAGAACAGATTTCAAATAGCCAAAATTGTCCAGACTGCCATTTATTTTCTTTTAGAGAACATTTTTACTGGTCACGTCTGGTCTAGAAGTGCTTGTTATAAACCAGTGTGCAGTCTATCTTTGGAATAGGTGTCTCTTGAGTTTGCCTTTTAGTCTCTAATATTTCAGCATAGGAAAAACTATATAATTGACAAGGTAATTTTCTGCTATTATTGAAAAATAAATAATCAGATATACAACATTAGGGATAAAGCAATAAATAGTGCTCATTGTATTTAATACGTACTCTTTTGCAAGTTTTAGGGGAATATACATATATAAAATATCCCCCTAGCATTTATTAAAAAGTAAACTTGTCCCTGTACATACAGACTAGCGGTCAAACATTAGTACAAAGTCTCTTTTTTTTTAACACACATTTCTATTTTTAAATCCCAAGTGAATTCTGCAGAAAACTAGTGTATATTACAGAAGAGATAATCCTCTGCATACAAGAATACTTCTGCCAGTGTCAGTTTTCTGGCTTTTCTAAAAAAGAAATATTTGGAGAGCTACTTTAGCTGAGGCAGTACATAAACATTTAGCTGCTTGGCTTTTCAGCCGCTTTTAGCCTGTGCTGTCCCTTCTGCTCAGATGGTGAACAGGGTGGGGAGAAGATCCTGCTTAAATTCAGCATGCTGGGGATTTGTCTTCTGGTCATTTTTCAGCTAGATTTGATTCCTGATCCATTGCATGGACCTGATGATGAGAGTGCTGCACGTGGGGAGGAGTAACTCCTAATGGGCACAGAGCCTGTAATTTAGCTCTGCTTGAGAGTAAAGGCATGTGGCTGGCATGGATAAATGTGTTTCTCTGCTCCTGACTCCGGGAAAGCCAGGCTCCATAGAGGAATCTCTGCTGGACACCGATGCATGTGCATTTGCACTGACAGGAAGGCTTTGGGGAAGTGGGCTGGATATCGAGGTGGTTCTCTGAGGCAGATTGCTCCAACAAGCAGCCTGACAGGGCAGACAATTCCTGCAGCCTGGCAGTAAATGTGTTCCCTGACTCAGGTGCAGCTGGTATTTAACTGAGGGGTTCGAGAGCCCTGAACATCTGTCAGAGAGGCAAACAGGTGGAACCCAGCTGTGGCCACAGTTGCTCTCACAATTCTTGGATTATATTAAAACCTATGAGGTGCTCCTCAGATTCCCTGTGGAAAGCACATTCCTGGTATGTTAACTTATTGCCCTCAGCCTGGTCCCTGCTCAGGAAGAGTTTCATTTTCTGTTTACACAATGGAAGAAATAGCAAGGAGACACGGAAGCACCCCTAGGTTCTAAATAATTATATTTGCTAAGTGTACACAAGAAGTTTGACTGCACTCTCAGCACTGATCTGACTGATTTCTGGCAGCTGCTTTACCCTGATGCATTGAGATCATCCTTACAGTGTTCAAAGGATACTTACAGGTTTATTTTTTTTCCTGTGTGATGGAAATGATGGCAACAATTAGCAATCAGCAAACAGCCAGTGGCATGATTGTAGACACAGGTATTTTTTTGAAATATTTTGTGTGTTGTACAGAGCAATTTTATTTTGCTTAAGTGCTACTTAAATATTCCTTACATTTAAATATTCTTGGGAGGAAAAAAGCATTATATAAGAAAAAGGTTCAGGCTTTTCTTAGTGACATCAATGCAGCTCATCTGTTTACATGATTCTAAGGAGGATATGTTGGGTAAAATACTCTGGGAAAAAGTTCTCTCAGTGAATATCAAATGATGGAACTTCTATTTCATAATTGGTCATATTCAATTGCTATGAAACCTTCATTTAAGGTTACTTTAAGAATTTATTTTCCTATTGGTAACTGAAGAAAGACCACAGATGTTTAACACATGTTAAGAATTTATTTTCCTATTGGTAACTGAAGAAAGACCACAGATGTTTAACACATGTGACTTGAGAAAAAAGGTTTTTCCAGGACATAGAAAAGGTGAAGCAAAATAAAATGACATTTTTGTCCTCTTTATATATTCAATCATTGACAGTTCTTAGGGTTTTTTTTTATCTGACGCCTTCTATTTTTTGTCATTTTTCTCATGTTTCTAAATTAGTTGTAACTTTCAACCATTTTGTTGTCCATCAAAATCAGAAAACAAAGAAATCTCACCAAGTGAAAACTTTTGTTTTTCAGTGCTGCCTGTTCTGTCATTCTTAGTTCAGCTTCAAATTTAGGAACTCTCAGTGGGAGAAGATGGATCTCTGGTGAAGACTGACTTTATCACAGCTTGACAGCGCTTTATTATCTGCCTTAGTTTTAGTGGTTTCATGTTTTGTGTTTATTTAGCTGAAAATTGAAAATAAGTTGAAAATACAAACAAATTCGCAATCTAATCCGTAAGACAGCTTTGTTATAGAATGCTGCACATGTTAAACTCTTTCTACTTCATGAATTTCTTTTTCTAGAAAAACCAAACCGACTGAACTTTCAACATTTGACCTCGCTGATAATGATGATGATGGACTTGAGGCTCTAAGTGCTTTACTGAGAACGCTGAAAACTGCACATGGACAGCCAAATTGAAGGGGAAAACTGCTCTGAAGTCAATCTCTATGGGGCTGCCAAAGCTGCTGGGAATCAGCTGTGCAGGCACAAGGGTTTTCCATACTCATAGAACCATGGAATGGTTTGGGTTAGAAGGGATCATTCAGTTCCAACCCATGGGCAGGGACACATTCCTCTATCCCAGATTGCTCCAAGCCCATCCAACATGGTCTTGGACACTTCCAGGGATCCAGGGGCAGCCACAGCTTCTCTGGGCACCCTGTGCCAGGGGCTCACCTGTACTGCTTTGTAAATAATTGAGTCTCCCTAAAAACCCGCTAAGCTGAGAAGTACAGTTCATGGCAAAACGGTATTGGAGGAATGATTTGCAATTAAAAAGCCTTTGCATCGGTGCTGGTTTATTTCCTGGGGTCAGGAAGGCTCATCTGCACAACATCTGTCCTGTTGTGTCTTTGTGTGATGCTGACACACACATGGGCTCTGCCTTTCGGGAAAGCTCTTCACTCACCCTCAGTCTAGAGGGTTCCCAAAATTTAGGTGAAACTGGATTTTTAGGCAACCATAGCCAGGGTCTGTGGGGTTCTCAAAATGGAAACGAGCATCAGTACCTTACTGAGAAGCAATCAGAGAAAGGTTCAAAAAGAGAAACAGACATGTAGAACTCTGAAATCATATAAAAGTATTATTTTTTTTTAAATAAACTTAAGAATTATTCTTTTTTTCTGTTGGATAATAACACTAACTTGCTACTGTTTTGATCTGTGATGTCTCAGCTTTAAAAGAAAGGGCTAACAATTTTCTCCCCCTTTCTCCTACCTATTCCACAACTCAAGTTGTAGAGGCTTTTCAAGGTCGAGTGTGCTTTCATGCCTTCAGCATGTTCCTGTTAGAGTGCTGTGATGTAGGATTGTGTTTGGCTGATAGTCTTGGACAACTCAATTTGTTGTTTGGTATTTCACAGAGATATAAAACGAGACAATGACATGGTAGGTACATGGCAGGTGTGTTCTGAAGATTTGTTGCTAATTATCTGCAGGAAACCACGGGAAAAAAGCATAAGAAGTTTATGTTTAACTTTTAATGTGTTGCAGATTGTTGGAGGAAATAAAGAGGACCAGACAGAAGGGCAAGGAGGTGGGAATTCCTGTGATGGGTACTGCTGCTTTCACTTGTCTCTGCCTGCTTTGTGTCTTGCCTAATTAGCTTGTATTTAATCTCTTGGAGGAGAGAGTTCCTAACTCCATGTTTGTCCATGACAATCACAGTGAGATCCTGCTAGAGGACTGTTCCAGCAGTGATAACTGTTTTCAGTGTCACATGTCCTTTTTTCTTTTTTTTCCCTAGTGAGAATGAGCAAATTAAAGACTGCAACTGGGATGTTTACAGCAGCAACATGGTGAACAAACAGATAAGGTAATTTTACCCCTTCTGTTAGTTACCAAAGCAACACTATAAAGATCCTTTTAATTTAGTTTAGTGCTGTGTAGATTAAAGCTTAATTAAAATGCTGATATTAAAAAAAACAAACAAACAAACAAAAAAACCAAAAAAACCCCACACAAAAACAACAAGATAAAAAAACCGAAGCAGCATAGGAAAAATAGAAATATGTAATTATGGTCCAGTGAATTCTTATCACTCGTTATGAAGTTTTAGAGAAGAGGCATTTTTTTCTCTTTATTGAGAGTAATTTTATTTTGATCATAAATTTGAATGACCAGAACAACCTAGGATCATAGCTGTTTATAAATTAATAAGGACAGTTGGAAGGAATGTGTTATTCTACTCATAAAATAGGGGATAGTTAGTTTTCCTTTGCTGGCCCATTTCCTAAAAAATTCTCTTTCATACCCATGAGGGATAAAGACTCTATGAAGGCAAAAAATTTTCCTGTATTCCAGTATTTCACACGACTTGCATACAAATTCAGCTATTTAGTATTAAAAGATGGCTTACTTTCAAATTGTTTAATAGACATACCCTATTGTGAATTTTAAAGGTTAGATTTTCAAGTGGTTCTAACTGGCACCATTTCCTTTTATCAACAGAGTTACACTAATTTGTACAGGGTGAAAAGATACGTGAAGGACTTGGTGCAATATAATTATTAGAAATTCCTCCAGGAATAGGACTTTTGTTGGCTAGTTAAACATTTGTTGCTTTGCCAGATACTTCTTAATGAGATCATTGTGGGGAAGCCATATGTTTGCCCAGAAGAAGGCAAACCAGGACACGGCACAATATTCTTTCACTGCAAAATTCCAAGCAGGAATCTCTGCCCATGACAAAGCAGGAGCAGTGGAGAAAGAGCAGTTCCAGCTTGTCAGTTTTGTTGAGAGGTATCTTCCCAAATTCTTCCAGAAGGGAGCTGGTGAGATGCCAGCTGGAGAAGTAGCTCCAAATACCACTGAAAATGCCCTTTTACTAACTCCCTCTGTTCTTCTTGCTCAAGCATTTTAAAATTATCCTTAACCCTGCATCACACATTACTTCTGGGCACAGAATCATTAGCGAAATTAGACATTTAGCCTTCCATCAAAGCAAAATTATATTTATAAAATACAGTGAGGACTGCTGTTGGTACAACTCATCCTGGTAGCTTAACTTGGACTTTTTGCCCCAGGATGCTGTGGAAATCAAAAGGTCACTGGACTTCAAGGACAAACTCCTGGAAAATGAATCCACTGAGATTGCTGAAACTGTCTGGCCCTGGCTGTCTGTGAACTGCACAGGACTGGAGGAGGGGGGAGCACACATTTCATCAGTTTGCCCTGTTCTTGGAGTCTTTCCTGATTGCATATTTCACCCACACTGGAGTGGGTGAACTACATTGCCTGTGGTTTTGGTCAGGTCCTCTACAACAGTATTGCTACCAAACAATTCTGGCAAACAAAAATTTTAGTTTTAATAATATTGCCTTTCTTTTCCTAAACGAGGTATAAATGGATTTTCGGGTTTCCAGGCTGGCATACACACACACACACACACACACACACACACACACACACACACACACACACATATATATATATATATACACTTTAACTCAGTTAGTTATTCCAGGATACATTTTTGATTTTGCTGGCAAATATACATCTCTCTGGTGGTGTTTCTGCAAAACTTCAAACCCTTTCAACCAGGTAGCACTCCAGGAAACTCTCCCACACCCACCAACTTGGATCTCTGTCTTTGAGGAACCATAGATAACGGACACATGAAGGGCTACAGAATTTAGTACCATCCTTGAGCAGTTAAAAATTATAATCAAATATAATTGTAGACTTAAGAAAAGAGAAGTATTTTTCTTCACAAAGAATTATAGGCCTTTAATATATGCTTTCAGAAAAAAGAAAAAAAAAGGCACATAAATTTATTTTAGAATGCCATTGTACAATTTACCCTGCCAGGGGCTCAGACTATTTATGTTTTTGACTGCACCGTCTTCAGTAAACTTAAAAAAAAATTATGAATTACCATGGTAACCACTGCATCACACAACAAAGACTTGTATACACCACTTAGATCTTTAAAGAGGCAGAGTCTGGAATGAAATTATAGTCTGCATTTTTTAACAATAATACCTTTCTTAGTAAATGCCAGTTTTGTTGTTTTATCAATAAATTCTAATATTGCACTTAAAAGCAGCATATAAAATAATTATTTTTTTTAAGAATGTTAACTTTATGAGAGCTGTTCATGCAGCTGAGATCACTGAGCTGTAAGGGATGTTAGGGCTTAGGTGTGAGATGCTGATACTCTTTAGTTCTCTATTTCTGTTAATTTTCCTATGCATTATGTTTCCATTTTACAATTTTTATTGCAGTACAGTGTGGCTATCACAGGAAGGTCACACTGGTCACACATATATTTATATATGCTTGCCATATATATATATATATGGCTACATTTTCTAACTGATTTTTACAGGTATCATCCTGTGGCGGCGGGAAAAACAAGTGGAGGCCATTCCATCTGTCTGCAACTTTCCAAGAGTGATTGATACTTTCATATAAGAGCACTTGGCCCTTTGATGACACTGCTCATTTCTCACCTCTGGGTTCACATGGAACGTCCCCATCCCAGAGCTGCTCTCTGTGCAGGTAGGAAGTGTCACAGGGAGCTGACACAGGAAAGCTCAGAGGCAGAGCCCTGCTGGTTTTCCTGGCTGCTGCTCTGGGCTCTGCCAGGGCTGTTTAAGAGCATCAGGATTCCAGAATATTCCTCTCCGCCTGTGCCACAGCAACGAACAACTGGGACACTATTCCAGGTAGCAGCAGTGAGTTACACAATTATTCTCGTGCTTCAGAATAGATCTAAGGCAGAGAGCCTGTCTGACACTGGGGAGAAGTCTGGCATTTTGGATTAGTCCCATGGGTCCCCCTGAAGTGTCATGCCCTGTGCCTGTGTCTTTAGAGTGTGGCCACAGCCTCTGCCATATCATACAAAGCTCTGTGTTGGTATAGCCCCGCTCATGCTGGGATCACTTTCCCACTGGAAGCAGAATATGAGACTCCCTCTCTCTCCCTGCACTCTGGAAATTCTTCATTTGTTTGGTAAGCAGAGATGCTCGCTAATATTTAGCTGTCAACAATTTTTTAAATGATTGAATTATAAATATGAGGAAATATGAGTTTATAATGTAAATGACAGCACCACATTAAAAATAGCAGGAGCAGTGGGCACTGAAATGTTGTCTTTGCTTTGGTTTTAATCCTTTCTTCAAACCAGCTCTGCTGCCTGCAGCACTGGAGGTAAAGAATCTGAGCACCTGATACTCTGACCATGCCCTGGGTGTGTGTGTGCCTCCTCACATGCTGTCTCAGCACACAGCTGAATTTTGAGCAATGCTGCATGACTCCAAGTGGGAGCGGAGAGGCAAGAAACAAAGGGATGGGATGCAGTTATTGGGGGACTAAATCCTTCCTTTTTTAAATTAGTTATGTAACTAGGAAATTCTGACAGTTTGACTTGTCTTCTCATTTACACATATATAACAACTAAGTAATGAAAGACCAGACCCCTGGTTTTTTGGAAAAAGGAAAGATCTTTCCCTTTGCTCCTGGTGCCTGCATCTTTTGGATTATTCCACATTTTTCTTCAGTGCTGTTTGGCTTTTTTGGGTAATCTGAGTATGTCTCAGCTTCCATCTGTTGAATAATCATCTCAAACCTAACAGAGGTAGGATAATCTGCCACAATTTGAAATACTTCTGGCTAACTAAAATTCTTGGGTCTGCAATGGTGATGTCTGGGTGAAGTTTAACTGCCTGGGACAATGTGGAGGGCAGAGCAGCCACCAGAAACTGTGCCTTTGAGGGAGGGAACTTTGGAAGTAGTGAAAGGTTCACTTTAAACTTCATTCTTCCTTTACAGTTCCCATTTCCCTCATCCCTTTATCAGCACATACCTACCTCCTCTCAGGGTTGCTGTGTCCATCAAGGCAATCCTTTACAATTAGTCATTCTTGACTGAAAGTTATTATTATGAGAGCTGCTAATGAATTACTTTTTCAAAGTCATTCTGATGTCAGAGTGCAGGGGGCTGTGAAAGTAAAGGCAAAGTTTACCTCAGGAAACTGAAAGAGAACAGTGGAGTCAAGGGAGTAAAATGTCCGTGGATGAAGCTAGAGGACAAGAGGTAGTAAAACTGAAATGGAGAAAGACTAAAAAGTGAAAGGAGTGCAGAAAAGTTGAAACATAAACAGAGACAAGCTGTGGGCTGAAGAAAAAGAGGTGGTTACATTTCTTCAGCAAACTCCCTAGAAATTTCAAAGGGCAGTGAGAAAGGAAGGGCCTCTTTGGACAGTACACTGCTGCTTAGAGCCTTGGCTATGCAATTTAACCCAGCACTAGAAATACTAATGTAAGTATTTTAAATAACAGTTTACATTACTATGGCAACCATGTAAACTGGCCACTTTCTTTCACTGCTCCAAAACAAAAGGACATATATTCTCCAGAGATATTTCTGCATCTTGCACAGCCCTATAACCCCCCTGTGAATTAGCTCACGGTGGTTACAATTAAGAGTTTGTCTCATTGGCCCTTGCCACTTGTCTATTCTACTTTTGTTTCCTTTCACCTGCAAGATCTCCCTCAGAGGCAGGATCTCATTAATCACTGTCTTTCCCAGCAGTACAACTAGACTGATTTTCAGAGATTACCTGTAACATGTAAGCAACACATTGACAAATGAGCCCGTGAAATTCCATGTTTAATCTCTGCAGTAAAATGCCATTTCTGTTAATATTGCAGTTTCTTCACTTTAGATAATTGCCCCTTTCTTGATTGTCAGATATTCAGTGAAATAACTGGGGAGAGGAGAATGACTGTAACTGAATCACTTGTGAAATGACATCCCCTTTCTTTTCCTCCTCCCCAGTTACACCGTCTTTATGACACAACATGGAGAGAAGGAAGTTTTCCTGTCCAAGAGGGAGGAATAAGTTGATTGACATAAGGTTGATGTTCACAACCCTGGTATCTTAATGCTGACCACATCAGCCAGAAGAAGTCTCAGTCCCTACACAGGATGGTTTTTCAGGTATTTTCAAAATAAGTGACAAAATATTGAATGAATCCTTTAAATGCCACTGTATTAACAAGCAGTAGTTTTGGATCCAGCCTGTTGTCTTTTGCCCAGGACAATGTTTCCTCTGGCCAGCCCATGCCCACAGAGGTGACCGGTGAAGCTGAACCAGTCTTTTTGTGGTTGCTGTTATAATTTCAGAACAGTGTTGCATCTCCTTACTTCTAAAGGACTGTCCACTTTCTAAAAATGATGTATTTACACAGCTGCTGAATCTTTTATATGCAATTTCTGTGAAAACAATGTCTCCCTGACTGCTTGCCTGTCAGCTCCTATTGAGAGCAATTAGAAAAGGGCAGTGCAAGCAAGTAAAAGTGCTCTGTCTTCTTGAGAACTAATCTTTGTAAGAAAAGGACTTTGAGCTGGGAGCACTAATGCATTGTGGTACAGCAGTGCACAAAAGTACTTTTTTTATTTTTTTTTTCCCCCTTGTCCTGATTAATTGGTTTGGTGTTAAGTGAGGTAACAGTTTAAAGAACTAACTCATTACGTGAAATTACTCTGTCTGTGGTGATACTTAGAGACATCTTGCGACACTCTGGAGCTCAGTGCATAAAATATTACATTGGTAAGTAACTCTCCCACTGGAAAGAGCCTTTTGTTTCAGAAGTTAACCTACGGATATGAGAAATCTGTCCTTGCACATAGTGTCTGATCCAGTGCCAGTGCCTAAGGATGTTCTTGGAAGGGTTCCCATCTTTAAGCACTGGATTAGGGTCTGTGGTGCAGTAGCTAAAATGCTGAGGGTTATACTTGCAGCAATAAAATATGGCATTGCTGTTAAAGTAGGAAAAAGGCTACAAGAACATAGGTTGACAGTGAAATACAAGAAAAAGCAGGAGCTGTGTAAAGGCAGAAAAGGGAACTTTATAGAGGAAAATCTCGGAAATCATGAAGATTAAAATAATAGGCATTTCTCCCGGCTTGTTCTCATCTGTTGCAACATACATGCAAGGGAGGAACAAAGTGTTTTTCTCCACTCAGACAGGTAAATATGATACCAGTTTCAAAGGTGTGAAGGATAGGACACAGACATCACACAGTGCAGTCAAGTGTTATTATTGTGGAATAGCCAAGGTACAAATGTAGAGATGCATTGCAACTGCTCCCCAGGCTGGCATAATTAGATGGCTGTAAGATAAGGTATTTTTGCCCAAAATTACAGAATATGGTGGGAACTGGCAAAATAGCACGTAATCTTGAAGGCACACTCAGCAGGGAGGGAAGGAGAAAATTTCTGCAGGGAGTTGTAGTAGGTTTTCTAAGGTTTTTTTCTTCATGTTTGCCAGCCTGAAGAAAACAGACTCATCTCTAACTTACACTAGGAGCGCAGTAAACAAAACATGGTGCAGACGCTTAAGTGATAAGCTCAAGATCATGTATGTTATTTTGGTGATCCATTAGGAAATAAGGCTTTTTGCTCATGTATCTCCATGTTTTGTGCCATGAGCTTTTGATCCATGTATCCATGTCTCTGTGATTGCAACTGTGTGTTATTAAATCTGACATCAGAATTTATGAGTTCCTGGTGCCCAGTCATGTGCTTTGAAGAATAAAGCATGCATAAGCAATTTAACCAAACCAGTAACCTCTCTGGACATGCAAGAATTGTGGTATTTTGCATTGTAGCAAAGCTAGAAGCCAACAAAGTGACTGGTTTCTCTCCGAGAGCTGCAGTGAATTTGATGGCATTGCACAGACTTGGACATATATTAAACAGAGCCATGTTTACTTGTGCTGCATAAGAATCACAAGAGGAAGCAAAATCAATGTTTTCCAAATGGAATAGAAGGGACCCGTGAGGAAAAGAAATGGTATTTTCAAGCTTCTTTGAAAGGTAACACAAACAATGCACTGAGTAAAAAAAATCTTTGAAGAAAAAGCACTTGCCAATGATTTCTTCATTCTGTGTTTAACTTGTTTTGGAGGATTAAGAGTAGATCCTTAGTATTATTTTAAAAGGTGGGGAGTGTCTGTGTGTGAATAAGACTTTGAAATTGGTGCTTTGAATTGGAAGCTGCACAATGCATCTGTACATCTTGACAGCAACAGAAGACAGTCAGATTTTAGAGGAGCACCGAGATGACACTGAGAGTGCATGATGCAGTGGTGTAATGAAAGAGAGATCAATGCTAAAATGAATGTAACACCACTGAGGAGTGCACACAGATCAATACTCTTGTAAGCCATGGAGTATAATCCTGCTATATAGGTCCTGTTAGATAGTACACTCAATTCTAGCTAGGAAGGCACATTTTTCTGCATTTCTCAAATGTACCTCTGACTTATCTATTCTAAAGATAGTTCTTCTTTTGGGATATAAAATCTTGAGTCGTTGTCTTCCCACCCATGTGTGCTAAGGAAAAGATGCGGTGCTATTTGTAAATTCCCAGTCCTCAAAAATGTTGCGTATGAAGAAAAGATGGATGGTCAGCAATGAGCTGTGTTTCATCAAGTCTTTGAAATATTTTTTTCTTCCTGTCCCCTCTTACTGCCCCCTATTTTTCTGTAAGGAAAATATTTTAAGCACAATTACAGAAAATGCAGTCTCAAGAGAGAGGGAGAGGTCCGTCTTGCAGCTTCACTTATGTTGTGCAAAAAACTTGCCTACAATTTTTTTCCATCTCCTGATATTGAGAGCCATTACAAAAAGATCACAGAGTTTGTCTCATTTCTTGATGCCTGGATAGCCTTGGAGTCATTGAACTTCGTGGTTTGTGTCTTAGGTTTGCCAGCCCATGCTATCCCTGCCTAGGATGTCTGTTAGTTTGATATTGTTAGATTGATATTGTAAAATAATTTTTCTAAGAAAGGAGTAGATTGAGGCATGAATGGGAAGATCCTGCACTCTGACTTTCATCTTTGGATTCTGCAGGGTCATGGGATCAGAAGCACATTCTGCCATATGTCTTATGGAAACCTGGTACCTAATATGGAGAAAGAAATGGGAATGGAATTCCTTTCTCATTTTTGTTCTGTCTTCTTTTAAGGTCAGATTTCCTTGAACAGATACAAACTCTTAGAATGAACAGGTCCTTGATTTCATTTCAGCTGCAAACCTGAATGCCACTCTCTGTAGAAAGGGAAATGGATCTCAGCTTCTAATTTTCATCTGTCTTCTGATTTTCCCTAATGTGGGTGGGTTTTCTTTTCCTTGTAAATTCCAAAGGAAGCTATGAATTCTTGAGTTCTACTCCTCTGTTTCTAGACTTCAGTTGTTTTCACCCATTTCCTCAATGAGATGACTTTGTTTTGAATTTCTTTGCAATGGAAAGTATGCATATTTCTAAAGAGTGGAGAATCTAAAGCAAATGAAGATAAATTAATAAATACATAATTACAATGTTGCTTCAGGGAAAAGCTTCTAGGCATAATCTAATAACAATGACTGGAGATAATATTAGTATTGTGTGTTGATTCTGGATCCCTTGGGATAGTCAAATAATTAAGCTTGTGTTTTCCAGTCCCTTTTGGCTTTAATAGCTATTGTGATCATTAAGTGTAACCTGCCATAGACTCTGGTTCCTAAATGCCTTTGTGAGTCCAAGACCAGCTCTGTGCCCCCTCCTGAGGGAACTGGTTTGATGAGAAATAAAAGTCCCTCAAGACACTGTTCTCACTTTTGTTCCAAAGCTCTTTTCCTTACAAGTATCCACAGCTAGCAACTTTTCACAGCTCTTGCTGAGCTGCAGTTAATCTTTACTCCTTCTGACACTATGGCAGCTCTAAAATGCCACTGCACTTGCCTGCATTTATCCTCCTTTTTCCAGTGTTTGTGACCGACCCCCTCCACCGCAGTCCTGGCTGCGTGGGTGCTGAGCTGGAAGATTCAAACTGAATTGTCACCACTGCAAAGGCTGCTCTTAAGGAGATGCTCTTCATGGTGCAGCTTTGGTTCCAGAAAGTGTAATCAGAAAGCCTTCAGCCCTAGTTTCTTCCAGAATATTGCCAACATTTCTTTTGCTGGCGTGGCAAAAAGCAAACCCTTGTTGCAAGGGTTGTTCCCGGCGCATTAATTGGCAAAGCTGGCAGCCAAAGCAGCTCCAAGTGAGGGAATTCACTTTCCCTAATGCAGAAAGAAGCAGTGCAAAAGCAATACACAAACAGAGCCAGGCACAGCCTTTTGACTGATCCGTCACTCCTTGCTGAACTTGCCTGAAATTTATTGCCAGTTAGACAGCATTTCCCTCTGTTTACTGATTTGATTGAAAGGATGATTTATCAGGGCTCGGCATCACATTGAGCGCTGCTCTCTGCTCCGAAGGGTAATGAGTTGTAGACAGAGCTCATTCTCCTTCCCCACGTGGCTGTGAGGGTGCTGCAGGAGGTGAGAGGCTGCTGGCTTTGGTGTGACACACAGACAGCTCCTGCTGGCTCCAGGACCAGCCTGCTCCCTCCCTGCTCCTGCAGAACAGGATGTGCTGTGTTTGTCAGGAGCTTTCAGGGACCTGCACAAAGACAGACAAGGAGCAGCTGTGGCAGAGAGGGAATGGAATGGGAAATGACAGCGGGAAGGACAATGACAGTGGTAAGAAAATAAAAGGGTTAGAAACACCGGAAAGTGAAATGACAGCTTGCTGTTGTCACTGCTGTTGTCCTACTGTTTCTGGGTGCCATAGTTGATGCTATTGAACATTGCTTTGGTTAATTGCTGTGGCACAGTCCCATCGCAGCACAATGGGAACCAACACCTTCTCTCTGAGTGGATATTTGTTCTGGTTATGCGGAGTTTTCCTTAAGCAGCTCTGCTATTTGTTTCAATCACAACAAAACCCATTGTCTCACCTTAATTTACAGAGTCATAACTAGCAGTATTTCTTTTCAGCATAAAGAGTGCATTGGAACAAATACCACTATTTATCAACTGTAATGCAGTTCTTTATAAAGGTCTTATGTGAGCAAAGAATAAAAATGCAATGATAGTCTCACAATAAATACCCTAAATCCTTTATTGCCTATTTATGGTGTAATCTCTCTACAGCTGTACAATATATGACTGTTTAGAAAAAGATCTAGAATACAGTTATATGGTTTATTTACCAGGAGATGGCAATGGTGATCTACTGCAGTATTAACTTGTATACAAGGCCCACATAAGTCTTCCACAACATCAGAAACTTCAGTATGAATGAAACCAAAGTATTCCAATACTGCTTTTGCCTTCCTTATTTCTAACTTATTTCGGTTGCTGTTATTCATTGTATTTTTTCCTCTCATTTTTTGATTGAAATTGATGTCACTACATTTTTTAAAGACGTCTAAATACAATCCTCTTGATATTCTAGAAAACAGAATATTGTTTAAAAACAGAGCAGCCAATGCCATTGAACAAGATATGCCACGTGTCAGAAAAAAATCAAATGATTGATGAAAGTAAAAGCTTAAAAATGCATTTAGCTTTACAGTATCAAAATTGAATTGAGCAGTTAATGAAAAATAAATTATAGGTTATGCCACTGAAAAGCAGGCTATAATTTTCTATTAAGCTGCTTGAAGTACGGTTTTAAAGTACGCAGATGCCAAAATTTTTATATAATTTGAAATTAACTGAGGTCTGCAATGTTGTCTGCGTTGTCACATTACTTTAACCTGTTGTAAGGCACTCATCATTCTTGTGAATTAGTGCAGCACTGATCTTCACGTGAAGATCCCTGCCATAAACATTGAAAGCAAAAGTTTGGCTTCTTATGGGATTTCTTTATGTTCCTTTATATCCTTCTCCACATGATTTCTGCTCCCCTCCCCAGATCTTGCATCAGCTGAACAGTCGGTTTTTGCATGTTTATTAAGTATTTGGCAGATTTCAAACTGAAGCGACAGCAGTTGAGTCTCACCGCTCTCCTCAGCTACATCCCTGTCTGTTTGGAGTGATCCAGGGACACTGCTGGATATCTAAACCTGCTCTGAAGAAGATCTGGACCAGTAATAGCAGTGACCATCCTTCATCAGGGAACCTCTCCTGTGGTTGGCTTTTCCTCTGGTATTCTGAAACACACAGGCCATGCCTTAATCGCTATGGGGCTCTCAGTGGGGAGGGTTATCCACCCTCACGTTAAACAAGTGCTTTAACTGAATTTGCTGTTTGCAGCATCAAATACCAGCATTGTTACCTTTCTATTGCTCCTATTTTAGTGTTACTAAAAAAGCCAGCCAGGACCTTAGACTTGTGAGGCTCTGAGAGGAGCATGGAGTAGGTAACATCTGTAACAACAGATGATAAAGAGGGAAAAACCCTTGTTTTACTCATGTGACAGTCTTGATTTTCTACGGTTTTTACTATTTCAATTGCACTTAATTTTCTAAAGTTCTTTACCACAGTGTCTACCTTCCTACAATATCTTTCCTTCCTCTGCTCTGCACTAAGTGGTGCTCAATCAAAACTTATCTCTACAAGGGAGAAAAAGAAAATTTAGAGCATACAGTAAGTATTTCACTTAAGTCTGCCCTCTCCACACCTTCATATCAAGCAACTTTTGTGTTGGGATCTGCCTGCTCAGCACTCATAGGGGAAAAGCTGGCTCCACCTAATCAGTAACAGGAGACCCCTATGCCCACAAAAGCGATCACACATTTCACATCCACAATTATCTTTCCACTCCACAGACCCTACAGGAAGACAGAGGTAAGAAAGACCTTTGTCAGTCTTTTTTCCAATAAGGAAATCGATCCATGGAGCAAAATGGACTGAGTGAGTGAAAGCAGCAGAAGAAATAGAGAGTAAGGTTTAGAGTCTGTTGGCTTCTGATGCCTCGTCATATCAACCAATGAAATTTTCTCTTTTCCTCTCACATTTTTGTATGTCTTTACATTCCTCTATACAACAGCACAAAGCCAATCAATACACTCAGTGCAGGATTCTTCCCTGTGCACCAGGGCAGCCGCAGGAGTCTCCTTATGGAGAGGTTCTCCAGCAGCTCTGACCTAACAGGGCTGGGAATCACCTCAGTGATGTTCATGCCTCTTCAAAGGACAAATATTGGGAAAGGGCAAAGCAGTGTTCAAACTGACAGCTGCTCACACAACATCCCTTGTCTCCTCTGCTGGGTCTCTTGCTGTGAATACCCACATTCATGTCAGCTGTGTGCAGGGAGGAATTACGGGTTTCTCTTTTCCTATCACTTATTTAGCTGTCTTACCAACCTAGATTGTGCTTATGTTCTAGTACAGACTAGAGATACAAATGTCAACTTGAAAGGAATTAGCTCAGCCATCTCTTTACTTTGCTAGAATCTGTCCTGTAAACATGCCAGAGTGCAGGCTCTTGAGAGTGGGACTGTCTACAGCCTTGTTTTTACACTGTTTAGTAGAACAGGGCCCAAGAAGAGAGGCTTTGGGTGCCCCTGGAGCTCTGGTAATTTTCATAGTGACCCAGAGGGAGAAGAGAGGCCAGAATCAGGTGTGAGTGGTTCATAATGGGTCAAGAGAAGTTTAAATTTCTGAATTATAAAGTTGTAAAAAAGATTCAAAGGGAAGTAAGGGTATACTCAGCCCACTCTTTGATAGTACAATACATAAAAACCAGATTTTGTAGGAGTATAATAAAAGATTGTATAGGAGTATAATAAAACCCAGACACAAGTCTGAAAAATTCATTAGTTTCTGCCATGACTAAAATAAGCACTGTCTAGGAAAACTACTTTGCAATGGTAATGAAAAGCAAGTGGAAAAGCAAGTGTTAGCACCAATGCTGCAATGTGAAATAATTTCTGTATACTCAGATCTGTCATTGTGAACAATGTTGTTGATTATAAACCACATCAAATTCCCAGTCCCCCTAGACATGTGTTTTATTTTGCAGTTTTTTTAGTAATTATGAAATCAACAGAATACTATCAAGTTTTACCACAATTAAGCTAAATCTATACTTAAATGATATAACATAGTTGGCAATTGCAATAACTCTCTGACTTCCCTCCAAGGAACCGTCAGCATCGTTTCTGCAGCATTTTCAGGAGTGGTTGCTAATGATAATGATGATGCTGAGCTCTCTCATAATTTTATACTTTCAAAGGTACTTGAATCCAATTTAGAATCAAGATTTGACCTGCAGAGCTTCAACCCCTGTGAGCTGATAAGACAAGTCTCCTAAGCTGAATGGATTTTATGGCCTCCTCAGCGTGTGGGGGTTTGATGGAAGAGAGGGTGACACCGATGTATGGCCCTGTGAGCAGTTCTCTGAGAACAGGTCTGCATCCAGTCACAGAGGTGAGATAGTGCTCACCTCTAAAGCCATCTCCATGCCATCGTGCTGAAGACCTTTGGGCTCCAGGAAATAAAAATGTTTATCTTAGGTCCTCTGTGAGAGAACAGCCATGTGCTACAGCATTTCGAGCAATTGCCGAAGGGCCTGGCCGTGGTGTCGTGTTGGTGATGGGCCTGGGAGGTAGGAGGTTTGTTCCAGTACTTTTCTCAAAGTTTGTCAGATGCATAAATAGCTCAAGAGACTGCTCAGTATTCTCCACCAAACTGGGACTCTCACTGCTTCGGCAGTTTTGTCTTCTTGTAGCTGATCATCGCTGCCGTTCTGGTCACCAGAACTGAGCGTGTACTCCAAATTTGTGCTTACAGATACTGGAATGCACTTTGTAAGAAAAGACAAGGCAAGTTTGTTTGTAATTCTACCATTACCTTAACAGTTATATATTTGTTCAGAAAGATAAAAAAACCTCAATAAACTTGATGATATTGGAGGTATTTTCTAACCTTTTTGATTCTAAAATTATTCTTACTACCTAGTTTTAAATATCCTGTCTCCATCTAAGCTTGCTTACTATATATGTTACCATGTATCTGAGAGTTAGTTTTCTGTCTAACTGAATATTATATTTTTAATAATTTTGTTTAATAATTGACATTTTTTTCCAGGTCACTGAATGGCAAAGGTCAGACAAAGCAAAGACAGATCACATTTACTTCAAATGCTGTTTGCCCAACTGTAATTAGAAATTGTGATTGGTATGACATAAAGAAATTATTCTGACCATATATTAAACCATGTATTTTTACTAAATTAGACAGATTAGACAAGTAAATGAGTTTATATAAAAGAATACACTGTTTTAAAAGTTTCTTGGTATATGAGTGTAATGAGCAGGATTTTATTTAATGCTAAGTAATATGCAAGTTGATATATCTCGGAACATGTCATAATGTTCAGTTTCCTTCTAGAATATGAAATGATCACCACGATTTTAAAAGCAGCTCTCATGGGTGCAAAACCACTGGGAAAAAAATACTGGTAAAAGTGCACTAAAAGAAGTGTTTCCTGTAAGTCTTTTAAAAAACAAAAAGAAAAGCAAGAATATTTAATCTTTCCCCCCTTTTTAATGCCTTCTGGAAGCACAGCATCCTCCTATATATTTCCAAGTTTGTGGATACAGAGAGTATATTTGTCTTCTGCTTTTTCCTGCTAAAATCAGCCAGTGCAGTCAGCTTGTGGGTGTAATCACCTGGGGATTTAGTATGGTAAATATAGCACTTGGAAGCCTTTTGTTTTCTCTTTTCTTTAGAAAACAGTGAGATCTCTGTTCTTAAGGTTGTCTTCATGAAACTGTCCGCTGGATGACTATGTTAAAGAAACAAGGAATGAACAGGGAGAAAAGGTAATTACAAGTGAATTTCAAGCTATATGCAGAACTACATCTATCACCGTGGATGTGTATTTTTCATTACCTACATGAGATAAAGATTTCTCAGCTCAGCTGCATGAAAGGGCTTGTTTTATGTCCTTTGAAAGATATCTATTTCTATTGGACTTTGTGATTAGCCTGTTATGTTCCCTGGGTGATTAGTTCTGAACACCTTTCCTTATTGAGAGCTCATCATTCATACCCTGTGCATGTCCCAGAACTTCTCCCTTGATCAGGGGTAGACAGCTCATTTTTTGCCAATTACTGGCATGCACAGTCCAAGCTGAAGCTCAGAGTTTTTGTGTCTCAACTGCAACAAAACTTCAGGGCAAACATAGCCTAGTTTTTAAACCATTTCAAACAACGCTGGGTTCAGCAGAGGTTAACCTCCTTGGTTTTTTTCAGTTTTCTGAATGAGTTTTTCAGCTTGAACTGTGTGCTCTGTTCTAAAGACAGACTGCTGCCACTGCCAGTGTGACTGCTTTACGTGAAGTTTGGCTACACCCCTGTTGCACTGCAGGGACACACTGCTGCCCAGGGATGGTCTGTGGGATTGGGAGTGCAAATACCCATCACTATGTGAAAACTTAATCATCAGTTTTGGTGGATGCCCTACATGGACCTGTCTAAAAGTATTTTTGTGCTATACTTCAAAAAAACCTCCACCCGGGTCCAGTTCATTTTTTCTCTCTGCTTATCTCACTTTCCATTGTCAGAAAATGAGAGGACTAGCCCAGGCATTATTTCACACAACTTAATAGACTTGACAGATGATATTGTTCAAGAAAAATCTTAACATATTGCATCTGTAGTAGAAATGATTCAGATAGTCAGAGACTAGGACTTTGAAATCTTTCTCTGTTCAACATAATTATATATTAACTAATTCTACTCATGCAAGAAAATATGTACAGGCTGCTATAAGTCCTCATTTTTTGCCCTAAGTCTGTGCTTTGATTTGTTTGGAGAACCCGACCAGAGTGAGTTGGCAAACTCACCAAGTTTGTGCTCTGCTCTCCCTCATGGGAATGTTTCTCTCATGAACCAAATTGTCTTTACTCTTCTATCCAGTTATTTTACAATAGAGATTACTCTGAGTAAGTAGCAAATAAACAAAGTGAACCTCTTCTTTCACTATCCTGTATGATAAATAGGTTCCAATATATCTGCAAAGTTAAATGATTTCATCAAGGTAAACAGAAAATCATTTACATTTCACAGGCACAGAGACAAGCAGCTGACCATTTCTGGTGAATTTATTTTCAACTTCCTTGGGAAGACTAAGCTAGCTGGAGAGTCTTCAGAAACATTGAGTGAGTCACTCAGAAAGGTTTTCCGCCTGTTATCTTCTGTATTAAGATATTGGTTTGGGCTTCAAGAGCCTCCACAGCATTTTCTGCTCTGCCTTGCTCAGAGTCACCATTTAGTCAGAGCAGAGACTGGGCTTGTCAGCCAAAACAAGGGTCTTGATTGCCTCACATGTGTAGTTCCCATCTTCTTCCCAGGAGTTCTTTTAGAAACAGTAAATAAAAAAATGTTGAAGAAAGAGAATCTCAGTGGGAATGGTCCAGCTACTTCAGTTTTCTGTCAGTTTAACCAAGCGCAGCTGTCAATGTGTGGGCGAAGTCAAAGGCCACCCCTGTGTGCTCTTAGGGCAGCTGGGAGGAGTCAGGTGTAGCTCTTGAAAAACAGAAGGCCCAAATAGGTCCAATACATTTGCATTTAGCGTGACCATACAGCTGTAAAATAAAGGGAATTCCAAAAGGAAACCCTTTTTGTCACGCAAACACTGAGCCACTGCGAACAAATCTGGCAAGGCTGAGGGTCTGGCTCCCGGAGCTGAACATCACAACACCATGGGTAATGTCAAGAGGCAGCAGCGGGGCTGTCAGATAGTGCTACTGTCATCACCCTATTACTGAGAATATCTGTGAATTTCACTACTTTACAGAAACTGTCAATGAATGTCTTAATCCATAAAGCACAGAAAACACAACTATTTTACCATGCAACTGTGGAAGGTAATCCCTGGCAAGGTCATTACTTTCACCACTTCCCTTGTAATCCCCCTCATGCACACACAGAATAAAGCTCTGAAGCCTAACCTTTCCAGTGCTGAAAATGAGACTTTTATGCAAACTGATAAAAGTTCTTTGTTTGATTTTCTGTAAACCAAAATAGTCTGTTAGTTTGCCTTGAAGTTAAAAGAAAAAAAACATACTCTGTCAAATCCTGTGTATTCCTTTTTATGTATTTTGTCATTTCCCCTCTATTAACTCTGTCCTAAGGCTGAAAAGAAGCGTGCACTCCAGCTTCCATTTACATACTGTACTTTAGCTTTGACTTTTGTTTTTCACAACCTGTTAAATTTATTGACTATAAGCCCCTTGAGCTATTGAAGAGTATGCTGCCTACATTAGATATCTTTTGAAAGATGCTACTGGTAGCCTGTTTTAATGTGTTTGCTCTCTCCAGATACAATTTGTCTTACATATTCATTGGATTTTAGTGCCAAGACCAGTTTCTTCATTATAGCTCTTCTTTGGAAGTCTTGCACAGATATTAAGGTTTAGTAATTTTTCAGTGCTGCTCAAGGGATCTGAGTGTCAAATGAAATAATGAGTGTAAATTTGGGCATTGGAAACTCCTAAGCAGCTGGCTTTGGAGATCTCAATTTAAAAAAAAAAAAAAAAAAAAAAAAAAAAAAAAAAAAAAAAAAAAAAAAAAGTCGAATCAAGGCAGCGTGAAAGACACTTTGGGACATCTAGAATTTTTGTACGTAGAAACAGACCTGGCCAAAAAGTAGTACTTTCCATTCACTGACAATTATATTCCATTTTAATTTCAAGGTTTCATATAGTCTTAAAAGTCAGAGAAAATTTCATTTGCAAAATGCTAGCACATGGAGCTGGGAAAACAGAATATGTTCCCCAGCATACTGCAGCTGCTTTTCCTAGTGATGGAGCTGACAGGAATACTGATTTCATTAAGCAAGAGCTCTGGATGGGAAGGATCTCTTTTCAGATTAGTCAGGGCTTTCAAGTGCTCAGTTTCACAGGAGAGAGCCCAGAATCCTTGAGAGAGGATCTCAAGGCACCCAGACCTCTCCTGTGAGGCTGGTCTGGAGTGTGGGAATGTGATGCTGTCTATTCTGTGGTTCTGGCTCTCACTGACAGGAGCCTCATTCCTTCTCCATGCCCTGATGCGAATGTGAGCTTTGGAATATCATTTGTTCCACAGTACAGGCATTTGTACCTTGGCTGTTCATGCTATCTGACCAGGTAGGACACTCACAGCAGCATGGATTTCACAAGGTACAAAGCAGAGACAGCTGGGTTGGGGTTTTCAGATTTATGCTGCCATAAGTATCCTGCCTAGTCAGCTTAAGGATTAGCTGTAACATATATTAGCTGTAACACTGGTAGCCAGCACCCCAAACTCTGTTGTGGCTCTGGGACAGAACTTGGATTCCGTTCAGATCGGCTGCATCCTGCTCCATGTGCAATCACTTGTGTGGGATCCTGAGGCAGATCTCTGCTGTGGTGCATTTTTATTTCTAGAAAATCCGTGCCAAAAGTCAAACTCCCTTCTCTCTGAGAAAACCATGGGAGCAGCCCTGGAACTCCAGGCAGTGACCTGTGCCTCCAGTGATGTACAGGTGAGATCTCTGTGCACTACAGCCCATGTTCCTCGCTCTCACCAGCTCATGCCAAGCTTCCTGTTTTTCCATCCAGATGTTTGTACCTTCCAAATCTATTTTTCTGAGGAACATCTATGGCGCCAACAAGTACAGAAAAAGAAAGGTAATTCAGTGAATGTTTCACATGGAAAACACTGATTGTATTTTGGCTTTCAGTGAAAAAAGGGGAGGTCATGGAGTCCCCATCCCCACTTGTTGGTTTAGACCCTCTGTGGCCACATCATTGTGGGGGTGATCTCTCCCTGCAGGGAAACCAGGACAGCCTACAGTATTTCCATGATGTTGTTTCACAGCACCCAAAAGCTTTCACGGGCACAGACGTTGCAGCTGTTAATAAAATAAATGTAGTTTAAGTTACGTTTACTCTATAGTGGGAGTATGTGTTGTGGAAGAGGGATATATTTTGGCTCATAGTATATATGTCAAATAAATGCAATTGTCTATTTCTGAAGCTTTATTGTCCCCATCATCATAATTAACTTAAGTGAAACTGTATTTAGCTAGCATATGACTTCAATTTGCTGCAAAGTAAATTACCAAATAAATCAATAATTTCAAACCTAACAAACAATGCAGAGGTTTCCAAAAGGAAAAACAAACAAACAAGCCATTATGCCTGGGCTTTTCTGAATGCAGCACTGCTCTTTGCCTTGCTTTTCTGAGAGAAATGTGACAATTTCCAACACCAGACATTTTCACTCAAGCAAGCAGGAATCATGTAAAACCAAACAAATAATGACAAGAAACAAAGCTTTGATTAGGAGCCCGTGAATAATGATCCTTTTCACATATTCAATGTCTAGGATGTTCAACATATTTTACATTTAGAATATATCAAGCAAGTTGCCCTGGTTAGAACTTGGTATCAAGAGAAACACATTTTATTAGACAGGGAGCGTGTCAGGGCTTGGTGCCAATCGGCTGCAACGAGTTATGTTACAAACACATCCAACACCCACATTTGGAGAAGTGCAAGAGTGAACATGTTTCTTATGTTCCTCTTTCTTGCTCTGCTTTCCTACAGAATCATAAAAGATAAGTGGAAGTTATCTCTTGGTTCCTGCATAGAAAAAAAAAAAGGTGAAAGAAATTTTCCACAGCATAAAGAAATCACATGTTTACATTGTTAAAAATTGCTGTTGGGCTTGGATGCTTTTGTACAAGCCATTGCTATGGAGACTGTATTAATTGGCTGCATTTCTCATGTGGGGGTAGGTAATACTCAGTGAACTCAAAAGATGGAGGAAAATTATTTTGATATGTGTTAATTTATTTGGTGTTTCGTGTTGCCAGAAATGTAGCAGGGACCAAAAGCATAACAAAAGTCAGAAACTTGGGGATATTTAGAATAAAGACAACATCCATGGGTGAATTACTTAAAATGAGTTTGGGACCAGGGGCTGTTAATCCCAATTTCAGAAAGGAATAAAATTCCCTCATGTTTTGATTCACAGCATGAGCCAATTTCCTGATGAATATTGGAATGTTATTTTACCTGTACCCATCTAATTCCACATTTTTCATGGAGATTTGGCCCCTTGCTCTAGAAGTTCTAGTTTTGGCTGGAAATGGAGAATAGTTACTAGAAGAGATGACCCTGGTGTGTCCCTTCCTTGGAGGAAGGATTTTATACAGCTTCTGCATGTTACTGGTTGGAACCCTTTGTGTAATTCTCAACATATTTGGTGCAAAAAACTACTTAGGCTACATCTGTGGTACTGTTACATTTATCTTGAGGTCACATGTGGTATTACAGTAATCATTGTATCTTTAAGATATAAATATTTTACAGAGGATCAATGCAAAATGATATTGATATGTATGTGTCTATAAGCAATGAAAAGATATCCTTTAGAATATGACACATTTTAATTTGTTTCTGCACTATATGAGGAACGTGAACAAAAATGGCAACTTCATACAACCTCCTGAAGTCAGAAGTAGGAATATAATTATATATCAGAAGCAGAGAATTTTAAAGGTTAAAATTACATTGTATTTCCATAGATACAGAAGTTTGCATTTCATTAACTAAAATGACTTTGTTGTCTCTCAACACTTCAGGAAAGAAATTATTTTTGCATTTGTTTTGGGATGAATAAACAAAATCCCAAATCTTTTATTTGCATCAGTGTGCAATGTGCCATTTTCTCAAATGAGGGCTGGGTGTATTTGCAGAGCAGACACAGAAGTGTGTCTGATTATCTCACCATTTCTTTGTACCCAGCATGGATGGAGGCGAATTAGAACTCATCAGCAGGAGGCGGTTTTATTTTCTTCCCAACCAAAGCATCGAAGAATCCCAGAGCCCAATTTTAGCTATTCAGACTGAAAACAGACTGATTTTTTTCTTCCTGATTCCAGTAAATACTTGTGTGTTACTTATAGTGAGATTCTTCCAGGAGAGATGCTGGGAGCTGTAAACACCCATGTTGAAGATAATGCTCAGTAACCAGTCTCAGGCCTTTCATGCAGCTGAAGGATTTGCTGAGCAGGGCTGTGAGAAAATAGCAGTGTTTGCAAAAGCCCAGGTATGGATACAGGTCTACAGGCAGATTCTATTTGCCAATACATTTTATTTTTCTTTCTGTTTGGAGACCTACAGTACACTCCCAGTGTGTGCCAGCACAGCTCCAGCTGCAGACAAAACACTTCAAATATGAACAAGGTGAACGATGGCTAATTAATTAGGCTGTATGTCTCAGAGCATTAGAGTTTGGTGTTCCTTATCCCTCCCGGGGTGCACGTTACTGATACTGAGAGATTCAGTTCCTGACTCTGCAATTTTAATTCCTGTTGTGTACATGACGCTAAGCCGTGTCCTTGATTGCCCAGAGCAGAGAGAGTTTGGAGAAAGTCAAAGGAAACAGCTGGAGTCACCTCAGTGCTGGCAGCAGGCAGTGTGCTCTGAAAGCTCCATAAATGAGATTTGGGTGCATGCAGCATTTGGTGCTCTGCTGGTACCATGTACCAGCCCCTGACTAACCAGGACCTGGGCAGGAGACACAGCAGAAGGCTGTGCCTGGTTTCTGCTGATGGTTATGATCAGCTTGATATTTTCAGCATTTTATATCAGAAGTCTGGAGAAATTGTGGGTGTGTCTAATTAAAAAGTGATCTCTTAATGCTTCCCAAGACCTTGTTTTTATTGCAGAGGCACTGCTCATGGTAATAGTTGCTATTATCTGTCACAGTTCACTGAATTCCTTGTTTCCGGTGCAAACCCACAAGTCCAGACAGCACTTTGACAGTAAACCTTCCTTTCCTTTGGCATATGGTGTAAGGGGAGAGAAAACAGGGATGGGAAAATAAATGAGACCTCAGTGGCT
This sequence comes from Hirundo rustica, assembly GCF_015227805.2. NCBI lineage: Eukaryota > Metazoa > Chordata > Aves > Passeriformes > Hirundinidae > Hirundo > Hirundo rustica. Next base: position 19,917,274 of record NC_053459.1, read on the forward strand.
AAGGTTGCTCTTCTAGAAAGCAAAAATGTGGGTCACATCTTTGGTATGACCTGAACAGAGCAGGGATCATTGAATCCTTGAATCAGAGAATTGAGAACTGTAGAATCTTAGAATGTTTTGGGGTGGAAGGGACCTTTCAAGGTCATCTAGTTCAACTCCCTGAGGGGCACCTTCCCCTACATCAGGTTGCTCATAGCCCCATCCAAGCTGCTTTGCAGGTTTTCAGGGCTGAGGCAACCACCATCTCTCTGGGCAACCTGTTCCACTGTTGTACCACCCTCATTTTGAGGTGAGGATGTGAGACTCCAGCTCCTGACTCCTGGTCATCTTCCTTTCCAGTGGAACTTGTTAGGGTGGGTAGTATGTCATGCTTGCTGCTTTTTTGCTTTTGATTCTTGTTGTTGTTGTTGTGTTGGTTGGTTGGTTGGTTGGCTAATTTTTGGGTTAGATTTTTTTTCTTTAGCTGTTGAGCATTTTGTATCTTTAATAACTGTTGGAAGCAGGAAATTCTGCTGCCTCACCGTGGCAACCTCGCTGACCAGAAATCCTCCTATTCTCGGTGTCATTTCTGTAGTGTAATGGGTATTTCTCTGTGACACATACAACATTTGTTGCTACTTTCTTGCAGCTGTGTGCAGCTCCCATTTGACATATGTTCCCACAGAATTAGCTAAATTGTGCAGCGAACAGATTCTCTGTTTCTGCTCAGTGTAGCAGGGAAGGTAAAGGTTATCCCCACCACAGGACATGGGGAGGAGTGGTCACTCCTCCGAGCTGCTTCTGGAGCTGCACTGATGGTGTTTGGTGAAGCAAATCTGCTGCAAATTACAGCGTGTGCTTATGGATCAATTTATGCTCCTGCCTGCTGCCAACAATGCGCTGCGCACGAATGGAGCTAACTCGGTAAACACGCACTCTAGTAACTGAAAATAACCAAGTGCTGCTGAAAGGAATAATTAATTAATGTTTGTAAAGCACTTAGAAACTGAAAAGCACCTTATTAGTGCTAAGTGTTCAGGGGCCTGGCTTTCTCATCAGAAAGTAAAGTCCTCGTCTTTGCTAGTCTTTAACTGCACCAAACATTAAGGGTATAAAGCTTTTGTGTCTAATGTCCTCAGTCAGGTGTTTTTGTGCCTGGCAGTCATTAGGATGCAGTAAGTAAACAAGAAGAAACTATAAATGGCCTGAATCAGCTCATTTCCACTGATGCCAGCAGAATCGAGTTGATTTACATTAGCTGAAGATCAGCAAAGGAGAAGCACAGCTCTTCTTGATGTCGGGCTCAGCCAGAGCCAGTCACTGGTTCATTCTCTGCAGCTCCTGCCTTGTGAGCCCAGCTGCCAGGAACGAGCACAAAACTGTATTAGGGCACAGGGCTCCTTGTGTAGTGAGGTGGACAAATTGGCTCAGATTTGCTCCCTGGGGCAGGCAGCACGTAAATGAACAGGCTCTTGGTGGAGAGGAATCCTCTTTATCAGCTGTGCCATGCAGGGCTGAAAGGGAACACCTGTGGCTGACTCCGTGCCAGAGCTCAGGAACATGGAGAATAAGAATCTCTGCCTTTACTTCAAAAGAGCCTTGGCTCCCTCAAAACAACCCCAAACCTTCCTGAGGCAGAAGCCACTGACTGCAGGGTGTATTTATTCAGAAGGGTAAGAGAGATGTGAACAATCTGGGGAGATGTGGATGCCCCCAGCAGCCCTGTTTGCCTGAGAGGGTGCTCATCTGTACTTCACTCTTAGTAAATAGTACCTGGATCAGAAGCTGTGGGAGCAAGAAAAGGAGGAGAGGGGAAACAATCTTATGGAACACAGGGAGCTTTAGGGAAGAGTTTAAGACTAATTGGCCAGAGAGCAGAGGGAAAAGCACCAGCCTGTTCATCACAGCACACACTTTTAAGATTTTTGTATCTCTTTACCACACAAGTTTCCTTTCTTCAGTCAGAATTTTTCAGGCTGCATTTGATTATATTGGGCATCTGTTCCATATTTATGAATATCCAGGATCTCCATCACTCACACTGAACTTCCAGAGAATGAAAAACCCGATAATGTGCCCGTTTATGGTGCATGAGCAGTATGTCCACATATGCATCACAACAGTCACTGGCAGGAGTGGTGGGAGAGGGAATCCAGACTTTGATCACTTGGGTCTTTCTTCTCACAGGAGATCATTAACCTTTTTTTTTTTTTTTTTTCTTCAGGATTAATTAGCAGACTAAGAAAGGTTACCTGCAAAGAAAATCCAATTATTCACCCCTTGTTGGTCTTGAATAAAGCTCCATGGCTGATAAAGGGTTGTAGTTAGAGAGAATCAAAATAAGCCACCAGGACACCAGTTATTCTGTTTTTCCAATCTCTGCACCAGCCTAGGGCAGAGTATGTTTGGCTCACTTCAGTTGCAGCGCTGGAACACAGTGTGCCAGAATAACCTTCCATGATGGTTTTGGACGAGCTAAACATTACTAGGATTGGTTAATAGTTATCTTTGTGATTAGCCATCTGTTATAGATCCATTTATTGGATCTGAGATGGGACAGAACCCTTGCATATCCTGCTTGCTCCTCCTTTTTCTTGAGCTCACCATAGGGAGCTTTGTGCAAAACCCATAAAGAAAAAAAAAATAAAAAAAAGATAGGGGGGAAAAAAAAAAAAAAGAAAAAAAGGGCTTAATTGTTTGTTTGTTTGTTTGTTTGTTTGTTTATGGTCCCAACTGTTCCCTCCAATCCATCTCTCTCCTCTTCTTGCTCCCTAATATTTCCCTTGAGGCCAATTTCTCTAATTTGTAGAGCATGTGCGGATTGTTTAGGTAGCTCACATCAGTGACAACCCGGTGACACAGACTAGACAGGGAGTAACTCTGTTTTCTTGCAGGAGCTGAGTTTTCCTCCTTTTCCAGGCAAATCTCAACAAGTCAGCAGTGCTACAGGATCTGAGCCCTCTCCCACACCGAGTATTTGAGACAAACGTTTGCCATTCTCTGCTCCTCTGGGTCTCCTTTTATCCCACAAAATAATTTCATTCATTTAATTTGGGACCTGAAGTACCCAAAAATGAGGTAAAATCTGGCACTGAGCAAATCTTTATCCTGTGAAGGAGAAAGTGTCAAAACATCCATTGGCTGTACCTGAATAAACATCTTGCAGCAGTAAGTGGTGCTGTCTATGGAATAGTTTTGAGGTACCTGTGATGTATTTATGGAACTTACAAGAAAAATTTGTCAAAACATGATAATTTTTAAATTAAGGAGGGGTATTTTCAGTGAAATGGAACAGTTTAGCTCTCAAGTAGTTATGATACAGGTATCCAGGTGAGCCAGTAGTCACAAAGATGTTATTTCCTTGTTACATCATGATCATATCAGGTGTCTGTCTCATCTCTAAACAGAATATTAACCGCCATGCACTTTCAGAAGCTGGGAGAAAACATGGTGAGTTCCCAAAGGTGCAAGTGGACTTGTTTGTGTTTATAAATAAGCCACCAAGCTGATGTGATTAAATAGTTACTCCATCAGTGACTTGGCCCTTCTTTTCTCCATCTGGTAGATAGGCAGGAAGATTAAATTTTGTGTTTGTTTCTCCTCTACAAAATGAGCTGTGTTAGTATTTTTTGTCACTATGAGGTGGTACTAACCATACCAAATATTCTGATTTATGTTAAAAAATGGGAAGTTACCAGGAACACAGTAACATGCCACCCAAAGCACAGTATTTTATTAAAGGAGATGGCAGTAAACCATAATTTTTATTTAAATAAAGCTCAATTACAGACTTTAGAGAAAATTAAATTTATTGTTGAGCCTCAGTGTTTTGAAGCTACCATTTGATTCCTGGAAGTGACTTTGAAATGAGTTTTGGGAAATCATTTTAGTATTGACTTGGGCCATAATGGTTGGCTGTTGCTTTTTTGTATAAGATTGATTAAATTACCCTGAACAAGCTCCAAGTCTGTGTACTTCTCTGAGGCCAATTGTGAATATGACCATAATACGCTCTCTAAAACATATTTCAGAAAGTAAATAATCTCTAAACCTGGAAGAACATCACTGCACTCTTCCAAGAATAAGCAAATGAACTTGGTTCCTTGTCTCAACATACATCACTTCTTTTTTTTTCATGCCTCCAGCTCCCTCTGGTTTTAAAAAACTGGGTTTATTTGCTAGATTTCCTCTAGAGACTACAATAGGAGATAATTTTTGACTAGGTCTTAAAGAAAGAACTAGCTAAGAAATAAGTGTATATTATGAGATTCAATTTTATTATTGTGTAATGAGAACTGCCAGTTGTTCTACTGGTCTCAGCCTTTATCTCCCCTCTGAAATGCGGTTATTCCTTCATACATCAGTAAACGCAAGTGAAATCAGGGCCACCTTATAGCAGGTTTTACACAAGCACATGGGAATGAATGATCTTAATCTAAAATAGGTTTGATAATTAATGACAAATATACAAAGATACAATTTATCCACAGCTGCTGAGTGTGCCTGGTCTGGAGACTGGAGAGTAATCCATGGCTTTGAAGACCCAAGCCCTATCCAGTGAGCTCTGCTCCCAAAACACTGGCTGGCCTGAGTTTTTATCATATCTAAGGTATGTGCTGAAAGCCAAAATTAAATGACAGTAAGATACATCACCAAGAAAACCCCAAGAGGCTACTGGTGCCACAACGCCAGGAACAAGAGTGACAGCAAGTAACAGCAGAAGAAGAGGAGCAAGAAGAAGAAAACGGTAGAAGTTTTGGGAAGAATAATGTCAAATTTAAGACTGATTCTTGAACAGTAACATGGGATTTGCAGGCAAGATTCAAGAAAATTTGTGGGGTATAACCTTCCAAAGAACAGCCTGCTGCACTTCCCAAATGTTCTGTGTTCCAATCTGAGCTAGAGTAGGCTATCTGGGGAACAAAGCTCTTCTAAGGAAATCTGGTTCAATAAGGGTAAGGATTTTGATGGAGCACAGCCCTAGGGTACTGCTGGGAAGGATTCCTATTTGCCTGGCATTAGTGTCCATGCTAGGAGCACTGCACTGGGGCTTTAGGTCATAAGGTCTGGGCAAGTCTTGGTTGAGAGGCAGATGAGGTTGGCTCGCAAAGGTTGAGATTATCTGTTCTTCCTGTTCTTAAGTGTCTTTAACTCCTGCTGACAGCAGTAATCCCAGTCCTCAGAGGCCTTGAGCGAACAGAAAACCTCCAGGGAGCAGGTTAAGCTGGTGTTGGAAGAGTAACTGCAACATTCCGTAATTACTTCCACAAATGCTCTCTTTCCAGTACTCTCTTGTTCATGGCAGAAATATTTGGGTAAAACTCATGGGGGGAATTGTCAAACGTCTCGGACATTCCTTACTCTATAGGCAATCTTCTTTAGATCTTTGGATTAGAAAGAAAACTGTTTTGCTCATTAAAGTCATCAAACACAAGGGATGATTTAATTTAGTGGATGGGGAAAGAAGCAGCAGCCTGTGTCAGATTTTCTTGTTGATATTTATTTTTTTATTTATTTGAGTTTCTGTCTTGGGTAGAGAGAAAAATCTTGTAAATTGTTGCCTTGAATTTGAGCTGTAAGAGTTTTTTCCTTACTGGTTTTTTCCTTTGCTTCTGGTTTTCTGGTTTCTTTGAGCTTCAGAAAAGACAATAAGCTTTCTTCTGCTAAATGTACTGGCTCATTTTGTATTAATTTGAATACCTTACTGATAAATTGAATTTACTTCTGCCCGACAATGTAAATATGAATGATACCTCTTGCATTTGCTTTCTTAATGAAATGTTAAATATAACTTCCTATAAATGGAATCTCAGCTAAAGCAATAATTAGTATTTCAGTCTGTTTAAAGTAACATTTTAATTATCTTCACTAATTCTAAGAATTGCAGAATATAGCTTCAGGTATTACAGTATTATTGTAGATGCTTTGCTTAAGTACCTAAATTCATGTTATTTGCTAATATTTCCTCTTCAGCAGGCTGACATTCAAGCTCTGGGTGATATTTACAAATTTTTTAAACCCCAAAAATGAAGAGATACAAAATAAAGGAAATAAAAGCTGTCAATTGAACCCTCAATTTATCTGCCACTATCTCACGTCACATCATTTGAATGGTCCTACAGTAAAGCAGACCTGAAAAAGGAAAGCACTTTCTCTGAAAAACTGATGTCTCAGGTGTTTGGGGTAGAAGCAGGTGAACACATGGGGAGAATCCTGGAGATAGGACACTGAAGCTCCAGTTGGCCAAGGGGAGGAAAAAAAAACCCACCATGAAAACATTGGGCCAAATGCCACCATAGCATAGGTTGTGCTGGACAGAGCTGAGAACAGAATTTGTTTTGGTCACTATGTTTTTTCCCATCTTTTCACAGGACAGGAGTGGGAATGACAAGCAGGATGCACCAGGGTCAAGAAGGCGACTTTGGAAACAATTGAAAATGAGTGAATAGGCATTACAGCAAAACCAGCTCTTTTTGCTTCAGGTGAGGCATGGGCAGCCTCAGTGGCAGTGCTGGGAGGGATTTTTGTTCATGGAACAGCCTCATTTGCTTTACCTGTGTCCCGTGAGAGGCTGTCACCGAACACACAGGGTGTGTGCCTGGGGAGGGCTGATAACTGTGAGCAGCTCGGTTGCTTTATCTAATGCAACAGCAGACCTCTATTTCAGCACCTGGTGTGAAAGGGATTGTTTACCATTCTTCTTGGCCTCACTTTCCATCTTGCTGGATTAGCCACTTTAACAAGACCAAGTGACGTGTTTTCCACAGGGAAAGCTTTGAAACGAAGCAAGATTGTTGTGCCTTGTTCAAAGCTCCCTTTCAGGAGAAACTTCACTAACACAGGGAGGCTTCCAAGAAGTTTTTTCCCCAAACTGTTTTTTTGAGAGTAGAGGTTTTTTTGTTTCTTTGATTGTTTGTTTTAATATTTACTGTGCTTTTATTTAAAAATATCTGCTTTTCATTTTAATATGTGCTTTGCCCACAAATATTGCTATGAAGAAACCCAGTATTATGGTCAGCTCTACTTTGCAGTCATCCAGAGAGGAATGACAGATGTTTCAATGACATTCTTGAGGTGTATTTTTTTGGTTACTAGGAGTCATTTCAATAGAAACACTGCAATATTCGGCGTGCTTTGCTTAAAGCCTGTGCCTGCCACGGGAGATCATCCAGCTCTGTTACTGTGAGAGACAGCAGAAAGGCAAAAGGGATAGAAATAAGAGAAGGGAAGAGGATAAATGTAGGCAAGGAAATCTCAGAAGAGGCATTTCTAGTCCTTTAAGGGATTCTTATTCCTTTAAGGGATTTCCAGTGCTCGATCTGTAGAAAATTTTCATCCACATCCAAACTGGGCAGAAATTCCTTTCAGGAAATGCCATCACTAACCCCCAGCAGCTGAGATCAGCAGCACGGGCTAGGCTGCACCAGGGACTGGGATCAGACATTCAATAATACACAGACCCTTACTCTGAGGAAGGGCCCACAGAAAGCCAAATATTAAGCTGAACACCTTGTATTTTAGTATTTCTGGTAGTGTCCTGGTAATGAAGATAATCAATAGCTCAGACAGGATAAAATATCAGCATGTGTGGCAAAAATACTGCTTGGACCTCTCTCTTGTGGCAAGAGGTATGTAAGTGACAGAAGTTTAATTTCTGGTTCAACTATAGCTTTTTCCTGGGCAAGAGAAGCAGAAGGGTATTTCAGAGGGCAGCTCTGAATGTATCTTGTATTTTTTTTCTCTTTTTTTCTCTTTTTGAATGTAGTCATTCATTCTTTGACCTTTCCCCATAACTTCCCATTATTTAATTTCCCTAGGCAAAAATCTGTGATCCTAGCCAGAGTCACTCCCTGATGTTCTCTTTCCTCTTCAGAATTTTCTTATTTTCTGGACAACTGCTTCCCAGCCTTGCCTTTTCATACCAACAGCATGTCACCTGCTTGGTGTTAGTGCTCAGCAAAACCAAGATTGCAAATACTCATTCTGTGTTTAAATGATGTGTTTGAAAAGATTAATTAACAAAGAACTTGGCGTTGCTCAGCCCAAAGAGGCATAAACCACTGAGACACCCAGGAAAGGCTTTTCAAAAATTCCACCAGAAGGTAGGGGATATTTCCAGAAGAACAGTACTTAGGTTGTCAATTCCATAGCTTTTCATTAATTTTCAAAATTCCTAAATGCTATCTGTATCGTTTGAATGCCTTCTGCCTTAGCACTCAGTGGTTATGACATCTACTAAAGCAGTTCTGTTCTTAATATTTTGCTCCAAAATCCACCTTAAATATTTAATTATGAGATAGGAATTATGCACTTTAATTTGCTTAGATCTAAAGATGAATACAATTTACATTTCCACCACTGAGGATACACGTTTCCCAGTCTTTAGTCAATGCCACTGTTAAATATATAAATCAGATATGTTTGAAAAATGGAAAAAAGGCCCCACCTTGGAATGTTAGTTCAAACTTTTTTTTTTTTTTTTCAAACCTAATACTTACTGCTTGCCTTTATTAACTGTGACTGAAAATTCCTTAAACTATGTCAGCAGAAATACTGATTGCTGTGAACAGCATTACATGGGATTCAGCATCTAATAGCTCTTGGCCTATATTGCGTGCCAGAAGCGTGGGAAAGAACAACTGGAGAGAAATTTGTGGAGCTTGTCATTTGAGGGTAGATGCAATCTTTAATTCTGGTGTCTTGTCCTCAGTAAAGAGAGATGTTTTGTAGGTTGAGTCACACAAGGGAAAGAGAATACTCTTTGTTTTACTTTTGTGGCAAATGTCAAACCTGGTGAATAATGTAGATAATATTTTGGACATTTGAAATGAAGAATAATGTATGATTAACGTCAGTTCCACTGTTTTCCTTCCTTGCTGCTCTGCACAAGGACTATGGTGTTTCTCAGAAGTAAAAAATGGTAGAGAACAATGTCTTGAGCAAGGACTGAGTTACAGTTTTTATCTTGCACTTGTGGCTGTTTGGTTTTAAATGCATTTTTTATATCTGCTAAGCAAAATAAGCTGATCACAATCTTCAGCCTTGTGGGGTTGGTTGTCCTCAGTTGTATCTTTAGCTATTAAATGGAGTATAGATTAAAAAAGGTACTCTTACTATCAAAATTGTAATTATTCCCATCTCTCTTCTTCTCCTCTCTCTCTCCCTCCCTCTTTTTTTGAATCAGACAAACAAACAAAAGCTGCAACTTATTCTGTCTTTATGCTAAGATGTTTGTTAAAACTCTTGTTGCTCTTGATGCTTCTCAACTCCTGCCAATTTATCCACAGATTTTGTTTAGGTTTTTGGGGGGTTTTTTGGTGGGTTTTTTTTTTGCTTTTTTGTTTTTGTTTTTGGGGGGTTTTTTTGTTTGTTTGTTTGTTTGTTTGTTTGTTTGTTTTCTTCCAAGATACTTTAGTCCTGAGTGATGCTCTCTGGCTGAGACTTTTATCAGTGCCAAGCACCCAAGAATAATAACCTCCCATGTTTTATATATGCCAGTGGTGTTACCAAACAGTGAGATGAGATCTGCATTCCTGCCACAGTGTCCACAGGCACCTCAGCTCTGCTCTCCTCTTGTGAGACTGAACAGGATGCTGCCACAATATTCATCGAATCTTGACCATCTTTCCAATTTATCAAGATCATTTTGAATCTTCATTCTGCCTTCAAGAATGTTGTTACCCTTGATGGTTTAATGTACACTGTAAATTTTACATGAGTACAGTCTTCCATCATTGAAGTTAATGAAAACACTGACAGGCCTCTGTCTGAAATACCTGCCTACCTTTACATAAAGTATTAAATCTTCCAGGAAAGGGTATTTTCAGACACTTTGGTAGTATTGTGGATTAGTGCTAGTAGGTATTTTTTCACCTTGATTTAATCAATGCTGGATAGCTTTCTCAAGGTAAATAGAGATGCTCCCTTCTGCATCTATCTCTAAACACTTATTTGATCAAACATATTGAGTCTTCTGTGGATTTTTTTTTTTTTTTAAACTTTGGGTGCTCAGGAATAAAATAATTTTATGTAATTTCTGATTATTTTTGTTCCAAAGTCTCCTGTCTGATTCCTATGCCATGGCTGCAGCAAAAGATGGAAGTCTTGAGGGTTTTACTGTTGTGCTACAGTAGGTGATTGAAGATATGAACAAAAAATTTTCAAAGTGTCTGTATAACCACCCATGGAATAGGCTTAATGCATTCATTCATGCTGGTTTTCTGAGAATTAATTTACATTTCATATATTTGAGAGTCTCACATGGAAAGATATTTTTATGATGATTTTTAATACAGTAATTTGATGAGATCATAAGGATTTACTTTATAGGGATTTATAATTAATTTCTGCATATAAAGAAGGTGTGTGTAAAGAAGGTAATTTCACAAGTGTGAAATTTATATTTATTTGTTCCATATAATGTTTCATGAAGGAGACAGAAGAATAGGTGCCATAGGATCTTCTGGTCTCTTCTCTCCCTGTCTTCTGACTGCTAATAAGAATTTTTCAGTGGAAAATTTTTCTGTGAAGAAGGAGAAAGAGTCCCTGTCTCTTTAAGAATCAAGAATTTAATTATGAAAACATCCTGGATTCCATACACTGTATTAAACTTCCTCTTGTCCTTTCCATGTAATTTATATTCTACCCTGTCCTAGATACAAGATCTTTTCCCCAAACTGCCTTCAATAATACAGAACATTGTTCGAGGGAAGATTTTGCTTCTTTCTTTCTGTTGAATGTGTGATGAAAAAGTTGAATATCCCTCAAGCAAATGCATTTTAAGGAAAATCTTGAGGAGGTCAGAGGAACAGGCACTGAAACAACTGCTGAGTCACCTCCTCCTGCCATGTCAGGGGTCCTCAGGAACCCAGGAACTCTTGCTGAAGGCAAAACTTGCTTCACTGGTGTACCACATCTGTCTGGGGCATCATCAGAAGAATTCCTGACAAATCTTTGGGGGAAGGACAAGATAATTAAGGAACTGACTTTGGGATGTGAGCTGGTAACGTGTGCACTGAGCCCCGTGGAGCAGGAGAGTTGTAAATGTCACCGTCAAACCAGGTATTTATTAGTTGGAGCTGGCACACTCCAGCTTCCCAGCAAGCAGTGAGAAAATATTCCGTATCACTTGAGACTTTTAAAACTGCAGCAGATTGAACATGGCCTGAAAAAAATGATCTCTTGAGCTGAGTTCTCTTATAGCAATGGGGGGAGTGATGAGATGAGCAGTTTTGGTCTTTCCCTCCTGATTCTGCCCTACTTTTCTGTCACCACTTCCAGGAGGCTATTGGCTGTTTCTGCAACCAAAATAGTTTCCAGGGTGTTGTAGAGTAAGTGGGAAACTTGACTTACACAGTAGTGAGTACTGGCCAGAGAGCAAAATAATGGGAACACTTAAAAAAAATAATATTGACTTTTTCTCCTCCTTGCTTACCAGCTGCAGACTGTGCCATGAGAGAAACCAATCACGGACTCATTCCCAAACTGTCCGGATGAAAAAGACTTGGAGGCTACTTTGCTTATTGCCATAACTCTCCGGAATTGCTTCCTGCCATATATCTGAGTACTATATTCAGGCTAATTTGCCATAACTTTCCACTAGAAACCTATTCCATACCCTGATAAATCTCATCTCTAGCTCTTCCCGCAACTCCCATCCCGAAGAACTCAGTTCATGTTTTCATTTGTCCATTTTCATTCTGAATCAGAGATGCTGCCTGAAATATTTAAAGGCTAAGGACCTCAGCAGGCACTGGAGAATGCTGTCGATGCTTTCCCTGTCATTTCCTTTGCTCTGTGGAGGATCTAGCTTTGTAATAAAAAATCCAGACAGGCAAGAAAAATGATCCATATTACTGGACAATCTGCTACCTTTATCTCCTGCAGATCACAACCTTTTTACCTATAGCTTGGGAAAGTATTATTTAAAAAGTACGAAAGGAGAGGTGCCTTATTACATAGTTGGTTCCACCATGCTGAATTAAAAAAATACCTTTATAGAATGTAGAGGACAAATTGTTTTTTAAAATAACCTTTCAGATATGTAGATATTCTTATTTAAATGTTATTCATATTTAAATGTTTCAGGCTTCATCCTGCAGTGCAGAACCCAGCACACACTCGGGTACCCCACTTTCTGAGGTGTCATTTCATCACTGTCTTGCTGTGGGGTAGTTTGTGTAAGGCTGGTGTGGCTGTGTTTACACAATTTTGACCTCAGAGGAGACAGTTCCAGCTGGAAGGCAGGACACATCCTCATGAAAATCATTCTCCAGGTGCTCAGCATTCCCACCGGGTACTATATATTACCATATAATCCCTTTGGGACTCAGGAATGCTCATATCTGATTCTGTAAATGCTCATTTATCTGTTTCACCTTGTCCATGACACCTCACTTAGCCCACACTGAAACTAATGGAAAGTTTTTCTGTTCTTTAGAACAGAACTGAATCAGACCCAGCTGGAAGATAAAATGAAGTTCAGATTCAAAGATATCAATGATAGGAGCATAAAAGTCCTTGGTTAGAAGAGAGTTTGAAATGTATTCTTCCATTGCAGCAGTAATTTTGTATTGAAATAAAAATATTTTTCCATTCTCAACCAGATCTTTGAGCTCTTCATCACCATTTTTTTTCAAATATTGTAGCTTTAACACAGGTACTGAATCCTGCTTTTACATCTTCTACCAAGAATCATTGTTAAGTGTCACTAAAATATAAAAAAAAAGCCCTATTTCTCTGAGCTAGTGGTGATGAGGGTGTGCTGTTTTAGAAAAAACAGCACTTTTTTTCTGTGTATTATCACTTTTGAGTCCCCTCTTGGTTATCTCTCTTTGTTTCACACAAGGATGGTATTAGTAGCCTGGAGCAATCTCTATGCGCCCTTTCAATCAGAAACACTTCTTGATTTGTGTACTTATACAGCACAGGCCAAGCTGAAGTGAGAATTTATTTCCTGAAGAAAACAGATTTAATGTGAAAGGTGATCCTCAAAAGTTTCACAGCTCCAGTTGCCTTGGATGAGCCCCAAGAAAAGCAGCTGCTGCTCCGAGAGAATCTCCCACATCTCTGAGAGCTGCAGACCATGGATGGGGTGGGGGAGTGTTCTGTACACAGGCCCCTCTCTTCGAGGACAATGCACATATTAAAAGTACTAAAAGAGGATTAATATGAAAAAAAGCCATTAATCCCAGGCTTCCAGTTCCTTCTTCTGCATTGCACTGTGGTTCAGGAATCTGCCCAGCAGAGCCTTCAGATCCTGGCCCTCACTAATTATGTTCTCCCTCTACCCACCTTTAACTTTGCAATCCTCTGGCTCTCATAACCCCAGACCTTTCTAAACTTCATTGTGTTTGCAAAAAAAAAAAAAAAAAAAAAACCAACCCAAAACAACAACAACAACAACAAAACAACACCAAAACCAAAAAACAAACAAACAAAAAAACCCCAACAAAATAAAAGGAATAAAGAAACAACATTAGCAAAATACTCACCATCTTTTAGACCACTAAAAGAAATAGGGCAATAAGAAAGTTTATTGGAAACTTAAGACTCTTTATATGTTTGTTGTTAAATTAATGAGCGCAAAGATAGAGGGAGGACAGAGTGAGTAAGCAGCTTATTGTTTGGAGTGCTGAGAGCTGCCTAAAAGGATGTTGTACTGAGAATACTCTCCAACATGAAAAGGAGACCCACAGGCAAACAGCTTTTATCTCAAGCAATCTTCAGCGAAGAGGACGTGTCTGTGAAATAACTTCTGGAGACCTTGAGTAACTCGATACCTCAACCTCTGCTCATCAAGCTACTAGATCAGAAGAGAAATGTTCATAAACCCTTCTGAAGTGCACTAAAACATGGAATATGTTGAATAAAGGATGGGTTATTGTCTGACCTAACGATGAACAAAAGAGGGGGAAAACATCGCAGCACCTTTTTGCAAATTCCATTTATCCCTGAAATAAAAATTGCATTCATATTTGCATTTCCATTACACAGAATTGCTATCTTCTGACCTACCAGCACAATAGTATTGTTGTACTTATTTAAACTGGATGGTTTGCTTTCCACAGTGTGACCAGTTGGGAGAAAAATAGGATTCAATAATGTGAACATTTCATAGTAAATAAATTGCATTAATACAACAATATAAAAGCTGTGCTCAGCAGTTTCTCTAGGACAAGGTCTGTTCTAGAGCTATGCATCCAACATTCTAAACACCTGGAGAACTGTAAAAGTTATATCTTGTTGTGTGAAGTAATACAAAAAATATATAGAATTTCTGGTTAGGATTCTGCTAACTCATCTCTCCCCATTTTAAAAGTTAGATCTTTAATTGCCTGCTTTCAAGCAGAATATGTCTGCATCTCTATTTTTTGCTCATGTTCACTACTGCAGGCTCCTCTGTAAAATCTTGCAGCGACTCATTCTTGAAGGAAAGAAAACAGTGAGTTTTTATCCTTAGTTTGAAGGGTAACAAAATCAAAATGGAAATGAAAACACTTGCCTGCTTTTAATGCCCCCAGTCATCCTTTTTCTCCTTGACTACTTTGTAACAACTGCAGTCTTTCTATTTCTGATGCAGTATGGAGGAAAAAGAAAAGCCTCTCGAAAATATTGTGTTTGAATATGGATAAGCACACATTTTTCTTCAGAAATTACTTAACTATTCATGTGTTCATAAAAGCACCTCAAACACTTAAGCTAAAAAAAACCCAAACAACCAAGCCATAGTGTTTTCAACTCTTTCTATTATTCATTGCAATGGGGCAGTTTAGGATGGTGAAATCAAACTTTTAAACTCATTACGAACTTATTTACATAAAAAGTTACTTACAGTGATATAGAGGTATAACAGTGTTTTATTATGAAGCACTTGTGGTGAACTCTTTTTTTATAGATAATACTTATACTGATTGAAACTGTAAAATAATTAATGTTTAAGTCAAGCCACTTCTGACTATTTTGAAGAATATATTTCTGCACGCCTCCATAAACATCTGGAGCTTGGAGCCATAACCCAAATCTGTAGCAGAAAGTAATCACTCTTATATTTTGTCTCTCAATAAAAATAAAAAGCACTCATACATTCTACACCTCTCATTTCTACAGTGCACACACACTGAAATATTCTCTTTATCTTTCTTTAGAGATAAATTTTACATGGTGTATACACCCCGGGTGAAATAAATGAATAAATTGAATGGAAAATACTGTAGCTACATTTGTATTTATCTTTAGCAAGACAACTGCAGCCTGCATCCTCTGCTGATGACAATTAGTATGAAAGGGTAGAAATTATAGCAAACAAAAAACTTCTCGCACATTATGCATGAGCATTGAGCTGATTTTTTTCTAATGTTCCACGACATCCTCACAGCAGTCAGAAAGCTTGAAATGATTAAGCATAACAAAGATCTAAATACTAATTTTTCTTTTCATGCCACTGGTAAATTATAACCTTAAAAAAATTGGGATTTCATTGGTGCCACTATTTGATGTTCATTTAAAAACAAACAAACAAAAAAAACCCCTGAGTAATTTACATCTCCGGTTTTAATTATATATGACCTTTATTCTATTTTCATGTATAAAAATAGAAGCTTTGCATCACCTCTTCTGCAAGGGTGAAATGTAAAGTTTCCTCATGTTATTGTCATTAAAGTCAAAGCAGAATGGATGCTTAAGCAGAGCCTTCACCTGGGTAAGGGATGTCTCTGCTTCCATTAATGCTCCTGCAACTGTGATTGGTATCCTCAGGTGTGAATCTGGCCTCTCTTTTTTTTTGAGTTTTTTTTGCAAGAAGTAACTAAAACACAGCAAAAGTTGTAAAGCATTCACTTTGAAAATCTCAGACTTTCTGCAACAAACATTTTTTTCCCCTGTCGCAGTAACCTCCTGCCTGATGATTCTTCTGCTGACAGTAAACTAAATATTGAACAGCCATTCAAGGGGTTTGGTTCTTCACTTCTGAGCTTTTCAAAGGAACTGATGAAATGCCTAATTATTTGAATAATCAAGGCAATGAATATTTGATCACTAACATGAAAGATAAAACCATAATTCAAGAGCTGAGGTATATGCTTAATATTGCATTATTCAGAACACAAAGAAAGTTCTCATTTCCTTGAAAATGTGTTTGTTAAAGGTCTTTTGGAACAGTGGAAAGGAAAAATATTGGTTATTAATCTATATATATTTATTTCATAATCCAAAAGTTGCCATTGTGTCATTTGCCAAGCTGTTGGATGAAAGAAATCATGGTCAATTAAGGACCATAACCTCAAACTTGGACACACTTCAAAACGCCAATACTGGTCTGAAGTCCAACCAGACATTGTGAATAATATTAGTTTTTACACATATATATTTTTATTACTATATTTCTTATTACTATTGCTTATAATAATCCAGACATGGAGGCTGGATTATCTGTTTAGTGTCAGTGGAGTTATTTTGTTTCTGCTTCTGACAGAGATGCACTGGAAAGTGACTATGGAACATCATCATTGCCACTCCCTGGTAGTTCCTGCTTGCCTTTCTCTTCCCAGCATCCTAAAAAGAAGCCAATTCAGTCCTAATCCCCCTTTTCCCACATCATCCCTCAAGGTTCAGCACCACAGCTAGCACTGATCATTAAAAATATACTTCGATGTGACCTAAAGCTCAAGCTGGAGCCAGCCAGGAAACAAAGCAGCCATTTCTATTTTAATATTTCAAACACACCTCAAGCAGTTTGGAGATCTTCCATCAAGAGCAGTTGCTGCCTAGGGAGCCACTATCAACTTCCTGAAGTCTTGTGCATTTACCTGCCATGACAAGTTGTTCCTATCAAGGTGCCCATCAGATTTAATTATCTGGTTGCAGATAATTGAAACTGTAAACTACCATCTATCGAGATACAGGGAACTGCAGATGCAGAAAGGCCACTTCACTGAACCTGGGCTGATTGAGGAATGTGGGGTTGGACCCTTTCCTCCCTTCTGCAGTCCCTGGAACAAATCCTGATGACAAAAGCCCAAACTGGCTCACTCAGGGATGTCCAGGCACAGAGTTTCAGGCCTGGCTTTGCCTCCCACCCCCTTTGCTGAGGCAGAGCAGTGAGTGCAACGCTGCACAGAGAGAGCCCAGCAACATGCTGAGAGCTGAAAACCCACTCCCCAATCCCTCTTTTTTACACATTTCATCAGTTTCTTGTTCATTTTGCTGTGTGTGTTTCCAATGATTAGATCTCAAGGCATGCATCTCCCACTCAAATTTAGATCAGATTTAGTTAGTTAGATCATGAGTACACGGAGCAGGACTCTGAGCTTCATTTATTCACAGAAATGTTATGTATTTTTCAGCAATAAATTTGAATGTTTTCTGCTGTAAGTGTCCCCCCAGTGCAGTGCTCAGGTGTCTGAGTGATTGCCAACGCTCTTTAGTGGACTGCAGACATCCTGCTATTAATCCGAGTAACTGCTCACCAAGAACCCCATCACTTCTGCTGCACAGCAACAATATTTGGGCTTTTGACTTTCTGCAATGCACGTAGCAATATTTCACACCATGTAGTAACCCAGATCCCCAGGCAGAAGACACGTCTAGTCAGCTGCAGTTATGCAGTTAAAAAAACCCCCAACCCAAAACTTCTGTGCTTGAAAGTGACTTGCGTTCATTTTGCTTGAATAAATTTTAATGGAAATGAAAATTCATAGGCCCCCTGAGAAGATAAATCTGCCCAAACCTTCCAAAAATTTACAGCTGGGCCTAGAAAGCGAGGTCATTGCCTCATTGCCCTTGGGGTCAGTGGGCTGTGGCAATGTCATTTGGCCACCAAACCTGTCCCAAAATGAAAGAGAAAGATGGAAAAAGGGCAGCTGTGTTATGCTGACCGCACTGTCAGTTAAAAGAACAAAATATTGTATGGGCTTCATCTCAATTATTAGATCTATAGTGAATAAATGATCCAAGGGAAAGGCTAAGGAGATTAAAGGAGGTTTATTTACCCAAAGAGCTCTCCAAATCTTTGATGGTAGAATTCTTCGATAGTAGAATTCTTTATTGTTAAAAAACCCACACCTTAATCTGGGGAGCAATAGCACAAACTGCAGATATTCACTAGCAGAGACAAAGCTTACTTTAAAAAAGGCAACACAACTGCTATTATAATTTCTGTTGTTAAGAAATAAATTCAAACTGTACTTGCGCCTGAACCTCCACTTGGAGTTCAAAAACCAACTTTAATTAGAAGTTATCTCTTATAAAAAAAGAGGCCCGTTCTAAGGAATGCCTAAATTAAAAATGGGCATCCAGACAAAATATGTGTATAGTCAACTGTCCTAGGGGAGCAAGAGCAACCCTGGAGCTTCTCACAGAGCTGCTGCTACTCTGTTTTTTCTTGCCATACCTTAAAAGCAGCTTTTCTTCCCGTCTGTGCCAGCTCTTCCACAGCAGGAGCTCAGCAGGAATCCTCACGGTGTGATCCAGCAGCTGCCCTTGGACATCTCAGTGCCTCAAGTCCACTGGTGGGGAGAGGAGTGGCAAAGCACAGCATTAACTCACCCCACACAAAACCTAACCAAAGAATTGTCAGCATTCACAGGAGATAAAAAAAGAAATTGAAGGTAGTTTAGAGATAGCTTGGCTAAAACATAAAGCAGGGAAAGCAGCCAGCAGATATTTTGAGGTCCTGTTTGCATAAGAAATATTTAGAAGGGGAATACAAAGAACTGTGAAACATTGAGCAAATAGGAGGGGAAAGGAAAAAAATGTATTTGACAGCAAGGTTGTGTGGCTGCTTCATTATGATTTTGTGAGGGGAGCACTCCAACCTGTTTCACTGGATACAGTAAAACACAAAAGGAGCCGGGCAAAAGCAGGGGGAAATGTACTGCAGAGAAAGTGCAGCAGTCAGAGGAGGAGCACGAGAGCATTTCCATCCCTTAGGTACCCATTTCCTGGCTGCTGTTTCACTGTGATTCTTTTTCCCTTCTGGAACCACTAACTTCCCACCACAAAGTGATCCCAAGCCATGGGGAAAACATCCAAAGACCTGCTTGGGACACTGATGCCACTGTAATTTACCTGTCTGTGGCCAAAGTCCTGCCTCTGGAAAGAGCCAGCAGCTGGGGTTAGGTCCTGCAAGAAACAGCCAGAAATTAACTGCTCTAGGATAAGATATGAAAATGTAATCCTCTCCTGAGAATGTGTGATAATTTCCCTAGCCTATTTTCATAATTGCATGGAAAATATTCTTGAACGTGTCACGTAGATTATTAGAGAACACCTAATTTATGCTGCCAAGGACTGCCTTAAAATACCTTTACCAAAGTCTTCAAAGTGACAAACACCTGTCTTATCATTCACACCAAGAATAGGTTTCCACCAGACCATAATAACAAAATGATAATTTGTGAACTTCTGAAAGAAGATGGGAGTAGTAAAAATCATCACAGAATTAATTTTTTTAACATCCCAATCTCACTGCTGCTTAATAAGACTGAGGTTTTGAGAATGAAATTGAAGCATAAATTCCTAGAAGAGACTTTCAGAAGCCTAACATGCAATTATTGAGTTAAAAAAAAAAAATAATAATATCAGGTTTAAGGTTTTAAATGTCTCTGCCAATAGAAAAGCAAGGAGAGGATGTAAGCACACACTATTAGAAACAAGAGCAGCTCAGTACCAGAGATGTTTAGGGAATAGAATTCTCTAACAATATTCAAGGTCCAAAATTGTTCCATCCAGCGTAGCAGCTTTATAAAAAGACCTCAACCTAGACAATTGTTGCTGCACCCAAATTTTTGTCCGTGAAGGTATGGAAGGAGTACACCATGTTCTCAAGGTGCTCTCCAAAATCCTGGGCAGCTCAGACAGATGCACAAAGAACTACTCAGTTATTTCGCAGCTCTGCACAGCTGGGACAGCACAGCTCGCACCAGGAGAACTGGGGAGATTCCCCCAGGCACAGCCACACACAGGGTCAGGTTGAGGGGCTGGGGGCTCTGTCAGACCCCCTGTGCAGCGCTGAGCTGCAGGCAGGGCTGCCACAGCCTTCTGGAAACTCCTCCCTGAGAGGAAGAAGCTGCCGGGGAGCCACAAGTGCTTCAAAGCCTTCTCCAGGGCTGAAGGATTCCCCTTTGTGGAAGGCAGTCAAGATGCCCAGTGAATCCTGCCTCAGACCTGCTTCCAGATGCAGGGATGTTTTCCATGAGATACTTCAGTTTCTGGGAAACAGGGTGCTTTATCCCAACAGGATACTGTCTTGTCTGATCAGGTCTGACTGGCCCATTTCTGCTTCATTCCTATAGGAGATTGCTTAAAACTGGTGATTATTTTTTATTTTTAGAGGTTACCATTAAAAAACCCCAAATTTCTACTTAAAAAAAAAAAAAAATTGTATAAATGAAAGCAAATTATGAGTTGTGTAGAAAATGGGAAGAATTTTCTGATGGTGTGTGTTCCATGGCATGGAGAGAGATGCAGCCGCTGTGGCTCAGGTGTAGCAAGACACAGAGCTCCTGCAGCAGCACCAGTTTGTGTTTTACAGCAAAGCCCAGGCAGGAGACAGGCAGCTGTTTGATGCCTCAGGTTGTGCTCAGCCTCGGCTGCCAGACTCATTCAGAGCAACCTGGGTGTTACTGGGAGGTCCAGAGGTGCAAATTGCAGCAAAAAGCTGCTCAGTTTGTAGAGGTGAAAAGCTATTTCTACCCCAAATCTCTCTTCCTGTGCTGGGCCATGAACACCTGCTCAGCAAGTGAACTCCTGCAGAGTTCACGGATGTCTCCAGGCTTTGGATCACATTTATGCAGTTGATAAGCAGAAATTTGATCTCTAGACACACCTCGGTTCAAACTACACAGATACTGCGAGGTGAGATGCCATAGTTTCAATTACTTTCCTTCAACTGGGTGTGTGTAAGAGAAAGAGCAAATAAAATAGACAAAACTACTGTTATTCAGAAGACACCTCGAGAAACAGGGAGACAGGGAAAGATTAAATGTGACAGCGACTCCCTGGAGGGCTTTGTGAGAGTTAGGGAGGACTTTTTTTAACCCTGGCACATCTGAAACTGAGAATCTGAGGCAACAAAGGAATACCAGTAGTTCAATAGCAGGTAACTTTATTCTTAATTCATCTGAGAAATGGTCTGGAGCACTATTTAAAGCACAGTGGAACATTATACAAATAATACTTCCTTGGACAACAAAAGGAAAAGTAAGGCATGCCTAATGTGTGAGAGGAAATTGCTGGAGAAACTCAGATAATGCTGTAGACTTTTGTTGATTTTTTTAATAGTGACTACAATTGCAGAATGTGTCTATGTGCCATGAATAGATGCTGTGAATAAAATTCAGCTACCCTGCTAGTCGATTTTTCTCACCAATAAGTACACACCCCAGAAAACATTCACCTGTGTGGCAAGTAGCATTTAATCCACGTACACTGCACAGCTGATGGAATTTCAGTGGGGATTCATTAGAGGCTCCCTTAAATGTGTGTTTGGCGTTGCTGCCTGTCCTTGGGACTGTCCTGTGGGTCAGTCAGAGCCAGGATGAAGCCAGAGCCCAGCTGGAAAGCAGGGGTGCTGGAACAGAGATCAGAATTCCAGAGCTGGACAGACACCCATGCCAAGGAGTTCTCGCTCAGCTTGGAAAAGTGAATGTGGAACAGAACCTCACAGATTTTGGTCTCTTCAAAATGAAAGGGGAAGCAGATCCTGTTTAATAATGATAAACAATACTTAATGACTCTCAGTGACATACTTAGTGAATATTTATCCCCATAGAGCTGACTTCAGATGGCATAGCCACATTTGGCTCAGTTCATAGTCTAAGTAATGCTTCTCCTTGGTTGTCATTGTGTTTGAAGCCTGTCATTCCTCCCAAAAATAGCTGGGCAGGTGGGTGTTGCATGGTCCCAAATGGAAAGGGGAGCACACTTTTCTTTCTTACTGTGAATTTATGTAATTGTGTTGAATTCAGCTATTTTCATGTCCTCTCTGGATGAGTTACTGCTTAATCTGAGCTGAAATCTAAGAAACCAGGAGTGTGAGATGCGGCTAAAAGACCATTGTTGAGGAATCTGACTGAAAATAGGACCCTGCCTCCGTTTAGCAAAGTCAGGTCTGGAGGACTGTCCTTATCTAAGCCTTGCCAGGAGTTGAGATGGAGCAGCTGTTAAATGATGCTCCTTGGAAAACCACACAGTTATTTCAAATAGAATTTCTAATAGTTGGCATCATAAGGTAATGAAAATAATTTTGAATAACTTTTCTTAAAACTTTTCTTTTTATATTCTTTGTTTTCGCAAGGTCCTTCCTTTTTTCTGATAGTCACAAATATATAGAGGCTCTCAGAATAAATCTGCATGGGTCACCTGACCTCAGTGGGCTCCTGACAACTGGAATGAGTTAAATTTCCAGCCTTGTGATTTAGAGCATGAGACGATCCACGTCAGGTCTGGTTTGGGCCATTCAGCCACTCTCCAGCAGTGCATACCTAGGGGAAAATTACAAGGATAAGACTTTGCAACTGAGGCAGACATCTACGAAGTCCTCAATGGAGTTTTTTCCTTCCATGAATGCTGCTGCTGGAGTTTTAACCTCACATATATTTCTGGCTCATAGCCATGAATTTTAGTTGTTTACCTAACTAGTTTAACTAAACTGACCATTTGACTGGATGTTGAAAAATGACCCTGTGACTGGAACCTGTAACCACAACAGCCCGTTTGCTGTCTTTCGTTTTTCTGTTTTGAGAAACAGTGAGCGATTCCTTTCTCTTAATTTCTTTATTTATAATTGCACAGACCTGTGCCGTATCACCCCCAGTCATCTGTTTTCCAGCCCTGGGCTTGGCTGTTTTCTTTGACAAAGGACCTATTCAATATATTCATCCTTCTCCCTGACTGGAGTTCTTTTATTTTCTCTTTCCAGATGAGAAAAGATCTAAATAAATACTACCCAGAGACCTCTTAGTTTCTTTGAAGGCTGTGGTGATCCTTTTAACAGTGCAGTGTAAAAATGACATATGTGAAATACAATGAAATTTGTTGAGACTTCTAACACTGAAGATTAAGTAAATATGATTTTACTCTCTGTACTAAATCTGCTGATGAAGAAGCTAAATTCTGATCAGCAGCAGCTACAGTAACTAGCTTGCTGCTTTTCTCATGTTGAGGAGAAGTCTGCCTTGGAGATGCCACTTGTTGATATCTTTTTGCCATGACAGATGTTTAATCTGATACTTCCTTAGATGACAAGACTGAAAATAGACTCAACGTCATTTGATGGAAACCCCCCAGCATCAATAGAACCAGCACAGACCTCGAGCCCTTTATCTTGCCTCTCAGACAGTACTTTGGCAGCCCCATATATGATAATGTAAGAATAATTGCTTATTACATCTCTGCCGTAGCATACAAGCATTGTGTAATTCAGCATTAATGTCTGACAACCCAGCTGTCATCTTTCCAAAAATACTTGCTCTCCAACCACTGTAGCTGCTGCTGCTTCTACTTCAAACCAAGGGAAGAGATTTTGCTCTGGGGCATTTTGACAGGGTGTTATCTTTTGAGAAGACAGATGTTTGTGCTGCAACTGTCTGCTGGTTTTAAGGCTCATGCACATGTTCCAATAAATAAGTGCTAAATTACTTGCCAAGTTCTGAGTTAAAGTGGACTTCTAGAGAAATATGTAGGCGAAACCCAAAAGTAAGATGAACAATCTCACCAAAAAAAAAAAGTCTGAAATCAGTTTTGAAACAACATGTAAAGCCAAGAATCTCTGGCTTCAAGGCTTATGAATGTGAGAAGACACTTAGAATTTATAAACTAGATGGTGGTGTCATTTTCTGCTCTTCTCCATTTCATTTCCCAAGAGAAATACTTCAAAGGGAGGGCAAATAATTCCTCCCCTTATAAGGGATTTTATTACTTGAAGTAACGTGTAGGTCCTTATTGACCCAACTTTGATTTGTAAGCTGATGATGAAATTAATTTGGCCTTTGGTGTAACCACAATTAACTTCTCCAGAAGGGAGGTGATTCCATGTCTTGCAGTAAAAGAGTCTCTTTGGAAGGAGCAGCCTGGAGCCTTTGTGCTGGCTGAGGCTTCAGCAGACTCGTGCCAGCTGAAGAGGTTTCCCTGCCCTCTGGCTGGGCCTCTGCCCTGGGTGGAATTTCACCTTGGCAGATAAATGATGGAAATTCTCTCATATCAGAATGACTGATTATTATCTGATATGGGAGTTTAATTCCTCATTCAGATTCCCCATAATGGACCAAACAAAGACCTGGAGAATGACATTGATTGAGCAGAGTTTAATATTCTTTAGAAAGCCTGGTTAACCTGTCACTGCCAAATGAATATGTGTTGTGTCTCTGTGTACTTTAGACTCTGTCTTGTATTAATAAATGGAAGTTGGATAAACTACTTGAGCTTTAAAACAACTTACAAGGAAATACTCCCCTCCCTCTGGTAATCTGCAATTGCTTACTGAATGAAAGGTGGGGAGGAAGAAAGAAAAAAGAAAAATAAGGATCCCATTTTTTAAAGCATTCTGAAACAGTCTTCTGCTATTAACTTACCAGAACGCCAATCTGAGGACTCTGATTCTGGGAAATTTGCTCAGTAGGATCACTCCAAGTCATTCTGGAATCACAGATAAACAAACATAGGAGAAATAATTCAGAAAATTCGTATGAGATGTGGGGGGGGCAGTTAAATGTACAGTACAAAGTACAATGAATGTACAATGCCTTTTCTATAAATAAATCGATATAGATGTGTGTGTACTTATGTATGCACACACATAGGGGAACCTTATGAAACCTCAAACCTGCAAGCTGTTCTGTGCAGAGATTTATCCTACATAAACTAGCTCCTGGGACATAAAAAGACCACTCTGCAAGTTAGAACCCAACAGTATTTCTCCTTACGCCAACATGCCAACCCTGTTCGGATAAACACATGCCAAATTTTATTTTGGACATTATGAAAATAGAATTAATGAAAAAAAAAGCTTACTTGTCTGATGCTATAGCTCTGATCCTCTCTGATATTTTCTACTCTTGTTAGGAGCTGGAGAGGGCCATGGGTGCTCATCTATTCCAGAGGCTGGAAGAAAATTTTGTTGGAACAATTTTGACTTTCTCTGCCAAAACTAGATTTTTCCGCATGAAGGTTATATTTCTTCTCCCCTTTTTCTTCCTTGGATCACACCCCTCCCACTGCACCTCACACCCCAGCTGGAAAATCTGAAGCCGGGATTCCTCAGGTGCTGCCTTGGAGACTGCAGCGAACACCCCCTCCTGTGAACGTGCCACACACTTCTGACATTCTGCTTTAGTTTCTGCTAATTTTGGTGGCATACCTCTGTGAGCAAGTAAGCCCAGAGCAGCAAGTTCTTAGCAGGGCAGCAGAGTAGCTACCAGCAGATCAAATTTTTACCTCCTTTTTCTTTCTCCAGCTGTTCAAAGCAGTATGAAAAGCTGCAAGTATTCCCTGGGGAGAAAAGAAAAGAAAATTAAAAAAAAAGCCAAACCAAACCAAACCAAAAAAAAAACCAAGAAGAAAAAAATGAAAACATTTCACATTCCAACACTTTGATTTCTTTTTTGTTAAAAAAATAATCATATAAAAATGCCTTGTAGATTTTTTTGGTGCTCATACTGGTTTAAACTATATGAAAGGAATGAAGTAAAATCTATATATTTGAGATATATATATATATATATATATATATAGTTTTTTTAGATTCTAGATTTAGATTTAGATTTAGATTCTTTGGGAACAAATCCTACTTGTTTTTCCACTTATTGCACATGGGCTTGCTTGTGACCTTTTCCTTGAGTGTGTGGAGCAGACCCTTTTTGCAGGAGGGAAGCAGAAGGGGCTTGCTGGGTTCAGGGGGCTCCTGGCACCGAGCTCAGCACCGCCTGCTCAGCTCTGTGCAGAGCATCCCTGGCAGTGGAGGGGAGCCAAGCCCCACCTGTGCTGTCCCAGGGGTTACCTGGAGCCCCTGTGGAGGTACAGCTGCTCCACAGACACCACGGGGCTGTTCGTCTCTGAAATTCCAACAGCAACACTTGGGAAGAGCAAGGGCTTTGGAATTTCTTTAGGGCAGTGAAGCAGCTGTGTGTTCAAGGGTTTGCTGACAGCTGGAGAGGTTTGAACGTGCACCCTCTTGCTTTGTCCAGGAAAACACTGGCCTGCAGCCCCTGCGGTGTTGCAGAGGTTTGAGATAATCTTCCAGGAGGTGTGGGCTTGCTTTGCACCTATGTTCTGCTTTCAGAATAGGCTGCAGCAGGCTATGTGATGTGCTTTCCACTCCCCTCCTCCCTTCATTTCTGAGGATTTGGCTTCCTCAGCAGCTGTCTGAGGCTGCACTGAGGGATCTGTGTCCCAGAAACGACAAGCACAAGGTGACTTGTCCCGAACAACAGCCCTGTGCAGGTTCTGCAGGGGCAGGGGGGCTGTAAAAGGACAAGCTCAGAGGAGAATCAAGGCCAGGCTGGGTGGGGCTCTGAGCAACCTGATTTAGTGGGTGAGACCCCTGTCCGTGGCAGGGGCTTTAATGTCCCCTAAACCCTCTGTGCTCTGTGAAGAAGGAAGCAGGAGCACACACAGCTCACACTCCTTCACACCCCCTCCACTGCAGTGCAGAGGGGACACGGACTTCCACTGCTGCAGAGGGAATTTCAGCTGCTCCAGGGGCTCTCAGAGGCAGCTCCATGTCTCCTCCTCAGGGGTTTGCTGTGCCAGCAGTGCAGCTGCACTGCTCTCCATCCCTTCTCCATGCCTTCTCCATCCATTCTCCATCCTTTCTCCATCCCTTCTCCATGCCTTCTCCATCCATTCTCCATCCTTTCTCCATTCCTCCTCCATCCCTTCTCTATCCTTTCTCCATCCCTTCTCCATCCATTCTCCATCCCTTGTCCATCTCTTCTCCAGGGGGTCCCACAGCTCCTTCAGGGAAGATGACTGACAGTGCCCCAACAGCAACTCTTAATTATTTCCCAGCTTTGACAATTAATAACTAATAAGCCCTATGTAATCAAATGGGATTTCAGGCCCATGGTTTAAACTCACTTTACTGTACTTTTGTAACTGTAATCTTTTCCTTTTCCTTCCCCTGGAGGCACTCTCTTCGTTGAATTCTGGGAGGTGAAGATTAATCTGACAGATGGTATCGGCAGAAGAATGATTATGGGTTTTAAAAACCTTGATATTTTGGCTTAGTACACCATTTTTCATGCAAATACTGACATGGATATTAGCATCCAATTAAGAAAGAATAAAACTGTGCCATTCTGTTACAGTTTACATTACAATCATTTAATGTTTCATTAAAAATACTAAGAAGGGCTGCTCTGAAAGGGATAAAAATCAATGATCTACATATCACTTCTGCTGCTTTGCTCTTCTGGCACAATGTGGCAGTGAAAATGGGCTATAAATGTCCTTAAATTATTCTGTTAATCCGAGCTGCTTTCTCCATTTTTTGTGTTCTATTTTTATCAAAGGATTGATGCATATCAGGACACTCCTTGGTGTTAAGGTAAAGTGTCAAGCAAGGTGTGTCTTTATAGAGTATTTCCAATTGATTTCAATGGGTTAGGTAATGCCTAAACATTCACCATTTGTTATTTCAACAGGGACTGTCAGTGCAATCCAAACACCAAAACCAGCTGATTGTCCACAAAGGATTTAAATGGCCTTTGTTTAGTGTTCGGTTTTGGGTTTTGTGAGAAAACCTATTTTCTTGGCACTTCCACTGAATAATAACACTCTGTGTTATTATTAGAGGTAATTCTCTGACTTGTTTAACATCACCACATCCACATCACTTTTAAAAAATAAGGAACAAATGGAAGGAAATTTCCCAGTCTCACACTGCTGTGAGGCAATATATGAAATAACCTGTCTTTATTATTAAAACCTCAAAATAATTAATTTCATAGGAATACTTTTCTCAGCAGACACTATTACCTAGCTAGCTTAAAATTAAAATAAATTTGGGAATGTCTTAAAAAAGTCTTCTAATTAAATGCTTTGAACATTTTGAAACATGTTTCAAAGTGACATTGTGTCAAGAAAATTCAATATACTATGCTTATCTTCATAAATGTCAGGGATTTAATACGCTAGACTCTGTTATTTTAACCAAGAAAGATGTAATTCAAAAGGTTTTGTGATGTATATGTACATTAGTTTACCTCTTTCTCACAGAGAGTGAAGAGGTGCAAATCTCCTCCTTCTCATCATATCTTTTATCAGCGAACAAAATACAACAACAAAGACTATTAAAATCTCATGACATTCTGGTTTTGTGAGAAACTTTAAAAACTTTGGACATGCAGCCACATTATTTAGCTAACCAGTGCAGTGTTACATCGTGAGCAAACCAGGGGCGAAGCTGTACGCGCTGTAAACAGAGACAATAAAATAACTCTGGTCACAGACTGACCCTCAGCTCACAGGACCCTCAGCCTGGGGACCATCACCTGGACAGGTGTCACTTACCCAAACACCTTGATCACTTTAAAAAGCATTTGAGAGTAAAAAAATCCTGTGACAATCCTCCTCCCTGCTTTGCTTCTTTCCTTTTTGTTACAAGTGGACATCCACCCCAGCTTTGTGTCCCCTGCAAAGCAGCTGCTGGGTCCAGGAGGGATGGCAAACCTGGGTGGCTCAGCCCGTGAAAAAGGCACTGGAGGTTCTGAGCGCTGAATGCCAAACAGCCCTGCCAGCCAAACAGACGTGCACCATAAACAGCAACAGCTGGTTGCAAGGATTGCACGCAGATTGTCTTCTTCATTAGGAGACATCAAAACCTCCGGTGACAATTCATCGCTTTTCTAATCCTATCAGAAATCATGGAAAAATGTCAAGTCATTTCCCACAAACCTCCCTCAGCTCTCTTTACGTTCTTAAAGCACCAGAGATTAGAGCACAACCTGAGTCAAAGAACATTGCCTGGCTCTTAGTTGACTGAAAAAACCCAACCTTGTGCAAGAGAGGCTTTACCAAATTGTTTCAGAGGACAACAGAACACCAGAGTTGAGCTTTTTAATTGGAGAAGCTGAGGCTTATTTGTTTTATTTCATTTACACATGGGTTGGCAGCAAGACTGCTCTACAAGGCCATGCTTCACCATAACTCCTAATAGCCATTGTCTCTGATATCAAAATTACTTGTAAATGCTTTAAGATTTGAAACACTGCCACAATAACCAGTAGCTTGGCTGATTTTGCAAAGTCCTCTTGTAAAATTTTCAGACTGATGTTTATTTTTATAGTTGGTATAAAGGGTTTTGGTTGGTATAGTTTAATTTCATGCAATGGCTAGAAGCTAATGCTAACAAATTCAAGTATATCACAGACAGGTAGCCAGAAGGACAAGGAAGCAATGGATGCTTACACACATAAAATCCCTGTTAGTCATTCCATTCAGAGAGAAAATATTTTAGACCTTTTCTTCCAAAAAGTCAAAATGCTATCATCTGAAAAATATGAAAAATCAGAGCATTTTTTCCAAACTGAAATATTTTGGTATCTTTTCACAACATTGTTCCAGGTTTTTAACCAGTTCCCACAGTGTATCATTGGAGCTACCGTGGAACATTCCAAGAGCCACGTGGGAACGGAGTGTGGACGAGGCAAAAGAACCCCAGCTGTTGGGGTTAAAACATAATATAACATAATAGATAGATTAGATAATAGATAATAGATAATAGATAACATCTATTATTTATTATATATATAAATAAAATATATATAATATTATAATACTCTGTTAAAATTAATAATAAAAATAAAGAATTTGGGGATTGATGCTACAACATTTAGAACCCCCCGTGGTTTTTATTCTTCAAACACAAGGCAGCAGTTCTACAGTGTCACTAAGTGACCAGTTCTTTCTGCTGGGATTCAGCCATACAGGACAGACAGGGCTGTTCCTCAGCTTGGGAATAAGGATGGAATGAATACTCACTGCATGGATCAGCCAGTGCCGAGACAGGTGAGCAATGAGTGAAAACTTCCCGGGTCTCTTCACAGATGTGCCTGCCATTTATCCCACGCTATTCTGGCAAACAAAATTCAAGGGAGAGCACATTAGAGAACAACCAGACTAATGATCTGCAGAGATCCTTGTGTTAATGTTATCTCTTTATACTAAAAGAATGCTTTTAGCTAAATGCCTCTGCAGTTCCCTTCCCGGGCACCTAAATGAATAGAAGGGTGATAATGGCACTTTCATTATTTTAGTAACATATTTACCCCTTAATGAAAGAGCTCTTGGGGGGCACAAAAGAAGAGATGCAAGACATTAAACGTTTTGTGGATCATGTTTGAAATGAAAATATAGACTGCTATCACGTCCATCTTAAAGAAACAAACCAAAACTGGCAATGACATTTATAAAACAGCAGAAAAATTCATTCCTGCATTGTATCAAAAAGTCTGTTTCCATAAGTTTTCAGGAACAAACCCGCAGGAAATTTTCTTGGAAAATCAGGAACTGAGGAATTTTCTATACATGAAATCATAATTTCCTTTTGTGACAAATATCATCTCTTAAAACAAAACTTCAAGTACATACAGACACCAGCAACCTTGAGCCACCAGTCTATTTAAAAAAATTTGGGCTCTCTGATCTTAGCAATTTAAAAGGCATGCATTTTTAAGGAAAATTTAAATAAAGTTTGTCCTTTGTAATACATTCAATTTACTTATGAATTATGGAGCGGTCAGGTTCCGGTCTGATATTCTTCTGGACTGTTTCCAGTGCAGTGTCCATACAGATGCAGCTTCTCAAGGCTAAAAGAGGAAAAATTCTCCCTTCAGATGATCCTTCTTATTTGACATTTGGTGACTGGAACAAAAAAAAAACCCAAAACCTTACAAAATAAAGAAAATTATGAAATCTGAAGTTGAAATTTAAAGCAATGAAAAACACTGAAATATGCCAGCATTTGATCTAAGGATGCCACAGAATTAGCATAGTGAGCATATGTTCATGTTCAAAGATAACAGACATCCTTGATAACCCTCCCTAAACTTAGCTCATCTGTGATTTACATATTTAAATGTTCCTTTTTTTTTTTTTTTTTTCCCTTTCTTTTTTTTTTTTTTTTTGGAATGAACTAAATCAGGGTCACCTTCATCATTCGTACAGAAATATACACACAGCTTTCATTTATATAAATGTTTAACTACAAATATTGCACCTCAATTTTTAAACAGTAAATCTGTATCCAATTGCTCATTTTCTTATCCAGTAATTTTTGTAATTTATAATTACATTTTCTTTTTCTGCATGTGTGCCAAAACTCTGTCTGCAGAAATGATACTTGAATCTCATTCCTCCTCCTGAGTTGATTATTTGTTGGATCTGTTTTTTGTCTTCTCAATAATCTTCTCTTATAAACTCCTCAGTAAACTCCTACTGGATAGCAACAATCTAGCTGCTTTAAAGTTTTGATCAGAACTTCTATATTTCCAGAAAAAAAATTGGGAACTCATAATTCTAGCACATTTCTAATAAACATTTCTGACTGGCATAGTATTAGCCATGATAAAGTTCATTTGATGTGGAGGATCTAACCGAATAAATCTCATCATTCCATTAAAAGCATAGGTAAATGCCTAAAACCTCCCAATCACAAAATTATCTCAAAACATTGGAAAGCATCTTAAAAATACAGATACTTTCGTTTTTTTTTTTTTTTCCCCTTTTATATATGGTACTTGGGGGAACCAATGCACTCATGAGAACGACACAGGAACTCACAATTTTACCTGAAAAGAATAGATTTTAAGTCATGAAGTCATGCCTTCCCAAGCAGCAGAGTGGTTTTCTGTGGTTACCAGGGCCTGATGTAACACTTCAGCTGTGGCCATCTCTCTCTGATTTTTGCCTGGAACACAAAGCTGTATTTCCAAGCTGGCCTTTGCTGTAGACACATTTCCATCCAGAACAAGCTGATCCTTCTGGTTTACTCACCTCCAAAAGCAGTCTGGAACTGGGGCCTGGCAGGGCTGTGTATGGATCTAAATCCTTCTTGGAATTGATGGGAAAAGTTTCTTCTCCTTTTTTTTCTTTTTTTTTTTTTTTTTTGCCAAATGAACTCTGATTAGGTTACAAAGTCAAAATTCTCCATCAAGATACAACAAATACTCTTATTAGCATGGATAGATCTCACAGCATTTGTATGAGGAAAAGCTGGACATTTAATGAGATAAATTCTGCAGCTGTGTTTGTGTTCCGCATGTAATTACCCTCCACTGGCCAGGGAAGCTTGCCAAGGGCACTGCTGTAGCTTTTTACAGCAAGTTATATACTTACATTTTATATATGAATATCTAAAGATACTTCAGGGCACTACTGGAGGAGCAAACTGCATTAGTTGCTGTGCCAGTGGATATGCAGCTTCTGTGGCGTCAGACAATGTTTTCTCTTTATTGGGAAGTTTTAAAAGCCCTGCATCCATTTTTACACTTTGGCTGCACCACTAAAAACCCCAAAATATAGTGCAGAGTGTTTGAGGGTGTACATCAGCCCTGCCATCATTCATTTCTATCTTATTTCTATCTTATAGCTATAATTTCTATCCTATACCTATCTTATTTCTACCTTATATCTATCATTTCCTCTTGGCGAAGGAAATCCCCCAGGCCATTTGTCAGCGTTAGGAAGCTCCCACAGCGAGTGCAGCCAGCCATGGCACGCAGTGTGCTGGGTGTTCCTGCCTTCCTGGAAGGGCTTGGGGCAGTGCACCAGCTCATTACAGGGTTAGATAAGCATTTTAATGCCTTTTGCTGTTTCCATCCTCAGTCCCTTGCACCGGCTGCTGGAGGCACTTCCACACCGCCGGCGCCGAACGGGGATCGGTTCGATTCTTTCCCACTACGAATATTATATTCTTTCCACTATGAATATTTATAACATTAGAAAGCACACCCAAGTGTTGTGGTACTAACTGCACCCTCTGCACGTGCAGTAGCTGGGCTTTCAGAATAAAATAACCCCTCTGTGCTTCCCCACTCCCCCAGCTCCTGCTCTCCCTGCCAGCAGAGCTCTTGCCATCGCACCTCTTCACCCCAGCCCTCACCCGCCTCCAGTGCCACATTCTCTGTCACTTCCCCGGTTTCCCCCAAAAGGTGGGACTTGCAGGGCTGCCCTTGCTCTGAGGTGAGAGCAGAGGAGCCATCCACGGGGCAGCAGCACTGGGAACCACGCTGTCCTGGGGCACCTCACCCAGGGAAAGCCACTTCAGCTGAAAAGAGAGGGACAGGGAGAGACACAGGCGCGCAGGGGCTGCAAAAGCACAAGTTTCGTGTTCACGTCTCCTGGGAAGGGGCATGTGCAGGTTCCAGATAAGAATCATTGAATCATTAAGATTGGAAAATACCTCTAAGGTCATCAGATCCAGTTATCAACCTCACAGGACCAGGTCCACCATGAAACCCTTTGCCGAAGCACCTCATCCCAGCGTGTTTTGAACACTTATTATGTGGCACAGCCACCAGAGAGGAAAATACTTCACATCAGTGTGTACTGAACAGTGTTTGATATTCAGCACTCTACAGCCCATGGTTTAAGAAGACAGCATCATTAAAACCAGAGGATTAGACTCAAATGAATGCTATCCATTACAGGAGTGTTCCCAGTGAGACAGGCCCAAATGACTGCACTGAGAATGGGTTAAAATTTAACCTGAATAAATTCTTGACCATCTGCTGCTATTAGTCCAGTGTATGGCACAGGAATACAGCACATAAAGTTACAGATTTTTGTGTTCTATAATCACAAAAGCAATGAAATGAGATATCCTCAAGCTTCCTGTGTTTATATAAAAGAAAACCAAAATTTTAAAAACAAAGACCTATATTTGAGTTTCATTTTTTTTTTTTTCAGGCAGGCTTCAAATCTTAGAAGTGTAAAATAACAAAAAATTATCTCCTGACAAAAAGAACTGCCTTTCATTGCTCACTTAGGGCCAAAAGCCTGCTGATCTTTCATTCATCTGCATAAAATTAAGTTCGGGTGAGAGGCTGGGTTTATTTGTTTTCTTTTCTCCTAGGAAAG
The DNA here is from genome assembly GCF_015227805.2 of Hirundo rustica. Taxonomy (NCBI): domain Eukaryota; kingdom Metazoa; phylum Chordata; class Aves; order Passeriformes; family Hirundinidae; genus Hirundo; species Hirundo rustica. The sequence continues at coordinate 19,951,327 of NC_053459.1, forward strand.
CTGACCTGGTTATTGAACATATCTCTGTGGTAAAAAACTAAACAAAAACATCCTTGATGCTGCTATTTTCCCACAGATTTCACAGTTCTGCCTTCCCCTACAAACCTTAAGTAGGAATGTAAAATTAAAGAAAAACCTTTGTCTCATTCCCTTATTATGAAGACTAATTTAATTATTGTTTAATAATTTAATAATTTAAATATTGTTTAATAACAAATAAGCAAATATTCATTGACTATCTAGTCATTAAATTGCCAAATAATTACGTATTGGGCTTAATTAATTTAGTTGTCTTCAATCTACCTGTCTTTATTTCTCTGCAAGAATATGTCATAGTCTTCATCCTTGATCTACTAAATATTAGACATTTTGATGCTTGTCACCCTATGTTCAGTGTGGAGTTTTCTTACAGAAGGGTAAAATGGGGCTGGCAAATATAAAATCTCCCATGTTGCCCTCAGGTGAGAAGAATACTTAAATACAAGAGTTGTTATAACGAATCTGATAATTATACCATACACAAAAGGCAACATGGAGGATGGTGCAGGAGTGCCATAAATCCAGAGCTGGATTTAGCTGCATTTTAACAGTGAGAGGTTAACTCTTGTCTTGCTGAATTCAGAGGCAGATTTGCCACAGTGAGCCGATGAACAGGCAGCTCCTCTCCTGACGTACTCACTCTTCTATAAACACCAACACTTGGACTAACTTCAAAGTTGGCTCTTTTAAGCCTTAAATATATGTTTATGCAAGCAGCCACCATCTCCTGCACTAGGTGGGAAATGCTGCAAATGTTAGTTGAAAAAACAGCAAAAGCTCTTGCAGTTGTGCCAGCATCAGACACTTTTCAGCAGGCATTTGATGGAGCTTTCAAGTCTCTTTGATGCTGTATTTCCAGGTTTTGAGGTTCCAGCAAAGTGATCAAAACATGTATATTACCTTACTTAAAAACAAAACAAAACAAAGAAAAAAAAGATTAAAAAGGAAACACTAAACACATTGAATAGTTTGCAGTTGCAGCAAATTACGATTCATGATATTCCTCCCTTTGTTCTGTTCATTTTCTGGCTTCTGTGAAGTAAGCATGCTGCTGCCTCGGTAATATTTACAGCACATGGTAAAACTGATTTCTCTGTGATCAAAATCCCTCATTTTTTACTTCCCTGCTTATTCTTAAACACAATATTGCTCTCAGTTAGGCTGCATAATAAAAGCATGTCTAATAACAGCAGCTTCTTGTTTGTGTTCCTCACATCACTGACATTTAGAGAATTATTTTACAATGACATAATGGGGTTCACAGAACAATTCCAATAACAGTAGATGGTCACAGTTTCACTCCTACCTAGTATTTCTACTGCATTATACATTAATTATACCTTAATTTGAAAATTATATCAACTGGAGTAACAGACTGTGTGCTGCCTTTGCCTGGGACAGAGCTAATTTTCCTCGTAGAGCTAACACGGGGCTCTGCGTTTTGGATTCCTGCTGGAAAGTGTTGATAGCACAGGGATGTTTTAGTTATGGTTGAGCAGCACTTACACTGTCAGGGCCTTTTCTGCTGCTCACCCTCTCCAGCAGCAAGGGGGCACAAGGATTTGGGAGAGAACACAGCTGGGACAGATGACCCCAGCTGACCTAAAGGTGTCCCATACCCGATGGTGACATGCTCAGCTGGGGGAGAAGCAGCAAGGGGCACATTCAGAGTGATGGTTTGTCTCCCCAAGCCACCCTCAGGGGTGATGGAGCCTGGCTTTCCTGGGCATGGCTGAACACCTGCCTGGACATGGGAAGTGGGGAATGAACTCCATGTTTTGCTTTGCACTGTGTGCTATTATTTTCCCTACTGAACTGTCTTTATCTCAACCCATGTTTTCTCCCTGTTAGTTTTCTGATTCTCTCCTCAGCCCGCTGGGGAGCAGTGAGCAGCAAGATCTCTGAAACTGAGCTGCTGGCTGGGCTTGAACCATGACACCATGAAAAAGTGATCCTTTCTGGAAACCCAGCATGAGTATTTCCATCTGTAAAAGGGGCAAGATCAATATTTAATTACCTCATGAGGAGCTGGGAGAGCTGCCTAAGGACACCGTGCAAAGGGCCACTGACCAGTTAAGGAGAGAGCAAACTCTGCTCTTATTTAAGATGTGTCAGTGCCTCAGGATGAGGGTGAGACTTGTGCAGCCAAGCCTGTGAGACACCTCCCCTGAGAGGAGAGACTAAGCAGTGACATTTTGGTGTGGCCTTGCACAGCTTGAGGAGAGGTTTTGTTGGAGTCCAGGGCATTCCTTTGTCTGCCCTGGAGGGTCAGAGACCTGGACAGGGGGGTCTGGGACCCCAGCCAAGAGCTCAGAGAGACACTGGCTTTGATCTCAGTCCATGGGAAACGCTTCCTACACTGTGAGAGGGTTTCCAGGCCACAAGAGTGTGAAAGATTGTAGTTTAGCTTATCACAGGGTGAAAAAACAGTAAATTTAGATTTATAGCATTGAAGTGAATGGGGGCAAGATGGAGGATTTGGGGCGTTGTCTCCTGCTTCTTCTTTCTTCTTCCCTCACTCCATTTCAGCAGTGACGGTGGCACAAAGTAGTTTAATGGGGATTGGGTCAAGGTAGAGATGACCTGTTTAGTATTAGTGATAGGCATTGGCAATTAATGGTAAATAAAGAATACGTAGCAATTAATATAAAAGATAACGACAGCCCTGGGCGGGGAGGAGTCGGGAGTCAGAGTCGGAGCCCGAGCAGCTGCAAACGTCTTTTGTGGGGCACTGTGAAAATTGTAAGATAAGAAACAATAAACAAAGCATGCAACCTTGAAAATTCAGAACCTGAAGACTCCTTCTCTTTCTTCCAGTTGGCACAGAGCTTTGCAGAGGGCAAAAAGACTCTAAAACCACCTGAATGTCAGGGAAAGCCCACGACAAGGTGTGAGCGAACATGAGGCACAGGCGTGGTGTTAAACCACACTCCTCCTGCACGGCAGCAGATAGAGGTGCCACGAGTTACCCGAGGCTTCTCTTGTAACTTCATTCTGCTGGCAGGACTTACCTTGAAATGAATTTCTGGAATAATTCCAGATATGTCACAGGGAAGTGCACAGGAGAACTGGAAACAAAGCATTTATTGAGCTGCATGGTTTATACGCTGCTTCTTGTCCATAAACTAAGTGAATTATTTCTTATGTGCTAAAAACATTCAGTGTGTCTTAGATGCCATATGCACAGCAGAGTAAGACATTATTTGAAACAAAATAAAAAATATTTATACATATCACATTTATATACATTTTGAATTTCTTCTCTTCCCTCTCTGAAATTGTGGTTTATACTTGCAGTTGAAACTTTATGCTAAATTCTCCTTGGCACACAAACTTGTATCCTTTTACAAGTCAGTCGACTGCCTTCTAGCGCATCACTATATTGGAAAATCACAGCTGGTGAGAACTGGCACTTCACAGAAAAATACAGAGCATTTTACAGATATTTTAAATTCTGATGTGGGCAGTTGGGGAAAGACAGTGGAGAACCCTTGTCATGCAAAAACTGCATACCCAAAAACTCCTCTGTGCCAAGGAACTCTAGTAACTCAAGAATGCTGCCTGCAGACAGCGTACTTTAAACCCCCACGGATAAATCAGTGTGAAATCCAGTCAGATCTGAAGGAAAGCCTCACCTTGGCATGCAGTGATCATCCTCCTGCCCCACATTCATATACTGTGAAAACTTCAAGGCACTTCATGTGTGGCACACTCCAGGAACACTTCTTGTCTCAGTGCACCTCATAACAGATGGAATTCGCAGCATTTAACATCTAACAGGAGACACGATGGAGTTATCTATGCATGAAAAACCTGAAATGAGTGACAAAGCAAAATATCAGCCAAAGTCTGGTCAGAAGCATAAAAACTGAAACAAAGAAGGAAAGCATCTGGTCTGCATTGTAAGAAATCAATATTCTCTAGTGCTGTTTCTTAGTGACAATTAGCAGTTGAGCTATGCTTGGAAGAGAGGTCAGAAAATCAAAGGCCTGGCAGGAAAAGGGAGAAGAGCTGGCTGTCAAGACTTCTATTCCTGTCCTTCCTCCAGCCAGCTGTGGCACTACCAACACCAGAAGGTAAAAGTCTTGACTCTGGTGATGCAGTCTAGACAGACTGGGCTGGTTGCATCTATATAAAAACTATTACAAGGCCAAAGGCTCAATAAATTGATCATTTCAGGAGAAGCCATCATTCACACGACACCCGATGGTCACTCTGCAGATCCACGCCTGGAATTCAGCCTCCTCCCCCAGCAAAATTTAGCTGTGAAACCACCAAGTTTTATCACGATGCCTCAATGAATTTTTGGCAGAGTTTATTTTTAAAAAGAGGTCCCTGACATTGCTAAACAGAAAAGCAAAACTTCATGAATGTTAAAGGTAAACTGCTGTGTGTCCAGGTGGCCAAGAACATCCCAGGTCATAAGTCAACCACCTTTGGGCCAAGTAATGACCTCCAAAGAAACAAAATCATTAACTGCCTTTGACAGAGCTCATGGCAGCTTTTCACAGCCACCAGGATGAGGACACCGGCGTCTGTAAGCTGTTTAGGTACAGTCATGTTCTGTCCTGTTGGACAGAGCATTTTAATATGGAAAGCCTTTCCTTTAATAGAAAAGGTCCTGAAAATAGAAACATGCACGTGGACCATTCATTTTTAGAAGAGTTAATCATAACTGATCCTTACACAATGAATAGTAAATAAGAGTTATTATTAATAATGAATAATAAGACTGAATTATAATGGTGTGTTTATTAGGCTATCAATAATTAACAGGGATTTGCTATTTATTGTAAATACTGTTGCTCTTTCTGTTGTAGCTTTGGATAGCACAATTTATATGGTAATTTTATATGAAACAGCACCAATTACAGCAGGCTATTACAACAGAGTAGAAACAAATGATTACTTTATCAGTTTTGTTAACTTTTTCATTTCATTCACTTTCAGCACAGCCTGCAATGTAAATATGATCTAGAGAAGGGAATAAAGAAGTTTTGTGCAAGTGTAATAACTATGGTTGGTAATTTAACTTCCCCCAGGCAATCACATGGCAGAAATAAATAGAATGGGACACAAATGAAGGTAGGCATGGCATGGGAAAAAGGGTATTAGGGTTTGTTAACTAAAAATGCAGCCAGTTAAAGTAAAAGTTTGGTTTTTTAATCATTGTATTGAAAAGAATTGCCACTAAGCTGTCCACAGCATTTAATAGAGTCTTGAAAATATCAGGAAACACTGCCCACCTTTAAAGATATTTAAAAACAATTCTACAATCCTGTCAGAATCTGCAGCTTTGATATTAATAATCAGTGTTTTCAGAGCTGCCTTAGATGAACCTGGGTGGCACACAGATGGCGAGTCATTTACATGGTAAAAAGGAGAACTGGCCCATCTCTGGATCCCCAGGGGGTGCCGTGACCCATTAGCAGAGGAAAGACGACCTTTACTGAATAATAATTGAGAACTATTACTAAGATAATTACAAAACCAATTGACTGCCAGAAGGCCTAGACCTTGGCTCTCCAATTTATATAGCAACTGCTGGTTATCTGTACAGAAAAAAAAGACAGGCTTAGGGTTCACAAACACCATAACCTCAACATCTGCCTGCCATCTAAAGATAATGATTGGGTATTAATTAATTTGAACAGTGCAGTCATTGCAGAGGTAAACTGCATCACAAATCAGACACTTAACATAACCTGAAGTTATCATGTTTCCATCCAGCCTGTATTGACAGGAAGAATGCTCTCAGGTAAATTAAACTGTTGCAGGTCACAACATGAAAATGAATTAAGTTAATTCTCTGTAACAGGGAACATGATTGTGACTCTGTGTTGGATGCTGTACCAGTTAACATGATAAAAGCTTTTTAAAAAATGTTTAGCAAAATGCTCCTCTCATATCGTTTGGTAGTGCACACGCCTGCTACAGCTTTTTCAGTTTCCCTCCTCTGCAGGAAGGAGGAGACAGAAGTTATTGGCCTTTGTTAATTTTCAAAAGAGGGATATCAGGAAACAAAACTATCAGAGGGTGTCTGTGGTGAGACACCACCAATTCTCTGTGGGGGAAATCCTGGGCAGCACTAAAAATCCATGTAAGATTCTCCTGGGCTTCTCCCATGTCTTCTACAGGCATAGGAGATATAAAAAATACAGTCAACACACCATATGTGTTGTTGCTTGGATTTCCAAAATTATCCTTCCTTACCTGTGAAGGGTATTTTGAAGAAGCTTTCAAAAGCAGAGGGATTTAACAACTTAGTGCTGAGTTTCACCCCTGGGAACTGATATTTAGGAATGTAGAACATCAGAAATACCTGGAACACACACAAAAAAATCATAGCTAGCCTACTTCCTTATGATGGAAACAGCTGAAATTACTGTGACAAATGCTTTGGTCAAAATGTTCTTTCACCTAAAACCTGCTTCTTGATTTTTAACTCCGCTACTGAGTCCCATAATTGGGATTCTTTGAGGACTCTCCACTAAAAGGAGTGTTACAGGTAGTCATTCTTCAAGGGAGATAATTTAAATCACAGCATGAAATTTATATAAAATTCAATTCACATTTGAGACCTGTAGTAAAAAAGAGCTGCCAACACTGACAGAATGCTTGTTCTGCATGCTAATGGAGACGATTTCATACCCAAGAAGTACCTATATAATAGCATGTGGTGGAGAAAGGAGATAATGCACTCAATTTACAACAAGATGCATGAGTTAGGATTCAAATTAATGAAGAGTTTAAAAAAAATTAGCTGCACTCTCAGGTGAACCATCTATCACCAAATTCAAACATGTAAGATAGCTGGGGCCCGAGGACACTGGCTCTGAACTTCAGGAGTCCCACCAGCTGGCACGTCACACCCACAGGATGGACTGGTTTGGGATTGAAGGTTTAGATTAGTAAGGATTGATTGATTGACTATTTTATTACTTTTTTTTTTTTTTTTTTTTTTAATATCTCTACTTTCCAAGGGGAAGAGTTTTGGAGGAAGTAAAGCACCGCTGGCATTTATGTGGGAGTTCCCTCTTCTTCACTCTGTTAGGAGCAACATGGAGTGCATGAAGTTAGGGCTGACAGCAACACTGACCATGAAAACTTCCCAAAACACAGTCATGATTTGGGAAAAGCCAACTGGCAATGATCTATCCACGTTCAAGTTTGGAGTAACCAAATCACGGCATCCTCAGGACCTGACATCAGAACTTAGACAGGAAAGCCTTATTCTGTTATAATGTCTTTGTTTACAAAGGCCCTGGCTTAGAATACAGCATAATTTTATTAAAAGTCTTTGACAATTTATTCCGTTGAGCACTCCACAGTCACAGTAATTTATTATTTCTCTACCAACCTGATATAAATAAAATCTGAAAAAAATAGTGAATATATGAATAGATTAATATATCCTCTACAAGCAAAGACATCAGTGGCAATCAGAAATAGGAAGAAGATAAGTGATAAATGAAGATAATAGAAGATAAATGTCCTGATGAGATAAAGTGAATCAACCCCAAAAGTGTCTGAAAGAGTGAAATCACATTCTGGTAGGAAGAGCAGATGAAGGAAAATGCAGCCGGAAGAATGGGGATTAGGGCAGAGTACGTGCACACATTTTTGTATTAAATCAGCACTGCAACAGAAGCTGGCACTCCTCAGAAAATAATCCTCTGGGTTCCTCGATAGGGCATTTTGGCCACAGACAGTGTACGGCTTTAACCACACCCCACCAATTTGTCTGAACACTCTCACTGTCACACATCCAGCCCCGTGCAATCTCTGCCTTGCCCAGGGAGAACAGGGAAAATTTAAATCAATATATGCACTGTGTCCTTGGAATCAAGAAAGCATCTTGTTCTGGGACTGGAACTATTGCAAATGTCTGGTGGCACTTTCTACCCAGCCACTTGTGGGGAATCTGTCCACAGAGACTGGCACTGAAGTCAGTCCATTCTCTGACTGTGGGATGCATATTTGTGCTGTAACTCATCCTAGAAAGGTTTGGGTTTTTTAAAATTTCCTGTCAATCACCCTATCCCCGTCAATAACCTCTCTGATATAACATGTTTTTGAGCAGTTTTTCCTCAAAAGACTTAGCTGTAGGATGGCCCTTGTGCAGGTTTTGACTGTTGTAATTGTAGTGGAGATCAACAGAATTGGATGCTGTTCTGTCATCCTTGACTGGGCTCCTGGTGCTAATCAGGAGTTGGAAATTGCACATTCAGATGGATTTACAGACATATAGTATGTGACAATTCAGCAAGCAGTAAAGAGCATTGTTTTGAATTCTTAAAGGTTAGTGATGCAAGCTGCAGCGACTAAAGATTTTTGAGCCTTGAAAGAAAACCAATTAGGTGTAGGAAACAAACACATTGCAGTAATGTAATCTATATTTTCATATATTTAAGGCCAGGAGAGGAGATTAGTTCATCTACACTGAGTTTTTGTTTCAGTTACTTATATTCCACCCAATTACCTCTGATATTGAGACCCCATTACTTGTGCAGGGAAAAAAATGACTTTCAGAAAGTATACAGACTGTATTTGAAAGTCTCCAGAGATGGGGTCTACCATTTTCCACTGCAACTTAGCCTGCCCCAAAGTTTAATTACCACCTCTGTGAAACAGAGAGAAAAAAGCAGCAGCAAGTGCTTTATTTCTAATTTGAAATTGCCTTGCTTTAGCTCCCAGCTACTGGTTCTTGCTATATGTTCCTTCGGTAGATTAAAGAATCCTCTAGTATTTCATGTTTTCTTCACAGAAAGGTGTTTATACAGGCTTAACTTTCTTTTTTTATAAGCTCAACAGAAATCTCCCACTGGAATGCATTTTCTCTGCCCTCCAAAACCTTCTTGTACCTCTACTTTGTACATACCTTTTTTTTTTTTTTCCTTCAGCACAGATAGCAGGAACATTCCCCATATTCTGCTGTTCATCTGTAACGGTTAGAGACTTTAATATCACCATACTACTTTAAATTCTGTTTTTATCCATAACCTTAAAGGAATTTTTACCATAATGAAAACTGAGCAAATTTTGCCATTGAAATCATGAGGGAAAAGAGATGAGGCATTAAATGCAAGCCAATGTACTGAAGGAAGCAAAAATAATAAGTCAGATTTAGAGCCCAATGGGCCAACCTGCAGAGCGAGCTGCATAAGCATCCCACACATTACAATTTTTTTTTTTTTTTTTTCCATAGTACTGGAAAAAAGCATTGCCTCCTTTCAAGAAAAGCATGCATACATTTTCAGCAAATCCTATCTTGGAAAAATCTAGAAAGGGAGGAGGAGAAAGATAACTCAGTTTAACATATTATGGCTATGATAAAGCCTTGTTTTCGCATTTGATATTATGGTAATAATGGTATCTTTCTAATAACCCAAGAGCTGAAGGGATGACCAAATAAATCCCCTGTTCCCCAACAGCCTAATGCACACTTTGAAGGTGGTCACAGTACTGACAATCAATTATCATTTCCTAAGACTCTTTAGAAACTTGAACACTTTGGCTTTTCCTGCCGTAAATGGTTAAAATACAAAATCACTGGGAGGGAAGGTGGGGAACTCATAGAAGCAGAACAAATTCTGAAGCTTATGAAATCACAGTTTAATTTTAATGGAATACAGTCAATTAAATAAACATCATGGAAACATAACAAACAATGCAGGTTACAAATCTTGTTAGCTATGACTATGTTACACATTTGTTAAAATGACCTTGGTTTGTGTGACACAAACTGGGCACCAGATGGACAGCTGCCTGAGGGAATTATTTTTTCTGCCAAAGTACCAATATTCAAGTCATTTTTTATACTTTCTTTTGTTCTCTTTCTTATGGATTTGGACTAGCATAAGTTCTTTGTTATTTTTCATCATCACTTTTCTCCTTGGGCATCCACATGCTTATTGGCTTGTTATATCGGTCTCTATCTGTGCAATGATCTGTGTTTCTATGATTTCCATGGATTTATTATTCTTACAAGAATCAGCTTTAGTTCTGCAACTGTTATGCTTCATTTCTGTTAGAAATCCTAAATATCTATATATATTTCTTACATATGAGTCACACTCCACAGTTATAATTCTGATCTTATAAAAAAAATGAAGCGATGTGTGACATACAAACACGACACATAAAACATTTTTAAAAGATCCTTAGTCTACCTTTATACCCTAAAACTGCACTTCTAGCTAAGCACAGCTGCCAGTCAAAAGACATAAATGCTTGGTTTTATCCCTTGCATGGCCAACAACACAATTAAGCGGAGGCAAATGGGTATCTCCCCAAATCTGATTCAGATTAAACAAAAAAACCAAAAAAAAACAAAACAAAACAAAATTAGGGATCACTCCAGGTATATTCAGAACACAATCAAAGTTCAAACAAAGACAGTCTGCTGTGAGGTGCTTCATTTGGGAAAAATAATTTTCTGCACATCCAAGTGCATGGGGTCTACATGAGTGCAGCCCAATTATCTTTTATAAACTGTGTAAAGCTGAGGGTAAGGAAATTAAAGTTTTAGGAATAGTTCAGATATGGTACAAAATATGCTTTCCATTTAGGGTAATAAAATCATGTTCACAGAAATCCACTGAAAAAGATGGCTGAAAGGCAACAGAAGGTGTGGCCATGCCAAGAAACGTGCAAATTTAGTTTGTTCATTTGTTCAGGTGTGCAGTAAGAGGAAAGCTCATCACTATGCCAACCCTGGGGCACCGCCTTATTCTTCTCATGGTAATTTGGAATCCTGTTTCTATGAAGAAACTGTGACTCACTGTTTCATTGGAATTTGTATGCTTTTGCTGTATAAAAATACTGATTTCAGTGATTGTTCATAGAACAGTCTGAGCTTTTTGAAATCAATCTTTTCTTATAATATCCAATAACAGCTTTTCCCAGCAGGCATATTTAATTTTACCAAATCCCACATCAGCTGAAGCTCATTTCTTTCCACATACAAAGCCCAACAAAGACAAATTTCTTACTTTTTGTTCTGATTTGTGTATTGAGACCATAACTAATTTTTGACCAAAGAAGCAAAGCCAGCAGTCCCTTTTATTTTTTCATTAAATTGACCCCAAAACTTCCGAAGCTGTAACAGCCAGTCAATAAAACCTGAACTAAATTGTTAATTTGTATTAAGATCTGAGAAAAAAAGTATGTATATCACCAATATAAAGCATGTGCAAGCTCCTATGATTTTGCTGCTTGCACATTTGCAGAGCATCTGGGTGCTGAGATGAAATTCTGCACCTGTTCAGGGACAACTCTCCCACATGCACTCGTTTTTCTGGGGAGCAAAATACAAATTCACATAGTGCTGGACCTAACGAGGCCGAGTAACCTGCACACAGCAGCTGGAGAGCCTTGAGTGAACCATAAAACTGCATAAGTCACTGAAAATTAATGTTTGTCTCGAGGCAATAGCTGAGGCAAATATAACCCCGTGTCATTGTGCATCCCAGGTACTGCAGGAACAAAAGGAATCACCCAGCACCATCTCACAGCGCAATGGTTTCCCATCTCCTTCTGCTCTCCCTGCCCTCTGCCCCACTGCACAGCCCCAGGGGAAGGCTGATCAAGCAGGAGCTGGCTTTTCCTCAGGAGAATCCCAGTCTAAAACCTGTGCAGATAGTCTTTGCTCAGTTCATGGCAAAAAACCACAAGTCTACAGGGTGCAACACATTCGACAACTATAAGAGACAAAAATTAGATTTTTTTTTTTTTCCTTCCAAATTGTCTGTGTTGGATCAGACTGCAGTGTTGGTTACCATTTGGTTTTGGTAGGAAAGCAGCTGGAAGGTAGTTAATATTGACTGATTTTTTTTTTGCAGTAACTTCTCATTTCACAGTTTCTGAGCACAAAATCAAGCCATTCCACAAAATAAAAGATCTGATGATAAAACCCATTTAAAACAACCTTCTGTCTGTTGAAGCAATTGTTGAAGTGAATTAAAATAAAGCACCCAACCTTTGACAGAACAAGCTGGTGGCCTCTCAGATTTTGGTTCTAGCATGCACAAGGAGCAGATCCCAGAGCCTGACTCTGCTGCATGGAAGCAGCAGTCTCTCACACCAACATGAGGGATAAAGCACCAGGCTCGATGCTCTTATAATTGGATTTAACGTGAAAGAAAAGCTCTCAGGTACCTCCGGTTGCTATGAAACCATTGACATTTTCTGTTGGAAAGTAATTTGTCCTTTAGTATAGTGCTAAATTAGAAAGCAAGTAAATGGTATGTGCGCAATATTGAGGACTCTAACTGCTTTTGAATGGAAAGTAACACCACCTGAGCAGACCAAAAAGCTTAATGTTGCATCTCCCAACAGCAGCAGTGACTCTGAGACGGCCGCTCTGGGCCAGGAGATCCCTGTGCAGTAGAGCTGCCTACCTGACATCCACATTCTTTTCCATCAGAGAATCTGGTCCGAAATTATTAAGCGCATTCATGCGAATTATGCAAAGATTTCAATAAATTCCCAAGCACCCAGCTAGGTGAGATAGCGAGGCTGCTCAGAAATATGATTAAGGAAGGCTGGAAAAAGAAAGGCTAAGTCTGGAAAAGGCCTTTAAGAGCACTGAGTCCAATCAGTCCCAGCTCTGCTGGGCTCACCACTAAAGCAAGTCCCAGCAGGAAAGGAGCAGGCTGAGAGGTGAATAAGAGCAAGAAGCTGAGCAGGCTCCTTGGCTCAGGCAGGCCTGCTTCTAAGGAAACCTCATTCCAAGATCACCCCAAAGTTAACACCATCAGCAATAAAACGGCCTTCAAAAAGAATCTGGAGAGTCCAGCACGAGGGCAATCACTCTCCTAACGAAAACATTTCATTTTCACATTCCTCTGTAACAGGCTAATAGCTTCCATCACAGTCAGCAGCTCAGGCCACAGATCTGAGTGTAAGAATGATCCTTTCCCCAAATTAGTTATTGGCTGCCTGGGTGTCAGAGCATGATCAGGTAGCAAAGGTAATCAGGATAAACAAATAGATACCAAGATTTCCTCTGAGCAACAGGGCAGAAAGATGTGTTTGGACATTAAGAACTACACAGCTGAAGAATATTATTGGGTCATAAATATAACAGGACAGCATTATTTTGAAAGTTTTCTTGGGTTTATATGAATAATAATATAGAATGTTCTTTTGTATTTCTTTCCTTTGTGCATTGAATTTGGTGTGTATTACCTCCACATGAATAATGCAATCTAGCAAAATTGATGGCACAGTTCTTTTGTTAAAGCAGTTATGAAATGAGAAAACAAAATCTACAAGGAAAAGTTATGAAAAAAACAACATTTCTCCAAGAATAAAAAGATGAAGTTGCCTGACCGTTTACATTTGTCTCCTGTGTCATGAATATTAGATCGGATTCCTTTTATTAATCCATTGATAGTTCTGTGAGGCAGCTCATTTTTGATAAACTCTGGTAGGGCTGCTGTAAATACAAAAAAGATTTATGAATTAATTTTCATACGTAAATGACAAAATCTTTTGATACACTTGAAATATGTGCCTCGCAGTTAAAATAGATATATGTGCATGCATACATATGTATTAATTTAACATTCAGATCAGCTTGTCCTTTTAGAACACAGCTTAATGTCAACTCTTGCTTTTCTGGGGGAGAAAACAGTAAGCTAAAAAGGTAATTGACATTGAGGGCATACTAAAAATGAAAGATATGGACAATCTGTGACCTGGGAATTGTGCTGGACTAAAGGTGTAGTGGGTTTTGTTCCAAAAGCATTTTAGTTTTCAAGTACCAATGGGCTGTGCAGCCAGTATGCTGTAAAAACACAGAAGTGTACAGCTCATTACTATTATTACTTGAATTGTCTTTATAGACACAAGGCCCAATCATGAACCTATTAGGCTAAAAATAACACAAAAAGCATAAGCTGTAAATCAATCTGCAACTGCAGTGTACATGTAATTCACCACTGCCCTGAATATCTGCATAAAGACAGAAGTACCTCTGAGCTCCACATTTCCGCCAGCAGTAAATCAGAGTGGCTCAGCCCCTCCATTTCCTTCCTTTTCCAGTGAGACAGGGATTGTGATGGCCCTGCCAGGACTGTCACTGCCAGCATATGCTGAAAAGCACAGAGCTGAAATCAAATATTTCTTCATTTCCCGTGTACCAGAGCAGTGACTTGTGTACCAGGATGTCCATGCTGACACTCCAGAAGTGTGGCATCCTCCTCCTCCTCTGCATCTTTCAGGCATTTTACAAAGGAAACTCAGAATCATTCTTTTGATTCTACAGACGGGAAGACCAAGGTACAAAAGCATGGAGTGACTTGCTCCAGAAGGATGGATGTCTTGTCTTTTTCATGGATCATTAGTTAATATAATATGACACAAGCTTGCATAGCCCTTGACGTGAACATTTTAAGGTTCAACAAGTGAAAGACAGAATTAACCAGATCATTGTTAGACAGAAAATAAGGTAGGGATGATACCTGTGAGGCTCAGTTCTGGATCACCTTTTTGTAATCACTGTACCTGTCTGGCACTTTGTTGTGTGCTGTTTATGGTGTGCTATTTGTGTAAACTCTCTGGAGAAGAGGCTTTTAATTGCAGTACCCCCCACAGGAACTACTGATTAATTCATAAGGATCACAGAGTAAAAAAAATATGCAATATCCTGTGGGAAGAAATAAAACAGATTGAACTTCTTAATCTGCTGTGTGCTTCACCCTCATTGTCTGGGACCAGAATAACTTCCAAAATCTCAGAGAGTGATATATTCACCCTTCCTGATCTGTAGTGTGTCCTCACATTCTCTACACCAGGATACACTGTGCTGTGAATTATTCTGCTCTGAAATTGTTTTTACTTAGTTTTAACATACCTGTAACCTGTGGTTTGGTGTAGGGGGGTCAGGCCAGAGGTCAGCAGCATAATGGGATTTGTAATTCTAAAGGCTCTTGTTCCATCATAGGAAATTGCTTCACAATGCTCCTGCTTAGCAGCCTGCAGCCATGTACTAGAAAGCCAAGTGATGCCTGAGAGTGATGTAAACCAGCTTGGTCCGCACTAAATCTGGGGCTGCACTTGATGTAGTAACTCTGCATTGTTTTAAAAAACAGCATAACACCCCTGTTACACCCCACAGAAGATCAGAAAAACTCCTGTACATGAAGAGAAAGTAATAAACACATTTAATGGAAACACTTAAATAGGAAAATCAACACAAAAACTAGCAGAGGAGGTAAACATTTTTGCATTCAAGAAGTTTAGATACACTAATTAAAACATTCTTTTCTACACATATGGTATATTTTACATCAGCTGTGTCCTGAAGCCAGACTACAAGTCCATCAATAAAGGCATTTGTCATGTGTTTGCAAAATACACCCCCCAAGCTTATTTGGATTACATGAATCCTTTTAAGGTTATACAGAAATGTGGCGTGTGTAAGCAGACATATTGACAATCCATGTCCAGGAGCATTAAAAATAAATAAGCAAGGGAAAAGATAAGTACAGAGAAGGATTTTGTACGTCCAAGTTAATGCAGCATGTCAGGGAGCTGATCTGCCCTCCACTCTCCCACAGATTGAACCATATATTATTTCTTAGTACTAACCCAGACAAGTATTTCATTATGACTCTTCATTATAGTCTCAGAGAGACTTTGCCAACTGTGCATCACATTCTTCTGCTCTGAAATATATTGGCTTAAATTCCTTTAGTTGTAAAGCATGCTTATTGACACTATATTTCTTCTGTTTATTTACCTCATTACTCACTTACGTTGCTCCTCTCATGTTAGTCTGACTTATATTGATAATTTTACTGTAAAATTGTACAAGCCATTCATGTCAAGACCCATTCTTGTAGGTGGTTGCAAAAACTGAGTAAGAAACTCTTAATTCAAATCAAAATACATAAAAAGCTCACAAAGTATCTGTTAGCTTAATTGCTAGCCAAGATGGTGGGGCTTGCAAAGTCCTAACCTCTTTAAACAGACATTAATAAGGAAAAGAAATAAATACATACAATAAGTAATGAAATACACATTGATAAATGTTATTTTATGTCATCAGAAGAAACTTTCCAGTTTTATGAGGGGGGAAAAAAGGGAATAAATATGAAAGCTACAAGAAATTAAAAATTATTTGAATAAATCTTACTTCCTTATTTTCATAAAAGTCAAATATTTCCGTTGGCAGCTGAGCAAGAAACCAGGCACATATTTTTTTGATGTCAATAAAACTACTTGGGCTAAATTCTGCTTTAGTCCACGTCAGAATGTGGCCCACCATCAACTTCAGCAGGGCTCCAACAATCTATTTCCCAGGTGACTAAATTCAACATGTGCAATAATACCCTTAGGGCATTGTTATTACTTGCAAGCAGCGTCTGAGACATGGAAGGGGTAAAAGCAAAGCTCTAATGAGGTTTGAGCAGGGTGGGCTTTCACTTCAGGGTGTAGTTTAATTCTGTGTTTCACCACAGCGTTAAGGAACACACAAAAACCACATTGGTGAATTACAAAATGCATCTCTCCCCAGAATGTTCACAATGTTATTTTGCTGCTCCAGGAGCTCTAAAAGGAGCACAGAGACAGAAGGGGGTGGGAGAGCTGGAACACTTCTATTAACCTATTAACTCACAGCCCCCAGGGCTTGTTCATCATGGTGCCTATCAAAGTGTCAGTCTTTTCTATTACCTTCTCCTTCAGAAGATGTCTGTCTATCATTGTCATGCTCTTCCAGCAGGATTATCCATCATTTTGGGTGAAGCCAGATCATTCATTTTCATGGCTGTCGCTGTTAGCGAGCTGGGATGGGAAAAAAAAAAAAAAGAAAAAAGGAAAAAAAAAAGTTTTATTCAACAAAAGATAAATGATGGAATTTCGCTCTTAATCATTTTCTTTTATTACTTAATCCAAAAGGCTGGGAGGAGGCTCTGCAGTTTATTATACCAACAGTCACAAACACCATTATATTTCAGGGGGTAGCAATACATCCTGCTTTCCAGCAGCTTATAAAACCAGCCATAAACATTAACTCCAGGCAAGAGTTTGTCACACTGCTCTTGATTCAGAGCAGTGGTTGACTCCTGTGGTTAGCACTGGGATATCCCTTCCACGTTTTTTTTTGAGTTAGGCTGAGATAACTGGAAACCACCTTGGGTTGGTGTGATGAGCTGCAGCCTTGTGCTGCTGGACCAAGAGTGCCCTGGAAGGGATTTCAGCAGCACCAGTTCTGCCTAAATGTCAGGCTCAGAGCACCTTGATCGAGGTTATTATGATTTCAGTTATAATTGAAATAGGGCACACCCTTCTTATCAACAAAATTTTCAAAGTTTAAGGCTTAAAGCATAATAATCATGCTGTTTAGCCCCATCAGCCTCAGCCATTAGACAAGATGGATAAAATAATACAAGGTGAACCTTCTAGAAGTTTGGACATAATTGTTTTTCACTGTTCACTGCCCTAACACACTTTTCCTTATCCACATAGGTACTAAAGTTATCAGAAGAATTTATACTGAAATATGTAGGTACTTCAGAAAATGTATTAAATAAGGCAAACAGCCCAAGTTGCACCCTCTTCCATATTAATGTCCTGCAAAAGTCATTCTCAAATCTTGATAATGTAAAAATTAAGGTATTTGTGTAAAGCAAAATTATGAGTCTCTGCTTTTGGCTTCTTCCATGTTGAATAAACCCTCATCCGTTCTCCATTTTTTTATGTGAATCTTTACATTGACTCTCCAACCACAGGAAAATAAGATCCCATTGCCTCTATTCCTTCACAAATAACCACTAAGTTTAGACATTCTGTTCCCTACCTCTGCCTTGGCTGCCTATTATTATTATTAAGTTTTAGAAACACAGTGGCTCTGAGACAACTTCTGCCATTTTAGATTTGGTAAAAAACTGGCTGCACACTCAGAATTTATTAGCCATTGGTATGCAAGCAGCTTCAAACAGATTAGAACCAGTCATGAGCAAATACTTGAAGTAGAGTGCTAATCATAGTTGCTGTAATTATGGGGAAAATAAAGTATTATATCAAGGAAGAAAATATCAGAGAGCTGTGACACAGTAAGGACAAGCAGCCTAAGCTCAGCCATGTGAATGCCTGGCAGCAGGATACCCTAGTCCTGGTGAATTCTTTCTCCTAACATGCTCTAATTTAAAGACTAATGAAGTAAAGGGGAATCACCTATTCACTCCACTAGGATTTGGATTAGGCTATGGGGAAGAGATACTGGATAAATCCACATGGTGTCTACTGTAAACACCTCATGTTCCCAGCCAGCTGGGCACAAGACAGCTCCAGAGCTGAGCAGGGCTCTGTGCTCCTGTCAGCAGGGCACAGAGCCTGAGCTCACAAAGCCTCAGGAAAGCCAGAGTGAATTATCTTGAACTCAAAACAGCTCCTCTGCAGGCACAAGGCTCCTGGCCAGCTTGGCACTTCACCCAAACAAACAAACATCTGCCTGGTGAAGTGCTGCAACATCTGCCTGAAAACTCCCATGTCAATAAACCCATCCCTGTGCAGTTACAGCCATGGAACATCCCTCACAATCTCAAATGTGACTGCACTGCAAAAGCCCCTAAATATTTGTACAGAGCTACAGCTCAAGAAATAATTACTTGGCTAAATCTTGATAGCGTGGAGATGATGTCTCATTACTCTGCAAAGTCAATTGCTCAAGTGCTACTAAAGACAACACTTGAGAAACATTGAGTGTCTTCTCATAATCACACTCCCAAGAGCTGCATTTGTCAGTGCTGTCCATAAGTGGTTCCAGGATAATTGTGCTAACCTAATAAAACCATGTGTCAAATCCCACAGAACACTTGAAAATCAACTGGCGCTCTTAAAATGCAAATTTTGGATTTTTTTAAAATTAAGACTTGTACTTTTTACCGTCTCAGACTCCCTTCTCTCCCCAGGAATGTGTATATTCAATATGGTAGATGTTCATTCTATAGCACCATCAAAGGATCTGTAAAGGTTCTTATTTTGAAGGTGCTGATTATACAGCCGGTTATCTCAGCATCCTTTCACCTTCCTCTCAGTGGAGGGCAAGGAGGTTTTTTTCCCCTACAGATATCAACAGGTACCTGGAGGGATTCATCTTATGCTTTTGACCCCCATGACCACCATAAATCTCCTGCAGAGCCATGTATTTTCTGGGAGGAAGACAACTGCATCCTCCCTTTCCTAATTACATTTTTAAAATAGATTCTGAGAACATTTGGAATGCTTCCTTTGATTCTTTCAAAATTCCTTATGCTTTCCTTACTTTTATTTCAGCAGTACACTTTTATTTCAGCAGTACTTTTATTTCACTCAGTACAGAGATCCCAGTAATATCTACATAGTAAAAAAAGTGCAGCAAAATTACTATCCAGTTTTAATACTATCAAGGACAATAAATCAAAACTCTGCAGGAGTTAGGGTGGATACACCTCCATCAACTCATCAGGTGAACCATACCCCTGACAAGCAGCACAAAGTGAAGATTCACCTAAATTCTCCCAAGTCATTGCCTAAAAAGGCGTAATTCCCATCTCCAGCTTCGGGTTGACAATCCCAGACACAGAATTCTACCACAAGGCACTAGGGTCTGGTCTGCTCTTGGTTAATATAGTAACAACATTCATAAGGGTAGTAATTTGCACCCGCTGAGATGCAAGAGGAGTGGAAACAGTGTGGGATAAGTGCTGGGTGGAGTGTTGGTATCCATACCCACGCTGGCCCATGTGCAGTCAGTCCCAGAGCCTGTGCATGGGATTTTCCCACAGTTCTGGTTCCAGCACACCCCGAGGCAGCTCAGATCCACCCACCCTGCACACATACCACGTGCAGAAAAAGCCTTTTCACTCTCGGCCTTTAGCCTCACATAAAAAAAAGAGGCACAGCAGGTTTTCTAGGAATCTAATTTTTCTTGCCAGTGAAGTAACAGATATTGGACTGTAACTGGGATAAATGCCAGGAAATTTCCACCAAAACTTTTCATAAGATCTGTTCAGTTTAAAATGTAGGGGGGGAAAAAATCTCAAGGAAAGCTGCCTTGAGTCAGGTGAATGTATTTGGAGAACACCAAGGACTCACATTTGGAGGACACCAAGTCCACCTTGCAGTGCTGTGATCCTACAGCACCTTGAGAAAATCAACTGCTCATCAAAAAGGAATTCCCATCTGCAGCCACAGCAAAACTGGGAAGTGTTGCACTCCCATTCACCAGACACGTCCCACATATATGAAGATCACAGATGGTAAAGTTTCAATCAAATATAGGTGTTCTGGGTATTTGCTGCTACAGAGTAAATAAAAAAAATCATATTAAAGCAGGCAAAAGAAGCTGACAAGGAAAGTATTAAACTTAAGCAAACCTAGCAAGGATGATAGAAACGGATGTAGATTCTGAATTTCTGGAATAATTCAGTGGTTCCTATAACCCAGAGAGAAAAAAAGGCAGCTCATGAATAGCTTCAAAAGACCATTTCCATAAAGAAAACTCATGGATTTTTAACTGCAGTTCATAAAAACAAGGACTATAGTCATTCACTCGTCTTTTGAAACTGCTGGTTAGAATGAGAGCAGGGATGGATATGGCCAGAAGGGTCTAATTTAAATAATATTTAAAAGAAATCAAGATTTATTTCCCGTAAGTAGAAGAAATGCCTTTTCCTTGTGATGTCTCTAATTCTAAATGCCGATTCAGTCAAGTTCATGAAAAACAGCCAGCTGAACTAGCAAACTTTTTCTTTAATTATGAGCACAAAGTCAGTTGTTCACTGTCAGAAATTTAATTATAATTAGAGACACTGAACATCAGTGGAACATAATTTCTGTTTGCTCTTCTAAACAGATACAATAAAGGAAGCAGAATCTTCCTTTTTCAAATATGCCTGAAACCGAGTTTGTCCCTGATCAAAAAACAGGGAGACTTGATCCCCTCTCTTACCACCTCCCTCAAGAGGGTTAGAGTAAAAAAAATGAAAATCAGATGAAACACTGCTCTGTGCTGTAAGCCTCATTCCCATAACCTGTACGGTGACACAGGGCCACACATACGCCCCTTTTTTGGGCCTGATAAAACACACCAGCCTCTGTAGGAACTGATGTCCCCAAGGATGGGCCTCTGAGAGGGAGAAGGGAATCTTTTCTCCTGCTTTTTCATTTTTCAGCCGAGAAGCAGCAATCAGGACACAGCACCAGCACAAACTTCTGGGGCTTGTGTAAAAGAGAGCAGCGGCTCTTGAAGAGGCTGCCAGGGGTTTCCAGGAGCACAATGAGAACAATCAGGTGCCTGAGGCGGCACGCAGGATGGGTTATCTGTGCACACACACGCACACACTGAGCAGCCGCGCTCCCTCTCTGGCAAATCCCCCACCACCGAGCAGGGCCAGCGCCCGACCCACTCGAGCTGATAACGGGGGCTGGGGAAATGTGCCCCAGGGAGTCACCTTGGGAGCGGGCTGTGAAAAATCTCTACAAAAATTAAGGGAATGGGAGGGATCTCTGCATGAATTTTGCTCCTTCAGCTTCTCCAATGCAAATTAGAGCTCTTGGTCCCTGCCTTCAAGGGAGTTTTGCTCTTCTGTTCCAAAGTTCCTTTGAGTTAGTCTCAATAGTGGAGTTCTTTGACGAAGGCTCTAAAACACTGACCTTTATAACTGAAAATATAAAGCTGTATATTAAATTATTTTCAACAAAAAAACTCAGCTTAGCATGGTCCTTTCCTTCTCACCACAGTATTCTACTTTCTCGTCAGGAGTATCTGGTTTCATTTCTTTTATTCTGCTCTAAACTTTTTTATTTCTGTGGTGTTTCTGGGTAGTAGCCCTAGTTATATTTTACTGTCATACATTTTTTACTGCATTGCATAACACTCTACAACATCATTTTATGCAACACTTGGGTGTATCTACATGCAATACTTAGATTAGGTTTTCTCTCTCATTGTGTATTCTGCCTCCAGCACTGTGCAATGCACAGGAATTGTCAAGATTTCCACCGACTTAACTGAGAGCTGGAGAATGCCTGTAACTGCTGAATTTGAACTTTGTTTCGGTATTTTGCCCAAGCCAAAGAATTTAATTTAAGAAATCTCAAAAAAACCCTACCCAAAAAAACATGAAAAAACCCCAAAACAAAAAAAACCTCAAAACAAACTAACCAAAAAAAAAAAAAAAAAAAAAACCACAAAAACCACCAAACCAGACAAAACAAACAAACAAACAAACAACCAAACCAAACAAACAAAAAAACCAAACCAAACCAGCAAAAAATTCCCTCTACTCTTCAGGTAAGATGCATTGTTGTTTTTTTTTTTTTTAATAGAGATTTAATTTCTCCATTATTAATGTACTGATGGCAATGGAGGATTAAAAAATAACCTCCTTTCCTCCCACCACCATCCCACTCATTTCATAAACAGTAAATTTTTGTCATTTTTTGAATAACAAAGGATAACATCCTAGAGAATAAAATTCTGGGAACCATTTAGTTTGTTCCAGCTGTGACAGCTCTTGTTTTTAATTTTGGGGTTGAATAAACCTTGACAAACAAGACCTGGTCTTTTTGATCTCTCGAAGATGCATAGCTATAGATAGATCTGTGTGTAAGTACCTGCACTGATGCACTTATATGCACATCCATTTATATATTTTTATCCTGACCTCACACAAATTTAAACTGTTTCCATTGTGATATGATTTTTTTTCTTTTTTTTTTTTTTTTTTTAAAGCAGTAAAAAAATAGTTGCTAAAACAGTTTACAATAAGAGAGAGAAAAGCAAAAACTACAGCAATCACCTAAGTTGGGACCAGCTTTTCAACAAATAAAAAAGTGGACTTTTTTGGACTTCTCCACTACTGTAACTATGACTTACAGCTAAGAATATTTTCTAGCTGTCAGATTCCAACCTGTTATTTGTTGCTGTGGAGAATTTTTCTGTCAGCCTCCCTGTCTGCTTTTCAGGGGGTTACTAAAGAAAGGTGGAATCGGAGCTAAGACAGATCCTTACTTTCGTAAAGTAAGTTATTTTTCATAATTCTAAAAATAAAAATTCACCCTAGGACAGACACTTAATTTCTCCATCTCAGCTGCAGTTGAAAGCTATGCAGTTCTGCACCAACACTGTAAATTCACCATAAAAACCAAATTCATGGGCTTGAGATGCACAGCCCCACACAGATCCTAATGTGTGCACTTTTTTTGGTAGCGACAAGGCAGCTGTGAATGCAGTGACAAAAGCAGATGTAGAAGGTGGGGGATAAGGGCAGATCCGATTCCTGTGTGCAGAAGGGTCAGGTCACTATCAGAGACACAAGGCAGGAGAAGGAACCAGCTGCAATCCAAGATCAGAGCATCATGTCATACAGTACAGAGTATTTGTACAGAAGAATTGTGTGTGAGCCAGGGGTGGTCTGGGAAGAAACACACAAACACCAGACTTGACAACCTGCAAGGGCATGGCAGGAGGGAGAGGATCAGTGACAGATGGTGGGAGCAGCATCCTCCACATGTGGAGGTGTGTTAGAGCCGAAATGGAGCTAC
The DNA here is from genome assembly GCF_015227805.2 of Hirundo rustica. NCBI lineage: Eukaryota > Metazoa > Chordata > Aves > Passeriformes > Hirundinidae > Hirundo > Hirundo rustica. Next base: position 19,974,907 of record NC_053459.1, read on the forward strand.
TGTGCACTGGTAGACAGGAGGGAAAATGTGTGTCTAATGGCCTTTGCCTTTTCTGTATCTTCCAGTCAGCCCCTGCACTGCACTCAGGCTGTTCACAGCAGCACATCCTTCTGATGGAGCTCAACAACCCAACACTAACAGAAATAACCCTGGTATGACAAGACCCCTGTGCCACAAACACAGCGATGCACAGCCAGGGCACAGGACCCACTTACCCTGGGAGGGACAAGAGGCATCTCCACTAAGAGAGCAGGGCCCTGGGCGTGCTCAGCTTCTAGAAACAGGGACCTCTAAAGCCACAGAAGACATCATTCATGCCTTGCAACCGTGCAGAGCCAGATGAGGATAACTCACTCATAACTTCAAGGACTACTGGAGAAACCAAGGACACCATGCTGAAGGCAAGATGCTGGAGTGGGTCCAGTGAATCCACTGTGATTTACCCTATGAACCAAATAAAAACACTGCTAAGGGGGGAAAAATAAAGAATTAAAAATTAAAACCTTAGGCCTTGAGTAAACCTTACAGATAGAAAGCAGAAAACTTGATTCTGGATGATAACACATCCTCCATCCCCTCCCTCCTTCATTAACCTTTACTCTTTTTTCATTAGCAGTCCTGGCACCGTGGTTCTGAACTGAGCCCAGCAGGCTGCCCAGGCAATGACATTTCAGAGACTGGCAGAGCAGCACAGCCCATATGAATTTAAAATTATCTTGAGTTGTTTAACTGCACAGCAGGAGGAAAACTGGCCTGTTCCTTCGGTACCTTCGAGAGAGAGATGAACAAAATGGTAGTGGGGGGTGGGAGCATGACAGGGAGACAGGAAACTTAATTAGAAAGAGAAAACACACTAGAAAAATATACCACTGACATTTTGATAATCCGGAAAGCAGACATCACATCTCAGGCAAAACATTAGATTATACATTCTTTTCTCTCTAAACTCTGTCCCAGTGAAGACTACAGGAAACTAAGCTGCAGGTTTCTGGCTGCTACATCTTCCTCTTTCATTGAACATTAGCAAAGTCTGCGATAGGTTACTTTAGACACAGATAAGCATAGGACAGGGAAGGACCAAAAGAAATCTTTGAATTCATCTCTTCACCCCAAGACGAAAATGATCATTAGTCTAGTCTGTCAATATATTGGTTGGTTCATACTGATGAACCAACCATGAAAAATACTCAACTTCCCTTAAAATGCATCTGTCAAACAACCAGACTCTCTGTATTCAGCTGAAGACAAAAGCTTTGTCAAAAGACTGTATGGAAATTAAGAATTTAAGATCTTATTTGGGGTTTTGAGTGCTCTGATAAAAATAATGAGCAGCAACTATTACAATTGTGGAATATTTATATCACCGAAAGACTTATCTCAGGTGTGCAAACTTAACAAATGCCCATGAACAAGCAAGAAATCTGTGGCAAAGTTCAATTTCGATCTCACCAAATTTCAGGAGAGATTTTTTTCCTCAATACTAATGTATAAACGAATAATAACAAATCCTGAGTAGGGATGTTTCATTTAAAGACTAAATCAGAGCTATTATGGCTGGAAATACAATTATCAGGACAAGCTGTAGGACCTGTTGTCTGAAACATGAAAAAAACTAACTATGTTTTAAGATATTAAGTTAATTTGAGTTTTCCTTATGTCTTATAAAGTCACAACAGTAAAAGAAAAAAAAAAAAGAGAGGAGAGGAAGAAAAAAAGGACAATATTTATCCAGCCAAATGCAGTGATAACTGTAGAAGACCTATTCTCCCTCAAGCTTCTGTTTAAAGTTCACCAGATTCTTCTTATGGAGCATGAAGAGCATATGATGGTGAAACAAAGATGGAAAACCCTACCAACAGCAATAACAAAATGGAAAAGGGTGGTGAAAATGTGATACCAATGTTCTATAAGCATTTAAATAAAAAAATATTTTAATACCAACAGACATGACCTTGAAAGGTTGAATCTTAAAAGCCATTCACATAATACAGTGTTCAAAGACTGAGTATTAGGCATGTCATTTTCCTAACACATTTGCACTACAAATGAAAAATTCTTGCTTTTAAAAGAGTTAATTGCATTGTATGTTTTCATTTTAATTGATAGTCCAGTAGTATGTCTGGTTTTCTCTTTTCCTCCAAAACAGAATTGCTTAAGCAGACACAAGTTAAACTCAGCTCTTTTGATTAGCAAGAGCTGTTGCCTCCAGTGCTCACTAATTGCTTTCTTGTAATGCAGAGAAGGAAGCATATTTTTTGCATGTGAGTTCTGGCTCAATTAATTCTTTTAAGCGAATTTTCAGTATATTTTTCAGAAAATACTACGGAAATAAGGAATAATTCTGTCTACAGAATTAACACATATTTGATATATTATAAATGGTTTAAGCCTAAGTAGGGTTTCTGAAGCACTGTTGACCCAGAACTGAGGGAGATCTTGAAAAGATCTTCCGTATGATGTCACACTCCAGAAAGTCTCTCCAAGAAATGAGGCAAAATAAAACCCCAAATTCTGAAAGCAGAGTCTTAGTAAATATTTACATTTATGTGCCTGAATTTCCAGGTAGTCCATAGGTAGTATTTTTTAGCTGTTGAGTGCTAACTGTGACAGGCCCATCAGTGAGGCAGATCCATCCTTGACTGCCAGTGCCATTACCTGCCTCGGGAAAGGGAAAATGAGCTGCTGCTTTGATAACACTAAGCCTGGGTTGATGCAGCAGGGGGAGACTGAATTATCCTAATTTCTTGTTTATTTCCCAGGACATTTCAACAGGAATATTCTGCTGCATGAGAAGGAATACCCTCTAAGGTTAGGGGCAAGCTGCTGGCCCTGGGAGCAAGCGCCTCTGTCTGAAGAGTCAGCATGCACCACAGCTGCCACGATCAGTGCAAGATCCCGCACTGCATAAACCCCTACTGGGCCTTGTTTCTGGGGGACAGGCTCTGGAGGTGAACCAGAAAGGTGTTGAAAGGAGCAGGTCTCAATTCTAAACAATCCCAGAACAAGGACTGTAAATTGTGCTCCACCCATTTGACAGAGGCAACACGACAGAATGTCTGGATTTACCCTGACCAGTGGGTATGGAATAAGCTATTGAGTCCTCTGAATCCCAGCTGGGATTTATTAAGTCAGAGGGCAGACCTGGCCATAAGAATTTTTCACTGTTTGTTTTTTGTTTCCCTGCAGAGGAAAGAAAAAATGAATACAACACCTCATTGGTTAAACAGCTCATTTGCTAGTAGAAGACTGAAATGTTCCTTCAGTGATTTTAATCTGCTTGAAAAGTATATGTTCATACCAGAACCCTTGAGCTCTCTATTTCCTCTTACCCTTCACTGGTTATTTCTTGTTAAGGTTTATTTGCTGTTCACCAATAATTTTTCCTTGCATCAGAAAGAATGGCTGCACTTTACCAAACGGGAAACATTCTTCTCAGAGGGATAACAGCTTTCATCCCCATCTCCTCTTTCAAAATCCAGATATGGAAATGCAGAATTGCTTTTCCTGGGGGTTGTCTAACAGTGCAGCAAGGATGTTTCTTAATTGTCCTGAACACCCTGAACACGCCAGCTGCAGCTTCACTTTCTACTCTGATATCCAAATTACAGCCTTGTAGAAGCCATGTTGTTTTAACACCTCCTCCTCTCCTGTGGGCTCAGCAACACACACCATATTCCAGCAAACTGCTGGACCAGGGCTCCAGAGATAAACAAAAAGGCCAACAAAGGACACTCCATCCTATCAGGCTATGCTGATACTGCCAGCTATCAAGTTTGCCATAATTACTGCACTGCTTCTTTATACAACCCTAATTTGTCTTTTTTATTGTATTTTCCCTGCTTGTACCAGATCACAGCTCCTCCAGGATGAATGCCACCTGCTCCCTCCTGTCTCAGCAGGACAGAAAGCTGGTCCCCAGTGAGGACTTGGACTATGAAGCTTAAAGAAGCAGAATATTTTTAGAGAAAAGTGCTTTAGAAAAGACAATGGTCTCAGTATAAATTAGGAACTAACAGCTTTTACAGGGAAAAAGACTGTAAAAAACAGAAAACACTTGAGGGGAACTCAGCTGAAGAACCAGAATCAGCACACAGACCCCGACCCAAACTCTTGTGGCATTGTACTGATAGCTGCTGTCATCACCAGGTTATGAACAATGAGTGCACAAGGCACAGCTGGATTCAGTGAGGCTCTAAAGCCTCTCTGAAACACTTCTTATGGCACGAAAGAAACAGAAAAATCAACATCATTAACAACTGATTATAGGTTGTAGTTTTATACAGAAAGCCTGCATACATGAACACATCTCTCATTTCATGTCTTTGATGCTTTGACACTTAACATTGGCTTTCATCCATTAATACATCAATAAATCCCCCCTGTATACACACAAAAATCACTGAAATCATTACGAGAATCTTCAAATACACTGAAACCTCTGCTGGGCTATTAAGGTGGAAATAACAATGCGAGCTCTTACTTCTGCAAGACAAAGCAAACCACCTGATTGTAAAAAAAAAAAAAAAAAGGCATCTTCACCTCATATGAAGAGAGGACAATGAGAGAAAGGAGCAAATGCAACTCGTGTGAGAGCCCAGGACACGTGCACAGAAAGTGGTGAGCTCCATGTGAAGAGAGGACAGTGCCCAACCCTGCACTGCTTGGGGGCTTCTCTCAGTTTAAATTTACAGCACAAACAGGCTGAATTGTCCACGGGGACAACACACTTGATCTGCAATATAGAAAAAAGAAACATTAAACAAACATCCCAGTTTCCAACTGTAGAAGCAAAAGGCGGTTTAAAGAGATCCATTTTTCTTAATTACTCTTGAAGTGCTGTAGGGCAGAGATGCCTAACCTGTTCCTTACTGCATCCATTCCCTCAAACTTCTTATCCTTGGGGAAAGGAAAGGTTTTATACTCAAATGCCAAACCCAGGATGTCAGTTGCACTCCCTTCTCTTGGTTTCTAGACATGCCTGCTTCTGTAAATATTTCATGCTTATGTTTGAACAAGCCTGTCCTAGCTGTAGACCAGTTCATGAGCCGGAGTTCTGTAAATCTTCCCCAACACATTTTCTTTCTTGAGGAAAATAGCAATGCCAAAGGCTTTCATGACACCATTTCTATGAGAAAGGTGGAGCAAGGCACCAAACGTGTTCACCTAACTGAAAGGTAAAGATCATTGTTTTCAAATAACATCTATTTGTTCTTCCCTGCTGCTGCTGGAGCTTTGTCCAGGCACACAGCCCCAGCTCCTGCAGCCAACTTCTGTCACTGCCCCTGCTTTTCATTGAGCTATTGAGCCACATAAGTGTTGTTTTGCCATTTGTAAAACCTCTTGAAAGAGTTCAGTCTGCTGGAGGAGCAAGGTGTTTACCTGCCTTGATCTTGTGTGGGAGAGCCTCCAAGCTGACAGACAGTGCTGTCTCATCCATCTGCTCTCCTGACACTTTCTGGGAGGGCAGAGCGTGGATGGAGCAAAGAGCTGCACCAATTTATTTACTGCTTTAAGCATATAAACCCCACAGAGAGACACTCAGGGTTTCTCTAAATGCTCCCCCATGAGAATAAAGGAAGAGTACAGTCAATGGGAGCCCTTGGGCGTGCTCTTCACATGCTGCTGTGTGATTCACCTGTTTATCCACAAACAGTCTGTGTGTTTCTGCAGCAAGCACAACATCAATCTCTTCGTGGGGTGTAAAAGCAGAGAGTCCTCTGGAGCATCTAGAGACTTGGCTACAGTCCACCTCTCTCTTTTTCCAGAGATGCATGAGGAGTAAATGATGGATTCAGCACAAGGAGTAGCAGTTGACAAAGAACTCTCTCTCCAGAACTCCTGCAGACAAAACCTTGCTTATGAAAACCCAGTACAAAAAACACACTCTGGAAACTTTTGTAGTGCACGCTCAAGGATGCAGAGTACGTCACCATGTGGAAACAATCCCTTAGTTTGTGTATATATTTACCTGTATCAGGGTGTGATACCCCAAAGCCCTTGAGTCTGGAATTCCTGTTCTACTAAACAGAACAAATCCAGTGTTCCTTTGTGAATCTGTGGCCTCCAACTCCCTTATACAGATGGCCTTGAAAATTCTAGTGTAAAAACATGACATAATACAGCTGTAAGAAATTTCAAGGTTTTCAAAAGCCAATACTTTCCACAATTAATACACAAATAATAATAATACAAATATTAATTAATACAAGACCAAAATTAATAGTTACGGAAATCCAGCCGCAAGCGCTCTGTTGAAGAAGAAAAGAAATATACTGCTTTGGATTCTGAAAGAACAATAGTTATTTATGTAAATTTGCCCTGCAGTAATTATTTTTAAATATTATCATACACTTGTTTCATATTTTCTGCTACATACTCCCTTTAGAGATTCCAGTAATTGAGTTGTTATTATCGTAAAATAGACCTCTAACTTTTTTGGCTAATTCTAAAATAAGTGTCTGAATGGCAGAAGAATATGATTATGTTGGTAGAATACGGTTTGTTCTGCTTCCCAAAAGCAAAGATTTTTACTGCTAGCAGAGAGTGAATAAATGAAATTGAAGGATGGAGAGTGATTATACCTGTTGTAACTAATTTACAAGTAAGTTTCCTGTCAGAATCTGGGTTTCCAGGGAAATGAGCAACCTACCACACAACACCAGGCGATTTTTCTTGTTTCAGACGGAATGTTTGCAACACAGTTATAAATACAAATTAAGTTACAAAATAAATATAAATACATCTGGGCAGGTTATTTTAGGAGCCAGTGAAATTCAATAGCTCAGATTCTATTCAACACAGAAAATATTTCAGTGAAGGAAGTAAAACCTAAAGCTTCCTGTGCACAAAATTGCTCCCATCTAAAACCAGCCCATTCTATATAGAGAATATAGAATAAGTTACATCTCGAGAGATACCGCTGAGTATGTGGCAAATGCTCCTGCAAAAAGCCTTATTTTAAAACAGAAGCAGCAATAATCCTGTGAATATCTTACAGGTATGCACAGACTTGCAGGTGCCTTCCAGACCCAGTTCCCTTACTGTCACCAAGGTCCATCTGTCTACAGATTCCCCTAAATAGGAGTGGAAACACTGGCTCAGCCCATCATTTACTAAACCATTCCAGAAGAACAAGAGAGCAGCAACTCATAGGAGGAGGCAAATGCAGCTGTTCAGGAAAGGAAATAAACACAGAGATTGTACCTCTGGTAAGAAAATCCCTTGCAGGAGCCTACAAAATAGTAAATAATACAACAAACACAATGTGTGAACGGGATGGGGAGGCCCTATTTGCAATTTCTGAGAAGTATTTAGATTGCCTGAACAAAGTTAGTTGTTCAAGATCTCTGCACTGCCTTTCGCAAGAAGCGAAAACTTCCAGGAGTGGAGAGGTAAGCTTGGGGGGGAAAAGCCAAGTCTTTAAAGCCAAATGAGGCTTATCTTCTCCTAGGAGACATCAGACATAATGGCCAGAAAGTCAAAACTACGGGGTGAGGTCCTGTGACCTCCACAGGCAGGAGATGGGAGTAACCTCTCCTATCAGCCTCCCCTGGCCCCAACAGCTGCCTGTGCCTGAATTTACCGAGTCAGCAGCAACAGCAACTCTCCTTTGAAAAGTCTCTGTGGAACATTTTAATTAGTTTGGTCTTTTGGCTCGTCTAAAACACTTCTGATAGCACAGTGTACACTAAAGCGGCGTTATGAATGTCTAAAAATATAAAATCTAATTATGGCAGCTCTGCAACCAGAGTAATGAGAAGCCAGTGTGACTGATAAGAAGTGAGACATGCTAACGAGCTGAACCACTGTAGTTCAAAGGAAAACAGAGGTCTAAAGGAAGCACCTGCGGTATTGCTTGGGGGGAGATATGTGGACTAGGAAATAGGAACATACTGCATTTAAAAAGATATGGTACTAAATGGATACATGACATTGTTAATTATTAGAGCAGATACTTAGCATATGGGCAAAATAAATTGTTAACAAGGATGTGTAAGACTGAAGATGATTGCTAAGAAAAATACAGTTGGTGTAGTGAATAAGAAATTGCCTGCTGTAAGTAAGAGAAAGCTGTGACTCCAAGTGCTTGGATGCATTCTGCTGGACAGGCAGAGCTCACTGAAGGCTGCATGGCCACCATACACTGAGTTATTTCTGAGCAGTTATTCTCACACGGAGCAGCCAGCAAGGCAGAGCTGCCAGGATCAGAGACAGGGAAGGAGAAGTCAAAGCAGACATGAATGAGAAACAGGAACAGTGGGACACAACTGATGATTTTGCCTTTCTTTATGTAAAGAACATACTCTATCACATCGTGCATCCATAGCTGCAACACATTTCCTGCTGGACTGTCAGCATCTGACCTGACCCTTTGCAGAAATGCTTGCCACCAAACAAGAGAGTTGCCCAGTGAAATACCAATGAATTTTCTGTATTCATCTAGACTTCCCCAAGCTCATCAATTACTGATCAGTTTATACTCTGTGAGAAACACTGAAAGCAAAGCATTTAGTAACAACTTGATTGTTCTACTGCTAGCACCAACTTCATTGTTCTGCTGCACACCAAAATTGCTGTGAAAGAAAGCAGCAGTCTGCTATACAGAAGATGGCAAAGGCACAGGTATGTTCCTGCCGTTCTGCTACCGCCAGCACCTCACAGCAAGTTTTGTGTTGACATGTCTGGGCCTAAGGAAGACAATTCCAGTTTACCCTCCCACAGAAGTACAGAATCATAGAATTATTTGTGTTGGAAGGAACCTTAAAGATATCTTGTTCCAAGCCCCTGCCATGGGCAGTACACCTTCCACTACCCCAGGGTGCTCCAAGCCCCATCCAACCTGGCCTTGGACACTCCCAGGGATGGGGCAGGCACAAATTCTCTGGTCAACCTGTTCCTTCTACCCTTGGATTGTTTCTGTGTGGTTAAAATACATAAAAAAAGGGATTCTTTTCTATGTGCATACAGCACTGGGGGGATGGAATGAAATATGGATGATTCTTGATGAGATTTCCTTTGCTTAGTTTATCCAATCTGCACGAAAAATAATGTTTTTTCCTTTTCTAACTGGTCTTCTGAAATATTTGTCACAAATTATGTAATCAAGCATTAAACAGTGCACATATATTTGTTTTAGTCCTCAGGTTGTGATGATGAAGATCTTAACCTTACCAATTATCAAAGCTGTAGACACAGTCCTATTTAGCAGTATTCAGTAACTTACTCTCCTACCCTGCTTCCTCCACACTGGTATTTTTAGCTCCATGCTGATTTTCCAATCTGTCTAGGCTGTCATTCAAGACATGGGGAATACCAGAAATGGTGCATTTGATTTTGACAGTAACCCAGACTGTTTTTTTTTAAAAATAACCAAGGAAAAGACTTTACAGCATTGTTTGAAAATATTAAATTTCCATAGGGGTCAATAGAGCTGCTTCCTGTATGCAATTTATGAAACCAACAAGTTTCATGGGTTTTATGAGACTATTCACCTTCCTGGTTAATAGAAAATCTGTACTTGCCATGGCAACCCCCATATCAGATGGCTCTACAGTAATACCCTGGAAATATACCATGGATTTTTTTCAGTCTTCATAATCGATCCGGTCATAAATGTCAGAGTAACTTGTCATTAAACCCTCCCCTCCAGCATCTCTGATAGCTGTTTGATCCTTCCTGCCTCTCTGTCACGCTGTTCCCTGTGCTCAGCCACATTGTTCTGCATGCAGCCTCTGCCCCAAGCTGTCACCTGCCAGCGGTGTCAATCCTCAGCGACCCACGGTCGGGAGCTGAGGACAGGAGGGAGATTCACACACACACCTACTGCTTACAGCAGTGATCACTTCCAGACAACTCTGACAACCAAGTACAAGCCAAGAAGGAGGGGAAAAAAAGAAACCAAACCCAAAAAAAAGGGGTGGAAATATTGCAGTTTGAATAAATTCTTTGTGTGTGTTCCTCCCGTGACTCCTTGGGTTTCACGTCAGGTTCACAGGTGGCGCTGGGAGATGCTGCTGGGAACAGGACAGACCTGCCGCGCACCAACGGCGTCTGAGAGGAACGTCCTGTGCAAAGGGAACCGAGGAGAGGGGGTGGAATCCAAATTGCATCCGCTCCTGACTGTCACGAGACTCCCAGAGTATCGCAGGCCTAATTCTTGCTGCCTTGCACTTTGCGTTGCCATCGGAAATGTGAGTGCAAAATGCTACCGCATCAAAATTAGTAATGCATCGACAGCGACTGCGGAGAGGGAAGAAGACCAGCAGAAGGGGAAATACTGGCACCTCGGAACTAAGCATGTACTTTGAACAATTTTTTTTTGTAATCTGCAAATACAATGAGAGAGAAGTGACATTTTGTTAAGGGAGAAAGTTAAATTCAGTATATAAAAGGGGGAAAATATTAAAAATTTTCTCAATGAACTAAGAGCTAAATGAAAAAGTTTATGCAATTAATTTTAAAAAAAATAAGATAATGGTTCTGCAGAAAACGGCACAAAAATGGAATATATTCTTTATAAGAGCACACACTGCAAAACACTGCACAGGAAAATGAAGTTATGGTGGGTCGCACCCTAAAAGCTTCTGAAATGTATGCAGTACACTGCAACCATCCAGAAGCTGTGTAGCAGAAACAAAACAGATTTCATCTGCATATCTGGGGGTACTGACTAAAGTCCAGACTGCTAGAAGTATGTGAGCACTAGCAAACTATCCAAAATGTTAGATTCATCTCATCATATTCTTTTTCACATTATTTAAATATACACAGCAGCGCTGTGTTACCGATTGCAGCACAGATGTTCTGGAGCCAAGCCAGAGTAATTCAGGAGGGAATCAGATCCATTGTGTGCCCAGTGCCCTCTCTATGGACAACTCATTATACTTACATTAATTAAGAGAAAGATTATTAAACATGTAAAATTTCAAATTTCCTTTACTATATTTAGACCAGGAGTAGTGAAACTGCCCAAGGTTCACAGTATTTAAAAGAAAGACACTTTCCAATGACAGAAAATAGAAAAAATTCCCAGCTGGAGAGCCTTGACTTTGTTTGGATCTTATAATTTGAGGAATCCTTTTCTAAATTTACTTCTCTTACAGTAAAATGACAATGATTGGGCTTGCTATGTTACAGTCTCCCGCTGTGCAAAACATTCACTCAGTGGGCTCAGGAAACAAAAGTAGCTGCTTTACAAATAATAACACAGCTTAACTATCATTTAATAGCTTCACAAAATATACTATTTACAAACCCTTTGGAATGAGGACAACTAATTTCAGCATCTCAGTTGTTGTCATGTTTAATCACTTTCTAATGCTGGTGGCTGTTTTGGTTTGTTTCTTTGTTTCTAATTGCTGGAAATTTTTAATTCCTGGTTCAAACAACTTAATTTCACAGTTTTTAGATTAATCAGTGATCACTTGAGGGTGAAAAAATTATTGAAGTTCATCAGCATGTAGGAAAGAGAATCAATGTAATTTTGCAGAAAAGCACTTTGATTCTACCTTCCTGAGCTACGTGGCTTCAAACTCTAACACTTGAATGCAATATTGGGAGGATTGTCTGGGTACGTGACTTTCAGGGATTCTTTGCTTAATTTACAGGGCTGATCTTTCCTGCCAGAACTAAGGTTGTGTCAGCTCCAGGGCTGGTGTGCTTAAAGGCTGGGAAAATAACTCTCTCACTAGAACAAAAGTCATCTCCTGACCCCGAGTTTTCATTTACGCTCCAGGGAAATCTGCCTGCCCATCTCCTCTGACTGCCTCGTGCACTAATGTCTCCTTTTGGAAATATTAAAGAACATACACATCATTTTGGTGAAGAAATTCTGAGAGAACTGTTAGCAGCAATTCAAATGCAACACGAGAGTGGGAGCTACTTCTGAGGAAAAAAAAAATAAATCTGCGAAGAGATCCTGTCCTCTGTCCAGAATTTCTACTTGTTCAACATCTTGATGGTCTCTCTGAGACCATGGATGTGGTCAGAGGTGCTGCCAGAGGGGTGTGTGGTGCCCAGCTTGGCAGGGTGCAGGAGGGCACCAGAACTGCCCCCACCAACACACCCTGGCTGCTCAGATTGATGGGAGCAGTGCTGAGAGCTTTAGAAACTTTCATAAATAAAAAACTTCAGACTTCAATAAGTCAAGTAGACAAAGCAATGGGGTTTCTTTCACCCCTATTTGAATGCAAATCAAGTGTTTGACCCAATAAATAATTGTGATTTCCCATTTCCTACACGCTGAGGGATCCAGTGCTTCCTACCCCATTAGAGGAGATTGTGTTTAGGGAACCTCTATCCAACAGCTAGGAGAGGGGATTTATCAGGGTCATTCAGTCATCTCAGCATTTTTTCATCCATGGCATTTTACCACTGCCTTTCTGTTTTACAGTCTCCCTAAGTAAAGGAGAAAATAAGAGATATTTTCTTGTGGTTTTAGAATGGCACATTTTTCTTTTATTTATATATAAATACAATCTTACCTGGGCTTATTTGCAGGACCAGCTCTGAATTCAAGGTCTACCCAGACATTATTTGGACACCCAGCAATAAATCCCTGAGTCTAAGCCTCTGTGTATGTGCAGGGCCTTTACATTATCTGTAATCCAACCAGCAATAAAAATAATCATAAATCACTTCCGTGAACACAAAACTACTGAGAACATTTGTAAAGGTCCAGAAAGTCTCAGATCCAATTCTCTTAACTTAGGACTTCCATCACAGGTGCAGCATCCCTACTCCTATAATTAAAAGTGCCCACATGTCTCCTCACACCATCAGCCTCCCTCAGTCTGTCCACCAGCTGCAGTCCTTCCTCAGTGTTTTAACACTGTTAAACAAGATTATCTATATCGAGGCAGTCTTTGTTCACACCTCACCAAATACAGCAGCGGGTTCAGCAAGGCAGCGACGCGTGTGAGACACCGACTCACTTTAAAGCATTCTTCGTTAGATAAGTATCCTCAGTGGACCCTTTTCCAAACAAATTTCTGCACTGACAAATACCTGGGGATGCTCAAACTCATAATTGGAGCATTCCATGTAAGAGAGAGGAGAATAAAGGTATTAATGTTTTATTAAGTCTGAAATGAGCTTCTTTAGTTGCAGCTACAGGGACACCAACATCTTTGATTCTTATCTCTCTTTCAATGGCTATAAATTGGTTCATTTCTACTGCTCTATTCTTGATTTGATATTTATCTGATCTAGGTCAGAATCTGGCCTAGTGGGACCTTAGGAAACGTAAAGCAGCCCAAAGTTTAGTCCTGACTGGTCTATCTCTCATGCCATTGAAAATATGCTTATCTTTAGTCAATGTGTTTCACATTTCTGTAACTTTATTTCATTATTTTAGAGCTTGTAGTTGTCATCCCTAGCAGCTTGTCCCCCAAAACGCTTTAGCTATTTTGACAGTATTATACTGTTAATACCTTGATGAACTCTTACATCTTGTAGTACTGGCTTTATAAAACATGAGGCAAAGGGTTGTGACTTGATGCTGAGAAAAGCCTAAAAGCACGAAACACGTGCAAGGAACTAGCTCTGTCATGGGAAATAAAAGCTGCCACCCAGTACTCCAGAATTACCTGTATCCCTAAGCGAGAAAAATCCAGCACATCCATCCCAGTGGGGAAAAAAACCAGAGCATCTAAAGAACAAAATAGAATCCTGAATCTCTAGTTAGCTCCCTGTTCATTTTGAGTTTATATATCCTCAAGGGACTATTTCAGTGTTAAAACATAACTCACAGAAGACACAGGAGATAAAAGAAGTTGAAACATTTTGATGGAATATTTCTCAAAGGGAAAATTTGTTTTTGAAAGTCTCTTTTTAAGCCTTCTTTAAACCTCCAGGTCCTGTGCATTGTGCTTTTCTGTAATTTTTTCCCAATTTTGATTTTCACATTTTTCTTTTTACAGGCTGTGAATTCTCTTGAGGATTTCAGATCTGCCTTCTTCATATTTTCTAACCCAAGGGCTTTAAAACTCTGGAAAGTTAAAAAAAAAGAATAAAAAAATAAGCCTGGAGATAGAGGAACAAAAAAGCCCACAGGGTGTCTTGAAGAAGGTGGCAAAATAGATTATTATAGAAGAAGGAGAAAGGTGGTAGTTCCAAGAGAAGAGTGCAGTTACCCACCATTTTCATCATCCAGAAGCAAAATATTTAAGGCCAAAATTCTGATAAAATCATGAACCTGAAGTTGCTTGGATAAGTGAATAAATTTTTATAGACCCATGAAGAATTTCTGCTATTCCATCTTTTGCACCTCTAAACCACAAATATCCACACAACTCCCAAACAAAAAAATTATAATCCTTCTTCATCATTCCCATTTTATTTATGTGAATTTATTCATTGAATCATGGAAGAACAGCCATAACCACCTGCCTGGTTGGGAGAACTGAGTCCCACATCCCTGTTTTGTTGCATGCTCCCTGGGACTCCGAGTCTGGGTTCCCTGGCTCATGCTGCTCTGCTTCAGCTGGAAATCCAGAAGCCCTGCCTTTACTCAGATGTTGAATTTTGGCTCTCAGCTCCGTGGTGGAAAGCTGCAGACTCAGATTTTGTTATAAAAAGCAGCACTCTGGGATTGCTGCCTCCGTGCTGGGCAGCCAAGAGCAGGCCTTGAGGGTCTGCAGCTCCTTGCCGGTCAAAGATGCTGGATTTGAAGGTTACACTTTCCTGCAAGGCTCAAGAAATCCTATTTCACACTGGAACAAACAAGGGAAAGGAACAGGGAAATTGTGGTGTTTGGGTGTTTTTGACATTGTTTTCTCAGGTAGTCTTTTCAAAATACTATATCTTCTAATAGAAGAGTTTTTAGGAACTTTAGATAAAATTGACTAAAATTCAAAAGGCCTAAGGTTCAAAACTCATTTGTTACCCAGCCATCAACTCCTCCTGCTCTTCAGCAATCAGTTTCACTGCAGGTTACTGATACATTGCCTTGATTAAGCTAATGATGAAATGGAGATAGTTTCTTTTTTTGCCTGTACACTCAACTGCAGAAGGAACATGTGATGGCTGTAAATTATTTATTATTTGGAGGTGAGGGGATGGCAATCAGTAACGGCACAATTCATACAGATTATTCTCTTCTGCTTTGCTAAGGTCTAATGTGAGTAATATTTGATTATTTGGCAGATCACTTCAAATATGACTGCGTAAAAACTATGCAAGCCTCGATATGCTTCAAACAAGCTCTACCAAATTAGCTTTAGGACCACAGCATGAGAAAACTAACATAGGTCTTTCAGTATAAGAGTAAAGCAGGCTTTAAAAATAGGAATATCAGTAGTAATAACCAACAGTTTAAGAAATATTCTCTTCTCGCAAACAGACAAATGTCAAAAAGGCATACAGGAGAATAGAACAGGAATATTATATAATATATATTATATATATAATATATAATATAATTATATAATTATATAATAGAACAGGCAGAAACTGTAGAAAGCTGATCTCTTTTATAAATCTTGAGCCATCAGCAAATGCCAGAAAAGCAGGAGCTTTTGCACATCCCACACCCTGATGCACCAATGTCAGTGCTCCCTCTGCTTTACCTCACTGGGTGTTTGTGCAGCCGCCCATCCCTGGCAGTGGGACCACCTTTCCTCCCAGAAAATCCAGAAATGCAACATGGAACACGTTCCCCAGCTCAGGAAGACAAAGAAAGCAGCAGCACCCTGTCTGACACGCCCATGGAACAGCTTTTAAAAGTGAAAAAAGTATTCCTCTTAAGGGGAGTTTACTTCCCAGAAATCAGACATAATCAATTTTAATTCCCAAGTTTTCCAGTGAAGAACAGATAGTGGAAAATTCTGGACTAATTCTGCTAAGAGGTTGTGTAACTCAGTGGCACACTTCAGTATATTCATAAATAATGACTGACAGCATCTAACAAACACAAGTGGAAAAAGGACAAATAAGTCTCAAGAAAATCCAAGTAAATTTTCAAATTCCACCAAAAATGCCTATAATGGAACCTCCTTTTAACCCAGTTACTTGACCATTGTAAATGATATAATTATATTTGATCATTATTTTTGTTCTGCACAGTACCTGTAAAAGAAAACCTGGTTTGCTGATTTGGAAGAACAGTTTAAAAAGTTTATTTGCCTCCAGTTAGATCTGGAGGTCATTCAGGCAACATATTATTTGGATTCCCAGAAAACTGAGATTTTTGACAAGTAATGAAAATCTGAATGAATTTATATGTTATGAAGAAAAACATTTCCAGTCATTGTCCCAAATATATTATGAGCACATTAGGGTTAGAATTCCAGAATGTATGCTCACAAGAATCCATAAACAAATAAATAAACCTGGTAAAAAAATTCTGATTAATTCATTTCCAGTGGAAAAAAAAAATGTTCTAGCACACATTCACAATTTACTCACCAAGAACACTGATTTTTAAAGAACATCAGGAGAATGAAGAAATACACATATTTCCATTATTACAATTTCTAAATGGAATATCCTTGGGTTCAAGGCTGATTTATTTTTTAAAATGTTAATAAATTTATCCCTAAAAAAATTTTTCAATATTGCCTAGCGCAACAGTTTGCAAAAAGTGGAAATTCCCATGAGAATTTCAGACTGAAATGGCTGAATATCACAAACACACAGAATTGTAATTTTTTTGCAACAAATCACTTCAAGACAAATTAAAAATAGACTTCAGTCTGAAAACATAGAGAATATTAAATGAGCAGGTGAAGGGCAACAAGTACCATTGAGTTGCCTCCTCCTTGATTCACAGGGCAGGGGCATGAGACAGGTCATGAGATTTTCAGGAGTTTCTCTTCCTGTATCTGCTGAAAGTGATGCCCCACAGAAGAAAAGAAAAATTCACATGTTCTGTGTCTTCCTGACCCACCTTTTTTTTTTTTTTTTTTTTTTTTTTTTTAAGATAATACCAATTTTTCAGTGTAAAATAATGGGGGATGACAGAAAGGGAAAGAAAACAAGCCCTTCTACTTCAATGCAAGGCTTTCAGAGAGATGTAGCATGAATATTTCATGCTCACAGTCTCATCTATATGCTCAGTTTCCCAGCTGACACTATAGTTTCCATGATGTCCTTATAAAAATGGAAATGAGCACAAATATAAAACCTCGTGAACTTACTTGGTGCAAGTGCTGCAAAAGGAAACCTACTCGGGAATTAAGTTTACAAAAAGAAATGAAGAATTTCAGCAACGTTTCAAATTAAAAGAAAGGCCAATCCAGCAGCATATTTAGTTTGGGATGAAAACCGGGAGTTTTAGAGATTTGACTTAAAAAAAAACCCAAACAAACCAGCGTAGAATAAAATAAATCATAGAATAAAATCATGAAAAATTGCAGAAAAACAACCAACAAGACCTTCAATTTAACATTCTTAAAGAAGAGCCTGTCTTTATTGCCACTACGAGTTTTTCCTGTTCTGTGTAAAGAAGAGTTTGATCTTGGATAACCTGGACAGAAAAGAATTTTGACCTGATTGAATCAAGCCTTTCTAGTATGTACAAAAATCAAGATGTACTATTTAGTTCATAGGAAAATACAACAAGGATAAAAATACAGAAAAGCCAAAACTAACCAGCAAACATATCTATGCATGTACTGCAGAGCTCTGGCCAAAAATATTAACTCAGATTTAATTAACACATACTAATGCCTGTATCTGTCTCTGATTTTTCACAGGAAGCATTGCAGAATATAATTAATGTTCCAAAAATAGATGCAAGTTCAGAACACAATTATCTTGGAGAATTTAATTGGTGTTACTATTCTATGAAATACAGCAAAATGCCTTTTTTTTTTTTTTTTTTTTCCCAATAAGTTTAAGAATGAAAGACTCTCTTTCCAAATCTAATTATAGATATTTTAAAGGTGAGGCAAAACGAAGCAGAGATAATACCTGTATTGGAATAAAATATCCCTATTGGTGTATTCAGCTCTCAGTAATTATCAAAAGAGATGAACTCTCAATAAATGGTTAACAGAGTGAAAAAAAAAAAAAGCAAACTGAATATTCTTATGGTAGATGCTGTGTCGTAGCAATTTCACACATCCATCTCAATCTTGAGCCTGAAATTAGCGGGACAGATCCTTACAGCAGAGCTTGTTGCCACCAAGGTGAGTAGTGCAAACAGAACCAGAGGATGTCCCAGAGCCCTGCCTGCTTCTGCCCCAGTTGTGTCAGGGTGGGAGATTTGTGGGTACTCCACTCTGCCACCTTCTCCTGAGAAAATCATTGCACCCACGACTGTCAAGCCCTGGTCTTGCCAAGCCATACCCAACACTGGTGATAATTTATCCACAGCACTGTTCTCCATCCAACCAGTGAAATAACACACTGTTCTTTTCAGATCTCTCTAAAATGGTGTTTTGGCTTTAGTAATGAAGGAACAATGACTGCATTGGAATTTTCCTCCAGAAATTTCATAACCGTTCTTTTCTTCAAAATACTTCAAGTTACTGGAGTGCCTGTAAAATGGATTGTGCTTCAGAGATGAAAATGGAAATACAAGTATGGTGTAGGAATAGGAACACAAAGAAACATTCTATACTTCAATATCCAGATATTATTCCTGTAGTACCGTACCTGGTCTGTACAAATTTTTCTGAAATATTGGTATATTAAGAAAATTTCTTCTGCAGTTTCATATATAAAATAAAAGTGAGAAGTGGGTGGGTTCCTGATCATAAAGAGTTCTTTAGGCAAAGGCAAACAACACTCAGATTTTGAAAACATCCATCTTTTATGTTTAGATGTAAAGAATACATATTTTGTGTGGATGATTGACTATTAAATTGGGCATACAAGGATGCTTCATCATTTGATGCCTTGAAAAATCCTCTTTTCTAGCTCAATTAAAAATTATGTTGGTTGATAAAAGGACAATTTATCAAATTGTAGTGGCTCCTGCTGAACAGGTTGTCACACCAGATTATTTTAGAAAGGCCTCTGTCATTTGAGTCTATCAAAACCTCTGTGTCCACAACACACAGACAGAACATCTCAGTGAAATATGCTCATAATGCCATATGGATTCCAGAAATCAGCCTTTGCAATGCTGTGTGTAACGTTTGACACCAAAAATTCACATTCAGTTGACCTTGGGGTTGTATTTTGACTAGAACAGAGTTTGGCACACTGACATGAAAAGAGACAAGTCACCATCCTGAAAAGAAAATCAGGAAAAGCAGAAAAAGCAGTAAAGGTGTCCTCTTCATGTCCCTATTTCTGCTGAATGGAATTACCTTGAGACTTTCCAGATAATTTCAGCAGAGAGTAAAAACAACAAGCCGTCTTAAAAAAAAAAAAAAATAAAATTTATATATATATATATATATATATATATATATATATATATATATATATATATGAGAATCCCTGGGGGGGTTTTGGCTTATAAGCTCTTTGATTTATTAAAAGTTATACACATTTACTTGCAAAAAGTTCATATTACGGCTCCAGGTAAGCTGAGGTCAGGTTGCTCAGGAAGAAATTTGCACTTAAATGAACCTTTCAGCCTGATAAAGATGAAGCCATTCAGCATTGGCATTTCCCTAGTGGGTCTGGGATCAGCAGTGAGGGGAGAGGCAGTGCCACTTCCAGGTGCCAGGATTGCTCACTAAAGTGAAGGCAACTTTCCAAGCAGATACTTTCAGCAGAGGAAGAGAAAATACAACCTAATGACAAAATCCTGAGCAGACAAAATAACATCCCGCAGGCTGTAGCAAGACCTAAGTATCCAAACCTCACCTAAATAAAGGCACAAAAGAGCAGAGAGGAAAACCCCAAATTCTTCACGTAGGGACTGAATAACTAGCACCATGAATTCACAAAGGACAGCTTGTGCTATGATAACAGCTTCAAAAATAACTTTGCTTTCAGGAGAGGCATGAAGAAGATTGAGAGGAAAGGGAGAGTGGGCACAGAAGGACAAAAGTATATAATGTACTAAGCCAGAAATCTCAAAACTAACCTCTGACCAATATATTGTCTTCAGAAAATTCTAAGAATCTCTTTAAATGCCTATTTGTTTCCTTTTTTGGTTGCTTAGTTCAATAGACAGAGTATTGTGTGCCAGATAAAACTGTCTCCCACATATCCCTCCTGTCAGATAAGAAGAGAAAAGGAAACACATGAAAAAGGAACTGCAGCATAAAGTATGGTTTAAAAAACTAGGAAAACAGGCTTTATAACACCAATGAAGCTGAGATTAAGGAAAAATTCAATATTGCCTGAAAGATCAGATCTTTATTGACCATTTGACAAGCTGTGATACCAAGAGAGGTCCCAAAACACTTCTCTGGGATGGTGGCTGCTCTTCTCTTTGTTGGGCAGGGGGTGATCCTGGATCACAGTGAGCTGAAGCATTTTGTGTGTGCTCGCAGTGCAGGCCCAGGGCAGGGTGAGGGACACACCCTGGACTCCCACCCCACAGCACTTTTCAGGGACATTCTGCACACTTTTTACTAAAGCCGATGACAATTAGGAGTTCCCAGTGAACCACAATTGTTTATGCAATCATAGCACACCTATGAATGGTATCTCAGATACCATGTTTTTCCTCAAAAACCTGAAGTCTCATTCCATCATTTGCACCTCAAAAAAAGGCACAGAGTACCCAGCTCGTTTTCACAGTAGCTCAGTGGAATCACCCAAATTGTACCAGTATTTTTGTCCAATAATTTACCAGCTCCACATTCAGACCTAAGCTCCCCAGTAATATTGTAACATGATATAAACCAATGCTGTATCCCATATCACAACTGAGCACAAACAAAGCTTAAAAATACTGTATTACTCTGAATACAGTCTCTCATGACACTGTTGGAAGGAAAACATAGGTGAAAGGGCAGCACTCTTTGTTGTAAATTATCTGATCACAGGTGCCCTATGAATGGGGGAGCTGTAGGTATTTGTTACACCTGAGAACAGTGAGAAAAAAGCTGTACAGTGCCTCACATCCTCTCTTACCACCAGTCACTAACAACAGATGCCACTCTGACAATGGGCTGGCTGAAGCTGGGACACTGAACCTCATTATCACACAGAAGTCTCCTGAATTACCTTCAAGATGTGCACGAGGAGTCACAGAGCACACTGGTAATTATTTGTGCCCCAGCAGCAAGGTGTGTTTTACAAGGGACACTCAAGAGCTCAAGTGGAATACCTGAAAGGACTTGTTTTGATGTGTTGCCAGTTTAGTTGAATTTAAGAACACATACAGGTAAAGAAAAAAAGGTTCAGTTATCCTATGGGGATTTTATTCTACGCTGTGAGAAGATGTGTAATTGGATTCTTGCAACGCCCGACTACACTTCTGGATTTTCTAATTTAGGTTTGATTACCTGATGATTAATAAAATTTCAAATTTTAGTTCTGATCTCCCTCCATAGTTTGCAAGTAGGAACAATTTCCATGACTGCAGAAGAACCTCAGCTCCTCCTGAGGAGGGGCAATCACTCTGCAGTAGGGAAGAAACGCTGCTCACACCCTGCAGTGAAAGCAGCTGTGTCAGGCTCACAATCCTCACTGTTCATAACCTCCCTCTAGTCTGTCAAAGGGATAGACTGCTCACAGCTCTAAAAAATGCCTCTAGTTTCATTCATGCTCCTCCCTGCACCCTGGAGATGCTCAGGAGATACAAACCTTTCCCTGACAATGGTTCCTATCACAATTGTCCCACCCTGTCACCTAAATGAGGACCTAGAGGGAAGCACCTGCAGCCCTGCACCAGAGGAGCCACAGCCTTCAGAGAAGGAAATCCCTGCTCTAAGGAGCAGCCTTTGGGGCACCCTCACCCACCACCACGCCAGGAAAATGAAAAACTAGTCCAACAGCAGACAGCTGAGAAACCAGGCTAAGATAACTTACGACACCAACCACCACACAACACTCATTAAATTCACACAGCTAAGGCTGGCTTGGGAGCACCAAAGGATTTAATGTGCAGCAAAGGACATATTCCAACCATAAATACATAAGACAGATGAAAAGAGGACAATCCAGTTAAGGTAGGATGTACAGAGTGCTGGAGAAAAGTTGGTAAGAAAAAAACTGAATGAGCTTCCAGCAAAATTTGAAAGGGGAAGCAGTAGACAGGGACTAGGCAAGAGAAACACTGTGAAATAATGATTAATATCAAGGCCTCAAATCAGTAAGAATGGTTCAAGGAAGCATAAAATTCAAACAGATAAATTCATCTGATTTTTGGTCCTCAGTCTGCACGAATCATGGAAAACAACATAAATCTGACATGGAGGGAAGCAGTTGTACTCCATTACTTTAGAAGGAAGACTGGAGGCAAGTCACTGCCCTTTCTATCATCTATCCAGTAGTTCCCCATTGTTAACAATGTAAAAAAGGCAGCACTTTACTGGACTAGATGACAAAAAAGAATGTAAATTTTCAGCAGGATAAGAAAGCACTGGAAAGGCTGGATGAAATACAGGGAGTCAATATGGTTCAGCTTTGTTAAAGAATGTACTGGACAGAGCTGAAAATATCCTTACAATCAAATGTTGCTCTAGTGAACTATGCTGTTTTCACAATTGCAAATAATTTAGGCACTGGAATGTGAAGTGTGAAATGCCTGCTCATCACCATCTATCAAAGCCTCTTCCCTTGTCCCCCAGAGCCTGGCTGCAAGGCTCAGTGCAAACTTTACCTCCAAGCCAAAGTCAAGGGAAAAGCAAGTTCCAGCTGTAATGTAAAGAAGAGCAGGAGATAATTTCTTCTTTAAAATAAGCACTGCTTCATGCTGGCTGCTGTGGCTTTGTTTTAAAAGCAACAAGCTTTTGGACATTACCAAAGGTAATTTTCTAGTTTATTTGTGTTATTTTTTCCCTCATAATATTTACAAAGCTCTTGCAGTGGGTTGCCAGAGTTCTACCTGTGCCACTGAGGTACCAAGAGAGATTTGAAACATGAAGGATGGGAATGGAGCATGACTGAGATCTTACTTTATGCCAGGGGTAGCTGCTGTGGAAGAAGCATGTTGCAAAGAATGATCTCCTCAATTTACCAACTGTCAAAGTATCTGCAAAGGAACACAGAGATGAACATCCAGCAACATCCCTGAAATTTGCGATGTTTGGAATCGCAATCAAAATTAGCGAAAAACAATAAAGCAGAAGCATGAAAGGCAAATCCTCACTAGCATGTTGCCTCTTTCAGAAGACTGGTTCTCATTATGTTGAGCCTTCTGTTCTCAAATTCAGAACCTGAAAAAGCTATTTCGTGTACAAAGAAAGAAAAGGGGACTGTGTTTTCCGGCTTAAAGATGATGAATGCATCATTTGCTGTTAGGGGTAATGAGGATTTCAGTTGATTTTGGCCCCTGTAGGATTTTCTGAGCTTTGCCAAAACGAACAAACAGCAATCTATATTAATGAACAGCTCCAAAGGCTTGGATAAGATGCATAACTCACATCCATGTGGAATGGTACCACCATAAATCGTACGTGTTGTGTGTAACAGATTTAGGCAGCAAACAGATGTGCCCTAATGCAATTTCAGCTCTGTCTGTACCATAATTCTGCAGGAAAAATCCGGATGCCTTTGGCTGAAGGACAGATTGCTGCACCTCCACCTCCTAAAGTCACTGTAGCACACACCCTCCCCATCCCCAGTGTGGCGGCAGCTTTCCTGAGCAAGGGGAGAGATGCAGGGAGAGCACAGACTGCCTTTGGCTTTGGAAAGCTCAGCATGGGCAGTGCCCTGCACAGGGTCTTTGAAGGCACCCAGGCCATCCCATGGAAGGTTTTTCCCAGTGGAAAGCAGACCATCCCTTCTGCTGTAGCATTTCTGTCACAGCTGGAGAGTTTCAGGTGATGCAGCCAGAGCTCTGTGGCAGAAAGCACATGTGAAACACCTTGCAAAGGACAAAACCCACTCTGCAAGACAAGCCCATGGCTAGACGTGCCTTAAAGTGCCTTTCATGGGAGCTGGTGAATGTAAAAGGCATTGATATTACCTGTGCACACACAAAAGAATACCCTCATGAAACAGCAGCACCGCCCAGACAAACCAGGAGCCAACAGGGGCTGTGGCTGTTTTCAACAGAGCAGAGAGAGCCTGCTTGGAAAGGATGGAGCCAAGGACCCGAGGAGAGGAGACAGCCAAGGACACTGGAAAATGCAGCAGCTGGAATGTGGCCCAAAGCAAACTTCCATGAGATGATGATTTCCAGCATAATCACCAGCTGAAGGATGAACGATGAGCAGAGCCCCACCTCCTCCCGCGCTCAGAGGAGCACTTTGCAGGAGCGTTACCCCCAGTGGTTAGCAGCTGGGGTAACACCCGAGCACCAAGGCTCAGCACTAACCTTTACAACTAAAACAGTCCTGTAGGCACTGCCTTTTATGCTGATAGCAGGGTTTAAGAGCGGGTATGAAATACAAATGTACAAAATGTCCTTGCAAGACACTGCAACTTCCCAAATCCCATCCTCCTGCATGCTAGAGAGCAGCTCCTTCAGCCTGCAAACACCTCATGCACCTTTCATCTGATCCTCCCCTGGGTATTCCATGTTCAGAACTGAATCCTACCAAGTGGGATGAGATCAGTCACCTGAGGAAGGGCAGCTGTATGCCTAGAAGAGCAAAAGGAGACTTAAAACTATTTCAAATTGCCTTTTAAAGCAGATTTTAAATTGATTTAAAACAGATTTTTAAAAGGGCAAATAAAACTATTATCCAAACAAACAGCATCTTCCCCAATGAGAGGGAGGCAGAATCCTGACGTAGTGATAGCTCTGCATGCACATTGCTCTTGAACTGAGTCCTTGCATGACAGGCAACCAAATAACTGGAAGCAAATCAAGTCCAGAATATTCCTCTTTATTTTTCTTTAAAGACACTAATTTTGCATAGTACCATGAGAAAAAATTATGCCCCACTGCTGTCACCTTATTTTCACGTGATCAACTGGAGTTGTTTTTATTCTGGGGAGGGGAACAGAAGGAGAAGGAGGTGGCTGATGGGTTAGTAATTTACAGACCCATAATTCTTTTATACTGCAAGTATGTTCCATTTGTTCTGAAAATATGTAATGATCTAAAATGGGGACAATTTTAATGAATTGGATTCATAATATTTCATATCTTGCTGCCAGACTCTTAGTCAATCAAACTAATGTTATAAAGGAACAGCCAACAGCCAATTTTGACATCCTTTAAGCAGGTCAGTTATAAGCCAATTAGCTCTACCTACTTAGTCTCTAAGGTCTGAATAAAATATAGCCCATTTTGATTAGAAGCGCTACTTCCACCAGCGTGCACATGCCTTAAAATAGACTGCAAAAATACTGAGAGCCCCGTGGAATTGTTAGAGGAAGTCTCGATCCTACTGAAGTCAATTACTGCAATACAATTTCTCCTGACTTCTCACAGATTATGGGAGCTCCCAGATTCACACAGTGTCAGTCCAGTTTTATTGGACAGCAGAAAAACTAAAGGCTGCATTCACCAGAGCCCTTCCATCTGCTGAATACAACTTTTCTGCAACATAAGACAAATTGAAAGCATCGGTCCTGAACTACAACAAAATTCCTGGTGAACTAACTTCAGCAAAAGGAAGTCAATCAGAATTGCATATATATGCACTTCACATTAGTTATTCCTGTTTATTTTAACAAAACTTTGACGTTTTTAATAACTGTCAGATCCTCCTCAACGGGTTTGACAAGAAATGCAGTTACTAAAACTGGGTTAAATAAGACTCATCAAATTATTTCAAGAATGAACTTTACATTAACACAAACTTTTACATTTTATTTTATTAACTAACAATTTTTTTTTCTTATTAATCATGTAGTGCTTAATAGCTGAGAAACATGTGGTTATTTCTTTCCTGAAGAATATCCTGATTTACATTGCTTAAAAAAATGTGTGGATTTTGTCACTATTTGTCCCGCTCTCCAATAAAATATAACAACTTTCTTTGGAACAATACTGATGGCATGCTAGAAGATTCTTGTTTTACGTGTAATCACAAAATGCCTTGCAAAAATATCCCTGTCATTCACTGCATTATGTACTTCATGTAGTAATTCTCATTAAAAAATAAAAACAACACCCCCACAACCAGAAAAAACAAACAACAAAAAACACCACAAAAACCAACAACAAAAAAACCCCAAACAAACAAGAAACCCACCCCATCAATACCTAAAATCTCCAGCAGCATAGAGAGTTTGGCCTAATTTGTTGGAAAACCTATTAACTGGGCAGGATCCTTTAGAGACCAAATTGCATCTGAAATCTTACTTACACCTTGCTATTATTTGAATACACCAAAAAAGACTTTACATGTAATGTACAAGAAGTAAGTCAGGTTTTTGTTTGTTTTCTTTGCTCCTGCAAGAGCCAAATCCACAAATAACAGAACTTTTTGAAACCACACCAGCAGCAAATCCATCCTACTGTGTTTCACCATGTTGTTACTGTAATCATATAGTCAGTGAAAAATTTAGGAGGAAAGGGGTAAACAAAAAAAAGGGGGGAAAAAGGAAATAAAGAGAAAGATGTATGGGTAATAATCCAAGGGCACAAGAAGCAGTAAGCCCAGGATTCATCTAGAACTGCCAAAAAAGCACATTATGAGAAGCTAGAGGGGCCTGACACCCAGCTATTGGGAATGGCACAAGCCATATGAAGCCAGATGGATTCCAGCCAGGTTGGCCTGGCCAAATGCACAAAGACATAACGTGAGTTTGCATCCAACCTAAGAGGATTTCGTTGACAGGAGCTGGAATTAAGATCACACAAAACAGCAGAAATGCAATACAGAGGGTTGTAAAATTTACTCTTACTTAGGAATGTAAAATTTACTCATACTTAGGAATGTAAATAAGCCCTACTAGAGTAATTTAAAATAAAGATGCAACTCTTTCTTACATTAAAGAAATACTAAAACTCCTTACCAAGGAACAAAAATACAACTTTCTTCATTTAATGGTTAATTATACTGCACCTAATTATTAAAATTCTTGATGACTGATGCAGTAGAAACAATTGTATCTTCCTTCTGGAAATAAAAATCTGTCATAAACACTTTCTGTAAAACACTACTTTTTAAATTTCAGATGATTTCCTGTCCTAAGTCCATTACACTTCTGAATTTCCAATGAGCTATAATTAGAATTGAAGTAGGTCTTGATTTTCTTATTAAACATCATAAGCAATTTAAAAGAAAGGGTCATAAATTTAAATATGCAGGAACCAGGAAACTGCATTTAACCTATTTCACAAAACATAGTATTAAATCAAGTAATGTAATTTTAAGAAAAAAAAATTCTAATCATTTTACGGTATAAATCAATTTTTTTACTGAAGCTGGGAAAAGTCTGAGCTATTCTTGAAAATGAACCAAGGGAGCAAAGGGAATGTCAGCTACAGGAGGGCATATATGTAATTTGTAGTCCAAGGTGCTTGTACTCTAATGGGTACATAATAGGTGGAATGGCTGGAAGTTGTTCACACAGGAATGATCATTATTTCCATCCCAGAAGGACTTGCTTCAGAAACTTATCCCACCTGTCTACACCAGCACCTTTGGTCTACAGCACTTATTTACCCCCAAGATAAAACTAAAGTCACTTGCAAGCCATCTATATGGATATGAATGTATAAATATTCAAATTCTTCTTCCCTGCTATGGAAATTTCAGAAATGTATGCACTGGGTTTTTTTCTTAGCAAGAGAATATTTGACGTATCATAAATTGCTTTTTATTAGTGTCTGAGCAAAGGATCTGTGGAGAGGGATACTTAATACAGGTGTCCTTTTTTTCCAAGAGGTTATTCATTAAAGAGAAGTAAGTGAAACCTAAATGTTTGTGCATTTTTCATTGAAGAATCTTTCATAAGCCGTTGTTTCCTTTTTCTTATGAACAGCTGTCACAGCATCACTTCATTAAATAATCAGCTTTTCTCTACTCACATACAATCAACAGACGTTGTAATTGCTGGTTATTGGGCTCATATGGAAAAAATAATTGTGGAATCAGAGACATGGCTTAAAAGGAAGTATTTCACATGAAAGCAAAGTGACATAACATTCAAAATTTGATGCTTCAAATTAGATATCCAGTCCCCTTACCTATGAGTTTTTTATGTAAATGTTTAAGTGAACAGCACTAATCAGTATAAAATTAAACATCCTTAGTATTTGCAGAACTGGGGTTGTGTTCTATTGCTACATAACTCCATAAATTACTTGCTTTTTGACAGTCCTTAAGTCACTTATTTTAGTATCTGAATGTAGCTACAGGCTCATAAATTTGAAAGTGTGATAATAGATGACCTAAGGCCAGACAGTGAATCAATGTCTAAGTCAGAAGAGGAAACCAGGAATCCCAAGACAAGGTGACACTGCTCAGTGTAGAGAAAAAATTATTTCATTTGCAGCCCATGCAAATATAAAGCAATTATGCTCCCCAAACTGGAATTCTCTCCCTGAGATAATCTTAAACACATTGTGTATTCCTTTACCATCATTCTTAGAGAGGGAGGTGTGGAAGGATTAAAAGCACAAAAAGCCAAACCTGAAACTCAAAGCATTCTTCACTAGGATTGAATCACTGATTACCTGCACTGCTCTTGCCTTGGTCCTAATTACATTGTAAATAAAGCCATATACAGGATCAGATGAATTACTTAAACAGTTTAATCACCCTGAAAAATGCATATAAGTAAAAAGGCTATAGGAAGTCAACAAAGTGGCTTTGTAATTAATGCAGAAAGTTAAAGCTATACCAAAATAACCTCCCACATGGAAAATTTCTCATTTAGAATAAATGTGATGCAAAATTTTGGGGGTGTCAAGGTGAAGGCAGGTTATGAAATATTCTTTACTTTTATGAACAGCAGAGAAGATTTTTTAAAGAGTTCAGTCCCTCTTTCCCCACCAATGCTACAATTACTCCCCCAGAAAGCATAAATAGGACTAGGAAACCAGAGAACTGGGAAGTACATGGAAGGAAATGTAATAATAACTCCAAGGACACTTAAACCTACCCACATGAGAAATTTGTCGAAGGTTCAGTGGGTTTCCACATGCTTCAGTTTCAATGAACATTCTCTTTGAATAGAGGAAAAAGCCTTCAGAAAATTTGCAGCCAGATTAACAGGAGCTGCTTCTTGCTTTTCAGACAGAATAGCAAGTCACTCCAAGAACATTAAAGCTGCTGTGGCTCATTGCCATCAGCTGGAGCAATGTGAGCTGTGAAGTGATAAAACCTGGCCACTGCCTGAGCCTGAGATATGAACTTCCATGAGAATTTGGCCACCGTTTCTGTGGTGAGATGTGGAAAAAAAAAAATCTGCTTCTGAATATTCCAAATGTTTCTAGCCTCCTTTGGGTCTGAAATTGCTCATTCACATGTTAGACCTGTGACCCTACAGCTGGCACCTGTGATTCCTGACAGCATCTGGTGCACCCACTACCAGGAAACATTTCTGGATGTGGAAATGAATGAGACTTAAGATGCCAAAAGACCCTTTCTGGCATTCAAAGAACATCTCAAATAAGTGGAACAGCAGCGATTTTTACGTAATGCTGAAACATCATTTCTTTTTTGCGTGCTACATTATGCATTTCCTTTGGTATCTGGTAATAGCTAGAGACTGGTAAGCAAACTAAATACCAAGTATTTACAGAATTCAGTAGACTTCTGATAAATCCCGGGAGAGACGTGGAAAATAATGCTTCACCTTCTAGAAAACTTAATGCAGCCTGCAAGGGAAGACAGAGGAGGTACGATCCCTGCATTACAAAGCAGAACATTTGCACACGAGGCACCGCCACTGATACAGCACGAGCAGCCTCAAGGTTAAACAAGCCCAACGCTGAGAGTTGAGGAAACTGCTCTGAATTACAGCTGGAGCCAAGCTGCACTTCCCTAGAAGTGATCTGCTGACCCCCACAAACACAGAGCACTGAAACAAACCAATTATGGGATAAGAATAATGTTTGTGATATTTCTATACTTCTCCAAATTCATAATGGATAGATTTTCATCTCATGGAATCAGTGAGAAAGGATTCTCCTTGTTTTCTTGGAAATTATGTCTCTCTGACCAACTTTGGAAAGCCTAGTCAGACTGAAAAAAAAAAACAGTGCACAGTGTTAATCAGCGCCTAACCAGGAGCAATGGCAGCATTATCCTTCTCAGGTGAGAATAAAAACCTTAAAAACATTCTACAATGGCAAAATGTAAATGAGCACAGAAGCATCAGCTGCTCTGAGGGCTGAGACCCCTCTGCTGTGGAGACAAACTGGAAGAGTTGGGGTTGAGAAAGCTCTGGGAGAAGCTTATAGCACCTTCCAATACCCAAAGGGGGATACAAGACAGCCAGAGAGAAATTTTTGACAAGGACAGGTAGGAGAAGGAGAAAGGGAAATGGCTTCAAACTGGTTTAGATTAGGTATTTTGTAGAAGTTCTTCCCTGTGAGGGTGGTGAGGCCTGAGATTTCCAGGTGCATGCTAAATTTAGCCATTTTAAGTGTGCTAATTTTCAGTTTAGAACAGCAAACAAATTGGATGGCTCATATTTGAACACCTCCCCCTAAGATATTTGTCAGGTTTGGACTGAGTCCTCAGGATACACTGGGACTCCCACCAATGTAAGCTGCATGTGCAAACTGTAGGCAGCTCATGGTCCTGTGAGATAAACTACATGTCTTTTTATATCCTGCAGCACATAATCTGAAAATAAATAAATAAAAATAATTGCAATAATCTGCTTTGCTTATTGCAATTCAAAACTGCAATGTTCATAACATTTGAATCACATCTTGTTGCTAATCCTTCTTATAATTCCATGCTATCAGAAGTCCTATTTTAATGATTCTGCTTTGATAACACTGAAACTTATTGACCTCAGACATCAGACAGGGAAGTATCTCAAATAAATCTGAATGCTCCAAGGCACCAGGTATTTCAGAAAGCCCCAGGGAAAGTGATACTTGGGTGATGACAGTGGCTGGCATGGGAGTCCACCACTCCCCAGAAGAACACAAAAATGCTGGCAGAGCTGGATCTTAAGGCAAACCAAGGAATTTGCAGTCCCTGTAAGTTCTTTGTCCTCAAAAAGCAAGAAAAAACAAACAAAAAACCACAAACAAACAAAGCAAACCAAAAATAGCTCCTCATTGCCAATGAGGCAATGGTGTACTTGACAACAGAGGCTTGTGCTAGATTCAGCCACCAAGCAAATGCACTGAATTGTTTGAAAGCAATCACCTGCCCCCCTCAGCAGGAGCACACCCACAAGCCTAACAGTAGAAAATATAGAAAACAGCAAAGAAAAAGAGGTATGAATAAATCTTTCATCCTGGTAATTCCGGTAGATATCCAGTAGATATGTGGAAATCCAAGACTAAATTTGGTAATAATATAAAAACGCCTTCTATATGCTAGACAGAAATCTAAAGTCTAACACATACACTTCTATTTTTTGAAAGCAGCTTTGTGATGTCTCAGGAGATTACAGCATTTAAACGTGGAGTGTTTAGCTTTACAACTAAAAGTCAGAACAGGTCATGTCCATAGAGCCCACTTTTCAGAAAAACAGGTATTCAGCACTTCCAGTAAATGAGGTACAGTTCAAAGTATCAGAGCCCAGCCATCAGTAGTCATGTCAGGAAATCCTGGCCTAAATATTAATCAAGGTAACTATGGGTCTGCTCCATTATGATTCAGTATCTGGTGCCTTTTCCACCCATTGGAAGGAACGTTCAAAATGTCACCCAATTCAAATAAGTTTCAAACCATTTCGAAACTGGGGAGTACAGCTTGAGTGACTTGGAGGAGAGGGATTCTGTTTTTAAATGTGATTACTCCAGTTGCCATTTGTCCTCTAGATCTTCCATTCAAATCCAAAGGCAGTCACACCATGGGCTTCTGTGGGGTGGGCTCTGACCTACACATATCTCAAGTACCAGACATCTTAAATGGCAACACGATTTCACGAACAGCAAGGATCCAGATAAATTTACATTAACTTCAGATAAAATCCTCTTATAAACCGAACACCAGCTCTTATGGGATCTGTTCATCGCCATTGCCAGAATGTCCTGTAACATGCACCCTGACTCTGGCTGTGCAAGCTAAATTTGCTGTGATCAGTAGGGCTGAAAGAAAAACGACTGCACTAATATTCAAGCTGTTTGAAGAGAGGTTTACTGCCCCCAAAAGAATCATTTAATTATAACACACCATTTTCTTTAGATCTACATATAAAAGAGTTAATTTGCCTAAGCATGCACCAATGGGGCTAATGGATAAAGGTTTTTATTAGGGATGTGCCAAATGGTTCAATAGTTATTTGAATACTGTAGAGACCTCTCAAACATGTAGCTTTGGTGTGCAGTAATTCTGTTCAATTAATGGGTTTATTTCCTTCACAGATATTCTTTCAGAAGTGCTCCATCATCCATGCAGTGCTGTTCAGAGACAAGTTGTAAACATTTTCTCTTTACTGGTAAGTTCTAAGGACATGATACAGTTCTTTCACACTTCTGTACTTTATATGAGAAGAAACCTGCAGAGGAATACATTAAAAAAGCTGTACAAATTCTCTTTGGACCCAAGTTAATTGGTGATAATAATATTGTTGTAACCAATGAAATTGCATCAGCTTTTAAATGGTCTCTAGCACTCTCTTCTCCACTTCAGCTCTACGTGGCAGAAGGTGGCACACTCAGCATCCCTTCCAGCATTTGATCCCAGAGACAGACATTAATATGACTCTAAATCTCCTAAAGCAAACACAGCTCTGGTATCTGTGCATTGCTGCTGTAACTGCACACCTGCACATAATTCTGAAGTTTTAAGAGCTGTCAGTAATAAATTAGCAACAACAAATTGTGTGGGTGTGTTTCTGTGCCACACCCACACAATTAAATGGAAGCACAGCACAGTCCAATGCACACATTGGCAGACATCACTGAAGTAAAACTCTTCCCTGAGTGGTCTCTCCTGTGCTGCTTTTTGTTTCGGCTGATTGTTTGTGAACCCTCTTCCTTTAGTTCCTCTTCCCCTGCAATCTGAACTCCAAACAATTCCCCTGATAGGGCTGGGGAAAAAATGATAGCCCCGATATGGCCATCACTATCCAGCTGTTACCTGTCCTTGAACGGTGTCTCTCTGCCCTTAACCTTTATCCAGATGGTTTATTTGAATGCTAGAGAGCAGCATTTGTACTAATAGACCTTCTTAGGTGGTCTTAAGGTCCACAACTTCAAATGCATTTCAGCACCTATCTATCATTGGAGAAAAAGGGCGTGGTAAATATTTATGCAAAGCTGTCTCTAGGAATTATTTATTACATTTCTTTGCCCGTGTTACATTACAAAGACGTATTAAATCTTTCTGTAAAAAAGCTTTTTCCTATGAAACAAAAGGAGCTTTGTTAAACTTATAATACTTATGAATTATCTGCTCTGAGTTCAACATTAATTTCCCTTTGCCATGATTTTTCTTGGCCTTTAACAAATAGAGTTGCAAGTAAACAACGTGAAATGCTGCATGAGTAGCCCAACATGTATTGACAGAAAATATGAACATATGAATAAGAGAAAAAAATTGATATTCCCTCCAGGATAATTCTTCTATCTCATAAATCATAGGCATTGTGGCTCCAATGCTACCTTAATTAAAAATATAAAAATAAGTCATTAACTTGGGAATAAATATTTCTTGGGATTCCCATATCGATACTCCTGTGCCTTCCTCTCCCTCTCTGGCTTTTGGCTGTATCATCACCTAGCCAGCAAGTATCTCATTTTCCTTACTGTACTACAGTTCCTGCCATTGATAGAGATGCTGAGAGCCATTAGCCTCCTGCCTACAGGGAAGGGACTCTGCATTTGCACAAGGCCCCATGCTAGCATTTCTTCTCTCTAAAAGGCCCTGGCAGCATTTTTGATGTCATATTGTGAAGGAAAGTTTTAATATTCTTCAACACTTAGCAACATAAGGGGGCTGTTGCAGACACCTTTAGCTAGCTAAAGTCAATACCACCACTATGGTGTTTTGGTTTCTTTGTTTTTCCCTCCTTTTATTCCTTAATTCTCCATTTCTGAGCACTGGGGTCTTTTTCTACTGCTGCAAGCACAATAACAAAAGGAGGGCAGAAGTCATGACTACAAAAGACAATAAACATTACAACATTTACATGGTGATATTTTTACAGGGGCCAAATGATTGCCTAATGACATCTCCAGAGCTTCCAGAGGTTCCACCAGACAGGGTCACGAGACAGTTTTTGCTTTCTTCAGCTACCCAGGGTAGAAAAGGTCCACAAAGGAGGCACCTTGCTCTTTATCTGGTAATGAACTTTGCAACTTGAGATGGAGGAAAAGTACCCAGGTTCTGGAGACTGAAACTAACCATCAAAATAATACTACTGAAATTTTTTCCCTAAATTATGCCATAAGAAGACACAGATAGGGCTTTGTCCTATTTACCCTTCGTAGTAAGGATCTTTTATTTCCTAAACAACAAGGGCATCATATTTAAACACAGCCACTCTTTCAGAAGTTGGAACTGAATACCATTGAATACATTGACCTTTACAAAGATTTAAAAATAACCTTGAATGTTGTCTTGCATTAGCTTTCATTATTATTCGATTGCATCTGATGAGCTGGCAGTAATTTCCACTTCTGGTTGCTATTGTTTCTTGTGGAACAAACACCTTCTCATATCTACAGGGCAAACTATATACGGAAAAGTGCACAAAATTTTATCCCTGATAAAATTCAGAAAAACATGTGCAGTGGATGTCTGGGGCACTGGTGAAAGCAGCACCTCGCTCCCCCATCTTCAATAAAATTTAAACAAATTTCTGCTGATTTCTCCTATTTTTTTTTTTCCTCACACCACCCAATATTTTTAAGAGCATTTACCGAATCAGAGATGTATTTTCTACAGACATAGAATTCAGCTATGAGCTTCTGGGAAAAAAAGACAGCTGAAACTAACAATAACTCAAATTCTTTCAGGATTTTATCTTTTTAGAAAGACATAAAAGACAGGTTTGCTCTTTGTCCACATTTGTATGGGTAACACCTGTTTTCTCACCTTCATTCTACTTCTAATTGCACCTCACCATGTCAAAGTAAATTTACAAGTGAGTGAAATACATTGCTCTGCCCTACTTATTTTTCACTTATAAATACATTCAAGGATCACAGGCTGAACAGACTATTAAAAAAACCCCAAAAACCTACAAGTTTAAAAAAACAAATTAAAAAAAAAAAAGAAAACAAAACAACACTAAGTTTACAAGTGAGTGAAATATATTGCTCTGCCCTACTTGTTAGTCACTCAAATACCTTCAAGTATCACGGGCTGAACAGATTATTTAAAAAAAATCCAAACAACACAGGGTAGGAGTGTCCATTGTTTTCATTCCACCAAGTCTCAGTGATTTAGAGAATTTAATGTTCGTCTCAAGCAAATGGTAACTCCTCTCCAATGGTAATTCCCACCCAGAGATCCCACCTTCCTTGAGCAGATGTTCAAATATCTTCCAGGAAGGTGAGAAGTCCTGCTCAGTTGAAATGTGATTAGCAATAGGGAATCTCAAACAGTCTTCCTTGAGAACCTCCAAGGTATTTTGCTCCTTACAAGACTTGCAGTATGATACAAGAAAAGTCATAGGCTTTTAATTATATTTTCAGTGTTATGCTGCTACAACTGTTAAGAGGCACTGTCATTCTTTTGAGTCAAGTGGACTCTCTGTGGAGAAATATCTGGTAGCAAAACGCAGCTTCATTGACATGGATCCATTCACAGCCCCTTTTTAAATCCTTGATGAAAGGTGTGATAAATAAATAATTTTTAAAAAATGCAAGAAAAACCCCAACCTGGCTTCTTCCGTCCCTTATTCTTTGTAACTTTTAAGTAACACAGAAAGGTGGAAAGCATTAGTTTTTCTTTACCTGAAAATATATATTGCAAGGATGCAAACAATGGTTCTAAAGTTAAATTTACCTCCCTGGTGTAAACAAAGTAATAGCAATAAAATAGACTTTCCTCTGCCAACACAGTCTAAGTTCTGAGTTCAGTAAGACTCATGCAAACAATCCTAGTGGTCTGCACTAAGACCTTAGCAGATCCCTCAGGTTTAGTCTTCAATCAACACAGACATCTTCTTATTTACCCACATTCTTGAAGAGGAGAACTTCAAATATAAGTAAACATTAATTTTTATAAATTGCTTGTATTAATAATTCATTACACTGCCATCAGTGACTTAATAATTCTTTTTAAACTCTTATTGTGATGATGTGAAGCTAGTAATAAAAGCTTTCTTCCTGCCAACAGTGCTCAGAAAAATAATTACTCCTCTCTTATATCTCCTTTCTGGGTCACACACAGGCTTCAATATTCCATGTGGGGAGGAATTTTTCCTTTTACCTGGACTGCAAGAGGACATGCAACAGCCAGGTAAAAGAAGGCCTTTCTGCAAAAGCCCCTCTCCTATATTCAATTTCCATTGAATAATGATCCCACTGGAGTGCAAAACGTTCTGTTCTTTGCAGCTGCGAAATGAATTGGGAAACAAATGCTCCATTAGGGGAGGAACCCTTTCAATGGATGCCAGTTGCCCTGAAGAGCCATCTTTGCCCCACTGGTGTTAGTGTTACGCCAGAAATTCACAGAGATACACATTTCTCCTCTGCTCCTCAAAATGCACAATCAAGGCGAGCTGTAACTTTCAACAAAGCACAGGGGCCATATGTCATTATTTACTTGCTTTGCCAGGTACAGCTCAGGCTGAAGCTCTCCAAAGAAGAATTGTTGTCGTTTTGCCTGGTAACCCCATTCCTAGATTCCGTCAGTAATGCAAGGCCTAATTCCAAAATGTGCTATTTGTTTTTATTCTGCAAACACAACATTACTCATAAACAGGTCTTTAGGTTTCACCTATGTTTAACCAGCAGGGGTTTATCCAGCATTTTCCAGGCCATACCTAGGTTACTGGCATACAGAATAATGTCCTAGCTGAACATACAGAAGTCATGTGACTGAGGACACTTAAAATTCTACCAAAGTTTTCCAAATTATTTTGCACTTAACCATTTCTATGATAAGAATAGTTAAATGCTGTTCCAGGGGACAACAAGAGGAACTCAGGCTTACAGATTTGTCTTACTGGGAAAGCATTTTGTATGATGCAGGGCTGCATGCACATGTGCCAGGTGTTTTGATAAGGCACAGGGAGCATGGAAACAGGTGAATGCTGTCCCTTGTGTCTGCTGCTGCTTTCCTTGCTGCCTATGCAACATCTCCAAAAATGTGTGTGTGTGTAAGGCTGTATTCATTAAGCTGTATTTTGACAGAGATAATGTACAAAGCAGCATAGTGCTAGAAAACTCATCTAGGTTGTGCTTCATCTGAGACTCCAGCTCGTCTAAATGCTAATTCGGACAGGACACAAGCTGGATTCTTCCAAAGACCGTGCCCCTAATATCCTTTTTAACACATAATTTAATATTATGTTTTGGGGACAGGCAGTGGAAGTTAGTGCGCTGCGTTGCTCTGTAAATCCACTGATTGTTTCTTTCAGGGGTATTGCACCAAGCCTTGACTTTTCAGCTGAAAGGACAACGAGGTCTGTCAGCCTGAGCTGGCTCATTGTGCTACTGAGCCACACGCACAACACTGAAGAGCATTAAACAGCACTTCACAGATGCTAATAAAGAATAATAAATGGCGTGGCACAAAGGTATGAAGAAGTGTCTATTTTTACACTGGCAATTGAACCATTTAACGCTGAAAAGGCCATTATTTGCATGTGAAACTTACTCTCTAACACTTGTTATAACTACGGAATTCTAGACACCCATAGCATAGGAAAAAAATGAAAAGGAGAAAAAAATAGCACAAATTTGTGAACTGAACTCTAAAGAGTCCGAGAACAGGAACTATTCAGCTCTGCATTTGAGAAGAAGATGACAGAGTTCACAAAAGCAGATGCACTACATCTTCACAGGAACCTTGCAGAGTGGGCCACATGAAGCTGGTAGACACATTAAAATGAAGAATAGGTCTGAGCTTCAAAGGGAAGAGAATCGCTCTCAGATTTACAATAATACTGTCATAGAACATCATATTTAAAGAAGACAACATAAAAGGAATAAAAATACATTTCTTGAAGTATAATATGCTTTATTCTTCTAGCTTGGATGTGGAAAAAGATGGAAATAGAAGAGGCAAATGACACGAAACTTTCACTGGCTTGGGGAAGGTGGTCTACCAGTTTTGAAAACTTTTCTCTGGCTGAGAAAAATTTAAGATATGCATTTATCAAAGTAACTCTGAACACAGCTTAGAGTCCATGGAGTTTGCTTCAAACACAAGAGACACTTTTAAGCTGCCGGTGCACCGTGTTGCTTATCTACACGAACAGTTACTACAAAGCCCAAGAGAGAGCTGCTGCTACCTCCTACCTGAGTGCAGCTGATTAAACATGTTCTTGACAGAAGTTGTCCAAGTGACTTTTAGCTTTCAGGAACTTAACCAAACTAAGAAGCCATCCAACAGGCAACAGGGCAGGACAAAGAAATGATAGTTCTTTCAATTTTCTTCAAATCTAACTCTTCAAGAGTTTTGGTAACCTCAGGGACCAAAAACACAAAGTCAAATGATTGTACGTTGCAGTACCCCTCGTCTACACTGCCCTTCTCATCTTCTTTCTTCTGGAGTCACAGGATGAGCTATAGCCATACCAGAAAGATGGGAAGCACCCACTGGTGTGCCTGGTTTCTCTTTTTCTTTCCTCCTCTCTAGCAAGTGCACTGCAAGGTAGACTGTCACACACTTCAGGAGAAACAGAGGATCAAGGACTCTTGCATTAAGATGTGAAGTGACTGCAGACATAAAAAATCCTCTGTGAACAATGTCATGAGTTCTGCCCATGCCTAAAAAGCTCAGATAAAGCTATTTTCAGAGGTGTGCACTATTATTGTAGTTTTTCCCAGGTCACACTGGGAAGATGCCTATTTAGGAAACTGATACTTAATTCGACCTGGTTTAAAGTGGTTATTTTGAATGATTTCCCCCCCCCCCCAGTTATTTTTATTGATAAGCCATGCACAATCCTAAGGGCTGTGCAGAAAAATTGGTTCTGCCAATTACCTTGGTGTGATTAGCTACTTTGAACATCCCAAGAGAGTGGACCAGTCAAAAGATGTATTTTGACCACTACCCTGCATATGACCTGCATAGGCAGAAGAGTCTTTCAATTAGTACAGCTTAATAGCCAGCACACAGGAGAAAAACATCAAAACTGGACAAATTAGCAAGATACATGTGAAACCACTAAAGAAAGCTTTTTAATTAAAAAGCTGACTTGTTGATTGACTTAATCTGGTCTTGATTTTTCAGTTTAACAGTTCATTCAATAGGGATATTTTTAGATGCTCTTACATCTCTATTTAGGTTAGAAACCTCTTTTCTTACTCCATTGAGGTGTCTGATATATCATATTTAATATAGGCCAAACTTTGTTGCAAACCCATGTCAGAATGCACAAGCTTATCTGGGTACTGACATTTTGCCAGCTGTTTTTTCAATCCTCTGTGTGCAAACTGCAGTCACCAAATTTCAGCCATCTCAGTGGTGACTGCATTTTCTGCACTGGTGTCATTTTCACAGTTCTACGTAAGTCCTGCAGTTTTTTATTACACCTAATGTGTGTTCCTTTCTATCCCAAGTGTTTTTTAGTTTAATGGAACAATTCTAAAAATAATTTTTAAGCTTGTCTGTCCATTTTAAAAGTTAACTTTTTTTTTTTTTTTAATCAAACAAAAAATGGAGGACATGGACAAACTTGATGCAGATTCTTTGCAGATAATGGAGGTTTCACATAAAAATCTCACTAAAAAGTTTTAATTACTGTTGTGGGATTTTTTTTTTTTTCCTTCTTTTAGTTTGCCCACATTAATTTCTTTAAACTTAACCTTGAGGAATCATTTGTTAGGGAGTGAATAAACTCTTCTTAGCTATGAGAGGACCAATGTTTTCACTGATATTTTCCAGTTAAAGTACTGCAGAACAATCTACACCAAAGCAGTAAAATCATGATAGTGTAGTAGAAATGGGCAGAACGCCAGGTGAAGCCGCATTTGAATCCAGGCAGAAAGTCTTGAAAAATAAAGTCTTTGTCCCTTTTTAGCCCTGGTGTAACAGGAATCAGGTTGAATTGAATTCTGAACCTAAAAACCCTAACACACATACCATTTTAATCATAAACAAATCATGCAATGGGAAGGAATTGTAATCTGATAAGGTTATGGGCTCTTTCTGCACTGAGAAAAAAAACCCCAAAAACAATAAAAGAAGCATTTTTTTGTCTTTGAGGTAATTTGTCAAACTCATTAAATTAGACCTATGGGAGTTTTTATTATCTCTTGGTTTTGGTGTACCAGAGTTTTATTATATTCAAATCTTCTGAGTCATAAAGATTAGAGATAAATACACACAACGGAATAGTGTTAACATATTATCTCAAGAAAAAATATGCTTTTCTTTTCATTTTCCTGTTCATTCCACCATTTTTATTCTTTAATCCGGTAAAGAAACTGAAGAAAGATGTCTGCTTCTGTAAATATCTCATTTCTCTATCCCCAATAGATTTTGTGTAATCCTGAAACAACAGCTACTCCTGGTAAGAAGCAGAATGACTAACAAATTATAAACATAATAAAACTATGCAGTACCAGAAAAAAAAAAAACTGATTTGTTCCCCGGGTCCCCAGGGCAGTTCTGTTAAAAAGAAAAGGAAAAGAAAGGCAAAAGACAAAATAAATAAACAAAAAAACCTTTTTGTTTTGCAACCAAATAAAGGAAAAAATACTGAGCTACATGTTCATTTTCTTAAATTTACAAAGTGCACTTACCAGCTGATCTAAACAATCCTTAAAAAACCTCTAAAGCCGAATGGCTGGGTAACAAATCCATATATTCATATATCCATCACAATAGGCAAGACAAGGAGCATCCTCTGGTTAATTCTGAAAAATACCAAAGATTTTTTGCTATTACTGGAAGATGCTAATGGCCACTATCAAGGAAATCTGTGATCAATAAATATTAGAGACCAGTTCAACTCAATTGGGTGTGCTGAGAACTCCCTTCAGGTCCAGGGGAACAAGGAATTCGTACAGCACAGAGAGACTAAACCACCTCTGCAGGTTAATATTTTTCCTCTCTTTGGTACTCTGTACCCAGGTTATGACATCTATGGTGTGCCTTCAGATTCCATCACTTTTCTCCTGACAATCACACTTCCCCCATGCAAAAATCCTCCTGCTCAATTCAGGATCTGGTTCTGTTTCATGGAAGTGCTTCAGCTGCTTTAATCTTCCTATGCCACCATTTTGCAGAGTGGTTACATCAGGATCAAGGCCTGAGTGACAGGAGACACACAGGAACCCTTTGTTCCCTTCTCGCCCTTTTTCATCTCTTTCTGAGGATTATATCAACTACTGCTGTCTCCTGAAACCTGCACTGCAAGTTGTTAGGGAAACTCGCACACATTCTTAATCCAGTGGAAAACCACCACTGACACAAGGGCAATTAGGGGTGGATTTACACCGAACGAAATAGAATTCATAAGGAAAGGTGTTCAAGCACAGGTGAAGCTTACAGACCCCACAGAGTGCAAAAATCACCTGCCTAGATATATCAGAAAATGAAGAGAGTGGAGAAAAAGCTATCAAAGATAGCTCAAAGGAAGATAAATAGAGAAATTAACAGAGAAGCAGACCCGAGGCTGGACACCTTCCCCAGGCACTTCCCTGCTCATGAAGGGAACAAGAAACAAACTCTGCAGAACTTTGTACTTTCAACCTCCAGTCACCACAGCATCTCCAAATAACTCACAAATTCAGAGCCATTGCTCCCACTCCTTTGAAACAGCCCAATTTCTATTTTCACACCCATTTTAGAGATAAGGGAAACAATGCACGGACAGACTGAAGCCAACTCGAGGAACCTGCAGACACGCCTTCTGTTACCCAGGTGTTCAACCTCTTTGATGATAAGAAGTCTTAGGCAAGAAGAGTCTAGTTCCATTTTTCAATCACGTCACGTGCTTGATATGAACAAAGTTATAAAGCCCTGCTCCACTGATTCGTATCACAGAGGTAATTCTTAGCCAAGGGAATAGTTTCTCTTGATGCAAATGGCACTCCTTGCACAAAACTAAAAAACAGGGCTCGTCCTGGCAAGGCAGCCTAAACTATTTTAGTAAAGCAGCAAACCAATTTCCTGAAGAAAGTTGTTTTCTGATATACAAGACCAATCTTTAAATTATATCTAAGTTTGCTGATGGAAAATGTATACAAATATACTCTTATAATCTTGGGGTGTTTTCTTGGTCAAGGCCAGAATTTTCAAAAATCTCCAGGATTAACAAAATCATACATCAATTTACTGAGATGAAAGACCATGTGCAGTCATTTATACGTGAATTTCTGCATTTGTTTAAGTAGCATGGAGCTGTTGCACTACTGTGCTCCAGAAAGCAGTTATGTTTCCATGGAAAATTTAGTGTTTATTCAATGCAGTTGACTGCTGGAACTAAATTTATAGAAGTGGGATGCTTGTCACCACAGTGCACAACAAACAATGCAGTTTCCTACCTTCCCAGTGCTTGATGTTCAATACCTAATTTAAGCCTTGATATTCAGTCTGTAGTCAGATTGTCTAGTAGAGCAATTGTGCAGAAAATCATTTAGAAAAATGGTTTCCTCTTCCACATACAGTCTTTTCCACCAGAGGTCAACAATTAGTATACAGATCTATTATTAATTTTAATTAATTTCTAGAAATAATATTTGTGAATATGATTATTCAAAATTTATGAGCTGATATTTAAAATCTGTGAAGTAGCCCATTTGACATACCTCATAAATTACACAGTACATTATTAGCTCATGAGAGGAGGGCATATGACTTAGAATAGATAGT
The DNA here is from genome assembly GCF_015227805.2 of Hirundo rustica. Classification (NCBI taxonomy): domain Eukaryota; kingdom Metazoa; phylum Chordata; class Aves; order Passeriformes; family Hirundinidae; genus Hirundo; species Hirundo rustica. The sequence continues at coordinate 20,017,905 of NC_053459.1, forward strand.
GTGAGATGAAATACATATGAATTTGAAATTCATCCTCTATTAATATTCTCTAATTAGTTAAAACTTGCTGCTTATGAATTTCCCTGCCAGCAAAATCATGGAACATATGCAAAGTAGCAAAAACAAAGAGGGTGATAGCAGTCTCAAGGCAAAACTTTTTGAAATTCAAATCATTGTTTGTGGAGAGAGGAAAAAAAAAAACAAAAATCACAGTATTCAATTACCCTGTAGATGGAGAGATGGAAAAAGGCAGGGAGGATGGTGACTTGCACTGTCTGAGGGACACGCAATGGCTTCAGAGTTGACACATATTGAGTCACAATTAGAAGTAAGTTTGTCATTCCCAGTCTCTGTCCTACCACAAAATTGCTGTTTCTTCTTACTACATGCACGAAGAACAGAGATATCCAATTATTGCTAATTGGTTTCAGTTTTTCATGCATAGGTAATGCAACCTTATTTATACAGGGCAGCTAACTCCCTTCAGGTATGCCTAATTTCCTGTAGCGTTCATATAAGACATCATTACTTTTAAATCTATAAAATGCATTGCATCCTCAGATGATATAAGTCATCCTACCAGACAAAATGAACCCCTCCCCAAACATTATGATTCAGTAAACATTTAAATATACATTTTCTCTTTTCCACCAAAATAACTTCATTACAGATGCTTAGGATTGTGTGGACGGAGGCACCAGACAAAAACCATCAGAAACACACCAGGCAGCAACTAATGAGCAGAGATCACAGAATCAGTGAGGCTGGAAAAGACCTCTGAGATCTTTGTGTCCAACTATGACCAAACACCACCTTGTCAACCACACCACAGTACCAAGTGTCACATCCAATCTTTCCTTAAACATCTCCAGCTGCCATGCCATGGCCCAGGACATGCCACAGAAATAAACTAGGACACACAGAAATCTGTCTTGTACTCCCTTGGATGTTTAGCATGAACACACATCCAAGTCTTTGCACCCTAAGTGCTGTTTTGTTAATTGCAGGTGTTTGAATGCACTTTTGTGAGCTCCTCATTGTAGAAAACCTACTGAACCCTTCTGTTCTGTGGAGGCAGAATCTCTCTGCACTGTTCTCCTGTAGCATTTCAGAACAAACTGGAAAACAGGACGGCTGAACAAAACTTTGGGATGCAATGCCTGCATTTAAAAGCTAAATGTTTCCTCTGATCACTATTTATTCTTTTAATACATACTCATTGACACGTCCTCTAGAAATAGTTCATTTCCTTACTCCAGAAATCTAAATCCACTGATAGCTGCACTCATCTGACAGCCCAGATGAACTCAGAGTCTGGAGAGTTTCTGAGAGCAGCATTTACCCCAGTGGCCATCAGCTCACTGCTGGACAAGATTAGACCGTGCCAGTTTGATTCTGCCAGTATCAAAATACTGATGTGTGTAGGGAAGCACTGGGAGTTGATGTGACAGTCAGCCTTCCACCACAGATGGTGAAATTATAACTTGAAGCACAGAGGTGTTGGTGTTAAGCCACTGAGCACTCCCCAGAACACCTGACAGACCTTCCCCGCAGGTAGTGTTGCCTGACTCCCCAAACAAGCAGCTGAAGCTACACCTTTCTCTCCCAAGAGGACAGCTCTCCATACAGGAGATTCAGACTCCTGACGAGTCAAATTATGGTAGAACAAACCCCCTGCTCTCTTTGCCACACAGCACTGACTCCTCTTGCACTTGACGTGGTGCTGGATTCACACACTAGCGCCCTACAACGCGTCAGGGCTGGATGTTCTCAGGAGCGACTGGGAAACAGCAGGGCTTGAACTCTACAGCACAAGATGTGCTGAGGCACAGGCAGAAGCAAAGACGAGGAAGAGGTCTCTCATGTGGTTTCCAAGGAGGTTTTTTCCCAAGGATGGACCAGGGACAAAAGACTCTGAACCCTCATGTGCAGGGACATGTATACAGGGGAGGGTATGAATTATTATCCAATAGGGAAAGGGCTGGGGAGGAGCACAAGGCAGAGTTTACAACGCTTAAACAAATGAGGAGGCACAGGGGGAGGGAAACGGTTCGGACAAACCAATGGGATTTTGAATTCTAGAGGTTTTCACAAAGCAAGAGGCTGGTACAAGGTGGGATTGACAGCTCATCAGGAGAAGGGACAGGGAATATTCTGTGTCAAGGGGCAGGTCTGGGGCAAGATGGGCAATGAGGCCTGAGGATTCAGCTTGGGCTGAACGGAACAAACCATTAAGGACAAAACCACACCGCAACATGCGCTCAGTCTCGCTTGAAGTGAAGTCTCACTTTCCCGGGAAGCTCTAGTCCCTGGTGGATTCTGCTGTCCCCCTCGTGCCCTGCCTGAGCTGCTGTGTGCTGGACTTCTCAGGGCATGGCAAGTTGCTCTCGGGAAAAGCTCCTTCCCAGTCCCCTGCGGAAAGAGCAGCTGAGACGAGAGATGCAAGGCAGCTTTCTTTGTTCCACCTGGCCTTATTTACTCTTTCAAACGTGCCAGATGATAGTCACATTGAACTGCAGAAAAAACATTTAGGCTCTCTGTCACACGGCATAAATTAGAAGTCATATTATATAAAGAAATGCTAGGAAATCAGCGGAGAGGGCAAAGGCAGAAGCAAACTCAAAGACAGCAGCTGCACTGGCCACCTGAAAACATGATTTAATTTTGTCTCTGCTCAGCTATAGACTTGGCGTCCTCTGAGAAATGTTGGCTCAGTATACAAATGTCAGTGCTCTCCTCTCCCCAGTTCCATTTGGTGTATGCTCTCCCATCTGAGCAGATACTTGTTCATTTAAATCATTAAATGCAAATTATCCTTGCAAGTACAGTGGCTTATTCAGAAAAAAAAAATAATTTGAAAATGTAGTCCTATGCAGCTTGCAGATGTAAGGCACAGTATATTTTTATGTTAATGCTCTTAAAGATAAGCATGAGGGCTCACAGAATTATTTCTTTTTCTAATTTCTAACCCACCGATACCGTGCTTAGAAAGTACTTCCACAACAAAAAGTCCCATACTCCTTTCACTCTGGGGAAATATAAAAGTTTGTCTGAAGAACAACAGTTTGTTAATTATTTCACCATTTATCATCTATGTAGCACACTCCCTTCCCTTGTGGTCAATAGCATGGTCAGGGAGACCCAGCTTAATTGAGTAGATATTGACAATCCCTTTATTCAAATTGAGGCATGTAGAAGTAATTTTCAAGCACCATTGATGGCATTTGGGTGATTAACATCTCCAGGTGTCTTTCAAAATCTCATCATTAGTTTCCCTAACAGACTTCACTGGGGTGAAACCAGGACAAATAGATCCTGCCTTCATTTCTACTGTTAGCATGTTCATGCACACTGATCCTTTAACTCTGCAGCGTGAGGACATTTGAAAACGAAATTAAAAAGTCAAAAAACATTGGCCTCTGGGAACCTTTATTACTAGAACTGATTGCTCATGATGATTGCACATCACTCCAAGATGGCATTGTTTCACCACCTTCATTGTAAAAAACTTCTCTCCTATTTTTAACCTAAGTGGACTCACCTTCAGTTTAAGCCATTACCCCTTGTCCTATCAAAGACAATTCTGTGTCAGCTCAATGCTGCCTTGTTGAAAATCAGCCACAGTGGAGTTATTCCAGGACTAAGCTGTCCTGAGAAAGTAATATGAGCAAATAATTAACCAGCTTTTATTAAGCCATGTGTTGCAGCATCATTTTCTACCCTTGTGGCCCCAGTCAAGAGCCAGAGCAGGGAATGTCAGTGAACTCCAGACCCAAGGGACCAGTTAGCATTTGAATGTGTGAACCGTCTCTGAATTTCCCAGTTTTATGTTCAGTGACTCTGAGTGGCTCAGGTCCAACTGATGTGCAATTCCACTGACTGCAACTGCTCCTGTGGGTTTATCCTGGGGAGGTATTCTGCACAAAAGGATTAACTCAGACCAGAACTTTCCCCTGAAATTAGTGGAATAAAACTAATAGCTACATGGAAATCCTATTAGTGGTTCCTGCCATTATTAAGAAGATAAAGCGAACCACTTTCTAATAATCTGTTTGCTAAAACCTAACGGTTGTTTCTCCCCTGGTTCACACGGGCACTGATCCATGCAGGGATCATGGAGCACATTAACCATATCTGGGAGCAAGGGCTGTTCCCAGGTGTTTTCTATTCTGCAGCTTCCAGGTGGGCAAGGTGAAACCCCCAGGTATTTCCAGGAGGAGGTGTCTAATTCGTGGCACTGAGTAGAAGTTAGGAGTGAGCTACTGGAGCAAGGAATCTGCTCCAGGAATCCAGAGCAATAACCCACCAACAGTCCTCCCTGTCTGCAGGACCAGCTGATACTGTGATGGCCAAGAAGTGAAACAGTTCAGTTTCCATTAACAGATACAGCATTTTTCTGAAGTGGCATTGAGAATTCAAAACATCAGTAAAATTTTGCACAGATAACTAAAACCTTTTATGAAACACAATGTTCTGCCTTTTCAAAATGTCACCCAGCAACCCTTTAAAAAATAAAATAATAAAGCATGTAATGACAATAAGCTTTCTTCTTTACGCTGAAAATCAACCTACAAATACTTAAAGCATCTGCTTTGGGCTGGTACATTTATTTTTTGAACAGTCTTAGGTGCCAGAAAGAGTTCTTAAAGATTTTCTGGGATAGAAACCAGTAAAAAAGGAAAACATAGTTATGTGCATTTAATTGTAAGTTATGCATTTTATGCACTTTAAAATATGCATTTTCAAATGCATATTTTCAAATGCAAGTGTTCTTGGAACACTTTCCATTGTTGATACTATACAAAAATGAATATAAATGAAAGTTACACTATAAATAAAGGATTTTTGCCAGCCATGATTAATATTTAAAAACCATGTGTGAAGTTTTATTAACTTGAATAAGGACTCCTTTTTTCCAACTTTATTTGTGTAAATTAAATATTCCCCTGCTATCACAGATATTTTTCCTTTTTCTGCTTTAGTTTTCTGATTATTTAAAAAACAAAAAAACAAAAAACAAAAAACAAAAACAAAAAAAAAAACCCCCCCCCCCCCCCCCCCAAAAAAAAAAAACCACCCAAAAAACGGTGAGGGGCTACAGGGCAGATAGATTTCCTGCAGACAAATTCTAATAGGCCTTCCAGATATATAGCATCTTGTTAAAAATTCATGCAGGCCAGAATACTAGAAGGTCAGAAAATGTCTTTGAAATTCTGCCAGAGCTCTTTTTGATAATTCATTCAGGTTTTAAAAGGGAAAATTCCTCATTAAAAAGAACCTAATGCTTATTAATTTATACTCCTAAGGCAGAGGCTGAATATTAAGCGGTGGACTCTGTTAATCCATTTATTAAATATCAAAGACCATATGTTTTCACCCCGTGTCCTTGCTTATTGATTAATTTCCTTAGACCTAGATGGGTAACATCAGAATATCAGTAAGTCTCTGGACACTTTCCTAAACTGGTGGAGACTCTAGCACTTTTGTGTAGCATGTACCTTATAGAACTCAATCTCCTCTGCCTTCAGGTCCATGTCTGTAATCTACTGGATCTGGCTGAATAAAAGCGCCCTTTGCTGAAAGTTGTCATTTTGTGCCAAAGGATAAGTAAAATACCTCTTACAGCTCTGATTTCTGGTTTCCTGGTGAACACATTAATGGACGTGGAGTAACAGAAAGGCTTCCTCATACTCCAGACACAAATAAAAGCTTCTCTGCTCTAGGCTGGCACAGGGCGAGGATCTGAGCACTTTCCCCACTCTTACTGCTATCTCCAAGAACCCTATTCAGTTGCAGAGTTCCAAGCACACTTCAGATGTGTCCTGTTTTTGGCTGGGATAAAGTAAATTCTCTTCTTAGTAGCTGGTACAGGCTGTGTTTTGAATTTAGGATGAGGATAATGCTGATAACGCACTGATGGTTGAGTCCTTGCTGAGCCAGGCTTACCCCAAGTCCAAGACTTTTCAGTTTCCCATGCTCTGACAGGACAAGAATCCTTTAGGGAGCATGGCCAGGACAGCTGACTGGGACTGGCCAAAGGGGTATTCCATACCACAGAACACAGTGTATAAACAAGGGTGAGTTGGCCAGAAGCCATTGACCACTGCTCAGGACTGGGCTGGGTATTGATCAGGGAGTGGAGAGAAACTGCCAGGTGTTATTTCTCTCTCTTCTTTTCATTAAAATTATACTAGTATTAGTATTATTATTATTAGCATTAGCACAATTATTATTTTTTTCTTATCTCACAGCTACCAAGCAACCTCCATCCTGCCCAGAATCCAACTATTACCAAAGCAGAAGGCAACAAAAAACAATAGAAATGCTAAAGTTTTCAGCAAATCTGTGTTTTACTAGAGCATTTTCTCATAAGTCTTGCTGCACATGCATCTTCCACTTCATTGTAGTGCTCTCAAATGAAAGAAGAAAGGCAGGATTATGTTCACTTTGTATAAAAGATGACTGAAGGTGCTACTGGCTCAAGGGTCAGGACCTAACTGTGAATGTTTTTCTGAAATAAAGCAAATATAAAACATTTTCATTTCTTATGACTAACTTCTCCCCCTTCCCAAAACTGAGGATAAGAATTACAAAGGGATGATTTCAGGTACATTAAGAAGTTTATGTCATGACTGACTACTGACATGGAGAGAAGCATAACATTAGAGAGCAGAATCGCCTTCCAAGTCATTCAATCTCCCTTCATGGAAAAAAGGAAAAAAAATCCAAAAACTAGAAGCTTGTGAGCAAAGAGCCAAACCACAGACCACAGCCGTAATTAACAACTTCAGGATCACAAAGTAATGCTGATTCACACCACCTTGTAGAAAGCAGAAGAGCATGGAAGCACCAAGCTCTGCCGTGGGCTGGCTTGGCAAACCTCTTTCCCTGAGTGCAGAAGGGAAGAGCCCCTTGTGGAGTTGGTGTCCCCAAACACACTGCATGTGTGACTCTCAGAAGCTTTCGAGCCAGAATTGTGTGGTTAACAAGAAAAAGATTACTCTTTTTGCCTTTTGAAGATCAGGTAATATTTATCTTACTGCTAATTTTCAGTTGCCTGCTAACACGGCTTAGAAGTCCACAGAGAATTTTGCTTCTTTCCCAAGTGCTTCAGTAATCAGAAGACAACTAACAAGATGGCAGAGGAGTCCTGGCAGAGTTGAAACAACATGGTGTACAGGGGAAAAAAACCTGTGTAGCAAGAAAGAGAGGAAAATCCACAACAAAAACAACAAAGAAAAGCTCCTGTGACAGACACCGAATGAGGGCACTTCAAATGGACACAGCAGAGAGGACTTCAAGGTGTTTTTCTTCTTGTACAAGGGCTGCTGTGTGCAGCCACTGCTCCTTCTGCTAATTCTTGCTGCTCTGTCTGTTGTGCCAGTACAGCTATTTGTGTGACTGTGAAGTGAATCAGATCAGGGAATTGATCCAAGGTAAAAATAACCTGGGGGGGGCGGGGAATAAAAAGAAGAAGAGGAAAAACAACAAACAAAAGAATCCCAAAAAACCCTCCCTGCCTGCCCCCCCAAAAAAAAAAAAAAAAAAAAAAACCACCAAAAAACTCCAAACCCAAACAACAACAAAACCTCAAGGCAGCTGCCACTGGAGCTGAAAAGAAATGTCAGGCATGTCACAGCTTTGCCAGGGTCTCTCCAGAGCCACAGTTCCAGGACAGCTGGATTGGCATTGCATTTGAGACCTACAGCCTGCACAGACAGCGGCACACGAGGCTGTCCTGTCACAGGGACACGACGGATGTAGGCAAGAGCAGGATTTAAAAACCTTCCCAAAACACCAACACTGGGAGTTGGGAATATAAACACATGAACACAAGGTGTTAAGTCATAACTTGAGATGCACAGAGCATGGACAGTGCAAGTCTCACTGCTGCCCACACTCCAGTAATTCAGATAGTTAAGGTGCAGATCAGCTGTTCCAACTTGGACTTCCAGCCACCACCAAGCAGCCCCCTCAGGGTGCTCTTTTTAGAATCAGGATTTTCAGAAATCAACACCACAGCTACTCCCCATATGCGCCATGACATACTCAGTGTACCTTAGGCTAGGGTTGGAAGGATGTTCTGCATGCAATCATTTTAGAAGCTGCAGTGGAGAAGGAGATGTCAGAGGCAGAATATTTGTTCCCATTAGGCAGAATATTCATCACCAATTTCTCACCACTGTCCGCCTCAGTAAAAATGAAGCACGGGTTCAGTTTCTGTGGTTCCTGCAGGCACCCTGGCCTCTTCGCAAGCTGAGGTCTACTTTACATGTTAATATCACAATTCCCTAGGAATACAGCAAAGCCTCCTCCTGCTTATGACATGATCTTCAGCATGGCATTTAGTGGCAGTCACCTGCTCAGCACAGCACAGATAAATTGTGGAATTTAGTGCACATTTTCTGAGCTCAGCAGACAAAGCCTACCTGCTGGACAGCCTGCTGGAATACCAAAACCACATCCATAACATAAGCTGAATGGTTGCCTTGTGAATGAAAAGAATTTATTAAGATTGTATCATACAGAATCTATTTGGTGTCTGTCTCTGTGGTGTAAATAATAGTTCCCCATGATAATAAGCTCAGCCTTAAATGCACACATGCCACGATCATGCTGTGTAAGTTTAAAAATGCTACTTGTCTGCCTGCCTGTTTAGCTGGCAGCTTTACCCACCAGGAGCACAAATGATTTAAAACCCAGATGCTGAGCAATTTGAGATGCAGAAGCACCCTACAGTGAAGCAATTATTGCCTTGGAGGGTCTTATTATCCTCATCATGACATGAATTCCACACAAAGTAAACATGCTTTCATTGTTATGTATTTCCCAAACTGTGGTATTGTGAAGGAAAGTTTTGAAAGGGGTATCTCATCTTTAAATGTAAATCTCAGCAACTTTTCTCCTTGCTAAGAGAGACAAATGATGCCTGCTCTTTTCCTGACATATTATGTTCTATTCTATTTCCCTCCCCAACCCCATTGGCTTAAGGAGAATAGAGCCTCCGGGGCTTTTATAGCCATTTTAAACCAAGTTCATGCCAGCTGTCTTATGGAATAGATTTCAGAACAAAGCAGAACATTCTGTTCATCATAGAACATTGCACTTGTATAACATATCATCTTACCAATGCACTGTACTGTAGGCTTGTTTCCCAGTGCTGATTAAAATGTATTGAGACAAACATCCCCTTGAATTACCTAAACCCCAATGATTGAAGAGCTGGCACCTTTGGCACTATCTGATCATATCCAGGTCACCTGAACATAACTCAGAAATGCACTTTTCAAGTATTTTCAGCAAAGCAAGGACATACATTAGCAAACTGCTGTATGCATGTTTAGAAATGTATACAATTCCTTTCAGGAAAGTGCAGGGCCCCATATTCTTTCTTGAATTACACTAAAAACCTTTGCCAAGTCATTCCAAACTTAAAGATTAATTGATAGTTGTTTAATCCACACACTGGTTACTCTGTGTCCTTCTGTGCAATGCATAAAGGACAGCCATATAGCTTTGGATTTTGCTTATTTTAGAATACATCAAGTAGCAGCTCAGTGTGGTAGCACATGTGTGCAAGTTGCCCTGAATCAGACATATTCCCTTCTACTTTCAGCAATCAGCTGCTTTCTACATTCTTGAGACCAAAACCACATGGAATAAAGGGAAAAGAAACCTGAAAACATTAGTTTGTGTATGAAATGAATGGGCATTACAATAGGTAATAATTGAATAATTGCAGTAGTTAATGGTTCTATCTGTATTTTACCTGAAAATAACTGAGGCGTTTAAAGCTACCTTTTTTTTTTTTTTTTTTTTTTTTTTTTTTTTTTTTTTTTTTTTGCTAAACCACAAAATAAATTCCAGAAAATTCATTGAGAGTATTCCTTTTCCTGACATAAGCTCACAAGGTCTCTTTTGCAGGTGCACGCCCCTAAGCATTGTGCTGTTACATATCTCAGTTACTGCAGACACACTGGGGTCAGGCTCAATTGTTCCTGTAGAAGATATTCCACTGAGCATGAGAGTCACAAAGAGGAGAGAAGACTGAGTAGCTATAAAGACTCCTTGCTACCAAGGTAGAAAATACGATTCCTAATTTCTGATGCACCTGCTGACTCCATTACACAAAGTGGGACTGGTTCTACTGAAAGAGAAAAAAGCTGTACCTAGAACACGAGATTGCAGATTCATTTAGCAGCTTGGGAATTCCAGGAAATGGGAGTGTAAATTTCATCCCACAAAACAAGCAACATAATTAGATAGATTTTAATTATACAGGATTCAACCTGAATTCTCAAATAGCTTCAGATCAGACAAAAACTCATGTTAACTATCCTAGAAAAATATTTGCTTACCTGCATCTGTGATTTGAACGTGTGATTTTTTTTCATTTGTTAATTCTGCCCTGATACATTATCTGGAATCTGTAGGTTTCAGAGCAGAGCAGAGGCAGTGCCCTGAGTATGGCACTTCATTGCCCCATGCCTGTGCCTCAGCCCCAGGTGTGAGCCAGGAGTAGTTACTCTGACAGAAGAGCTCCTGTGCCTGAGGAAATCTAGAGAAAAAAAAATCAATTCAACTATTTAAATTCAGGGACAGCTCTTTATTGTAAAGAGCAGCAATAAATTTAAGAACACACAGTATTTTAACCATTATAGATGAATATGTGAAATGATGTAGTTGGCAGTCAGTTCTGAGTTTCAAATATTTCCATTCTCTTATCAGCTGAATCCCAAGATCAGCCAAGTCCTCCACTTGATCAGAATCAAAAGTCTGACTACTGAGAAAGTGCACAGAGCATTTTATTGCTCGAGTGAGGCACATGATTTAATCCCTTCATGGTGCACATTCATCACCACCAGGGAAGGAGGATGGATGGTAGGAGAATGCTTCACTTCTGCTGTCAAGCTGCAGCATATTCTGTTTTATCAAGACACTTAGCTCTTAATAAATGCCTAATAAGAGCAAAATCAGTCCTGTTATTACAGTTAATGGTTTTTGTTGATGCCAGTGGAGAGCAGGAATATGATCGTAATTTCACGTTGAAAGATTCTGAGCGGAAATGAATGCTGGCTGCTCTGCAGCAACCACAGCAGGGGCACAGCATCCTTCCCTCCAAGGTGTCCTGGTGCAGGCACACTTGGGCACCAGGCAGTGCAGGTTAAATAAGCAGCCGTGCTTAGGGCAAAAATGGCACAAGTTGTTCATTAACTGGGTAACTCTAACAGGTTTTTGTCTATCAGAAAGCAGAACAACATCAGAATAAGTTTTGTAAATGACCTTATAACTCTTTCCTAAATATCCTCTTTCATGTTCAGCCGTGAGTTGCCCACTCCCTGCCTCTAGTTTGTTGGGAAGAGCCAACAAAATGTTTAGGGCTCTTCAGGAACTTAAAGCAAGAGAATGCTGAAGTACAGTTCTTGAATATTGCTTTCAACACAAAGGAAAAATATCATTGTAAAGAGGAGAATTGAAGCACGGAATTACTCAGTAAATTCTCCCCACTCACATCATAAATGAAATCACCTGACAGCAGCATTACTGAGATCAAACTCCCTCCTCTGCATCACCTCTCATGCCCACGTGTCCATCTGCCAAACCTGGAGCTGGCATGTGCACCATCTGTGCTTAGCACAAGCAGGAACTGAGACTCCCAGGTTTCACAGAAGATTATAAAAGTAACGCAGGAAAGAGCCACCATGGTTTTTGTTTCTTTATGCTCCCACAGTTAATCATCATATCTCCCACCAGAGGCAGGGCATAAATCTTAAATTCTTTTTGTATAGTTTTTCCAATCCTTTTGTGCAGTTACTCCAGTCGTGTTCAGTTGTGGAATTATTTAGTGTTTGTACACCTTTGTTAAACTAATTTATTCACACCTAACTTCCCACGGTTTTCACCTGTGATTATTTTGGTCCAATGCATCTTGCTGCTATTGCTATTGGTTTATTGTCAACTCAGGCTTATATGTACAGCAATTTATTTGTCTTACCTCTTTTCAGTTTTCAATGCCCTGATTTTCAGTTCATGCCTATTCATTAGTGCTTTTCCCCCATTAAAAATCCACTTTTTTTTTTTTTTTTTTTTTTTTTTTTTTTTTTTTTTTTTTTTTTTGTGTGTGTGTGTGTGTGTGTGCCTGTGTATGTTTTTTGGTAACTTTTATTGGCCCTCCATAAAGAAGGTTCTGCTTTTTACATTTCCTCCAGGCCTGACTTTCTACTATTTCTGGCAGCAATGACTGAGCATGTGACACTGCCTTTGTGTGACTGATGGATGTTGTGTGACACAGGTACGAGGCAGAAGTGAAAGGGGAAGGAAACAGAGAGAAATATTTCTCTTCTCTGTTTAATACCTGCACACAACAGAGTCACAGGATGTAGCAGAAAGAGTGGACCCCTGCACCTCTCCACCATTATCTCTGGGAGAAGCTTAAGTACAGATCTGCCATTCATTTACCCTGCTCCCACTCTTGTTTAATTGCAATCCTAGATTATGTGCAGCACACTTGCCTGAATAATTTGTGGAAAACAAAAGCTAATGAAAGCTAGATGAGAAAAAACACAAGTGTCGGGGGAAAAAATTGCATGGTGGGAATAAAACCATCTGTTTAGAAAAATTAAAAGAAATAAATGCCAAAATGGCTCAGTTCCATCGTCAAATGGATATATGTTAACTAGACTTCAGCACTTGTTCAAACTTCTCATTGCAGCAAATGTTAGGTAACATGATGTGCCAGTTAAGTGGCACAATAGTTTCTGCAGGCTGAGAATATCTCTTCTGGACAGCCACCGTGGCTAAACTGCTGCAGAGTAACTTTTGCAATGATAGCAATCTTACGTTGAACCTGACCTGTTAAGTTTATTCAACACAAAATATTAAAAAACACAATTTGTGCAGCAAAAAGTTTCATTGCTGGGTGGTGAAAGGAAAGAGGTCTAAAAGCTCTTCTGACAGGTCACCAGATGGAGTGGGGACACTCTGAGCCAGGGCTGTGCTGCATCCTCACACGGTAACTGAGAGGGACAGCTAAATGATAGATGCCTTGGCTGAGCATCAGGATGAGCCGTTGTTCTCTCAGAAGATCAACAAGAGACCATCATGCATTCTCTGACAGTGGAAGCTGCATGATCAAAATGCAGTTTAAGATGTTAATCAGAAAATGGAACAATAAACCAAAGTGCAGCCGTTCCTTTCACTCCTGCTGCCTCTGCAGCCTACAAGAGTTTTGCCTCTGATTTCAAAGGGAGCAAAGCCAGGTAATTATAATGCTTGTGGCTTACAAAGCCCTCTACCTTGATCAGCAAAGCTCCTCCTCAAAGTGAAGCACTTCAGGGACTTTTCTACTGTCTCCTTCTACAAAAGAATTTATTTTAGAGCATTGGAACATTTTCTATTAAAAACCCCCAAAAAACAAACCAACAAAAAACCCCCACGAACCATGAAAATGAAAAAAATCAAAAACAAACATTTCAAGGACCTGAAATAACTTTATACTAGTCTGTAAAGCTTCTTCACAGCAGCAACAGGGAAATTGCCCCTTTTAAATGATAGCATCATCTTATAAATAGCCCTGCGGTTAGAAAGTGAGTCAGAGATGTAAAAAAGACTTCTTAAAATTTTCTGGTTTAATTATTATTCTACAAAGGACCTTACTCAGAGAAGCCTTTAAGTAGAAGAGATTCTTCAGGTTAAGAATAAGTTTCATCTTTGACTTGAACAGAAACTAAAGAGATTCCTAAAGTTAACTGTGATCTTAAGCACTGTCTTAAATTAGTGGTCAATGAAACACTGTCTCTGTTTAGAGATTTTTTTCCTGGTTCTGTTCCAAATCCAAGATGTATACAGGCACCTATGTGTCAGCATATACATTAGGCATAACAGACTTGGGACATTCTAAAAGGCTTCAAAAACTCAGGTCAATTTGATAACGCAGGCAAAACCTGTAACACAGGTAAACCTGGCTTTACTCATGTCAGGATATTTAAGAAAAAATTGCTGACAATATGGGCAAAAGAGTGCTATTGGAAAAAAATAAAAATAAAATAAAATAAAAAATTCACAAAACAGTGAAATCCTGTGCTTGCATTTTGCCAATCTCAGACAAAGGCAAAAGCCAGTTTTGAGACTGTAAATCCAAGAAAATCAGCAATGTTTTTATTTAAATTCTACATCTACTGGTCAGTTTGAACTTTTTCTCTCCCCAGGGACTACACAGGCTATAGCAATATGACATTCCCTGAATTTTCCTCTTTTGCCAAATAAGAGGAGATGAGAGAGCAAAGACTGAATGGAGCTACAGAAAAATTTAGAATAGATGACCTGGAGACCCCTCCTCGGGTGGATTCAACACCTGAGAGTTCCACACAGGGATTTTAATGATGCAGCAACACAGGTGGTTTCATTTCCAGAAGGGAGATGGGTTACCCCAAGTAGGAAACAAAACCCTGCAAAAATCCAGCATTCTTGTGGTGTACCTCTCATATTTTCTACTCCTTTGTGTCCTGCATCAAATAACTTTGAATATCCAGGTCTCTGAAAAACAATAAATTAGGTTTCTGGGAACCTGTCTGGATAATGCACACACTTAGAACTGAGAAAACTGCCAGCCAGAGGGACCTCGCTGAAAGGCTGAATTTAGGACTGAATTTGTAGAGGGACTCAAGTGAAGACAGCGGAGCAATTTCCGGGTTCGATGCCATATTGTATGCGGATACATCCAAAATCCTTCATTAGCTATAAAATATACGTCAGAATAATCTGTGCAAAATTACAGCCCTGGTAGAAAGGGATGAAATGTGGGTAAGTGTTCGTAAATCAGATGTAGAAATGAAAATTAAAATTGTAAATTTTGACCTGGCACATCCTGGATTTACAAAAGCTATCAAAATACAGCCATCTCTTTTCATTGGGCTGGTTTAACTGTGTACCTTTAAAGGCAGGAAGAAATGATGCAAGTACATTTCTCTTTAGGGTTTACTTAAATTAATATAGCAACCTCTATATCTACATACTTATATTTGTAATTTACTACAAAATTCCTTAATTTCTCATTACTACAAGCATGAATGTGAAAATAAATATTAATATCCCAAAAAGAGTTTCAGACCGGATGTAATGGTTCCTGTGGAGCCATTAAGTTTCATCATTTCCATAAATTCAGTCTCCATGCAATGAGCACTTTATGAAAGGGCATTTAATTGCTTGATAAGATATAGTGGCTCCTCTGCATCAATAATAAAGTCAATAATCTGCATTTTTTAAACCTCTCTAAATATCCACTGATGCAATAGGTTGTTGCAGGATTAGAGTTCTCCAGGCCCACTGGATCACTAATAAAAAATGTTAGAAGCCATTAAATATACATTTAACATGATAGAATTTTATGAGTCTATTGGAGGTCAATGCTGTAAAATTATACACCTAAAAATCCTCCTCAGAAAGTAATTTATGGCATAAAATATGTTTATTAAAAGTCCCTGACTACAGATTTATGTGATTTTATGTGAAGACTGCAATTGAATATGCTTGGGGACCAGTCCTGAGAACACTTTCCATGAAGTTCAGAGCTTATTACCCTACATAATCCCTCCTGGAGTTAATTGAAATACTCCCAAGATTAAAGTTACTCATAGTCAAGAGTATTTGTGGCTTCATGCCCTTAAACTTGTTTCCACAGCTCTCCCTCTGATTCACTGTGTGATCTAGCAAGTCATTAGATTAGCAGGGCTTATCTGAGAAAGGGAACCATTTAATGGGTAAAAGGTAAGATAAAACATATGTTTGCAATGTACTGAGGGGCACAGCACTGCTGGTGCTAATTGTTGCTGTTTTTGCAGCTCCAGTTCATTCAACTATGACAGTGGTAGTGACCAATTAAAAAGGAGGAAAAATGTTCTCAGGTGAAATAGGATATCGAAATTTCTTTGGATCACACCTCAAAAAACTTAAAATTCATCCCAACTCATGCCCTAAACATCTTCCTGAGCTGAAAAAAGGAGAAAAATTTAGTCATGCAAGGCTATTTCTAGAATGTTTTCAGTGCAATGCAGTATTTATGAAAAAGTACTGAATTTCTGCTGAAAATAGTTGTAAAAATTCTCCCGCCTTCTCTGTATCCCTGTAAAAAATGTCCCAAAAGTCCCTCCTTCTGTGCCACTGGGGCAGCTGGTAAATACAGCACACAGCAAAAGCCATTAATGAACAGCTTAATACTGCTTTAGTTTATGGGCTTGTATAAAGGTGGAAAGGAAATGGATAATTTTTAAGTTAATTTAAGAAGCAGCTTGGAGAGTGTACTAAGGAACTGAAACATTCCCACCACCATGGCATGGGAGAAAGTTGACCTCCCAGTAAATTAATGAAGAGTTTATCAGCAGCAGCTAATTTTGCAAGCTGGTTAAGGAGGTGCAGTTTGGCACCCAGGCAGGGAATGGTGCCACTTGGTCGTGTGTGAACATCACTGAAAACATTTTCAGAAGGATGATCAACACTCCTAATGGAGGGCTGCTCATCTCCTAACCTCCCTCCCACTTGTGGCTCAAGAAAACTCCTTAAAGGTGAAGCTTTGGGAAAGAAATAAATCTGGCTGGGTCTCCCCACTGTAACAGTAGAGGATTTGCATATCTGTGTAGGCTTTTCCTCATTCTAAAATTAAATTCTTCTGTGATACAAGAATTTATGTTCTAAGGCCTATCTGCATGGCTTGCCAGTGCATTAGCAGAATGATATAATGGATATCAGGATGATGAAGAGATTTTTGAGCTCATTTAAAGCGAGTACAAAGATACACATTTTTCTTATATTTCTCAATATCTGTCTTGAACAATATCACTATGCTGCCAGTACTTAGGTGTTAACTTATTAAAGACCCGCCAAAGAAAAAAACAAGACAAAAACACAATGAACTCTCAGTACATCATACTTTAGTAACAAGATTTTTGCCACTGAAGAAAAGCAGCTGTGAATCTTGCTCGTCCTGGACTCCTGAATATGTATTTATTTACTACATTTTTGGGGGCTGCCAGTCGCCAGGCAGCAACAACAAAAACATCACACTCAGCAAGGTGAAGCTGAGCCAAGTGTTGGTTAGAACAAGAAAACTTGGTTTTGATAACGTGGTGTTCTCACAAACATTTTGAAGTTTCCTCTCTAAATGAGTATGACTTTTTCCCATGTGCAGCGTGCGAATAAGAGATTTTGGAAGAATAATGCTGCAGACCTGAAGAGCAGGTTTTATTTTGATATAGACAAAAGCCTTCCAGTGAGGTGCTTGGCAGAGCTGTGTTGAGTTCAGCTGATTCCCAGCACAGTCTCTGGACTCTCCCGTCCTGACAGTGCAGGTGGGATGTGGGTTATCCTGGAGGATGTGCTGCCACCTCCAACCTGCACAGAGTGACAGCAGCTCTTGGCCCTCCCCTGAGCCTCTTTGACACTGAATTTTATAGAAGGAATATCTAATTAATGCCCCCACAAAATCTCCAATCTTTTCTGTATTCATAGCTGATCCTTCACCTCAAAGCCGTTGGCAAAGTCTCGAGTGGGTTCATCATAAAACAGAACACATTACCACAAGTTAGAAAAGGATTTTCAAAGGACTTGTGCTGTCACCTGACAAAGGATTTGGGAGACTATAAATTTTACCTCATTCATGTAACATGCTGGGCAGGAGGAGCTGGGTTAACACACAGTTCGGCATGGGCAGGTACCATAATGAATTATTCACCTTTAGGCAAAGACAACAACTACAGGGGGACATTCAAGGATTAAATTGCTCCAGTCACAAGCCAGCATCTGTTATGATTAGGAGTACAGATTTTACTAGAGCAACCAAAGTGCTTATTTTAAAAAAATCATATTTTACTTTTAAGTCAAAGCTAAAATGGAAAATGAGTTATTCAGCAATGTAGGAGCAACCTCTTAGGTGTGAAGACATTGCTGTAGATGACAGCAGGAGCTGCTGAGCTTCCTTCATTTCCAACATTTTCTTATGGTTCTGCTTTGAGGGGTGAAGTTGTAGAGGAGAGGGATTTTCAATTATTGCAGATTTATCATGTGGTTGTCCAGCACTTAGAATAAACGTGGGTCTAACTGCTATACAATATATATATATATATATATACAGTGACTATGCCCAACCCAGGCCTTGGACACCTGACAGATTTCTGACTGCACATCCAGAATGGAGAATGGCACTCCAGAGCACTTGTTAAGAAGGCACTTACTTTAAAGCTGCTATAAATTTTCCCATAAACCCAGTTGTGCTCTGTACATGGATCTCAGTAGATCCACGTGCAAGAAAGATTGCACTCTGCTCTTTGGCACGTGAGCCTTGGAACGTGTTCAGTGCCAAATGTGATTGAGCTTTCTGGGAACAAGATTTACTGTTGCGACTAGGAGGAGAAAAACACAGTATCAGTGGCTGAAATCCCATCCTTCCCCCCCCCTCTAATCCCTGTGTTATTTTCCAGAATTGAGAAATCTTATAATAGGAAGGTATTAAATTTATATATTGTATACCTGGTCTTATATTACTTACTTGTGAAATTTATTAATTCTTATATTAAAGTCACAAAGCTACATCTACACATAGGAATCTAAGGCACAAACCTTGTGAAATATGGTGAGAGGTTTTTTGTTTAACTTTTCTCTTTAACTGTCCCAATACCCTGTCTCTGGGTGCCTGAGGAACAAGTGGTCTTGCCCCCGATTGGTTTTATACCCTTAAGGAACTGAAAATGGGAGCAGGTAGCACCTTCTTGGGTATGATCATGTTGAAATTCAAAGAAATTCCTCTCAGAGAATGAAATCCCCCTTTAGGGAAACAAGTGATTTATTCCTGCATCAGTTAGGAGAAACTAAGAGCACCAAAAACAACAGAAGAAGAAACAACTCACAGTCCCATGGGGACTTTCGAAATTTCTGAACTTTCATGCATTATTTTGGTGGCAAAAATTTTTTTCCTGTGAAAATAGGGCACAGGAAATGGCACAATACAACACCAATTTCCTGGCACTGTGATCTTGCCCCTTGGGTAGGGCTCTTTCATTCCTTTCTGCAGCTCTGTACTAATTTTATACACACACTGAGATGCAAAGAAACTAAGAAATCTATATTTTTCTGCTGTCTCATGTGTTGGAAATGTTGGAACACGGATTTTTGTATTTTTTTAATGGTATTTATTGCATCTAAAATTTTGCTGGAAGCAAAGCTAGGAATAAAGCAAATACAGGGCTTGATCCTTTTTTTACTTGCATTGATAAAACAAAATGTTTAATTTCCTTGACTTCAGAAAAGCTGTTACTTCTTTACATTGACATAAAAGGGAAGAGAACTATGATCACAATAATGGGCAGAATCTGTATTGACAACTAGCAAATAAAAGAGCTCAGCAGTGCAGGACAATCATTTCTCACAAAAATGAAGATAAGAATCACAGTAATTGGGAATGTGTTAAGATTTTGCTTTTTTCACAGAATTTTGGAGCTCAGCAAAGCTGCTGATCAGCACTGATGGCAGAGCAGTGACAAAGTCAGCCTTATTACTTGTGATCTGAGCAAACCTCTGCTCTGCCCACAACTCCTCTGTTCCCTGGGAACAAAGACATTGTTGCATCACAGCCTGCTCCGATGTAAATTACAATTTACACCCATTTACTGTGCAGCAGTTGGTACAAATTTAGGGGTTTTTTTAAGGAGCAGAACCAGAATGGAAAACGTTTTCAACACATTGGAGTTTTGTCAGGAAATGCCTCTCACTGAACACCAAACATTTTGCCCAACATTTCTCTCTTTCTCTCTGAGATTCACAGGCGCCATCGGCTGAATTCCTGACAGGCTGCTGGAGAGCCCAGGACTTCCACGCTGTGCAATGCCAGGGGTGAGTTAAACACACTCTCACACATTCTCTGAGATGGAGCTGACAGATTGAGGTCACCCAAGCCAACCTTCATGCCAGGGACACGAGGACAGAGGGCACGGACCTTTAGCCTTACAGTGGAGTTCAAAAATACAGATATAAACAGATAGAGAAGTAAAGTATAAAGTATATAAACACATACTCAAAGTATATTTTATAACTTCTAAGGGCTTATAAATAAACATGCACTGCAATGCTTGCGTTATGGTGCACATTTACTGAGTTATTTATACAGGAGAATCCTAAGTAAACCACAGCAGAGCTAACGAACAGCAAAATAATCATATGTGTAAATAATGAAGCTGTAGTATAGGCTTAGTAGAAAGGTGTTGAAATGTTATCCCCCTCTCCATCTCTCACAGCACTTTAAGGTTTTGTTTTTTTTTTTAACAACTAAGCATTTCTGAAAAAAATCAAATATTCCTTAAACAAAATAATTTTTCTGATATGGAAAAATGCCTTCCCAGGACCTACAGCTGGAAAGGATGTCAGTTCTGTACAGCATCTTTTGGGAGTCCTAGGATACTCAGCAGGTGTTTTCCCAGGATCCTGAGAGAGTAAAGATGAGTTGCTAAAAACAAATGTTAACTCTGCTTTCTATTCTTATTCTTTACACCCGTGGAAAAGACTTAAACATCTTTTTATTTGTACCCTAAGAGGTGGGTTTAGTGGTTCTGTTCAATCTCTTTGACCAATTGCTGTAGGAATATATAATATCAAATTGAGCCAACCCCTCCTCAGCAGCAGCTTTTAGTGGGTGTCGCTGCCTTGGCCCCACTCTACAAGTCCCAGATTTTCCCCGTGAGCTGACACACGGGGAGCCCCGGACTGGCCTCTCCTTTAGATGTGCCCTTGCCTGAATGAGGCATGCCTTTAAAGAGTTAAGATTTTAGCTAAGGGTTAGAAGCAATTTATATTGATCAAGATGTAAGTTAGGTTAGTAAATGGTAGGTTAATGATTATTAGATGCCCAAGCTAGAGCTAACTGTTATGAGCTTGTTTATAGAAAAAGTGGAGTAAGTGAACCGTCATAAGAACCGGTTGAAACCACTAAGAGCAATGGCCAACACCTGGACTTGGTACCAATCAATCACGAAGCAGGGGACCTTGGATCGTGCCAGAGGGTCACAGAGACCTGAAGAAGACTCTCCTGACTTCATCCTTTGAGACCACTGACCCAATTCGAGACCACCGACCCAATTCAACAGAAGAACTGCGCACACGTGAAGGACTGATACCCTCATTTTAATACAGAGCGGGGATGGGAGGTGCTGGGGTTATGCATATGTACTGTATGTAACAGCTTGGAAAATAAATAGAGAGCAAAGAGCCTTGTTCGGGGCGGCCACGCCTTTCGGAGATGACTCCCGTGCCACCCGCCGGTGAATAAACACACCACTGTCTAACTTTAATTAGTTCGAGGGTCTTTGTCCGTGACTATATCGGTTTTCAATGACTCATGAAGCCACTCATCCTTTGTGCCCACTCCCTGTCAACAAACAAGCAACCACCTCTGAAGAAAACAAGTTTTCACTCTGGTTTCTCTGAGTGCTTTCCAATCCGCGCATCGCCAGCGCCGCTGCCCCGAATTCCGCGTGTGCATCTCCCTGAACCAGCACATCCCTGTGACAAGAACACACTCAGCTGTAAGCACAGGCTGCAGCTGGAAAGAAATGTGTGTTTTGCAGATTTCCTGGCCTGACTCTGAGTTCACTCACCCAGGATGGGGCACACGGTGTGGTTAGGGAGAGCTGACCAGCATAAGCAGCCAAAATGAGATCAGATTCTCAGGGAACCCAGCTGATAGGAACAGTAACAAAGATGCATCCGCTGCATTTTAAAATGGTATATCTCCTCATGGATATTCTGCAGAATAAAGGATTTGGAAGCATCTTGCTTGGGTATGTAGTGAAAGGACAAGGGGAAATTGCTTTAAACTGAAAGAGGGTAAATTTAGATTAAATATTAGGAAGAAAATCTTCCCTGTGAGGGTGGTGAGATCCTGGCAGAGGCTGCCCAGAGAAGCTGTGGCTGTCCCATCCCTGGAAGCTTCCAAGGCCCGCCTGGACAGGGCTTGGGGCAGCCTGGAGTAGTGGAAGGTTTCCCTGCCATGGCAGGGGGGGAGGGGATGATGAGGTCTCAATCGATCCCATGATTTTATGATCAATTTTTAATGTTTAAAGCTTAGATAGAGAGGCAAGGAACAGAGTTGGTACCACCATTGCATCTCGGACTGCTGAGGGTACTGTGGTGGTACAGGGCAGCTGGAATTGCACCTTTAACTGATCTAAGGAAATCCTAGAGCAACGCATTTCCCTTGATCTCTTTATCAATCTGTGAAAATATAATCACACTGATACCCCTCTGTAGGTAGGAGTAATTTCAGCAGATTTGAATCTATTTTTTCCTAATAAACCCCCATGAATCGTTTGAGAAACTGAATTCTGCATCCTCTAATTAATTCTGATTTATTCAAGAAATGTTCTGAAATCAACAGGAACCATTTTTAAGTGATTAGAATGAAGATCTGTTAGACCAGTGAAACGCTGAATATTCAACAATGACCATGGTAGGAAACACCAGCAACCATAAGAAAATGAACCCTAAAACTAGAATATTAAGCAAATTTTGGGAACACTAGCACTGGGAAGAGTTAACACATGGTAAGTTCTCCCTTGTACTTCACCAGGCTGCTTCACTTGAGACGCTCAGATTATGACTGTATTGCTGCCTGCAATGAATGTTACACTCAACTGAGAATATTTTTACTCTGTAGTTGTATGAGACATTAGTGACTGTAATTGATTTGGCATTAGTCTTGCCCAGTTGCTTTTGTTTAACAGATTGCACTGAGCATCGTAAGTACTTGCAAGTAGACATATAGACTTCTTTAAAATGCTGACTTGAGCTGGCTCAGCATGAGATAATTGTTACATTCCTTTACTGTATTGTCTAATTGAAATAATTTTCATGTCTATATAATTCCCAAGTTTTCATGAAGAGGAGATTAATATTAATTTTCCAGTATCCTTAATTTTACTGAAACATGTTTACTTGTTCATTTATTGCTGAGAGTGACACAGAGATAGGACCCAACAAGTCTTTCTCCAACAAAAAGAGATTGGAAATAATCTGAAGAAGCAATGGTCAGTGAAGTGTGTAAAGCCAAGTCTCCTGAAACTGGTAAAGAAAGTTAAGGATGAGATTTGGCTTTGTGGACAGGTCAATATGGGGGTAAGCCTGGATATAATAGGTAGAAATCCCTCACAAAAGCATCTTTCACCTTTCTTGCAATAGGAGTGTTTTCCAATAAGGTGACAAGAGCCTGGAGTGGGAGCAAGGATTGGGGGAATTGATACAAAACCCTTGTGGCCAGATTCAAGAGGCACTGAGTGGCTGTGGCTCCAACTTTTAGGATATACCAGTGAATTGAGCTGCTTTTATACCCACCTGCTTACTGACTGGACTAATAACTTCCTAAAAATAAGATTTCTCCAGATTTTGATACTATTTTTTTTTTTTTTTCATGGTGTTGCAAGTTCTCCCTTTTATTTTTAGGACAAAGCAAAAGATTACAAGACTACCTATGCTTCTGCTGTACTTCTTGGCCTATTTAGATTTTAATCAGGAAATTAAAATAGTGATTAAAAAACGCATGTCATGACTAAAAAGCATAGAATATTATCAAGGGACTACAAAGGCTGATACAATGGAGGGATGAGCTAAAAAAAAAATATCCTGAGAAGTCAAAACTGGCTCTGAATGAAGTTTTCAGAGCAAGGAAATAAGAACAATAAAGTCTCCTTCAGGTGTATAAAGTGGAGTGAAGCTGACAAGAGAAGACATTAGACCATGGCAGGATATTTGAAGGAAGTTAATAAAGAAGGAGGGTAATACAGCTGCAGAATTTAATGAGGTCCCTGTAGTGTTTGCAAGAGGATCTGGAGTTGGAAAGCAAGCAATAATCAGCACGCCTAAGTTTTTCAGAAAGTATTGTGCCTAAAGGCCATCAGGTTAATGTTCAGATTTAATGAAAAAACATACATGCACACACCAGAGGGGTAAAGCACACATCAGATCTCTTCCCACAGATTTCAGTCCCTGCTCAGGGGGAGGGGAAGGAAACTCTCTCAAATCTAAAAACTCGATCAAACAATGCATGAGAAGATGAGATGAAAGAAAGTAAAAACTATGTCTCCTCTTAATAGAATGTACACTTTGATTATAATTTTTTTAAAACAAGTTTCCTTGACTGGTTTAAAAATACCCAACTTTTTTAGGGAGTTCTAATACTTTGAAGAAAATTATTTGGAGTGTAAAAAGACTTGACATTTATATTAATGAAGTTTTATGCTGTGTCTGGGTCTAATCTTCCAGGCTTACCCTCAAAGAAATCAGCCTCAGGAAGAGGAACCCAAGGCTCCTGCAGGCTGTAACACCACAGAGGGAGCTGCAGCTCTCCAAAAGCCCTGGGACTTCCTCTCCAGGGCTCCAAGAATTCTCAGGAGCTGGGGGGAGCTGGACAGGTGAGATGGAAAAAGGATTTCTCTCTCAGGCAGAGGTTAATTGAAGAGGCAGACTGCTGAAAAATATTTGGATTCACAGAAATTCCAAGGCTCTATCTGACAAAGTAAATGCCACCAGAATATTTCTGTCTAGCTTTAATAGGCAGTCCATTTCCTCATATATTAAGACTACTAAAATTACTAAGCCAACACCACATATTATGAATAAATACCTGGATTCAGAGTCCCTGAAATCAATGAGCATTCACTGACAACTGTGGGCTTTAGATTATAAACCCTTAAGGAGACATTGCCTTTTCAAATGACCTCTTATTATGCAGTTAAAAGCAACCAGAGATAAGACATTTTTGGAGCTGATAAAAAGCCTCCAGAGCAATGGTTCTCAAAATTAGAGTTGCAGCCTCAGGTCGAGGTATGAAGAGTTTTTGCAGCAGAGTCACAGCACACTCAACAAACTTAAGATCTCATTGTAAAGAAAATTACTTCCAGCTCTTCTGCTAACAAAGATAACCTTCTGAATGTAAATATCTGAAGCAGTTTGGTTTACTTAATATAGAATTATAGGGAATACCCAGTTCATGATGCTTTCTACAAGAATAAGGGTTTTCTTTCCATTCTGGTGATATAAATAGTAATAATAAAAGAATTGCAAGTGTTAAATATAGGTAACCAAGAAATCAGGAAGTATTTCAGCTCTGTGCCTTTGGTTGACACAGCCCCAAATTTCTGACACAACTCAGAGCACAGAAATGCTGTGAAAGATTACATGATGGGAATGGCTGGAATTCAGGGTTGTCTAAAGAAAATTGACTTTAAGTTTCAAAATGCAGTCTTTGATCAAGGAAGAAAAGGTTTAGATAGGGAAGATGAGATCCTGACACTGGTTTGAAGCTGTGACGCAAAGAAGCACCAAGGTAGTCACAGAGGTGTTTTCTAGGACATTGGGGCTCACTGAAGACAGGTTAAAAACCACAAACTCAATCCTTCACCAAAAACAAGCCTGGGTTCATCTGTGACCATCCTGCTCCCCAGGATAAAGTTTCACTACATATAGGAAGATATCCTTTTAGGTGACTGGTAATATACCTCAAGGACTCAACTGCATAAGCACTGAGCAGTCTATATAGCTATAACACAAGAACTAGAATTCCAACTCAAAAGCATTGGCCTTGGACAAAAGGTATCAGATGATCCAGTCCTTGTTTTCATCCAAAATCTGACGCTTAGTGAAGTTGAAAGATTTTACTCATCCACTGTTTTCACATTATAGAAAATTAATTTATTGGATTTTAAAGGCATAAAAAACAAAATACCTGAATTCTCAGTGCTGCAATGGAAATTCATACACAGAACTCAATATTTTCAGAGGTTTAGACTTTCTTCTGCTGTAGTTCAAGCACTTGTTGCTTAGAAGGTCATTGTTCCCTGGCTTGCAGGGGTCTCATTTACATAGAAATGGAACTGGCATTAAAAGGGAATAAGAGGTGAATTTTTGAGAAAAAGCCATTCTACAGGGAAAATAAAAGAAAAATATATGGAGAAACAAGCAGTTTCTGTGCCCAAATCTGTGCCCAAAGCACTGAGTAACACACTCAGATTTCAACACTTCCCATCAGTCAAGCATTTGGTCCAATATCACTGAACTAAGCTATTGTCATAAAACATAGAAAGGAATTTAAGAGAAATTAGGGAGAGCTGTAAAGAAACAAGGGGAGTAAAGAGACAAACACTTCTGTGAAAAGGGGATGAGCCTGACGAGCAAGTACCCTTACCCTATTCCGCAGATTTTCCAAGACTAAACCTATTTAAGGAATAAAATTATTGCAAATCTGTCCCTACAGTTACTATAGTGATAATGAAAACCATTAAAATGAATATTTGATAAATGAATAAATGAATAAAAATGCAGGGAATAAATGAATGGTAAATGAATGTAAATACTAAATGGCAAAAATTAAATGAATAATTCTCTTAAATGAATAAGTCCGCTGTGCTTCAGTTTGTTAGTGCTCTATACAGATTAAATTCCTCTTAAATGTCATCTTGAAAGGAGTTTACATTGCACCACAATGGCTCTATATACTGGGGGTTGCCAGGATAATGGAAAGTAAACATCTGCGTGTGTGACTTTTCTTGGCTTCTTAAGCACACACCAAAACTGACAATTTAGTTCTTAGTTACATTTTGCAGTCAGTGCAGCCAGTGGCTGGGCAGAGGCAGCAGTATCTTGATTTTTTCCTGAGCTATTTATTTCTCTTATAGCAACTGAGCCTTTCCCATACTGACATTTATTAAACACTGATATTCTTAGCATTGTACAAGGCCCAAATATCAGCATCTCCAGCAGCACAGTCTAGAAGAGGAGGATGAGAGTTGAAGACAGGGATCTAGGAAGATGGTTCAACAAGACTTTGAAGTAGGTCTTCAAAGAAAGAGAGAGGAAGAAGAATTAACAGAGCAAATACTGCGTCTACAAGGGGAGAAATATTCCAGAGCTATATGGATTGCAGACAGAAGAAAAGGAATAAACACACAGGGTGAGGGGAATAAGTGAAAGATGGAACCACATGGTCAGAAAGAAAACAAACATTTGTCCGTGGTCAGCATAACTAAACCAGAAAAGAGTTCCCCAATTCACAGTGCTGACACTGAGAAGTTTCCTCTCTGGAAGTTTCCTCTCTGGAAGCTCATTCAGCCCAGACCCCCAGCTACTCTGGCTGCAATTAGCAACAACAAACTGCTACCTGATCTTTGCTCTTGCATTGGCATCAATATTTTTCTGCAACTGCCCCCTTCATTCCTTATTTAAATATTTATAATGTGAACCTGCTGCTAAAAGAGAAAGCAGAAGTTTGACTAGGGTCCTTGCAGAATCTACCAACTGTAGCTTAATTTTTTTGTTGTTCTTTAAAAGAAAAATGCAACAAAACTCTATTGGGAGATTTTTAATCATTTTTAGCTGGGGAAAATTAAACTGTCCTTATGCTGTACAAGATGTTCCCCTTCTTCCACTCCCCCGCTGTTAAATTCTGAGCATTCTGCAGAAGCACAGGCCCCAGTAATTGAGGAACATGACAGTCAATACAAATAAAACCCCAAAATATACATTAGTAGATACCCCTGAACAGATGAAATAAAGAATTGCCTCAGTTCCTCTCTTTTCAAACCAAAATTCCACCTCTCTGTAAACCAAGCAATGTAAATTCTCCTCCAGAGTCACATAAATCTCAAGATAAAGCTACATACCTGGAACCATGCAAAAAAGGGTGAAACATCCGTCCTACTTTGAAGTGTTGCTGGAAGTTTTAGTTCAATTCTCCTCTCGTCCACTGGAGGAAATGCAGTAAGGAAAGATACTCAGAAAAAAGTCAAAATCATCATGTGTTTCTGATTTAAGCACACCCTGCTTTGGGATTAGCTCTGCACAGCTGCTGTCAGTTGGCCAGTAAAGTAATTTTTTCTGTAAAATTAGTAAAATTAGGTCTCACTGGGGAGTTAAGTTTGTCTTTTTGGTAGCTAAAACCTGTAAACTTTAGTCAGTAACTTTTCTCATGAGGAGATCCTTGTATTTTGGACTTGTTTTTCTCATTCCAGAAAGTGATTCTTTGCCTTGGTGCTTATTTAACTGAATTTTATAACCCAACAGAAGTAATTTGTCATTTGATAATTCCTTCCTATTGATATATTTTGCAGTTTCTGTTCCTCGGTTCTGAAATCAATGCATATTCTATACATTACAACACACAATTCCAGATACAAAATGCAGCATAAAAGCAAGAAAGCAGCCTTATGATGGGTTAACATCTCCTTGTTACGCTGTGAAAGAGTCAGTGCATCCCTGCATTTCTTAGACTTGATGTTTAAAATAGAATTACCAGTTAAAAACAAGATGCTAACTTAACCAGAGCAACTAATAGGATGCTCAAAATCCATTGAACATAAAACATGCTTTTCCCTGTTTCCCTTGTTTCCTTTATCTGCCTCCTAAACTTGGATATAACCAGTAAAACTTGGTATCTGTTTCTCCCTTTCACGATTTATCCACAGAACTAAACTTACACTGCATTTCATACCTTTCAGAATAAATATTAATCCTTCAGCAGCAGTTTTATTTGATTGGTTACCTTGGCATTGAAGCAAAACTGGGAAAGGCATTTTAATAGTTTTAATTCTCTGCACTGCATTGAAACACATTTTGCCCATTATCTTTGCTATCATTCTATTGTTTGCCAATCCCCAAACCTGTTGATATGCCTCAAACAGTTCAACTCCTTCAGTTAAAAAAAAGACTGATTAGCAAAAAATTGTGAAATACGAAGCTCGGTGGGATTGTATTTACTCATTAAATGCCAAAGAGCCATTTCATGCTCCTCGCTCCCTTTCATAGCTATTGACTGAAATGTTGCATCAGTATCAATTATAGGGATTTGAAATGGTGAGAATAGTGGAGAAGCAAGGAATGAGATTTCATGATCACATCAAAGCCATAAATACTGTCATTCTTACTGTCTAATGTCCCTTAAGCTTCATTTAATGGTTAATTGATTGCTAAAAAATCTTTCAGGTTCATTTAATTTTCAAGAATGTGGCCTGGTTAGCACGTTGGCAGAACCTTTTTTTTTTTTTTTTTTTTAACAGCAAAGTTCTACATTATGTGGCATGAATTATAAAGCAGTTGTCATGGAGATGTTGCTAAAGCAGGAGCCTATATGCTGTGTACTTTTTGCAAACTGCAATGCCTGTGTGTCTGCAAGCACCTTTCCTGAATGCCTTGCAACTGGTGCTTGGGGGAGCACCTGGATGGTTCCTTGGCATCCAGGATGTGTGGATGCTCTCGCGCTGCTACAGGCAGGTACCTCCTGCTTCACAACTTCCCCGGCGTGAAAATGGAAATTTTTGTGGTATTCAAAGCCTGCAACGAGGCACTGAACTGAAATATATTGAATTGTTCTGAAGCTGATGTCTTATCAAAGAAATGTATCCTGACACAGAAATGAAACAGGTCATCTTACAAGCTTGGGATCTAGGTCTACTTTTGCTGCTTTGATATATCAATATTAATTAATTTAGCTACAAAGAAGCAGGCACAAAAAAGCAATGTTAACGAACCAGTGCTTGCAATCTGGTGGCTCAAGATTTGCTTACCTCTGTAAGATTTTGGTAAGTAGGTTACAGAACTGTTTCCCTCTGTTTGCACAGCTGTGAAATGGGGACATTTATGCCTAATTATCTTTATAAACTGCTTTAGAGCTTTCAAGATTGAAAACACCATTTGGGTGTTAGAAAAAAAAAACCCACAACACTTCTATCTCATAAGTTTTTCAAAAGTTTGTATTCACTTGTCTCTCTTAAGAGTTGTGCTTTATTTTATATGTTTATCATGTGTGCAGTGGTATCAATCTCAAGCAACTTTTATTCTTGAAGGATCACATTCCATCCTTGAGAATCAGTTTGACAATGTTTTTGCTTGCATGTTTCCAAACAGCACAGACTGGCACGCAGACTTTTTTCTGTAAGACAAGTAGCTCTGGAGGAAGGCTCGCAGTGTTACAGGAACTCGTAACAGATCTTGCTATCATTTGTGGAAGTGCCTGCAGAAGATTCTGGGTTTTCTGACAGGGAAAGCAAGATACAGACTTACTTAAAATTGCTAAGTGGATTGCACATTAAGCATCGAGTTCACTCTTTCGTATTTTCATAAATATGTAGAAAATCACGACGCCTTGCAAAATGAAACTAAAGAGACCAGTTCATGAAAAAATTATATGCTCCATTTACTCTGGCCTCCTATGTACTTTATTTCTTATTAACTCACTTATCCTTTTTTATACAGGAGACCAATGTCTCTAATCTGCACTTCAGTGGGGTGGGCAGCAGGATGGGGGGGGGAGTTGGCCAAAACAGGTATTCGCATTTTCAGCACAGAAAGCACATTCAGAAATTCACCCCACATTAGAAAAGAAATGAACCACACAGAGTTCTGTTGGTTTTTTGTTGTTCTGGATATTTTTCTTTCAGTCTTCTTGAATGAAGAGAACCTCCTTCCTCACCACCTCCACCAAGAAAAAAGAGTATAGAGGGGACAATCCTTCTAAATGGCTTTTGTGGGCAGCAACAGGGAATTTACATGCCCGAAAACATTTTACTGATGCCTTTGCTACTTTTAGAGAGAAGATAAAATTACAATTAAACAATAAACAAGATGAGGTTAATCAACTTTTTTTCCCCGGCAAAAAGCAGAATAAGTTAGAAATGGAGCTGTCAACAAAGGAAGCACAACACCAACTAATGAAATGCTGCCAATTCACCACTAAGGATGAAGAAGGAAAAGTCAACAACTACTGTTGGAACACAGGGGTTTTTTTAGTCTAATTTCTCATCCTACAAAATGATACTTGGAAATAATTGGTGATCTTTCTGTGCTTTGTCATTCACAGTACCCAAAAATGATCCTCATGGCAAATTATGATGTCCTGTTTTCCACATTTGGTTGCAATTTAGGGCACGGTTTCATCTCTATAATGAAATGACCTGGGGTTTATGATTAGAGAGGTGCGCGTTAAAGTACCTGAGCTTTAATTAGGAAACCATGGGACAAAAGTTATTTCAGTGATCTTAAATGAAGTTTAATATCCCCAGTTTGGGCTTACTGTTTGCTGATTTCAGAAGATGTTGACAACTCCATTTGCCAAAATAAATAAGGACACTTCCTCTACTTTCTCTCCTCTGCTCCTAATGAAGACCAACAGACTGGCTGAGAACTGTCAGGAAGCTCAGTAGCAACTTCATCTGCTCTGCAATATTTAGTCTCAAACCGAAGGGTAGTCACAGAATACCAAAGTATATCTTCATTAGAAGTTTAGTTTAATGCCCCAGTGCAATTTTTGTGTTCAGCCTGTTAAAACATTGGTTACAATTTCATTGCACATCTATAATGGAAATTTTATTCTCTAGGTGTGAGAGCAAGAGCTGAACTAAATCAGAGAGAGCCAGGAAACTGTGTTACCTGATGAGCCCTGATAATTACCACAGTTTGAACAGTTGGGCTGGCATAGATCCTCTTGACAGCAGAGCAAGAGAGACACCAACTTCCATAAATTTAATTTCATTTTGTTAGTAGTGCCTCATGCAGATTAGAATGCAATGCTCTGGAATTACTGTTAGGAACTAAGTAAATTTTTAAGCAAAGCTAGCCATTGAGGGTGGGCCCTACTCTTCATCCTTCAAGGCCTTGTTTGTTCCCCCTGTGTCTCTTCAAAAGGATGTGTACAGAACTGGAAAAACAATAAAGTTATTCCTACCATGTGACTGTGAGAGTGAATCATGGTCCTTGTTCCTATTGTGCAGCAGAAAATGGGAGTGTGGGAATGTGTAGAGACATTCAAATAATCATTAATCCTTTTCTACTTGTCAATCAAAGATGTTGTACTCTTGGGGTGAGAATATGTTTGGCTGAGAACAAGCTTTTAGTAAAATAGATTTGGCAGATGCATATTTGCAGATGCTCATGAAAGATGAATCATGACATTTCCTGACAACAAACCAAAATGTCTGTTTTGCTACTTTCTTTCCCTTTGGGTATTGCATCAGCAATATATATAATATATGTATGTGTTTGTGTATAAATCAATTATGGACTAAGAAAGAAAATTCTTGGCTTTCTACATCAGAACACAACCATACCGTAACAATATCCTGGTCACAAGAAAAATGGTGAAGACATCTGAAATAATTGAATAGCTTCTTTTGGTTTGGTTTGATTTGGGTTAGTTTTTTTGGGTTTTTTCCTTAATATTTTCCTTTGAATTAATTGGCCTTGTAAGGAGGATGACTCTGGCTATCCCCAAACTCCCTGTTTTTGTAATATCTACCCATTAAAATTCTAGTAAGCCTTTGAAGTTGAATGCTGCTACCTGCACACTGCGAGCTGTGGCCTCCCAGGTGATATCTACACGAGATCCATCTAGTCTGACCTGTTGCAAACCCAGAGCATCAAATCAATATCAGTGAGACTCACAGAGGCCCTCTAAACAAGGAGGCTACTAATGCAACAAAGGTAGAAATAAATTTGTCATTGAAGGCTTCAGTCTGTTACTAAATTTTATACTACCTTTCTTCACAAGAAAGGATTTTCCCCTAAAAATAAATGTAAGGGTATCAATTAGTTCTTTAAAATGGGTTTAATAGCAAATAACAGCAATGCACCAGGGTAGTTCTTTACTCACAGATGGAGCACAATAGTTACATTTGTCCAAATATTATCTTCCAGGCAGCATCCAGCCTTGGCATGAAGAAATCCACAGCGGCTGTTCCTCTTGACTGCATTGTTCCAGCAAAACATTTATGAAGCCAGTTTTGCCCCACTTTGAAAAGTTCAGCTGCATCTCCCAGAGGAAGCTGTCCTGGTATTTATCGTTTCCCCACCCAGATTAGGGAGAACTGCCACAATCACTGGGGAGAGCACACAGCACCTTGCAAAAATGACAAACCCTTGGTTTGAGCATGGAAAGTATTTCATCAGCGGGGCTTTAAACAGACTGTGTTTGCTTGCCATCACTCACTGTTTTTGTATTCAAATAGTCAGGGCAATCACTGCTCTTTGCAGATGTAATCAAGCTGCAGTGCAGGATTCTGTTTCTGGCTAAGGATGTTTATCTGTTATTAAGTATAATATATTGAAAGTCACAGCAGCGCTGATGGGTCAGCGCAGACGCCTTCCATCATGAGTTACCGAGATGCATTTCTTCAAAAAAAACCTCATAGATGAAATGTTTTCAGCTAGCTGAGGTTAATAAAGATAGGTCCTTCATCATCTCAAGGAATGGAGCCAATAATGAGTAACAGAAATAATACCATAAATCATTCTTTATATAGTAGGATTGACTATTATTTGCTAAAATGCCTTTCATGGTGGATTTGCATGCTCTTGCTCATTGAATGACAATAAGAAAGCAAGGAAGAAAGGTCACAGGGGATGCAAGGAGGTAAGATACTGCCGTGCACTACTGTATTTTATGGCAAGGTATTGATTTACAGGATAAACTACCAGATTGTCCTGCCTACAGGATCAGGGGATGTGGCCAGCACGGGAGTCTGTTCACGTAAGGAACAATCCCCGATCCTGGCGTTTGAACAGGCACAAAGACCTGGGCACTCCTGAAAGGCAGCTGCAATAGAAATGCGTGTTTTATTGCTGCTGGATCCCTCCTGGATGTGCAGGGGTGGGCTTTGCTCACAAGATGGCACTGTTGATTATTGCACACTCCTCGGGAGCCTTCCCCAGCCCGGGCAGCCTCCCAGGAGAAACCACACAGGGTGGACCTCCCTCGGGAGCTGCGTCCCCACCCCTGCGGATCCCCTGCTGCATCACAGGGCTTCTCCAATACCAGAAACCGTCGGGATGAAATGCACAACTCTCCTCTAAATCCCAATATCCAAAAATGTCAGTCTTTATTTTCCTGTTCTTATTAATCTAATGTCAATAGAAAGTATTTATTTTTTTTTTTTTCTTCCATCTTTACAGATGGCTTTTCCCCCGTAGAAAGCAGATACTCTCTAGACTGGTAGGATTCTAAGTGTCCAGCCTCTGCTGCATTTTCTTTAGCAGCCAAATATTCCACATTATTAACAGGAATGGTTATCAATGGCTGTTTGCAATGCAGATATGCTCGGGTAGTTTTGGAGACTGTATTGAGCAATATTCAAACCTTATAGGACCTTTCTCTCTGTGTCCCAGAGATTGCATCCGACCAGACACACTCACAACAGGTAAGAACTGAGGAATTTTCTGTTCAAATTCAGCAGTGATCCCTTGATTACCAGCAGCACCCATAAAAATCGGACAAGTTCACAGGACTTTCACACAGCTCTTACTCAGAGAGTGAGAAGTAAAAGGTTTATCATTGCCACTGAAGATTATGACGTATTCTGAGAATTGCTTAACTGCAGGAAAGCAAAAGAACCTGGGACTCACTAATTTTGTCCAAGTCCAGAATAAGAGACAAGGATTTTTAATGAACATTGACAACTAGGGGAGATTTGTGTCAGTCAATGAGAAAATAAAACATTCCAGAAAGGGAAAATCACATATTTTTCTAACAGCAAGCCTAAGTTAACTTCAAAGACAAAGCAAAATGAGCAACCATGCCAGAAACAGGGAAACAAACCACAGCTGCCAAGACGAGTTAACAGAGCTTTTGGCTGCAGGTGTTCTGACCAACTACAGCGATCAGGGCATGGAGAAACACCCAGGATGAGCTGAGACAAAACTGGCACATTCCCATTATGTAAGAAATGAAGATCAGGAATGCTTCTTTCAAAACAAGAGCATTAAAGACTCTTATTTACCTGCTGTAAAACTGAAAAATGCTTACCCATGCGTTGCTACTGGGTTGTATCCAATAACAAAACCCAATCTTAAGTAAATAAAATTTGCTGTGTTTGCTCTTGAGCGTCACATGCAAGATGAAGCTTTTCTTAAAGATTTGCTGGATGTCCAAGGAGACAATATTTCCTTTGGACATTTAGCAGATGCATTTAACATTATAATAATAGTAAGGATCCATTTCAGTTCCAAAAATCCTCAATATCCCAACAGTCCTTCAATCCCAAGAGTCCAAAAAATCCTCTATAGTCCTCTTCTAGTCCAAATCCTGGCTGAGACAGCATCTGTAATGCAGCCAGCTTTGCTTACACATTGCAGTTCTGACTGCGCCCACAGCTGCAGATCACTCAGGTTTGGTGTCACCTGTGATCTAACACAATATGTGAATACTAAGATACATAGATATAATCTTAAACTTGCCATTTCCTGCCTTGCATGGTTAGTTAAAAATTTGCTGCTAACTTTAGTAAAGAATTTGTATTAAATTGATTTTTTTTCCCCCTGCACAACACAGATTTTGGAGATATGGAAGATTTTTGAAGGACAAGGGAGCAATTTCAATGTTAAATTTTCTCAGCTTGGTGGTAAAGCTATCACAGAACTCTTGTGGTTGATCAAGTGCAAGGATGCTTTTTCTCCCCTCCATTGTCCACCATGTAGCTCTTTCTCCAACACTTTTTCTCATTAAATTATTTTTAACAGAGCAGAGTGCTCTGAATCCGTCTGGGCCAGTGGCCCTGCCTTGATTTTCGTTATTCTCTCTTTTCTTCCCCCTGTTCAGTCACCAAGGCTGCCAAACCATCAGCTATGCCCTTGCCCTGTGAGCATGACAAGGCGTTTTGACCTTGATTTCCTTTCCTTTCTCATTCCTAGAGGTATCTCTAGCCAAAACCACAAATTTGACTGGTGCCTTGGAAACACACTTTTCTACTCCAGACCCTTCTCATCTGGCCAAATGGAAATATGAAGTGATAAACATTCTGGGACCAGGAGGATGGTGTGTGTGTGTGGTTATGCATGGCATGCGCTCTGTCTCCTTGCATAATTAATCATGTTTAGTGATGCTAATAAATCCCACCATAACAGAACATGAGTTGGATGTTCTAGTGCCCAGGAACAGGCTAGCCTCTCTTTAATGGCTTGCTACCACCTCGATTTTATTAGTGTTTCTTTCCCACTCGCCAGATGATTTTCCTTTTCCCTCCTTGCGCAGTCTGTACCCCAGCTCAGGCTGGGTTCCTGCTGCCATCCGTGAGGAGCCTGAACACAGACCCTGCAAGGGAGGTCTGAGGTGCACTGTGGGAGGAACTTGCCCTTGGCTGCTGCATGCAAGACCCACTACCACTGATATTTCAGATGCCCCAGATTATGACCTACTTTACTGTGTATTACTCAGAACGAATGAGTAAGACATTTCTGAGGATGATAGAAACCCGGTATTTTGTGTGGTAGCAGGGAAGAAATTCTTTCTTAAACATTAGATCAATTTTGGAATTCTTGTATCAATGATTAAAATTCCCTGGGGTTCGCCAGGCAGTCTGCTGAAGTACTGAATTGATTTTCATAGGTTACAAATCACATCTGGGGGCTTTAACTGAAATGCAAGGTGCGTGTTCCCATACATATGGGATTGTCTAACTGCTGAAAGACCGAATAGCCTCCATAAATAGATTTACTGTTTGGCAAAATTACAGCATTTGTGGGTAATTCATCCAGTACTGGCACCAGAAATTGAGTTTCCAGCCTATTCTGCAAGCCTTGTGTGGAACAGGCCTGTGAGTGAGACAATCATTGAAGCATGTCCCTGAGTGCTTGGCTGCTATAGCATCAGAGATCCACTGAAGGCACTGGAGCCTTCTCCTGACTTTTATGGGCTTTTCATAACATCTTCTATGAATCAGTTTTCCAGGTGTAAGAGGAGAATATGAATAAGAGCTCTTTCCTCCTGTAATATGTCAGGTCTGTTTAGACTGGAGACCCTTTTATGGCAGATCTGTCTTTCATCTGCAGGCCCCATGCACAGAACGGTTGTTCCCTGCCCTGGAGGGCAGCTAAGAACTACCACAATGTTGTGCTCCAGGTCAAATCACTCTTAATTTATGGAAGCTCAAATGTGAGGATTTGCACTCCCGTGTAGATTAAACTTGCCACTTGAGAAGCAAGTCCTGAAAGAGCAGTGGCTCAGATTCTGAAAAAAAGTTTTGAAAAATGAAATAAATAGGTCAGTGTGTGGAATCAGTTCTTGCAGTAGCTGCATGGCAACTTCATGGACTCAACACTCTTCATTTAAATCTGCATTCATCCATTATTATTTTTTAGTTAATTATGTGACTGCATTAATCTTAGAAGATATCTGAACCCAATGAAATTTCTTATTATTCCCTTTAACACTGGCCTCTTTTTAGCCATATACTGCAATATAATACCAACATCAGAATGGTAACTTCATGAAAGATCAGCACCTTGATCTCTAACGCTCCTGGAGCAAAAAAAATACCATAACTTAAAAAAAACCCCAAAAAACAACAAACCCCCCCCACCCCACCCCACTATGTTCTGTTGCCTTTTTAATCTACAAATGAAAGGCTGAGATGACACCCAAGCAGGAAAAAACACAAAATAAGCATGCTTACCATGCAAATAAACTTCATTAATAGAGAAGACAGACACTTCTCTGGACCACTCAAAATGTTCCATGTGAGTAGATTTTTCTGCTGTTAGAAATAAGGTTTTCTAATGCAATCAGCATTACATAAAGTCATTGGCACCTCCTGGATTGTTTATCAATATATGTGTAAATGAACAGTAGATGTAGAGATTAAAAGTTTTAGCCTATTTTAATTATGCTAAGGTTTAAAACATGGAATATAAAAAGATATATTCAGGCTACCTCATCAACTTAAAATTATGGTTACGTTTCTTACTATCTATGTTTTCCATTTTTTGTGTTAATTAAATGGCCTTCCCCAACCTGTATTTTATATCCATGATTTTAAATTTCAACTGGTGGTAGGAATACAACATTCTAATCGGAATAATAAAAAAAAATCTATATAGTTAGAATACTCAATCAAATAAAGAAGACCAATTAGAAGTTTCCTATCCTAGTTCACTACCAAATACTTGTACCTAAATACTGGATTTAGCTTTGCCCTTGGGGTTTGTATCCATGCCTTCAACAACCTCAAATAGTGAGTTCTGCTAAAATATCTGCAGTATATCTAACAGCCTTGGCTGTAAAATTCTATTTTGGGCCAGAACAAAAATGGGAAGGGGCTTCACAAGGATTGCAGAATGTCAACACACTGTAGTAGCTACTCACAGCTTGGCAGTTTTGCAAAATTTCAGCACCCGGTCCTTTCAAGACTTGCTTGTGGAATGGGAAATGTAATTACAAAATTGAAAGAAGCAAAAGTTTTGCCTAAACCTTATTGTAGTCTATTTCTAATAGAAAAAAATTAAAAATACTTTTTTTTTTTTCCCCCAGAAAACTTTCATCTTGCATGGCACACCTTTCTTGTCCTTATGTTCATTGACGGTACTTTGACATAAAAGTGGCTGACCATATTTGCAGTGAGAATTAGCAGGAGGTTAAGAGAGAAAACAGAGCTCCAAGTCCTTACTGCCTCTACTACCACTGCTCTGGCTGCTGCTAGGAAGGTATGGGGCAGTATATG
Source organism: Hirundo rustica (assembly GCF_015227805.2). Lineage (NCBI taxonomy): Eukaryota > Metazoa > Chordata > Aves > Passeriformes > Hirundinidae > Hirundo > Hirundo rustica. The sequence continues at coordinate 20,056,409 of NC_053459.1, forward strand.
GATTTTCAGGGCTAGTCCAGAAATTATCCAGCTCTATGGAACTTCCTCTGCTGCCAGAACGTGATCTTAAAAGGCAAAAAAAATCCCCAATTGATATGCTCAGGTTTTGAGAATCACATAATATTTTTACTCTGAAAATAATTAGAAAGTGAGGACTCATGATAAACTCAAGTCTCTGAAGAGCTGATTCTCACTAATCTAAGTATAAATAAAAGTGGCATACAAAATCACTTGATCACCAACGATGTGACTGCAGTTGCCCACCTCTGCCTCAGTATCATGCTAAAAAGGATCCTTTTATAATCTGCTCTTCAAAAATCAGAGAAACCATTAAATAGACACACACACGGGCACACATGCAGCAATCCTACATGGATTATTATTTTTTTTTGCACTTGAACACATGTTCTATGCTCCATCTAACTTGTAAACAATCCAAACTACTCTAAACTTCTACAAGTGTGGGTTTTTGCAGTCTGCTTTCATTTAGCAATAGATCTTTTACAGTAATTGTTACTAATTTCTTTGTACTGTACATAAATACTTTAATGCTTACAAATGAGGCAACAAAGAAAACCAATTTGACATTTAATGTTCCACACAGAAATCACAGACACATTGTCAAGGAATTAATTAAAATTACAGTTACATGATAATGACACCAACAATAAACACTCATATACAGGTAATAAATTAACTCATTAATTCAGCCACAACACAGTTGTAAATAACTATATAAAAATAGCAAACATATTATATCAGAGCTATAAATGTTCCCTGTTTTTAATTCTGCGTTTGCTTCTTTGGTTGTTTCCAAATAATTAGGCTTTAATGGGATGTTAAAATGTAAATTTATTAACGAATCTGTAATAAATTGGTTGGAAATGTCCTAAAAACACTTCAAAAGGCTTCACAGGCTTTTTCAAGGTCTGTCTTACTCGTGAAAACAAGAATCACAAAATAAAAGCATTGGATGTGCATGTATATATATAAATATTTATATATATATGTGCATATATATATATATAAATATATGGAGGCACACACAAATTATAGACATGTATATCTGCAGGTTCAAATGTCTTTCTGCCAAATACATTTCACTGAGGGAAGCAAGAGCAACAAATCCTTCAAACACTTGTAGCAAAAAATAGGCCATGCACGTGAACTGTTTGAATTCTAATTAGCAGTAATTCTCCGGTTTTTATCAGAAACTTTGGGACTGTACTGCAGCCCTTCAGAGGCAAAACCCCCAGCACAGGGCAGCAGCAGATCCCTGATACCAGCTTGCCACAGGAGAACATCCCAAGAGCATCTGGTGTCATTTTGGGTTGCCGTGGTTTTCTGTCAGAAAGAAACCCCATCAATTCATCCTTATGAGACACAAGTCAGGAAGCCCAAGGACATCTGCCCTTTACTCAGTGGCATATAAACACCTTGTTTTGTTTCTCCTGGAGCTGTTTCCGTGGTGTAGTTTTGGAAAACAGAGCTGACTGATGTAGGCAGGAGGTGCTGCAGGTATCCTGCTGCTAAAGCTGGTGACTTTTCCTGCTGCTGATAAAGGAGTATCACCCACAAGCCCACACAACACCTGGATGCTTTATAATCTGATCATTTTAATCCTGCAGCGTTTTCAGTAAAATAAATTTTGTAGGCACGATGTGAATTTGATTTACTGATCCAGTCTTTGATAGGGAACTTAATCAGAGATTTCACTACAGAGCAGAGCAGGATCACATCTGCAGTGGCAAAACCCGTGGCGTGCTCCCAAGCTACCAGTCAGCAATGGTTTTACTCCCCACACACTTATTTATTACAAATGACTCACTGGGTTTTTAAAATGGTATCTAAAATGAAATAGGATATCACTAAGCCATATAAGGGAGATTTAGATTGTCCAGTATCTTTCAATGTAGACCACAAATTTCTTGAAACAACCTGCCCTAGTTTATGCTTAATGTTAGAATAGGCCTGTTAAAATGTTAAAATAAAGCAATGCTTCAAAGTTTAATATTTGGAGCACATACACAGTTTCTTCACAAATATCTTATTTCCCACCTCGTAGTAAAAGTGTGCTACTCCTTAGTAGGACTGACACATTCTTCACTTAAACCATAACCAACTTTTTTCAGTTTTTATTAATCTATAAATTGTCCAGGCTATGCTTTCCTCATAATAAAATGTATTCTGAGCAAGTTAACTATCTCAAACTGCAAAATATGAGCTAGTTTATTGCCATTTCTATGATAAGTATAGAAATCAGTTTGGTACTCGTGAGTTTGGTAGAACAGGTTCATTACAAGAATAGTAAAGTGCACAGCAAGTAAGGATGTGCCATTCTTCCCCTGGGCCTTGTTCTGAAAAACCCACTACTGGATGGTCATAAAGTATTCCAAGGGCGTTTAAAAACAAAAATTAGATTCTGCTTAAAATTGCATTTACTTTGGCTATTCTGCCTGCATGTTTATGTAATAAAAATGTATCTCAAAACCAATAACATACTGTTTTTAATACTAAACTTACCATTTCATTGACAAGAATGACAAGACCATAACAACAGTAAATTTACATGTATGTCTTGTGTCCAACAATGGCTACATTCTTTACAAAAATTGCAAAGTTCACAAAGTTATCAATTACAGATGAATTGGTGTCCAGCTTTTTTACAGCTTTTTTTCTCTCTGAGTATCTCAAAAGGTAACAGTATCAGCTGAAACATAAAAGGACATTTCAATTGTTTTCCCATCTAAATTTGCCATTGTACCATGCCAGCATCCAATACTATACGTGCGTGCAACAGAATCAGAAACAGTGGGTACAGGCATGATTTTTTGCCATTAGTTTGAAAAAGTATTCTAAAACTAATGTATTTCCAGGGGAAAAAAACTCAAAAATGGTATCCGAGAGGATAAGGAGCAATTTTCAAGCTACGCAAATAATTTTCTGTTGATCAATAAGGCTAAAATGATTCCTCTAAATCGAGGAATTTGCCAGTGAATTGTCTTTAAGTGCTCTCCTGATGGAGGCGATGGAAGGGGAAATCCAAAAAACAACATAGATGCCTTTTATCCATAGCAGGGGAAGGGAACCAGAGAGCCAAGCCAGGCTGATAGACTCCCTCATAATTTGCTATTTCAGGTGAAGGGAACCAATGAGCTGGATAGGCCTTAACATAATATTGTCCCAGAGTAGCAGAGAGGGGATCATTAAAGACAAGATGGGCCTTGGCGTGATTTTTGCCAACCCTGTGAAAATACACTTGGCATTACTTGTGGTGAGACAGGAGCTAACCAAATTGCTGATTTTGCATAATTTTAAGGCCCGGGAATATCTACAAACTGCAGCAGAACTGCTGAACTAACAAATGGCTGATTTAACACAATAAATAGCACATAGGAAAAATAATGCAGGAACAGCATCGTAAGGACAGCTGCAGAATGAGGGGGAGAGGAATTATTTGAAAGGAACTTTGCCTCTGGAATATGGAATACTAAAATGGGAAAATATGGGAGTTGGTTTCAGGAAAGCAGTTTCCCAAAGAAACCAGACAACCTCTGTCCTGGGAAAGTGACTCAGCACAAACAGTGAGTGTCAGCTTGGGAAACTGAGGAAGCAGGGAAGAGAAAGCCAGAGGTTCTGGACTCTTGAGGGGATGAAAGAAAACTCAGAAAAATTCCAAGGTGGGACCAGCAGAAGCAGAGCAGCATTAAAACCCCTTGCTGGTAGGAGACAATTGCCATGGAAGCGATACCTTCTTCAGGAAGAGCGTGGTGTGAGTGTGGAGCCCCGAGCTGTGAGCGTGGACTCCAAGGACCAACAGCAGGGTCTGCTGGGCTGGCACAGCTCAAGGAGTCGGGAATGCTTGTCACAGCCACGACTGTGCCTTTCACATTGCTGTGGCTGGATGCTGAGCAGTTTGCTACAGCTGCCCATTACCATTATCATCATTAGAGTTCTCTCGTGAGGCTATTAGAGCCATTTGCCATCCACTGGCAGTCTCTTAATTACCTGCGTATCCTGATTGTCTGTTGTTATTGATCAATGATGGCTTATCCGTCTCACAGTTAAATATTGATAAATCATAGCTGCATTTGGTACTGCCTTGCTTAAATTTATACAAGCTAGTAATCAGGGTAAGTTTTTAAAAGCTCTCCTATATATTTCATACAGTCAGTCTCTTTATTCTCTGTGTGATATGTTGGGCAATCCTTTCTTTCTCCATTTACAGGTCAAATTAGGCAAAACCATTTGCCCCTGTGTATGGAAATCAACCCACACAGATGCTCTTCACAAGAAAGATCCATTCCCAGCTAAAGAGATTGTGATCAAAATTAGAGTTCATTCAGGAAACAGAGAAAGAGAAAGGAAGTGTGAAATACAACTGTAAGAGTCACTGTATATTTCTCAAAGCTCTGGTCCCACTGAGCACTCAATGAGTCAAGAGTTCAGCCCCCATTCCCCACTCACTGTGTTGTTTCAATTTGTGTCATTTTCTCTCACTATCCAATTCTATTTTAATTGGTAATATATTAATTTTCCCCAAGTTGAGTCTATTTTGTTTGGGACAATCATAGTTAGGTGATCTTCCTGCCTTTATCTTGATCCACAATTTTTTCTCCTCTCTTTCCCTGTGATGAGGGGAGACCTCATTGGGGTCTCCAGCTTCCTGATGAGGGGGAGAGGAGGGACAGCCACTGATCTCTGCTCCATGGTGACAGTGGCAGGACCTGAGGGAACAGCCTGAAGTTGTGTCAGGGGAGGTTTAGACTGGATTTTAGGAAAAGATTTTTCACCCAGAGAGTGGCTGGGCGCTGGAACAGCTCCCCAGGGAAGTGGTCACAGCCCCGAGCCTGACAGAGTCCAAGGAATGTTTGGACAATGCTCTCAGGCACAGGGTTGTGAGTGATTCTCGGGGGTGTTCCCTGCAGAGCCAGAGGCACACTTGATCCTCCTGGGCCCTTCCAGTTCAGGATATTCTGTGGTTCTGTGGTTCCTCCCCATCCTGCTGAGGAGGGAGAGGGCTGCGGGTTTGACCACAGCTCAAGGCCAACCCACCCCCAAAACCCCCAAGAGCTGTAGTGAGAGAGTCCTGTTGCTGTGGCTGTGAAGGAAAGGCTTGGATGAGACTTAGCCATCACCTTGAGCCAGATAGCCAAGCTTACTGTAACAACTGACCTTCACCCACTGGCTGACAGCGAATCCATCCAATACTTCAACTAAAAGAAGGACGAATTTTATTTCCACTCACAGGAAATTCTACTGCAAAAGTGCGACTTCTTTTCTGGAAAAAAAATCCTTTGAACTGTTAGACTACTTTTTCCACATTTGCATCCAAACCAATTTCCTTTAGGACAGGAAATCTTGGAACTACAACAAAGAGAAATCAGAGGTTTTTTAATAGTCTACCACTTAGAACAGCTGTATAATATTAAGTACAATTGACACAAAGCATGTCTTGAGAGCAGCTGAAAACACTCAGTGCAGAGAAAATACCACTTTTCTGCCATGCCTTGGTCTCTTTTTTAAATTTGCTTTCAGTCTGCAGGAGAAAGAAGAGAAAAGATTAGAAAAAAATGAGGAGAAAGATTAGAAAAAAAAAAACTGACCTGGTCTGTGGTTTGTCCTATACTTGTGTTATTTCACCAGCCAGCCCTGACTCACCTCTCACTTAGTGAGAAGCTGCTCACTAAGGACCAAATTCCCTCAATAAGTAGCACGGCACTCACACACTGGGCAAGGCGTTCTTGCAGCCATGGTGACAGAGGGCAGCAGCTGAAGATTCTGGGGAATGAATGCTCCTTTTACCTCATGTTTAACTCAATTCGTCTCTTCCCCGAATGCTAGTGGTGAGAACTACAAGCAAGGCATGGGGTGGGATTCTCTGATCAACAGAGGAAGAAGTACTGTCATTAAAGGCCACTGGAATCATTGACTCCCTCCCTGCAGAGTTCCAAGTGGAACTTCATTAAATCTGTAGCTTTGACTACCTTGGCTGGAAATTACAATGCAGGGTTTATTACCTACTGTAGTCCTCTGATGTACATTTCACTTATCATGGATTATGAATTAATAGAGGCATGATTTTAGATAAAGGGATGGAAGGTAAATGTCAGCAGATGATAATATTCTCTGTATCAACATAACTTTTCATGTTGACTCTGTAGAACCTTCCCTTGAGGCTCAATCTGGCAGCTTGTGATTTATGAAACAGTTTAAGTTGTATATTTGATAATCAACTAACCCAATTACTTCAGTCATTATCAATCTTCTTGATAATTTTGGTTTCATTCCAATACCTCTTGGTGCTTATGAGAAGGCTCTGTTGCTATCAAGGGAAAGTAGGTCACATTTCAGTCTGACTGGGCTGCAATATCTGACACTGGATCATCTGCAAGAAGCAGAAAGTTATCAGCACTGGAAAACTAAGAACACAGTCTTTAATCTGTGTTTGGGGCTTTTTGTTTGTTTTCTTTTCCCTCCTCCAGACATCCCCAAGTGATGATGCTATTGAAACCTGGCCCATCTAATAATCTTTCTGGCCATCTGAGTATTTATCATGGCACTCAGTCTTGAGGATGGGCTTGAATTCAAGTTTGCTAAACCTGACAATTTTATTCTAGTTTCTGCAAATAATAATGACAACAGCAATTTTTTTTTTTTTTTTTTTTTTTTTTTTTTTTTTTGGTACAATTTATTATTACTGTCGGGCTTTGTGTCTATGCTGCTTCAAAAAAAAAAAAAATCTTTTTATGTCTTTCTTATTTTTATATTAACAATTTCTTCTTTTACCAGATGCAAACCATTTGATGTTGCTAAGCTTACACACAGCCATTGTTATTATTATCAGTATTAGTAATGAAATCATTATCATTCTCATCACTAAAAGCGAGCTCATTATCTGATAAGTCAAAATTTCCTCCCAAAGATCTTGAGGTATTTTATTTTCCTCATTTATATTCTCAGAAGTCATTTCTTCCTCACTTGCTGGAGATGAAAATGCACCCTCCATAAATAAGCTGCCATTCTGCTCATTATGCAGCTTTGATTATTAATTTTTCTCATCTCCTTTGCAGCCCAAGAATGATTGCATCTTTAACTGGTTTGTGGCTCCCAAAGGATTGCCTGTAAAAAGCAGCTTTTGGGGTTAAGTTGTGGGTTTGTGGGTTTGTACAATGCTGACCCAGCTCCTGAAATCCAAGGGCGCTGGCAAGACTGACAGCTGAGCCAAGACCTTGGGGAAGAATTGATAATAATGACACCAGTGATGAGCTGGCCTTTCCCTAGGGCAAAAGAAAGGTTTCCCATCTTCACACAAGGGCAGATTGTGGGGCTCTTTGGGATGTCCACAGGCCAGGATTTGGGCTTTGATGATCCTTGTGCATCCCTTGACACTCAGAGTATTTTATGGCTTTATGATTCTCCCATGGGCCAGGTGAGCTGCTACACCTCAGACTGGCTTTTCAATGTTCACAATGTTCACTGTGCAAGTGGGTGGCTCTTCTGTAAATCCCAGTTCTGCACAAATACCTGCTAAATCCTTCCCCTGTGCAGAACAGCAACTCCAAGGCTGCTCCTAATCCTCACCAGCCAAATGTTCTAGTGTAGAATACTGACTGTCATCACACTATCTGCAGGATGAGGTTATAGTTTGACTTTCCCTCATCAGGTTTTGTTTCATCCCTCTCTAATTTCTTCTTGACACTACACAGATGATGAGATTTTGGTTGTTTTTGATTTTTTTTCCCCCCAGATCTGTTTATTTGACCTGGGAATCTTTTTCTCCTACACTCTTCTGAAATGCCACTTCATTGTGTACCTGGGGTCAGGAACGGACTTGCCCAACAAGAAGTGCCAGCACATGGAGAGCAGAATATTTGGGAGTAAAATATAATTAGTCTGGGACAGAGGTGGAGTTGCTTTGGTTTTGTTGTTCTGTTTTTGTTCTGCTTTTCGCTCACAAAGAAATATTTCTGATGATGTGGTAGAAAACTACCTGATGTGTGAGCTGTAAGTGGCCTTTTAAAATTCAATTAACTTTATTTAATGGGTTTCATGCATTTGTAATATCAAGGAGTCACATTACTGAAAATTAGTTTCAGTAATGTTCTTCTGATATTACTGCACAGCTATTTGTTGCCAAATGGAAAGAAAGCTCATTACTGGACTTAGTTTCTCACAGAGATATTGCTTTACCCATCTTCCCTCACACGACATAAGATTATGTATTCATGCGTGCAGCTAAATAATATTTTTAATCTGAGATTATCTTGACCCCTATAGAAAACTGAGTTCTTCTGTTTGTTTAGTCAGGAACTTTCACAGCCAGGGAAAGAATTTACATTCTTCATTTCCATTTAATGCACAGTTTAAATTCTCAAATTCTCATTTTTTACTCAAATTATGCCTAGAGAGCGGCATAACAAGGTGCTTTCGCCTGCACCATCCTGACATCAGCCACTTAACCAGGCTGTGGCACTAAGCAAATTTTTCTAACAGCTTCATATCAAGCACTCACCATTTCTTCCCAATGTACTGGGCAAAGATCACTTAGTATTTAATTCAGCCAGACTTTTGGAGGAGAAATCCAGATTGAAGCCATGTCTTGAAAGCTTTCAACTTTGCTTCCTCCTAGAAATAACACAATATTGAAAGGATCTGGAATTTTCATGCAGATCTTATAGGTTATTATTCAGTTCGGAAAAAAAAAAAAGTGGCTTTAAAATGTCACATAAGTATTTTGCCAACAACAGAAATGTCAGCACTATATAAGTAAACTTGCTAAAAATAAATTTAATGCATGGGAACAAAATGAATCCATTTCAAGGCCACTGTTTCAGCAGAAAGATGGAAACCAAGGAGAGATAATTTTTAAGGGTATATGGCAAATATGTTTCATCATCACTGACTGAACCAAACCTGGGAATTCATATTTTCTCTGTGTTTTGCTATTAATTGCAGGCTGGTCAAAACTAAAAAAAAAAAAATATTAAACACAGAAAAAACTATGGCAATTTAACTTTGAATTTATACCTGCTTTAAGTAGAAAGACTGCATTTGGTATGTTATGAATCTTGGTTCATTTCAGACAGCACTGTAGCATTTTATAGATTTTCCATAAAATAAATCATATTTTATATAAAAATATATAACTTTTGCAGTACTTATCTATTTTTCTGTGATGATTAACCTAGGGAGCAAACTATGCTGGCTAAATTAGATACATTGCTTGAAAGCAATCAGAAACAACAACAAAAAAATCAAACCAAACAAAGCTATTTTCTTTTATTCCTTCTCTCACTTTAATTTTCTGGCTTCTCTGGTACCTAGCAGAGAAATTTCTAAGGTTTCTAATTTTTAATCTTACATTAAATTTAATACTACTGTAATATTATAGTTAAAGTCCCAACCAATAAACAAGCAACAACTTGCATTTGTACATTTTCATGACTTTCATGGAAAAAAACATCTGGAAAACTTAAAAACTTTATACTTTATATGAACTATACATACATATTTGTCATGGGAACTCCAATTAAGCATCATCAGCCAGCTCTTCCCTGGAATTTGGATGACTTAACTCATCCCAAGTCAGCTGATGCTTTATTTCCTACTCACATTCATTCACACCAGAATTTCTATGAGGTCAGAAAATATTTAAAGTGACAAAGAAATTTAATTATGAAATAAGGCACAGAGAGGATTATAATTTTTGATTCCTTATCCAAAATAATGGAGAAACTAATCCAAGCTGTTAATTTCCCCTTTTCTCCTGAGACAGACCAAAACAAATTACCAGGGTTTCTACTTATATTGTGATTATAGATTGCAAAAAGTTCTCACCTGCATATACTCACAGCATGGTTTAAGAAATACAAAAATGTCTTTTTTGTTAACAACTGAATCCCCTGCAGGTGATTGAAAAGTTCTTGAAAATGCCGAATTTAGAGACCTTTAAGAGTGATATCTTTACAATAAAAAAACCTTGATATATTTCCTAAATAATTACAATAAACAATGTCAGAAAATTACAAACATTCTTCCCCTAACAGTGGCAATATAGCTTTAGCAGAATTTTAGTTATGTGATATTCTTTTTACCAGTGCAACATGGAAGATTTTTTAGCTATTTATCTGAGTTAGAAATTGTCCAGAACAATTCTTATAAAGAGACAGAGGTTTTGTTAGTGTTATTGAACTTACCACAGGGAACAATATGATAAAAACTCAGAGGTAGGCACAGGAGACTTTGCTCTATTTTATTTGGCACAGTCATATCATGGACATGAGTCTATTACCTTTTGGGAGAAAAGTTGAAAAATATGATACCTTCATAATCCAGGGAGGTGATGGAGTCACCACCCCTGGAAGTGTTCAAGAAATGACTGGATGGGAAACGACTGGGTTCTATGATCAATGAAGACAATCAATAAATTGTATGGCAAGAGCTACAAGTAAACTAGGATAAAAAATGTAAAAAACCAAACGTTTATGCCAAGCAAAACAGTAAACCAATTGTAAGAGGTCATAATTTCACCCACAGGACAGGGAAATACAACCATGGCAAGCATGGCGGAGGAACCCCAACCCAGCAAAAATGCAGTAGTTTTTCTTCCCTATGGAAGAACCACACCAACAAAAACTGTGAGCATTCCCACAGTGGGCTAGGATTGTTTTGGGTACCACTTCTCTTTGTTCCGTTCCTCAGGCTCTGTGGAGCCTCACAGTAACTCCATGGTTACGTGGGGGCTCTGCCTTTGAGGGCAGAGCACAGCAGGCATCTTCCTGCTGGTTTAAAGAGTTTCTTTGCCTTCCACAGGCCACCCTGGCTCATGCAGAAAAGCAGTTTCCTACTGAATACAACAGTGGACTGTAGATCTTGGAGGGTTATTTCCTGAATTCTCATGAACAGCTCTGGGCATTGCATTAATGCCTAATTTCCCTGAACATACACTGGAAAAATTATACTTGCTGCACAGAATAAAGCACTTACCCAGCCTAAAATTCTGAACAGATCTTTGTGGCCTTCCAGCTGCTCCAGATATTATTCCTCTGTGCTCTTCCTGTTCTGCTTTGATATATGATGCTGCACAAGTTTCAGACTTTCAAGTATCATTGATAGATTCAGCCACTTTTAGTTTTTAAATGGCTTTTCTGTCCTTCATTTAAAGGGGCCAAAAAAAAAAAAAAAATCTTGTAACACTCAACACGTGCTAGAATTGCCAGGAGATAAATTGTCTCTGATTTTAAATGTGTATTAATGGGTCAATATTCTCCTTTCTTGCTATATACAGATCTCTCATTAATTACATTGTCACTATAGCTGCAGAATGAATTTGACCTTATTCGTTGAGCACCATGTTTTAGTATTAATAGTTTTTGTTCTTAACAGCAATTGGGAAATACAGCCAGACATGGTGATTGATATATTCCGATTTTTATAGCATGGTTCTACTCATTCAAAAGATGCAATATGGAAGAGGGAATCAATAACAATTTCTTTCTTTAAAAAAGATTTCTTTTTTCTTTAAAAAACCAAACCAACAAACAACCCCCCACATGCGCTTGGTCCTGGGTTTATATAAATTTAATACTGACCTGTAAAACTGATTTCCTGTATGTGTCAAATACAATAGAAAAGACCTGAATTTGAACCATCATGCATCTCTGGGCTGGGGTCATCAGCATAGGCATTTGTTCAATTTGGAAAGTTTTTTCAATAAAAAGATAAAATAAATATATAGCTAAGTGTGTCCAAGTAAAAAAATGTATCAAGCTAAAGGGTAATTTTTTAGAAAGCATAATGCCTTCAGTTCTAAGCAAACAGGGCTCTGGTCTGAAGTCCTGGTGTGGAAAAATAGCACCAATTAACTCATTTTAGTTAGTTGGTGAAATATTTTTTATCAGGAAGAAAGGGAGCACAATAGGAATATTCTGCAACGGATAAAATATGAATGAACTGGAATGTAGACACACATTTTCTCAGGTAATACAACCTTGGTTCACCAAGACATTCCCAGGCATTGATGAAAAGAATACCACAAGGAAAGGCTTTAGGCTGGAGAAAGTAATCACAAGATAATAGTAAAGCTTAACTTGACAATATTACAGAAATGTTTTATTCAGGCAAACCCAATGGAGTTTTATCAGGAATTTCATTCAAGCTGGATAATAATATCAGTGTAACACTTCATTTGAATGGGAGAGAAAAAGAAACAAGGGAAGGTGTCACTAGAATCGTGTCAGTCTGCAGTGTCCTTGGAACCAATTAGGAATCTTCTGCAGGAATTTCAATGACACCAGAAGAGAAATCTATGTGCAACGAGTTACCACACAGACAAACAAACAGTCTAACTTTGAGCAAATTATTTGTCTCTCCTGCTTAAAACAAAGCAGAATTCAGGATAAGGTGAGGATCTGTACCAAGGGGCAGTTCATGCAGGATGACATACAGCATTCAAATCTAAGGCTCAAGGCTGCAGAGAAACTGCTTTCTCTCCAAGAGTGAGTCCTGCTGGCTATTTCCTGCTGTGGCAAAATCAGTGTGTTGCTCTCTTATCCCACATTCTTTAGGAATTGCTAAATGACTGTGTTAGTACTGGCAGCCACTGCCCTACTCTTCCTTTAGGGTCATTATGTGTAAAGGAAATCATGATTGGCAGGGCAGAAGAATTTAAATGGAACAGAAACAGTTTTTTGGTGGTTTTTTTTTTTTTTGTGTGTGGTACTTATATTAGTAGGCTGAATTTATCTTTAAAACTATTAAATTGATTAAAATGTTTATTCCTATACAGCTCATGGTCTTTTTAAGAACTGTGATATAAGGAAACTACACTACATACAAAAAAGCACTACATGCCTTGAGCTAATGTATTTCTGATTTATGCTATTGTCTAAAGCACAATCAGAGAGCAAAGAAATGAGACATTTTTAAGGCTGCTGAGCACTGGAGATGTGCAAACAGCTCTAGGTTATTTAGCACAGTTTTCTAGATTGATATGTAGGGGAAACACACTGTTCAAGGAGTCTGCAGCTCCCACTCATAATTATAACATTTGGTGGGCTACTCTGTTTATTGTAATAAAACAGTCTGCAATCTAAAAAGCCAAAACCAAAGTGAAGCCTCACCCAGCTCCTCTGTGAACAAACCTCTGCCAGCTACCTTAAAGTCCATTTCTTTTCTAGAGTATTATTGTCTTTTGCTTGCATATGTATGCAGGTTCATTGATACATAAAATGCTGATTTCAGCTATTTTCACAATTAAGTATTTCCAGCTCTGTTAGTTAAAAACAAATAGAAGAATTCCAAAAGTGTCACTGTATTAGCATCCTGCATGGGTTTCAGTTCCACATGTTGATAAAGGCCCCCAATCACTTTGAGAACTGCAAAGAAGCTGAAAATTCTACCAAACAGAATGAAGATTAATTTTGACAAATTGCTTTAGTTTGCTTAATGTAAGAATAAAGGAATAGACACTTATTTGAATAATGCTGTGTCCTGAGGACACTTAAGCACATGGAAAAATGTAAATTAGTTTGAAGGACCTGCTTTGCCTTACCTGGAGTGGGGTAGTATTTCCTCTTATAATTGTTATTCCACAACAAACGTTGCCAGGGCTGCAACAGAACACGAGGAAGGTTTTGTTCCCTTTTATGAGGAAAGGCTTTGCAAGGATCAGATGTTGCTGGGACCATGGATACCTAGCTGGGAAATGAAATACTCTTGCATCTCGTGCTATTTAACAGAACAGTGCCCTGTCCCAAAGATGCTGCCCTCAAGGACACTTCAGGGAGGAATAGGTACATTGAAATGAAATTCCAATGGTAACACAGGCAAAAACATTAACTGTAAATCAAGGAATCTGGGTAGTTCAGCCTGCCAGGGGGTCTGACTGGTCTGAAATTTTGTGTCATCTTACCAGATTTATAATTATATGACTGCATACAGAGCCTGACTTGCCATCTTGGATCCATTAAAATATTCAGGGGCAGGATTTTCAACTTTAGAAGTCCAAGTGCCCTCTTTCAGAGTCAAATTTATCCCTAATGGTGCAAACTCCAGAGTGATTCTGCTGACTGACTTGTAGAGCCTTTTCCCAATTGCTCTATTGTAACTGGAATGACTGTGACTTTAAAACTAGTGTAATTGGGAGTAAAACTTGGCTTTTTAAGTCTACTTCTATTTTTAAAATCTTCTCTGTCAAGTTTCATGAGGTCAGATGTGAAGATGAATTTGTTGTTTAAGCTTCTTCCTCCTGCAGGCAAAAAGCTTAATCTTTTTTTTTTTTCTACTGACCTTGTCATGTCTAAAGATGAGTCAATGAATCAAGTTATGAATGATATATCATGAATTAATGATTTATGCCGGGTCAGATCAAATATGATGTATTACTTAGGTCCTTGAGTATTATTGCATATAAAGATTTATCCAAAGTGTCATACAATTGGTCAGGGAGAAAATTCCTAAGTCTTTTTACATCCTCTTGGAAAAAAAGCAACACGAAAAACCCTCCAGTACAGAACTGTTTTCTGACTAGAGAAATCTATCTTGGCAAAACATCTCTGTCTTTGACAAAGACATAAGAAAGAGAGTCCAGCAGTCACAGTTCTCTGCTGGAATGCAGGAGCCCCCCAGCATCCCTGCATTGCTCTTTCTTAGCAATCTCCCTTTGCCTTAGTCCTACTATCTACAGCAGAGGAAAATAGAAAACCTTTAGGTCATAAGGGTGCTGTGTCACTGGCCAGCTGAGAGCCCTCAGGGCCATCATACAACACAGCAATTTATTTTCATGTAAAATTTACAAGAGTGAGCTTTTCCCTCATAAATTTACTTATGGGTCCAGAACAAGTTTCAGCCTTAGCCTTCATTATATTGGTTACTCATTATGGATTCCTAAAAGTACCGGAATGACAAACACCTTCTCTGACACGTTTCTGCAAAAAGGATTGCACTGCAGCAGCAGCCAGTGTCCCCTCTTAAGAGATTTTATTAAAGTAATTACCAGCTTGGAAATAGCTCCTTACATGGGCTGGGCTGGAGATCCCTGGAGTGTGCTGGCTGAGGCCTGGCCATAACTCTCTGCAAAGAAAACTGGTGCAGAAAAGCTGTTAAAAAAAACTTACTAAAATATTATGACAGAAACAAATGTTCCATTAGCCCTCTCAACTTGCTGCTGCTCCCATTCTTGCTCTGTAAATCTGATGGTTTGTGGTTTCTCTTTCCCAGTGTCCTTAACTCTCCTTCCCAGTTACCATTACTAATTCCAACACTACCAGTACTGGGAAGGACGTTCTAACTTCCACCAGGATCACACCTGATGATGTCACCTGTTACTCAGTGAGTTACCCATCATGGTCAGTTATTTATTTTCATTTACTGTACAATTATAAAGTGATGGGCACCAGCAAATGCAACCTGAAGAAAATTAACGTATTCTGAACAGGCTTTTTTTCTGAGAAATGCTAACAGATGACAGAAGAGTTAGGTAAATGTGATTATTCTGACAAGAAAGAGTTTGTCTTATCCTGACCAGTTTGTAATTGCACATGGATGGTGAGGGTCTTATGGAAATAAGAGAAAAAAACCATGAGAAATGAATCATCTGTCAAATCTTTTGGACTGCATTGTGACCAGAAAGAAGTACCTGCAGTCACTTTACAAAGCTGCATCAAATTGCACAGCCTAGAAGCAGTTCCTTTGATGGCCAGCAAAGTAAGTGAGGCAGAATTCTGCCAATCTAAAAATGCACAGTTAGGAGGTACAAAGCTGGTTTAAAAAAAACCCCTATGATGTTGCGACCAGTCACTGAAAATTGTTGCAACTACATCTAAGAATGAAGCATCAGCAAAGTGTGCCATGGAACATCAAGTTAAATTCTTCATAAATTAATAAAAATGTTACATGCCACGAATTTATGCATTGAGTTTTCTTACTGTAAAAAGAATTATTTTAAAAGATGCCTTTTTATTTCAACTGCTACTTTCCCTGCTATTTTATAATAGTGAATGATAATGAAGTTGTCATTTTACATGCAGGATAATAAATTTCCTTGCTATGAATACAAGGCTATTGCTCTCTCACAGGGCCCTGATTATGTTGTGCTAGGAGAGCATGACAACTGCTTTGTGAATGGCACAGTCCTGAAAGTGAACTCAGCCAGTGCTCATTTGAGGGTCACCCTCCTAGAATTTGAAAAAGTGAACTTCATGCGTGGGGGTATTCTCTAATTTTTCACACTCACTGTATAAGTAGCATCTGCACATCAAGGTCTCCCAGCATCTTCATTTCAGTTAAAGCAGTGATCTTTCACTTTAGGAAAAGCAGTGACACATGACATATGTGGAAACTTACTCACATAATTTGACCATCTTTCATACGCAGTCCCACGCTGACAAACACCTGCCTGTCACCCCAGCTGGAGACAAATCCACCCCTACGAACTCCTGCACTCGAGTCTTTGATTATTCAGAGGAAAAACACAGAATTACTGTTAGAAATGTCAACTTGTTTGTGATAGATGCAGATGGCAATCTTTTTTTTTTGTCCTTGTTTCTCTGGATGCCCTATTCCAGTCTGGAATATAACAGCTCATTTCTGATGGGTATTTTTACATTTCAGTGTCTTAACAGTCACAGGGCAGTGACCTTCTCTCACATTACAACCTGCACATATCCATGCAGCTTGGACTGAGGGCAGTTTCTAAACCTAAGTTTCTCCCTGCGTGCTATGTAACAATCTCCACAGGTTTATAATATTAAAGCAAAAGCTTTTCTCACTCATTTTTAGTCTTCAATATTGACACAATATTTATCCACTTTCTTTCACTCCAGATACTAGTTCTTAAACTTCCATTCTAAATTGCATAACCAGGTGAACACTTCTGCTGTTTTAATGTTTTATATCCCTGTATTTTCAGCTTTCATAACTCATTTCTGCCTATTCTTTCCTCTTCATGCAGAAGACACAGAGTTCTGATGGGGCACTGTACTCATCATCTTCCTCTCCCATCAGAGCTGGGGGACACAGGGCACTGTATGAAACTGATCTGTAATATAGAAAGGAAAAACAGGCAACTGTGCAAGGGAGCAGTCCAATTTAAAGTTCAATGCTCGCTGTTAAAGCAACACATGTTCAAATGAAACAGGCATTGGCTTGGCATTAGTACTGATGCATGTTCTTTTTCGGGCAGGAAAACTAACCCCGGACCCGATGGGGTAATTCCTCTCTGGAATTACTTCACTCAAATCCAGCAGAGATGAGTTGGAGGCAGTGACTAAAAACCTTCCTGGATTCCTCCCTGTCCTAGGCTGACTTTATGATGCTCATATCCGCAATCTTCTGTTCTGTTTGTGCTGTATGTTGAGTTGTGTGCCTTTAAGACTGGTTCTGGGAGCAAAGGAGGAGCGAGAAGAAGCGCCGAGTTGGTTTTGAAAGCAGCGTTCACTCCTCTGCATTCCCGCTCCAGACTCTGTGTTCGGCTGAGGCTCGGACAGACTGCGGCACACAGATCTGCTTTGCTCTTAGTTAGTTTTAGCTAGCTGAGACAGAAAAGCTGTCTGGACAGTTTTTTTTTCTTTTTCTTGGGACTCTTTAAACTTGCTGTGGACTGAAAAACCCGGGGGAGCACTGGGGCCTGCACCTGCGGCCCACTGGGGCCTGGACCTCGGCATCTCACTCCAGAATGAGAGGTTTTATTGTTTCATATTATTCATTCTTTATGCTTGTGGGTACTTTGTTGAATAAATAGTTTTTTCCACTTTTCTCCAAGGAAGTTCTTTACCAGACCAGTTGTGGCAGGGGCTGTTTGGGTTTGCTCCCCAAAGGGGCCCCATTCAGGGGTTTTCTCCCAGATTTGCTCTAAACCAGGACACTCTTGAGGTGAGATAGTCAAACAGTGTCAGAAACACTTCCCCTTGTTTGAGCTGAGCTCCAGGCAGTGATCAGCTCTTCCCCTGATGTGAGCTGACAGCCTCAAAGGAGTGATCTGGTGCACAACATGAGATACAGCCCAGAGCCTCTGCACCCAGAGCATGCCCAGCAGCACACAGACACTGAAGCTGAGTAGAAATAAGGTCAATGGACTCTTCAAGGTCACTGTACTGAGAGAAATCTTTGCTTTGGTGCCTTTGGGCATCTGCCTCAACAAAGGCTTTAAGGCTTTTTAAGTTCAGGTATTTACACCCAGCTTACCTGAGAGCATCCATTCCTGTTCTCACCTTTTGGAAGGAAATGGTGATCCAGTTTGCACTAAGGATCCCAGAATCCATGGGGCTCCCAGCACCTCTCTCATCTGCTGGTATGAACTGCTGGAGCTGGTCAGCGGTGCACGCAGAGCAGATTCAGAGCAGGGCAAACAGGCACCAGAGTTGTTTGGGAGAGAGCCAGTCCTCCCTCCTGTACTTCTGGTGCATCAGAACCGCCCTACCAACACTGCCTTTCCCAGTGCCCACCCACTTCTGGCACTGGGGACTTCCAGCCCACTGCTGGTCCCACCAGAACCTGGCCAGAACCTCCCTTAGAGCTCACCAGCCAGGTGCAGAAACACTTCACTGTGACAGCGTCAAATTATTCATCACTTCACTCTTGTGGTTACCAAACCTGCACTTCATGTAAAAAAGCAAATGCCTTCATAATTACATGACCCTATATACCTGAATCCCACATGGATCTCTGTGCTACGGCTGGATGAGAAATACATTTCCTAATGCCATGGCAATCTCAAGGTTAAAGAAATCAGTGAAAAAGATTGGATATATACAGCTCCATTCTCTTGAGAAATTCTCTGTTCTATACCAAGCCTGACTACTTGGAATGCTCAGGTGTTAAATATATTTTTTTAAAAATTTCCTGTTTAGATAGGTCCTTGGTGAGAGGATAATGGTCCCATCTCTTAATCAGAGCCAGAGGAAGATAATCTGTACCCAGGAAAAAACCATTTTGTTTCAATGCCATTTTTCATTACTATTGACTTCCACAGATCTATCAGCAGGAATTGAAAATCAGGGACTTACCTAAAATTGCTGATGTACAAGTGGCTTTTCACAGGTCTACATGGCTTAAAGGAAACATATATTGAAGGAATATTTTTCACAAATTAGTCTTTAACATTACATGAGTTATTCCAGTCAGAGCTGCACTTTATAGGGAATTAGTTTATCAAATTAGGTTAACTATCTAGCCATATTAACAAGGTATTCCTTTTATTTTTCCTTTCAATATGGTGAAAAGGAAAGCAGTTTCAAAACCAAAACCCTACACAAATTGGAAATAAAATTTAAAAATACACATTCTTTTGCAATGGCACTATTTCATTGCATCTCTCAATTGCACTGTAAGCACACAAAAGCCTCCAAGTTCTCATATACTATAAGCAAAAAATGGGATTCATATTTTCATGAGCTAAAATCCACCTTTTAATCTCTAGACCTCTGAACTACAGGAATAAGCCTGATCATCTCAATTTCATATAATCTGAATATCACATACAATCAAGATTTTCAGAATGGACTGGTTTCTTTCTTCAGATAACAATGAGGCTGTTCAGTAACTTTCTTTTATATATTTTAGGAGTCTCACCCTGAATACTGTGCATTTGACCCAAAGTCTCTGACTAGTTTTCAAAATCTATGCTCTCAAAAAAATACAGGGACTATTGCTTCCCACCTGAAAGACCAATTACCTGAATATCTGGCCTTACTATATACCAGCACCTAAAAATGTGGATAATTCAAAATTTGCCTGTCAGTAAATTATCCTATCCCAGCTTCTGAGGTTCTGTCTAGCTGTTTTTTTTCCTTCCTTGCCTTTTTCCTTCCCATTATGCTTTAATGCCCTGGGATACCCATTACTGAATCTGCAGCTTGAGAGGCATATGCTACAGCTTACTGGCAGAACCAATTACAAATAAGAAAGAAAAGCTAACAAAAAAGAAAATGAATATAATTCCAAGCCATTCAGTGCAATGTACATTATACACATCTTCGTATTCCAGTTTAATTTCTGGCAACAATGTAACTGGGGGGGGGGGGGGGGAAGTCTCACTCTGCTTGCACAAAATGCCTCTTACTGAATTCCAGCCCACAGTGACTTCTGTACAAACACTCTCACAAAACTCCAAAAATCATATTCAGAGCACAAACAAATAAAATGTGCTTCTTAATCAAAGTATGTAGAATCTACTTACATTAATGGCCAACGTTCTCTTTTTACTGCACTGTGCTATAAAAATACAAATTGATGCAAAGTAAACTAATTTTGCAAATAAGCTCTTTTATTCAGACTCAACATTCTATAAAGCGTTATAAAAATCAACCTTTCATTGCACATTTCCACATAACATGATATTTATTGGTTTCCAGAAATCACTGCATCAAGTTTATATTATTTCATGGCCCAAAAAAAAAAAAAAAAAAAAAAAAAGGTAGTTACTTAATATTCTGCATTGACTAGCTACCATTTTTGGCAATGTGATTTTAGGACGTGAAAATGTATAAGTAGATGGAATGACAGAGTCATCACTCAGGCGTCTCAAATTCTGTGCCAAGGCTTGATAAAGGTAACACAACTTGACAGCTGCTCTTTTGCATACAAAAGGCAGAAATACTTGCATATTCCATCTGAGGAGGTAAACTCTGCAAGGTGCTACTGCCTAAAAAATACTTTGTATTGAGACCGGCACGGACACTGATAACAGCACTTGAGCATTAATCTCACAGGAACAGCAATGAGGACACACAATACATTAACACACACCTGGCTATGAATGCAATGCTAAAATCTGCCCTGACACAGAAGAATATTATTTTCCACACCTTGCTAAAACCCCCAAAAGAATCTGTTTCAAGTACCTTAACTTGTGCTTGCTCACCCTATATGCAGCCTTGGTTGTGAAGCATTCCCTGAATTCAATAGAGTTCCTCTAGATAGGGAATCACATTCATTTTCTTTTTGTCTCAGAATACCAAATCACAGGATGTGTGATAAGAGTATGTTGCACATTAACTCATGCAAACTGCAAATGGAAAACACAGGGAACTTGTGTTCATCGTATTTGCTCTAAGTATAAAATATTAAGGATCTCCTTATTTCCCCTCTAGTGGATTCATATACTACAAGGTGTTTCAGTTGCTGAGAACATGAAATGAGACTGCATGAAAAAAAAAACCCAAGCAGTATCCAAAACTATTTCAGAATCCTCAGCGTACAGGCTGAAAACACCAAATGTTTGGGAAGTCCTTGCCAAGTATTTTATTTACTTTTTTTAAGGATAGGGCATCAGCAGTTTCTGTAGCAAGTTCACCAAAAATTCAGACCCGTCCACCTCTCCTTGGGTCACCCACACTGGTATCAGGACTGTGCTACACAAAGGCAATGTGGGGCTACAAGGGACACCAATTAAAAACTGGAAATGCTCTGAAAGTTCAGACAAACCCTCAGCATGCCATGTACATGTGCTAAGAGCACTTGGTACTGCATTGCTCAGCATGGGCAGGGGAGTACAGCCGCAAATGGGGGGAAATTGACAGGTCTCTGCAAAACAACTGAAAAAAAATAAAAATTCTCTTAAATTAGTGCCTCAAAGCATCACACTGCACACCTACAGCACTGCATGGTAAAGGCAGCCACTCTAGTATATAATATCACATATATACAGTAACAGTCAGTAAAGGACCTTCTTCCAATGACCATGCTTTGAAATTCCACTCAATCCTATCAAATAATCCAAGAGTTATCAGACAAGGTGCTGTTACAATGTCTGAACACTTGAGAATTGTTCCATAAACATTAAAGGCAGCACATATTTAAAAGGAAAAGAAAGACCAAGACTTCATTTTCAAAGGCTTGCTGAAAAGCAAATCAGAGAGAAACAGTTTAAATAAAACCTTTTTTTTTTTTTAACCAAATGGATTAGGCAGATGAGGAAGCATATACTACAATTACACAGCAAAACTGTTGTTCCATGCCTTTATTCTGATTAAATTTCTTAAAGTAAGCCCTTGTATTACTTCCAACCTGTGAAGGTTTATAAAAGTATGTCTGCATTAATCCAACATTCGTAATAGGTATAAAGTTAATTCTAGATTATAATTCTAGATTACATACTTGAACATACACATTCATATTCTGCCCTGTGGGCTTACTGTATGCTGACTGAGAGACTCTTCCCAGTTAAAAACAAACAAACAAACCAACCAACCAACCAACCACCAAAAAACCAAGCATACAATCTTGCTTGTATATAATCTATGTTGAGAGATTAAAGAAGATAGACTAAAAAGAAATAATTGATCTTCTGATACCAAATCTTTTGGGAAATTCCATGAATAGTGGCCAAACTCTGCTGACCTTGCTTCTGTGGAATAGTACCCTGATAAATAATTATGGTAAAGTCAACTCTGTTGAAAAAAACAGTCCAGTAAGGTCAGTAAGAATAAGGAGAAACATTTTCTTTTTTGCAAATCCATGCAGGTCTACATTTCCTCCAGTTATGACAAGTATGTATGAGCAATAGCAGAAATAACCAGCAGCAGTGAGATTATAATTAGGAAAAAACCAAAGGTTTAACAGCACCATAGCTTTAGTAAACATGCAGTATTATTTAGATATTTTTAAAGCCTGTGCTTCCCCGATGAGTATTCATTATTCTTAGGCACTTTCTAGGCTGAAATATGCATGTTCAAGTACAGGTTTGTGCATGTAGCTTTAGTCCCTGTCATCCTTAATAAAGTAAAGCACTGTAGGACAGCATAATCACACACACAAGTTTGGTATGTAGCCAACATGTAGAGAATGCTGGATGGCTCCTGCAAGGAAAGAGAAATTCTGTTATTAGGCAGTGCCTGTTGTATTTTGTAGACAGGTAATACCAATTCAGATCCTTTGTCTATAATTTCTTAGCCATCCAACTTCAAAACTGGATTCAAATAAACTTCAAAAATTTATTTCAAAACTTTCAAGATTATCACCTTTCTATGCTGCTACTTTTGAGGGCACTTCCTGGTCCAGACTTTAGGGTGAAAAAAGATAGGAAAAAAAATCTGTTTCCATTCAGTCAAGCTATAACTGAAAACCTGCTGCTTGCATGTACTCAGAAGTGAATACTTTGAATTTAACAGATGACGTCTCCTTACACTTTATCCATCTGGATCTGAGCAGGACTTTTACACCACTTTGAGCTCTTTATTATGGTCAGCTGTACCAGGAATAATAATTTAAACTCAAGGGAGGGGAGCTGAGAACTGAATGGGGAACAAAAGGCATGACTGAGATCAGAGAGAGAAAAGAGGGGGATTAACTTGGTTGGCAAATTAAAGGGGAGTTTAAGAAATGCTAAGAAAGTAGACTAGAGACAGAAAATCTGTGGGAATGGCTGAGAAAAAGGTGGTGAGGGATGGGAAATATCATCATATTGCAGAGAGATATGAGAGAAGGTGAATGCAGGAGATTGGAGAAGATGGTGTTAAAGAGAGAAAAAACAGCCAAATGGTTACAGCCACCCACACTATCACTGCATTGGTATCCAAGTAATTTTTATCATTATTATAACATGTAACAGGCCACAAATATGTCTGTATTCTATATTTGAGACGTTTACTTGTGCTGCTGGAGACCCTGTCTCAAATTTCGTAGATTCAGAACTCCAAAAGACGACACCTTACTTTGTTTTGAACACTAATAGTGCTGTACAAGGCTGTTTTCCAAACTCAAGGTCCCAGGCACCATTTGTTCCCTATCACCCACTTTTCTGGGGCTGGTGTGACACTGAAAAAATGTTACAGTGGCAAAGGGAAAGAAAAAAAAATCTCCCACGCTGAATTTGCTTGCTGAGACAGTGACACAGAGGTGCCCACCTCTGAGTGACACGGACAACAGGGCCTGCCAGGGAAATCTGAACTGCTCCTTGGACAACACAGACCAGACATTTTTATAGCATCTAACAGCTTTTAAAGCCAGAATGAGCCATACAGTTATCTTGCCTTCCTTTCCACTCAACACAAGCCACAGTGAGCCCCCAAAGTTTGGGTAAACTTAAAAACTTGGTAAAAAGTCAATGAATTTATAGCTAGACATGTGCTGATGGGCGATTTCCCTCCCTGCATTTTCTAATGCATCTTTTGTTCTCCATCAGCCTCCTAAAGTATAGAGAAATCCCATGACTGGGGAGCAGGGACTGTACAAAAGACCTCAAAAGATGAGGACATTAGTTTCTATGACTTAAAAAAACCCCTCAACTTTATGGCTTGAAGGACAAATCCCTTCATACAAACTTTCCAACATATTATACCTGTAAAGTCCTAGAGATTGTGTCTCAGAGTTTTCGCTAAATGAAATGATGGTTACCTTTTGAATGTTTGTAATTAAACGAATTACAATAATTTAACAACTCAGAAACAGAGGGAGAAATTTGGAGGAGCTGTTTCCATGGAAGAATGAAACACTTTCCCTGTGAGGGTGACCATGCACTGGCACAGACTGCCCAGAGAAGTTGAGGAATCTCTACCCCTGGAAGGTATTCAACAATAATCTGAACACAGCCCCTCATGGGAGGCTTTTTTAGCTGACCCTGCTGGAACAGAGAGGTTGGAATAGATGACCTCCAGTGCTTCCTTCCGTAATACCTGATATTTAACCTTTCCCCACCTCCTGTTGCAAGAACTGAGGTCAGCTGTAGTGCATCATTTCACATCTCTAGACTGAAATACCTTCCTAAAAGGCAAGTGAGGCAGAGCAAAGTGTTTGCTAATTTTCTCACGTAATTATTTACATCTGTGTTTATGCAGATGTATCACTGCAAGTAAATTAATGTTTGCACAACCTTTTGAAGACATAAGGCATTGGTGTGTTTGCATATTCGCACAGGTACTATCTTTCTTGGATGATAAAAACAATTCACTGCCTTTTTTAAGGTTAGTACTCAAAATCCAGCTCCCATGTACTTTCTATTCATCTGACTTGATTGTACTTTAGCTTTTTTATGGACTCTTTGAAATACATACTAATAAAACCTTATTGGCTTTTTATTATCAACTGCCTCAACAGACAAATACTGCAGGCTGCAGGGATTTTCTGGTCACTGTGAGCATGACTCTAGATTAAGTAGCAATCAATGCATTTGTTATACTGTCTCTGGCAATTGATGCTTCTAAAAAGCCAACACATTTTTAGTATCATTCAGGCAATCTGCAAACATACTTCTGCCTTTACACTTTGTGCAACACAGGAATGAAGTCCATCCGGGTATGCTGCTATGATTTACTAACACCTTCCTTTAGCTGATGTTCCACAGGTGGTTGGGCAAAAACTCTTCTGTTAGAAGCACACCAGGTGCTTGGGACCTTAACTTGCTATAAATTCCTTGAAGTCAATAGGTTGGATTTAAAAATAAATGGAAAGATATGGCTCAAAAGTGCTTTTTTTTCCAAAGCTATAATGGTACAAATATTATCACTGAGCACTCACTTATATGTAAGATGTGAACATTGAAATAAAAGCCTACAATCATCTGATTCATCTCACCAACAAGAACATCTGATTGTCTCTGGAATAGACAGACATTTACAATAGCAGTGCTTTTCTGGTGGAGTACTTTGGAGTCTGCTATTTTAGAAGTGGTTACAGAAGGACATCAGCGAGAAAACAAGATAAATATTTTATTTTGGAATTACAGGGTTGAGAAACCATCCATGAGGGATGCTGCTCCCACCAGATTTCACTGATTTTGCTGAGTACACTTTGCTTGCATTAGAGGTGGCTTTGGTGGAACATTCTAAGCATGAGAAAGCAGTTATTAAATTACCTGGTAGAGTTAACGAAAGCATTAATCTCTCTTTTTGGTCTCCTAACGGCACCTGACCCTTTATCATTTAATACCATTGAAGAGGTAGCACTGTAAAGAAATTGCCACTTAATGAACTGTTAGAAGATTGGTCCCTGTCACAAACACAATTCAAGCGTTGCATGCACAGTACACCCCCAAGTCCCCAAAATAAACACACAATTCAAGTGTGGATATTCCAACCACTTGAATCTTATAATAATAAAATCTACACAAACAAGGGGGTGAACCTACAACATAAACAATGTTACTCTCCACAAGTCAAATTCTCCCTCTCTGCACTAAACGGAACTGGTGCCAGCATTAGCAAAAGAATCATCAACTTTTGCTGATCAGATGCCACAGAAAGCTGGGAGATAATGATGTCTGAGCCCATGCAGTGCCACTGAGTGGTGCTGAACAAATTCCCACTGCAAAGGCTGCTGTACAACAGCACAGCTCTGCCTCTGGTCAGGCCTGGGGAGCTTTTGCCCATTATTCAACCATAACTTGTGAAGAAATGTAGCAACAGCACAGCTGTGTGTACCCAGTCCTGGGCCATTGCTTGGAGAGACCCCTTTGCTAAGGACTTTGGAAACAGAAACCCAGATCTGCAAACAGCTCACTTCTTGCTATGTGAACTTTAAAAAGTTTTTCACCAAATTGTGCACTCAGAAATTTTCCTGAAGGCAATTTTTAAACATTAATACGGATACTTTTTCCATTTTTATTGCAACCTGAAATGTTTCCTGTAATGTTTACATGGCAAACTGAGTAACAATACATTTAACATTTCCATCAAATAAATTATATTTAAATTCTAAGGTATCTATATAAAATTAATTATTTAAGCTCCAAACCTAGAATCATTTGAGACTGTAAAACCCAAATAGGGCTTAACAATTTCAACTCTTTATATTATTAAGACCTGCAGTCCTCAAATGTGTATAGCATCCCCTCGGAGGACACTGAACCTTTCACTCAGAGATTACTTTGGCCAAGAGGCAATGGTGTGATTAGAGCCTTCCACCAATGGAAAAACAGATCTGCATTTTAGCTCTGCAATATGCTTCACCAGCTTGTGCATCCACACTTGAATTCCTGGTTCTACAGCAGGGAATGTATGTTTTCCTTGTGATTTTTTGACAACGATCCAGGTCCTATATGCCAGGCCTGATGGAATGATCAAGCCTGGAATAGAGGGTGGTGTGGCAAAGAGGGATGGAATCCCAAAACCTTTCCCAGGACTTGGAGGTCTTGCTTCTATTTACAGCTCTCTGGAAATTTAGAGCTTGAAGTTTTGGGAATGTTTGGTGAAAATCTGTAAGGCCTGTAGCCTTATGAAGACTAGGAAGTTCTTTCATTTAGCATAAACATTCAATGCATTTTTGTACAAGCGTAATTACCAATTCACAGTTTTCAAATAATTTGAAATAATCACAAAAATTTCCTCTCCAAGAAGCATTAGCGAAAACAACTCTTTATTTTCATACAGAAATGGAAGAATCAAAGTTTATCTGTATTCTCAGAACTGAGGTATTTATTGTTCCACAGGAGTAAAGGTGTTCTGTGCATTTCCACACCGGTGCTGGATACCCATGGAAACACCACATCCTTCAACTACTTACTCTGAATAGAGTAAGGAAGAAGATGAGCTTGCTGAAAACATTAAGAAACTTGAGTTTTCTGACCGAGAAAATCTCCCCTGTGTGCACATCTCAGAACCAGGGCTTCAGCACATGGCAGGATGTGCTTGGTACTTCGCAAGATTGAGCTCTTAGTGATAAAAACATATTTTGCATATAAAAATACAGCAGATGTCCTTCCAAAAATCATCTCTGAAGTGTTATTCCCTCTCTTTAGGTTTCATACATTCAGGAGCAGATATTTGAGATATATTGTGAACAGTGCAAAATAGTGTTTTACATTTCTTAAACCACGTGTTGCAGTACCTTTAAGCGCCAGCTGAAGGAAAGGCTGAGAAAGGTTTGATCCTCAGAGCAATTCTGGTCCAACTTGAACTTTTGTTTAGCGAGTTGTAAACAAATGCCTTAGAATGCAGAGAATCCTCTCATTTCTTTCCAGCTAAGGTAGTCTCAAACACATCAAGTCCTGCTTTGAAGTAAACCTGAGCTGAATTGATGCTGTTCAGCACCTCTGACAAGGCTGCTTGAATAGTCTCATTTGACTGATGTAGTTTGCAGCGCTCCAGTGCATCCAGCAGTACTGAAAAGTGGCTGGTCCTGTCATCCAGTCTGTAAAGGATATTTCTGAAAGAGACCAATGGAGAGAATGGTAAAATTTTTACTCAAAAACAGTCCATCAGATGCCATCAAGAAACCCTGAAAGTATCAGCCACAGTTTACAGATGATACATATTCTGCACAGTGAAGCTGACCCATGGCAAATCGAGAGACAAATGCGTATTTATTATGCCTCTATAAACTGAATCTATTCACTGAACTGTATGTACTTACATTGGAGCAGTTACTAAATCCATCACAGAAATCTCACATTCCTCTTTGACCATTCAAGATTTTATTCAAAAGCATGGGCCTAGACCTATCACAGACCTCATGAAGGATTTTGTGTGTCAGATGAATTCCATTTATTGCCATCTGAGAAGAGTTTGGTTATTGCTGTGAACCCTCAGCGCAGGTTTGTTTTTGTTTTTCCTATCTGCTCACGTTATTTATTTCACACTTCAGAGGTGAAATTCCAGCTGCATTGAAGCCAATGGTAAAACTCTCCTTGCCTTCAGCAGAGACTTTATTTCATCAATAATCCTCTGTGGTTTCAGAACAAGAGTAACCCATCTTTAATATCCCATACTAGGGGAAAGAAATAGCACACACAGCTAAACCCCTGTGAAACAAAATCTGTCCTTTACAGTAATATCTGCAAAAAAATTTTAATGGTTTGTAGAAAAACAGATGCAAGAGTATTGTGTGATCCCTTGGAAATGTTACCTGTATGAGGCGTGGAAAGCTCAGAATTCAAAACTAGTCCGTGATTTTAATGGG
This sequence comes from Hirundo rustica, assembly GCF_015227805.2. NCBI lineage: Eukaryota > Metazoa > Chordata > Aves > Passeriformes > Hirundinidae > Hirundo > Hirundo rustica. The sequence goes on from NC_053459.1 coordinate 20,085,242, forward strand.
AATCTTTGAAGCAGGCTATAAATGCTATCCAAAACCAGGTGTAATCATTATACTAATTAGGAGAGCATATAAATACCATAAATCTCCACCCAGGAGCTCCTTTGATTGCAAACATAAGTGAAGGAAATTTGAAACAGGAAAGCTACAGTGATTTGATTCAGGACCTTATCCTTAAATACAGGACAGGTGTTCAGGGCAGGGGAGAAGCTGTTTCATGGAGAACCCAGCAAGAAACAGGACAGCTCACACACTTTGTTAGCAACCTAATGGCACGACAGAACAGGCCAAATGGCAACTCCAAATTAGTAATAAAACTGCCACAGTTATTTACAGAAGACAGATGAACACAAAAGTGCACCTTATCATTCTGTGAATCACCTAACTGCAACTCTGCCTGGGGGAAAGGCAACAAAGCAGCCCAATAAATGACACCACAGAATACCCACAATATTTTGCCATGTTTTTCAGCTTTAAAAAAATGTTTTGAATGAGAGGTAATTTTATTTTTCCAAAGATATGAAATAACTCCTATCCTCATAAAGCAACTTATAAGTCTATGTTTTTACGCCCCCCCCCCCCCCCCAATATTGGGTGTACATCCAAACCCAGCGGTGTGCAGAAGGAAAGATGAGTTTTTCAGCCCCTGACAGCAATACATTCAGACAGTTCGAGGGGTCTGCAATGCAATGCATTGGAGATCTAAAGAGAGGGAAAGGGTTTTAATTCCACAATCCAGACAGTTCAAGGGGTCTGCAATGCCATGCATTGGAGATCTAAACAGAGGAGGGAGAGGGTTTGAATCCCACACTGCAGCAGAAAGACAGTTTAAACAACACGTCATCACTGACATCGACCATTTAGACAGAAACAGGTTAGGAGTACATGCAAGAACAGCTCAGTGGGGACAGAAAGCCCCATCCTGAGGGCAGGAACAGGAAGATGTGGCAATAACTTCCTCAGCTTGCGCTGCAGTAGCCACAGGACAAGCCCCTGTACCCTAACTATGGTGCAGCTCACACTCAAAGGTGTCTCAAGTTATCTCGTGGACTGTCCCAAAGCAGTCTCTGTGATACAGTAAATGAAAACTGTGTATGCTGAGAGCCAGATAAATTCTTGGTTGGTTGCATTTTAAGGATGTGCAATGGGAAAATACTGCATTTTTCAAAGCAGGGATTGATTTTGCTGCCTCAGTTCAGGGACTCCTGCTGAGATCAGTGCAAGCAGAACCAGGCTTTTGAAGAACTCTCCTCTATAGTTCCTGTAGTTCACAGGGAGAAAGAAACCTGCTCACAGCCCCTCCAACACCTCCAACAGCAAGGACAGTGCTAGAGATAATCACATTTCTTTCTACCCTCAGGAGAGATCTGGTTGCTGGTGGCTGGGAGAGTTTGACTGAGCTGGAATTCTACTCCAAATGCCTACAACACTGGCACCCTGATCTGCATTAGGATCCTGCTATTCCTTTAGGTCAACTTATAAAAACATCTTAAGACAGCAACCATCAGCAGAGCAACTTAGAAATTACTTAGAACTGACTTAGAACACTGCCAGAAACAACTCTAGAGAAAGAATTGTCTGAACATTGGAACATCTGGGGACTGCTAAGACAATGTTTGTGGTGGATAGGAACAGACCTCATGTCCCATCATCAGAAGTGCTCCAAACAAGGTACACAAGCTAAAAAAGATAGTTTACCCTGACCCTGATAAGGTTTAATACAGTTTAAATCTAATGCTGTGATTTTTGGAATCACTGGTGATTCCACAGTAAATATATAGGCATGTGATCCAAGTAAAACCAAGTCTTGCTAGTCCACTCCACCTGAATGCAGGGCAAATTAGTGTCTGATGGCAGCTTAGCTGTTTGATGAATGAGACAAGCAGTCCACTGTCTTAATTTTAAAATAATATCTCAGCTTCTGAAATAGTAACATGACTTCAGATTACATAGTACAACAGAACCTCATTTAAATTTTTATGTATGCAAATAATAATAAGTAACATAATACAGCACCTGTTTGTTTCAAATTTTCTGCTAGTTCTCACTGGGATCTTGTATTTTCCAATTACTTATCTTTGCTTGGCAAGCCATGCCACCCCTTTGTTGCATAAAATGATTTCCCTCTTTATACACATTCATAAGAGTCAATTTATATGAGTTTACTTCTTATCTCTGTTGAAGCTTCATCAAATGAAAAAAATGGTCAGTTCAGTTTATTACTTCCACGCCTTTACAAGTCAGAAAAGTGTTTTCATTAAAGATTACACAGGGACTGAAAAATAAACCCCAGCCATTTCATTGACACAAGGTATCACCATGTGCCCACGACAGGCAGAATGATAGCAAGAGATTTTAATTTACACTGTGAAATTCAATTACTTAAACATTCCTTAACACAAATTGGTTTTGTAGCCTACACCCTTGAAACAACAGTTCCAGCCTCTGGCCTAATTGCTTAAGTATCTACCTTCATCTTTAACTATTTATTCTTATAATTCACACAGTCAGCCTGACCCCCACAAAACAGAAAGACACTCCTAAACAGAAAACTGCAATACATTATTGATGACACTGATGAAATTACAACACACATCATTCATCCTAATGGGCTTCTTTCTATGACACATCCCAGTGACCTGAAAAGTGCAACGCTGAGGTAGGAAACCTAATTAATAACTACAGGCAACAACACTGAAAGAGATAAAAGGGCTACAAACAAAACAAACAGCCTCAGCAAAGTAAAGAAACTATAAACAGAGCATCTCCTATAACTTTTATAAATCCTTGGCAGGCCTAGGAACACAAGCATTCCTGATCAAAATAATGCTATTAAATTCTGTTCTACATAACCACAAATAAGGAGGCACTGTAACACCCACCAGCACAGAAGGAATTTAACGAATTCTTGAATGACAGATCACACTAGAAATATATTGACTTTAACACAACTTCAATATTAGAGCAACTGGACAGTACAAGATGAAACAAGATTACCTCATTATTCGTGTCACGAAAAACAATTTTTTAGCTTACAAGAAAATTTTGTCTGTAGGTAATGTACAACACAAGATGAATTATTCAGGCACTTACAAACAGACTCCTATCTAACAGCCCACATCTGAGATTTTGAAAAGCAATTATTAAATCATTAGGACATGATGGTAAATCTACTGTCCCACATGAAAATGAGTGCAGGTTTTCTCTGTGGAATCACAGTAAAATTGTTTAGAGATAAACGTGAGGGCAGCCTCTGTCTATTCCAGTTATAACACAATGTGCTACGACTTCAATATCCTCACAAACTCAATTTTAGAATTCCCTGAATTGTTTTTTCTTGTACTACCCAAGGAAGAAAAAAAAAAAAAAAAAAAAAAAAAAAAAAAAAAAAAAAAAAAAAAAAAAAGGCACACAAGAACAAGGATTCTCTGAATTTCCCTTTCTCCCGATACATAAAAATATCACAAAATCTTCTCAGGAAACAGAGCAAGGGGATTTATAGTGGTTTATTTACACAAGTTTGCACCTCAAAATTTTGCAGTGAACATGCAGAAAAGTTTCCTTTTTTCCTCTGGGATCCTTATCTTTTGATCTCCAATGGGTTCTTCTCCTTCTCTTACTTTGTAAACCCTTTTGGCACCCACATGCATTTTTGTTATCTTACCTATTTTATTTCACAGCAGCATTGTGGCAGGAGGTTTATAATTATAAAGTTACAGCTGCTGGCCATGTAAGATTAGCTCTTATCAGGAGGAAATATACACCCTGGTGTAGTGTCATTACATGTCATCAGGGCTGATCCAGAGGAACCCTTTTTTTGTTGTTGTTTTCCAACAATGCTTGTTCCCTGCAGGACTCAAGGATGGAAGTCACTGGCTCTGGGACCACGGGATGGAACAACACACATGGCCAGGGAAGATGGGCATGTGGCACCCAACCACTCAGGGCAACTCAGCTGTAAATGTCACCACTCCTTCACTGCCCCAAGTCCCCCAAAACCCAGTGAGACATCTTTAAGGATCTTCTGTTTGTAATATGTCGTTCCTAACTTTTGTTTCCTACACATCCTCTCCTTTCACCTTCCCTTAGTGCCCTCGTTTACAGGCTGCAAATGGCTCTACCAATACATATTCCAGAAAGTGATACATTTAAAATCATGTACACTCAGAGGCGAGTGTCTGCCTGAAAGGGATGTATTTGCATGTTATCAGCAGCTGATAAGCTGCAGGTAATCGAGATAACCAAACCCAAATAAAATCTAACCAACTGAAAGGCAATTCAAAGGCACTGTTATGTGACGGTGGTAAACCAGATAAACTGCCCCCTGCTAGATACAAATTTATTTTGAATAAAAACCAGGCATTAGGACACCTCTAATAGAGTCAATTTTAGCAAATGGAGGTTGTGGAAAGTGTGCATGGACAGAATCCTGTTGGGACATTGGACCACAAGGAGGTAATTATTCCAGGTTGAGTACATTTCTGAGAGGTGAGATTTAAACAGGACTTCTTAAAAAAAATTAATGATGATTTTGGCAACTCTGTGAAGTGTCTTGATGCTTGGCTTGACTGCTTGCCAAATAAACAAAGGAAAAAAGAGAGGCCAAACTGGAAGAGTGGTGAGTTACAAGATACATTATCTTTTATTTCCCTACAGTTCTCTCTGATTGCAGTACTTTTGGAAGGTAAGGGATTCACTGTCCTGAAAAACACTAATCTCTCACTGAAGCATCACTAAAGCCTAACCTAACCCTAACTCTAGTCTGAGTTTCAGCTTGATGCACCTTGACAATTTTAAATCTTTGCAAGGGCCTTGAGTGCACCCATAGCCGATTCCAAAGCACATGTGCGAGCAGACTCCTAATGAGAAAGCAAAAAGTCTATTAAAGAATTTAAGCCAAGAAAGGTGGCTTGAGGACTTTTTTATGACCAAAACTCAAGATTCACGGAAAATATTCACTTTCATTTCTGTTCTGAAAGATGTACAAGGAAAGAATTCTTATGATAGTTAAATATCTTCTTTCAACAGAAAAGATTGACATAAAATAAAGCTAACAATGCTGAGCTTGATTTTCTGATAATAGGACTGTGTTCTGCAATGGCTGAGAAAAAAATGAAATACTGAATCTATGGTAACTAAACTTTGTCACTTTTGTTAAATAAACAGTAATTACATCACTTCCTAATTTTTGTGACTTTTGATAGCAAACACTGTCTAGTATAATATATAATATATAATAACCATGAACAAATGGAAGCTGGCAACTTGAGGCAAGTAGCAGATCACAGGAGGACTGATGTTCTGGAACAGCCTAAAATAAGAATAATGGAGCTAAGAAGCCTGACTAGCTTAAAGACTGAGTTTGAGTAAAATCAGGCTGCAATGAAGTATCTTTTTGCCAGTGCTGAACATCAGCATTGCCGGGCACTCACAGGTTTTTTTTTTCCTGGTGAAAATTTGCTGAGTTTAGGAGCTGATTTCTTTCTGGCTTTGGAGTAAACAGGATCAGTAGGTAAGGAGAATCCAATCTACATCTTCAACAGTACAGAATGACTTCACAGAAGTGAAATAAAAAATATAAATAGGATGCATTTGTTCTTCAGAAGTTGAAAGCCACTATTTATCACTACTAAAGAGCAATCCTCTTATTAGGCATTATTTTCCCTAGGGTTTTACAGAAATGAATTAAGCAACTTTATGCAGAAATTCCTGAAGAAGCCACAGAACCCTTTGCCACACAGCTTCCAAATCCTGTATGCAGCTGATGAGAGAATGATGTATACCCCATGGAGATGTAAAAATTCCTTGAAAATCCACCAGTAGTTTCTTTGTGGTTCCTCAGAACAAGGATTTGCATTTATATTTGAAAGAGAGATGATGCATTGAACAAAACTGATATAACTGTATTTTAAAATGTTATTTGCTGGCAGCAACTGGTATAAAGTATTCGTTGTTAAATTTCAAATAATGTAGCTGTTGGTAACAAATGTAAGCATGTTGTTCTTTGAATGATTTATGCTATACTTGCTTTTCAAGTAAAGGAAACATATGCTTGTGTGAATAATTTGGAGGAGACTCTCTCTCTGTATTTTAAGGATGTCTCAGTCTGAAACACCCAAATGCAAAGCAGATGTGCTACTATTTTGAAGAACTTGAGGGAAGTGAATTAATAAAATTATTTCCAAATGGCTCACAGCTGATGTTCTGATGACTTCATAGGGCTTTTTTATTTAGAAATCATGTAAAACATCCTCTTCCTAAGGAGGAATCCCGTCCCCAAACAAAGCAGCATGCAGTGTCCAGTGCTTAATGCAGGAAACTGGCTTGACCTTCATCTCCAGTTCTGATCCTCGCTGGGTTTATCACCCTAAACAACTCGGTGCCACATCACATGAGACCATTACCACAGGTCATTATTGTAAGAGTTAACGAGGGATAAAAGATTATGTCATCATACATAATGCATCTTTAAAGAAATGCCTGAAGTTATATCATTATTACCTTCAGTGGCAGGTACACACCCAAAATTAACACTACTTTTAAGTCCCAGTTAAGGTAATTTTCCTGTTAATGATCTCATCAACACATTTCTAAGCTCTATTGCCTGGGTAATATGTTAGTGGGGGAATATGGCATATTAACTATTAGCCCAATGAATTCCATTTATTTTTGTACTATATTCAAGAGATCTTGGTTAATATTTCAACCATACACGAGTGGTTCCTATCTGTCATGATCAAAAATGTGGATTCATATATTTCTTGGATCTAAAAAAATGTTACCAGTCCTACTGTTTATAATAAAGGTAAAATAATGTATTAAATATTAAGTTTCTGTCATATTTAATAAATGAATCAGAATCTAATACTTTGCATAGCTTCCTGAGATCACGGCAGATTTTTATTTTTTTTCTGGAACTAAATATTCTTGCCCTATTTAGCACCGTAAGTGCAGATCAAGCAAGATCTGCCAGCAAGGGACATGGAGTGGAGCTGCATCCTAACCACAAGACTTGCTGGAGGTTGGCATGAGAGCTCTGCACTGAGCTCACACAACAGCTGTGGCAGGGCTTTTACAGTCAGCATAACAACTGCTGTGAAATGGGCTAGAGCATCCAGTAAGGACACGTATTAAAATAAATGTCCTTTTACCAGAAAAAAAACAACTTTTTTTTTTTTTTTTTTTTTTTTTTTCTTCTCTGCAAGGCCAAGACTATGAACATTCATGGCAAGCATGAGGAATATTATTTCCTGACACATTCTTGTCTTCAGGACAAATGATGTTGGGTTAAATTACAATGTAATAGTATTTACTGGATCACAAACATAATGGGTCTGATGTATTGTACAGAGAGAACTCTGCAAGTGTACAAATCAACCTAATTAAAAAGATGGAAGAAAATTCATGGGAAGTATGCAGAGGAAAAATAAATGAATATATGTAAAACCAGGTTTCCCTTCATATCAGGGAAGTGAGAAATCTGTTTTCAAGCCATGACATAACCCCTGATTACAGAGGTTTTCTGCTTTTGCAGGTGTAATGAAAAGATGTTCATGTTCCCTGTTTAAATAAGCTTTAAAGTCTGCCATAATTACAGCTCTGCAGATGGCTAATTCAGTAGTATTTATGCAGCAAATGCTCTTTAAATAGTAAAAATTTACAAGACAACAAATACAGTCATTAATTCGTGGCCATTACATGTATCAGTGATTCCAAAGGAAAAAACATCTCAATTGCCACTCAGATGGATCAGGTGTTTTGAGTGTGACTATCACTCACTTTATTGCATCTCCTCAGCATTAAGAAAGGGCATAATTCAACATCGTTATCAGTGATGAGAAAAATAATAACCATAGCAGGAATTTTTAAGAGCATTATCAGCCAAGTAAATGCTACTGGTGTGTGCTAGGATAAATGTACTGCTCCACACTTACAATTGTAAAAACCACAACCACACTGCTCAAACACTGTAAAATTCAAAGGAATAAGGCAGAAGAAAAAGGGAAGGCATTTTGGGTGTAAAAATTACATTTGGACAAATGCTCCTCAGCGAGAAGGGAGCTAAACAACAACTGCAGAACTGAGAAACACCAGAGAAGGATTAGACAGGGAAACAAGTAATGCCACCGCTCGTAAGTCCATTTACAAGCTGTGAAAAAAATCACAGATGAAAGGAGTTGCAAATTTTGAAAGATGCAAAATATGGGGGTCAAAAGTCAGGTAGGAAATCATTGCTGTGTCGGAAGACAAAAATGCATTTATTCCAAATGAATGGCAAAATCTGAGGGACGCTGTTCTACAACCAGCACACAATTCTTTCCTTCTCCCCCAACATAATTCTAGCATTGTATTTACAAATTGCACATGGCAGGTAATAGAACATTATCTACTGCTGCCAGTGAAACATGAATTATTTCAGCATTTCCCCCACTAAGGATCATCGACACCGTATCAAATCACTCTGCTCCACATAATACAAAGCAGAACAATAAAAATACTCCATGAATTTGGGTTCAGGTCAGTCAAAAAACATCTCAAATATTACTACAAAGGAGACAGGAATGTTTTCTACTTGAAGTCATAAGTGAAGAATTCAAAATGAAAAAAATCTCCAGAGTTTATACAATGAGACAGAACTACTGTCATCAGTAGAAACTCTGGGCTAGGGTTTTGTTTTATTTTGCAGGTGACATTGTACTCCATGTTTACCCACATTACTGTTTAAGATTAGCAGGATATTTGCATCTTTAATGCTTGTCCTCTGTAAATCCAATGAGCAGCTTGTTTACAAATGGAGATATAATAAAGTCTTTAATTTTCCTACTAAACATATCTCTAGAAACTAGACTCTTAGGGCACGTGCACTTTGAAACCTCAGAATCTGCTGCAGTTCACCAGCAAAGCAGAAATAAATCTTGTGGAATATATGCATTGAATACACATGTCAGGAATGTACATAACAAATCTCAATCTGAAAGGAAAATATTTGTTCTGGTGAACAGCACACACTTGAGTGGCACGAGTTCAGCAGTGATGCAAGTTGCCTTTTTTTGAATGGTACTAAAAAATCTTTTGATCTTTCTTTCATTTTATTATGTCAAACTGAGGGTGCACCATTTATCTTTGCTTACTGCCAGTATTTTGTTCAGTGCATTAAAATGTAGCCATTCGTTGTAATTCTTTAGTCCAATGAAGTGTTAATGTCACACTTGGATATCCGTGATGAAAAGAAGCAAAGTGACTAAGTTTAACTGGTACAAATGAGCAATAAAAACTGCTGGAGGTCTTTGCTGAAGACAGAGATTTCTTTCAAAATCCTTGCTTTTCACCTGCTTACTACTCAATTCACTCAATTACATCTATTAGACAAAGCACAATCACCCCTGTAACAATTCCATAAATAGTGGTGGCAGATGCTTACAGCCTTAATGGACAGGATAAACATGGTGTGCAAGATAAAACTTTTAAAAGAAAGATTTTACACAAGTTGACTTTGATTCTTTTATAAAACTGTTCAAAGAACTGTCAGTCAGGACATAATTGATCCTTAGGCAAAGGTCCATTAAGAAAAAATGCACCTAACTGGAGCAGAAATGACAACCTGAGCCCTTGTACACCTCTTTTTGGCTTTAATTTTAAATACTGAAGGCACAAACTGTGATTTTAATGACTCTTTTAGGTTTGAAAATCTTGGGGGAGCATTCCAGGGGATTCTACAAAACCCTGCATACTTACTACTGGATCCATCTGGTATCAACAGCACCCATCACAGCTGAAAATTGGACCAGGACCTGAAGAAATGTGACATTTTCACTGAGAGTGCAGATCCCCCTGCACTGTGTACCATGCCTGATACTCCATGAAGTTTGCTTTATTATCTCTTTTTTTTTTTCCAATTATTCTTGTGCATTGAAGGGCTCTGCCTTTCAACACAGGGAGAGGCTCTCTGTGAGTACCTAAGAAGTGCACACACAGACTTGACAGATGGATCAGCAAATATAAGAAGCACAACAAAATATACAAGGAACAGGGAGAACGCTCTCACTGAGCCCTGGCAAACACAAGAGTTGAAGTCGGAATTTATGAAATGACCAGCAGGAAGATCCATGCTGTCTTGCTATCCCTGATATCAGTGTTTTGGTCAGTGTTTCTGTAGAGGGGAAGAGCACGCAAAAGGATGACGTGATTAATATTTATGGAACCTTTCTATGGCTCTGGTGAGGCTGACCATCTCATGGAGAGGACAATATGCTTGAATTTTTTTTTTTCCCCTTGTACAGTGCCTAAAGTAACAAAGCCTCTGGTCTTACATTAACCTTGTAGATGCCACTGCTCTGTAGTGTATGATGATCATCAGAAAACACACAGAAGTGCTCCACACAAATATACACTGCCAGAGTGTAAAGCAAGAAATGGCTAAAGGTAAGAAACAAATGGATTTCTACTGATTATTCCATTAAAATAATGGCAAATTATAAATCCAATTAATTATGAGTATTATGATCACATTATGAGGAACAGAGATAAATGAAAAATACCGACAGCAGTCCTATTTTATTCCTAGACATTTATTCTGGAAATAGAAAATCTACCCAGGGTTACCACTGGGAATCAAAGAAATATTTCAGGTACAATAAAATCCAGCAATTTTCTCCTAACCCCAAATCAAGTCCCAGGGTAACTTTTGCAAAGCAGGATATTCCTCAACCTATTATTTTTCATTCTGCCTAAATTTCTGGATAAGACTAAAATACCCTGATTAAAGCTGTACTTGTGTATTTCCAGCTCAGTTGGAAATAGAGATCATGGGGAACACGTGCTGTTGTCAAATTTGCAGTTCAGTGTCAGGAAGTTCAGTTAAGAGAGATGAGAATCAAAACTACAGCATTTACTGCATTGAACAACCTGCCAATGTCAATAATGATTACTTATATTTAGTCAAACATCCTAGTCCAACTATTAAAAAAATTTTAATTTTCCTAGTCAGTTTGATTATATTACTTCTCATTATAGATGCATAATGTATCAATTATGCCCAAATACTGCCCTATGACATTGAGTGGAATGAGGCATTTATTTTTTTTTAAGTACCTACATACAGTGAGAGACTATAGCTATGGGAATGTGTGTGTAAAGTAGAAAAAAAATATATATATATATATATAAAAGATGTATCAGTTCCCCTGTAGTGGAGAAGCACAGGAAGGTGGCAACACTCCTGCAATAAAGAAAAAATCCACCTTTCTTTTTAATTCAAGTTCTAGGACAGAAAACATAGTATAGAACCAGAGAGCTGTGAATTAGGACAAACACAAGGCTAAAAATGATGCCTAAAACTTCAGCAAATTTGTCAAGTGCTTTGATTGAGGTTGAGAATATGAGTCCAAATGGGTATACAGGAAGCAATCATTTTTTCATGAAGAATACGTCCTTTACTGTGCACACAAATTCTTCCTTCAGAAGGCTGTAAATTACAGTATTTATGGAATCTTAATGATCTAAACACAGTTGGAGCCTGAAGGTCAAGGCTGCAAACTGCATCCTAAATTTCTGTTTACAGATGAAGCACAGTATTTATTGCTGTACTGCTTGTGCTGCTGCAGTTAAAGGGCTGCCAGCATTTCCATTATAAACCACTATTTCAGGGCTTTATAACTTGCCTATCAATCTTCTGACTGGGATGAAACATGGCATACAAGGTCCTGGCTGTGAGACTGATTTTTTTGTATGTTTTCTTTACCAAATGACAAAAAGAATAAGCTTAGAGTTTTATACAAGAAAAAAAAAAAAAAAAAAAAAAAGGTGCATCAGGTTTTTCAAGTATTTCTAGTGTTCTCAAGACACAATTACAGCTTCAGAATACAAAACACATTCACATAACTTCATCAACTAACAGAAGGACCTTCAATCCCCAAAAATGAAAAATAATCTAAAGATTTATAGTTAGATGCTCCTTATTTTTTTATTATGCAAACATACTTCAGGATTTAAATGACAGCAAAGGACATCAGCAATCTAAAGGTGTCCTTGATTCTGTTTATCTGTGCAGATTTACCATTAAAGGTAACAATTACACACCTTGGCACCGTACAAAGGTTGTATTCTTTTTAAATGAACATCTAAATGGTGATACACAAGGTGTCCTTTACTGTTGTATATTCCAGATGATGTCAGGTAAAATTATTCAGAGTAAAGTCAAAGCCAATGTTTTCTCCTAGACTTTGAAATCTTGCAGTTAAATGTATCAAATTTAATTACATTGGAGGGCAACAAGTACAACATTTTCACTTCCACAGTGTCTACTCTGCCAGTGTGAAAGCACTTGTGTTCTGTACTAAATACTGTGGAGAGCAGATGAAAAATTTGTTACGTTATGTTTGCATATCTAGTAATTGCATTTTGGTAAATAACAAACATTAATGCAGGCACTGCAAGAATTGAAACATTAGAAGACCTCAAAACCTTCTCCTTATAATCTTAAATTTTGATATAATTTATTTTTACAAATAAAGAACCGGGCCAGATTCAACAATGTTGAATGTTGCTGCTGCAATGCCACACACACATATTACATTATTATTATTAAAGAGTTTTATGTCTCCTTTGCAACACCATACCAGTTTAGACAAGACAGACAACACTGCTAAACATGAAATATTACACTTTATCTAATCCCATTTCGGCTTACTGCTTTATGTTATAAATCCAGTCACAGCAGGAAGGAAGTAAATTAGCCCCTCCCCAAATGCAATTATTCTATTTTCTTTATTACAGCTGGAGGGCTTTCATTCATTGACAGTTTTGAGTTACCCATAACTACCTTGCTTTTTTCTCCCCTTTGCTTTTGTTAAAAGATGACTGCATTTGTTTTATACCATTGCTGCTAACTGGAAGGATCCCTCCTGTGGCTGGAGCTTTCTGCTTTCCTTCCCCACCTCTACCACCTGTCTGTTTGATGTCCACTTTACACGTTCATTTGCGTGAGACACTGGATAATTTTTCCCATCACCTTAAATCAAAGTATGGTTTTGCTGCTTTAGTTGATTCTAAGGAGAGACAGAGACCTGCAGACCTCTTAGAAAGTAAAACATGGGATGACTACGACATCTTAAAACCAACCTGGGTAGTGCAGTTGAATACATAGCAGAGGATAATTCCAAGCAGAGACAAGATGTTACGAACAGTGACTGACTCAGGCCTCCTCATTAACTGAAGAGTACTGCCTTTGACTCGCTGAAACGCATCCAAGAACACTGCTATATAATTAAATATGTTAAATAATGCTACGGAGGATCTTGTACAATTCTGAATCTTCAATGAACTGTACAGAGTTTTAAATAAAAGAGAGGTGGAGCTTGTCAAGCAGTATTAGACTTCAAAATATTTTCTTCTTCTTCTGAAAGCTTCCTGTACCATGACACGTGTTTCTGTCACACTGCCTGGGCTGCCATCACACCGCGAGTCTTGTTAGCAGCGATGTCATGACAGAAATGCTACAGTGCTGCATTCTAATGACCCCTTGCATTGTAATGAGCTAATGTTTTCTGCAGAAAGGATGTGATAGGAAAAAAAAATAGCTTTAATTTTGGGCTTTTAAGGACAGTTCTGCAAACCGAGCAGCGGTGAACTCCATTTCAGCTCGGGCACAGAACGTGTGGAACGCCACGTGCCGTACCTGTAAAGCCCTGGAGGAGCTCGACGGACCAGGAAGCTTTTCTCCAAGCCTTGCAGCACATCGTTGAGCATCCTGACTCTGACAGGAGCTCGCTCCCGGGGGTCATTGGCCGGGCGCATCTCGTCTGACTGGAACAGCTCCGCCGTGTCCCTCAGCCGTGCCGCCACTGCCAGCAGCTGAGAGACTCCTGCCTCATCACCTGGGAACAGGGACAGCAAGACAGTCACCAGTGATTCACACACCACTTGTTACTCAAAATTAATTGCCCAATTAAAATCTGAGCCTTTTTCTCCCCTGTGAGCAGCATGGAACAGGTCAAGGGAAGCCATAGATCACTCTGTGTAACCTCTGATCTGTTTCTCAAAGATCAATTTGGGCTCTGGTGCTTTAGAATCTAATAAGCTGTGAGGAATGATTTTTGGGGTGCAGCTGGAAATCTAGCATTGGAAAAAGCGGCATGCAGGAAGCAATGGTTATAAATCAAGAACTACAACTTTTCCTTCTGAGAGTGAATTTATTCAATGCCATTGGGGGCTGTTGCTCTTGAGTCTGAAAGCCTGTGCTTGGATTCCATAACGACTGCTCTATAGAATACTGTAAAATGCAGAGTTTAATTGAATTTGATTCAACATTTTATAACCTTAGAGGTTAACAGCAATTGTGGAGGGTATGTGAAATTGCTCCTCTTAATCACTTAAGTCATATGCCAATGAGCCAACTTTAATTGATATCCTAATGCATACTCTAATCCAGTCAATAGTTTCAAAACTTTTTTAAACTTGGAGTGTAAACTATTGCTTTGTTAGAAACCCCACTCAGACAGCAAAAGAATAGAAGCCTGCAGCACCCAGGAGCACACCACGATTTCAGTATTTCCCTGCTCATAGTGCAGGAACAGAAATGTGAATTCGAGTACTGTGAATGCACAGCCTCCTCCCACCTGCAGTGCAGGTGAAGGGTGTGGCCTCCTTTTCCAGTGTGTGCTTCATCTTTACAAGCACATGGAAAGAGAAAGCAGAGTCTGAACTTGATAGAAAGTCAAAAGTAGTATCAGGCAGCACAAACATTTCCAGGATGCAGAATTTTTTTTTAAGATTCACTTCGCCTATTGACAAGAAATCCAACTATCCTTAGATCTTTCAAATAATGCCTTAATCAACATAAACCATGCACCTCTACATGAATGTGCAAACCTCAGGGAGTTTTGTACCTTAGTGACTGAGATAATTAAGCCAAGAAAGTGGTTCAGAACTCAAGTTCAATTAATTTTCAACTTCCTTGTCTAAGATACACGTAGAAAAAAATCACAAACAGCAATTGGGGAACACTGACATGGTTTAGCCTCAGCTGGCAAGGAATACCATGCAGCTGCTCACTCACACCCACTGGCTTCCCTGATGGAACAAGGAGAAGAAACAAAAAGTTAAAACCAATGGGTTGAGATTAGAAGAGTTTAATAATTGATATATAATGATGATGACCATAATAATAACAGTAAAAATATAGCATCAAAAAGGGAGAAAACCAAGAGAGAGACCTAAAAGCCAAGACAGACAAGTGCTGAGCAATTTTATTGGGCTGACCACGTTCAGCCTGGCCCCAGCAGCAATCGGCCTCCTTCACCACCTCAGTTTAAAGTGAGCATGATGTTCTCTGGTATGAAACATTCCTTTGGCCAGTTCAGGTCAGCTCTCCTGGCCATGCTCCCTCCCAGCTTCCTGTTATCCCTATCTGGCAAAACATGGGAAATGGGAAAGTCCTCGGGGTAAACACTACTAAGCAACAACTGAAACATCAGTGAATTACCAACCTTCATCTCATCCTAAATCCAAAACACAGTATCAGCTACTAGGAAGAAAATTAACTCTATTCTAGTTAAAATCAGGACAAACACCAACCCATTTCTCAAATGATTCATGGCTGGAGTCTGAAAGGTGAGCACATAATAGGAATGGAAAAGCAAGCAGGTATAACTAAGAAATCCAAGGAAGTGCCTGAATATAACATAATCTCCCTCTCATATGGAAAAAGAGATTTGATATTGGATACATTCCAGCAAAGGAAAAGGAGTTCATAGATCCCATACACTCCTGTCGTTCAGCTGACGAGCACATTCCAATCTGGCAAAACATGAAATGATCCAGAATACACAGAGAGACAAGATGCTGGTGGGAGAGAAACTGTCAGATTTCCTGAGACATCAAGATGAATTTCAACAAGGAACAGAAGCTCCCTGGGGGAGCAGGAGTGAGAGAAGATGGTTTATGTCTGGCCTGGTTTGGGACAAGGTTCCTTTGCCAATGACACTTGACCAATCCACCTTTCCCTAAGCAAAATGGATATCAGGCGTGCTGGTATCTTGATATAAAGGGCTGATATCTCTCTGAGTCTGCAGTAATTGAAATTCTGATCAAGTTAGGTTGATGCCTCAGGAAAATTATTCTTCAAGCATATAAGCTTACCACATTTAAGATACTTGCGAAATATCATTATCCTTAATTTTGTATCTCCAGCAAACATCCTGTGCAGCTGAAGGACTTCCCATTCTCATGTATATAATACAGGCAATGTGCATACCTTACCCTGGGACTCGTGTCCATATGGAAATGTTTAAATTCACCCTGTTAGAGAGAATCCTTTGGTTTCAGCAAAGCACTTCGTATTCTGAGTAACATAAAACTTTTATAGTTTTTATTCTGAATCATATATAAACAGTTGCAAATGTCAGCTTTGCCTTTTCAATAGGGAAGGTGAGATAAAAGGAAAATCCATCTTTCTGCATTTGGAAATGGAGCCAACCAGACCATCCTTTTAAACATAAAAATTCCTGTAAATGCTCTCCCTTGTTCTCCACAGCCCCTAAACCAACTCTGTTTTACACTCTAAACCAGCACTTGCTAGAAAACACACATCCAGGCCCTCTTCTGTGCTTCAGTACAAAACCTGCAAGCATGGGCAGTGTTACCTCAGCCAGCTAAGGACAGAACAGGCATCACAACACACTGAACTGCACCACCAAGGGAAAGTGATTTACACTTTTCTCAGGCTGAGGAGATGGGAATGGAAGGGCAAATAATTCTTCAAGGAAACCCTGCATTAACTAATAATGTCTTAAGCACCTTGTGGTGCTTTTACAGAGAAAATC
The DNA here is from genome assembly GCF_015227805.2 of Hirundo rustica. Classification (NCBI taxonomy): domain Eukaryota; kingdom Metazoa; phylum Chordata; class Aves; order Passeriformes; family Hirundinidae; genus Hirundo; species Hirundo rustica. The sequence goes on from NC_053459.1 coordinate 20,102,059, forward strand.
AAGCACAAGTGTTACCTCGTTTAAGAGAATACAATGCCACATTATTGTATTTTGTGTTCTTTGTCCTTTTGTTTCCAGTGTGAATCATGATGAATCATCTAAGCTAGTTGTTTAGCTGCTATAAAAATAAAATTGCAAACACGGGAAAGTGACTCAAGAGCATGAGCACTCTTGATCAGGGAATTACACTGTTGACTTTCATTGCATTTGCTAAATGTAACTGGATCCTACTCCGAAACAAGTTGCACCAAACAGATATTTTTATAGACACTGAATACAAGAGCCTTTCCTGTGTAACTGATTGCTCTTATGAAAAGCACAGCTAGAGATATAACATTTTTAAATTGTGTTTGTGCCCTCTGTTATGAAAGCACCTACCTACAAGTACTTATAGGAAAGGGAGCACAGACAAATCAGCATTTAAAGGCATGATGCTTGCTTACCATATATGTGAACATGTGTTTCCATGTAAGAGAAAAGGGAAATTGCTTCAGGTTTGGCTTGCAAATTCTGAATCAGCTATGATGTGCTGCTGTATTCACTAGGGAATTTTTCATGGTCTGCAAAACAGGATAAGCGGACCTGGCAGTAGAAAATCTGAATGGGAAAGCTTTTTAGGAAGCACCCTAAAGGGGCAGAAACACAAATCCACAGACATCCTTCGTGCAAAGAATATGTTGCCATAAGCTTCAATTTTGCTACCATGACTGCTAGAGCCCAAGTAAACTAATCTGGTGTTGCTCCAAGTCTTTTTTCAAAGAAGTTATGTTTCAAGAGGAATGTTGTGACATTTTACTGTGTGCATGTCAATACAGGAGCCTGGAGAAGAGCAGGCTCCAGGGAGACTTTATTGTGGTCTTCCAGTACTGCAAAGGGCTTTTATAAAGAAAATCTGGGACAAACTTTTGAAACAGGACAAGGGGTAAGGGTTGTAAACCAAAAGATTAAATTTAGACTCGGTGTAAGGAAGAGATTTTTTTACAATGAGGATGGTGAAACACTGGGTTGCCCAGGGAGGTGGCAGATACAAACATTCAGTGCCAGGCTGGATGAGGCCCTGAGCAGCTGCATCTACTGGAAGATTTCCCTGCTCACTGGGGACTAGATGACATTTAAAAGGTCCCTTCCAACCCAAACTATTCTATGCGTCTATGAAGTTATCAATAACTTTGTACAGAGGTGCTGAAACTTATGGCCTACTAACAGAAAAGAGATGCTCATCCTTGCCCTTCAGAACTAAATGTTCATCCATGGAAAATGCATTTTTCCGTGACTGTTTTTTTAAAGGCTGAAGAAAGGTGGTAATACATATTACCCTTGAATAGATACTGAAGACAAGATGCCCAGTGTCTCATGACAAAAGAGGTTTTTCTGTCTTATGTACAAATCTGTACAGATTTGTAGCATTTTTCATCTCTGTCGCAGTCAAGAATAAAGGGTGGGAACAGTAAAGAGGGAAATTTTCTGAACATTGCAGACAGGAGGGAAGAGTAACTCTGAAAAGCACCCAAAATGATCAGGGAAATACAGTCAAGCAGGTAAAATGATGCCAAGATGAAGAGCAGCAGATAGCTGTAGGCAATGAGCATGCATCCATCAAGTAAATGAGAGAGATATGGTTCTCTATTGATTTTTCTAAGGACAGAGAGTTTAGCCCGATGTTTTGGAATGTATGGGTAGAGACAGGGCTGTGGAAAGTCACAGAGACTTCCCCGGGAACAACTTATTGCAAACCAGATTATTTTAAACTTCTGCTGGTGCTGCCTACTATTATCACCCCAAGTACTTCAGCTGCTGTAACATCTGTAAAACATCCATTCTGGGGAGAAGAAAGGGCCTAACTGATAGGAAGCCACACACAGCTGACACTGCGTCAGCCAAAGAGCTTTAAATCATAGTTCTTGCACTTCTGGAAAACCAGAAAATCTCATCCACCCTTAATTTGTCTTCATAAGCCTCTCCCTCTCAGCCAGTGCCTATCAGAGATGGCTACAAGCTGCTCCAGCAGCCTGTGCTGACAGCCACAAGTGGGGGTCTCACCTCGCCTGCCTGGTGCTGCACAGCCACGATTCACAGCTGGGGCACAGACACCGCTCTAGAAAGGTTTGCACGAGTCCGAGTGACTGGCAATAATAAATGACGTCAGCTTCTACAGCACCCAACAGAGGGACACCGCCAACCTGGCTGAGCTAATTTTTGTAAACTGTGTGGCTGAACTTGTTACTGCTGGGACAGTCAGGTGCAAAGGTACAGAAACGCTTTTAATCCTGATGAGACGCCTGAGAGTCTCCGATATCAACCCTCGACACTTGCTGTAACATACACTACAAGGAGCACAAGTGCTAAGAGCTTTCAGCAGAAAATACAAATATGTTCTGGATAAAAAATGCTTGTATACATAGAAAACACTTCTATACAAATGATTGTGCATTTTTACTTGCATATACAAACAAAGCACTTCTACAGGAGCGCTTAAAAGCACTGTTGGTATCATTCACACACCAGATTTGACATCTTGCCTGCACCCTACCTCAAGAGATAAATTGGATTTTCATAGGATGCAAGGCCAGCAATATATTCATGTATTTGATTCAAGTTAAAATGGGTCTTGATTTTAAATGTATGGAAGGCACAAATCCCACACAACTGCAAGGTGTAGCTACAGAGGATTTTCTAAGCAGCCACTTATTTCTGCATTTGTCTAAAATATCACATCTGTGAGTAGACAGGCAACAGCCTGACTAGCCCTGGGGACCTGGATTTCAGTCTTGGAACCCCCACCTCCCATCATTTATGACCACAAGGTTTCCTGTTAAACAGCAGGCCAAAAGCACAGGCAAAAAAAGAAATCTCTGCAGCCTCAATCCTTCCTTTCAGATAAACCCAAAAGCAGTGGTTTGTATCCAGGAGTTCAGGTGTGTGCAAGGGGAGAGAACACATGTCACTTAACAGCCTCTCCCCATCTTTCTGAGGAACAGGCCAGAGCCATATGAACGTGCTGAGGATGACACAAGTTGCCATCCACACTATCCTGAATGTAAGAAATGGTCTGTGAAGTGCTGAGTAATATCCCTGGGAATTTAGCAGAGTTAATTGTAGACACCCACCACATTACAGAGTTAAATCCCTTAGAAATGCAAATAAATGCAGTATTAACAAGTATCAAGGTATACACAACTTTTTGCTAGTATATCCAGGAGATTGCGAACAGTGACTCAAATATTTACACAAAATTTAACTTGGAGCATGTGAGAAAACCCAACGGGTAGTAAAATCTGTCTTCAAGGAATTGGCTGAGCCAGATCCCAGAGGCACAAAATTAAGCCTAATGAACAAATATTTTCCATGTCATGCTGATTTACCTTCACCTTTTCTACATTTACAGTTTGCATTGAGTTGGAGAAGGAAACAACTTACTAAGGTATTCCAACTTTGAACTGGAAAATTTGGACAACGTAAAATCTTTTGAAGAATGAATAAACTCATGAGCCACATAAAAAAGGACAACTTCTCATTCAAGTAACTGAAAAAGGACCATTGTCTTAACGCTTTACAACATGAAAATAAACTGTTCTTTTATACAAGTCAGAGACAGACAAGACATGAAAGCCACGAGAAAAATCATTAAACAAAACTCCAAAAGTGAACAGCTGGGAGAAAATTTACCCTGCTGGCCCTACAGCATAGGAAATAATTTTCTCTCCCCTGAAGTGGTAGAGATAAATGATTTAACTGAAGTTAGAGAAAAAAAGTCAGTTTAAATCACCGTTTCCTGTTACTCAAAATAAAGACAGAGGATGAACAATAGACAGTATCTCGTGTTCAGCTGAGGGAATACCAGCTGAGGCACACTCTTCATTTCATGATCATCCCTTGCTGTGTTTAGGCTGAACTAAACCAATGTTTACGTGGCAAAACAGAGCTAAAATTACTTGTCTCTTTAGATGCTCAGTGATTCCAGTCCAATACTTGCCTACTGACTCCTACATCTTTGGAACGATGGATGGCAAAGATTAAAGAAAAGGTATCATACTCCTATGAGTATGTGTTACAGAAAAGTGGTGCTTTATAGTGCAGGGAGTGAATGAAATGCAGGGGTAGCACCTCAAGATTGCAAAAAGTCATTACATTTGAGATATGATCTTACAATCAGCTGAAGGATATGTGAAGTTTGGGTGTGATTTTAAAGAACTTATTTCTCTATTTAACAGATCAACTTGAGAGTTTCATATACCTGTAAACAGAAATATTTTTCAAAGGCCTTAGGACACTACAGGTAACCTGTGTTGCTTAATTGACAAAGTAACATCAGAAGAAATCTAAAAACTTTATGGCTTTCTTTAGCAACAAAACCTGCATTTTATTCAGCATTATGTAATGACACTATTTAACTAGTAAAATCACTGGCTATTATTTCAAGTATTGAAAATAATGTATCAGGGATTAGATGATGCTTTTTGACCCCTGTATTAATGGAGAACAATATTCCTCTAATGAAAATTACCTTTCAGACTGTTCTGGACTTCCAACGCGATGTCGAGGGCATTGAACGGCAAAACCGGGTCAGTGGCAATTTGCAAAGTCACTTGTCCTGTTAGCTGAAAAATACAAAAAGACCCCAAACCCAGTCAAATTATTTCCATCAGATTTAATAGCCAGCAGTTGTTTTGGATTAGCACATGTTTTCATTGCACTGGATTTTCAGGGAAATGTGATTAAAACCCCTTAAGCACATATTTATGAAAAGGAATACAACCAGGGCCAGTATCTTCCTATACAACATTACAAAATGTTCAGAGAATACAATTTATGACCACACACAAGAATTCTGTGTGTCTTCTCTGGACTCAGGATGCTGCAGGATTCTCTGAAGGACCTTTTTGCTTTGTTTTCAAATAAAATATCTCAATACTCTAAACATGGGAACGAAGTTTACAGTTTTACTCAGTTTTCTGGTCTTAGCTGTTGGATTTTGAGAGTTTTCATGACTAAAATAAAGCATCACAGACATTAATGGTCAGAAGATCAAGCCTAGGGATAAATGCAAGCTGACCTGAAAACCCACTGCCTTTTGAAGTGTTACGTGACAACTCGAAGCACGCAGATGTACAACTTCCAGGCTGGACAGAACACTGCTCTCCCTCAGGAACAGAAATTCCCCAAAGAGAACTCTCAGTCCACTCCAGACTAGACGACAGCATCTGTCACAAAAACTCAGCGGCATGAATGCTTCTTTTTGAACAGCTCACAGATAAGGCAGGGGCTGAGTGGCCTGAGAGCTTTTTTCTGCTTACAGAAGGTCAGTTCTGCAGCTCGGGGCTTAGACATGCTACAGGGGCTGTGTATAGAAATACATCTTTCTGCTGAACTACACCTAGCTGTGATTAAACAGAGGATTTCAGTCTCCAGGCTGCCAAGTCCATCACTGTTCATGGGAGCTGTAAAAACACACTGACAAAAACATGCAAGAAACTTCCATTCATCTTTTTCATATCTTGATATTGCAAAAAGGGAAAAAATACCTGTAAGGCTGTGCTCTAAAATGGAATGATGGCTGCAGGTGACGGTGACCATGTTGATAAAAATGCAGACTGAATAGAATCGTATTGTACAATTCTTTCCAAGGTGTTGAGGGAGCAAGAGTAATATCTACCCTTCAAAAGCAATATGACAGATTCTGTGCCAAAAGTAGCATTTTAATTTTACAATAGAAAGTAGTGGGAAAAGACAACAAGCCTCAGTAATATTAAAAACAATAGCGGAGCAATTGCAAAGGAAAACCATCTCCCAGGAAAGTGGATGAAAGCAGGGTAATATCAGAAATACAAGTTTTTTGGAGAAAGATTAATAGAGCCTCACAACATTTCTCAGAAAGCACCGAAGAAATGACCTGGCCACAGACTGGTTTGAGGGAACATGCTGTGTATCAGACTGCAGCCCACACCTGAGCACAGGTGTGCTGTGAAGCTATGGACATTTACCTCTAGAGAAAACAGTATCACAGAAGGCACGAAGTAAAAAAACTCTACCGTATATAGACAGAGAAAATACAGGCAGGAATAATGTTATGTCAGGCCACTGTCAGGAAAAACAAAAGAACTAAGAGTGAACTTAAAGATAAAAAATACTATGTCTGGACAGCTGTGTTGAAGTATTACACAGTAACTTCTTATGAAGAAACTTCCCAATTCCTCAGGCCATCAATGCTCAAAGGCCATTACATTATCTATCAGTGATTATACACAAAAAGTGTAGAAAGTACTAAAAAACAATGGTCTAAGAGACATCAGAGAGGTATTAAGGAAAGACAAAAAAATAGAACTGTTAGGGCAAACTAAAACCTGTACAAGACTGTACCTAAACCAGGTCCATATAATCCAGGCATAAGCAACTGTAAAAAAACCTGGTTCTAAATATCCAAATACCACACAAAATCCTTCCATGTCCTGGATGGAACTCTTGCAAGATGTACTACCCAGAGCATGGACACCCTGTGACAACCCTGTGATAAGGTTCCTACAGATAAACGACTGTGACACTGAAATAACATCCCAATGAAAAGCAGGTGTTCTACACAGACCCCACTGATACCCAGGACAGCTCTAGAGCACACAAAACACTTAAATTCTTCCTTGACAACCCATTTCTGCTACAGCTTTCACTAAATGGTAACACACATATATATATATTCAAAGGTATTTTAGGAAGAGACATCAACAGTTAAACCTTGCTGCTGATACTATACAATCTGTTACCACAACGTTTAAGAACACAAAAGCAAGGGGAAAATGCTTCTTTTGTGAAGCAAGAAAGTAGCATTTAACGAGGACAATAACCTACTAAGCAACTTTCCTTTTTATCATTATCTCCTGTAGAATCTGGCTTCATTTTTATAAATTCTTGCCTTATTTGTGTTTTTTCCAAGGAATTTTAGTTTGCTTTCAACTAAGGCAAACCAAATCAGTTTTCTTTTTCCTATTTCAATAAAGTGATACCATTCAAAACTTATGACTGACTGAAGCACTTTTAGAAATTTTACAGTCTCTGTCTAACACTGCAGACATCTGTGTGTTAGCAAACAGGCAGCAGTGGTGTTTATTAAATCACGTACTTCGTGGGCTAATCTGGAAGAAATCAATCATGTAAAGGAAAGCTCGGAGCATTGATTTGAACAGAGTAAGTAATAATGCTGCAGAGGCATATATCAAACCCACATAAGGCAGCAAGACAGAAAAGGCTACTGATTTCTTATTTATAGTCTTATTTTTGGATATACCATTCCCCTGAGCGCAACACTGAATATACATGGAAAATAAAGACAAGCTTTGGCCCCCTCTTCCCAGGTGAAAAATGCATCAGACTGACTACTGAATTATTAAATGCAAGAATAATTTAGCAAAGAGTAAAGACAACCATTTTCTCATGAAGTGAAAAGTTAAAGCAGCATGATTGGTTCTATTCCCCTACTGAAGTGGTTAAAACACTAATGACAACTTCTCGAATAGCATTTATACACACATCATACACACACTAACTGATGTAACATTTACACAGTTATAAAGTCTAAGAAAAGCTCTTGGAGTTCAAATGCTAATTTAGCCCAAAATTATTTTCTTATTTAAAAAAAAAAAAAAAAAAATGAGTAACATTTCCACTGCAGTTGGCTGTGGGAAAGGTGCTTTTCGGTAAATGAAAATTTATTTGATGAACTTCCAATTACTTTAAAAATAAGCACTAATGTAAAATGTAACAATAATTGTAGAGTTATACTGTATTTGTTCCCTCTGAGGGTGGGCAGGCCCTGGCACAGGGTGCCCAGAGAAGCTGTGGCTGCCCCTGGATCCCTGGAAGAGTCCAAGGCCAGGCTGGATTTGTCCTGGAGCAGCCTCGGACAGTGGAAGGTGTCACTGCCCATGGCAAAGCTCAAAGATTAGTTTTAAGCTCCCTTCCAACTCAAACTATTCTGTGATTCTATGCGTGCTGCAAAACAAATCTGAATATTTAAAATAGGTTTATACAAAAGTAACATTATTTCAAGGTTTTTTATTTTAAGGCATAAACATCTTTGTAGAAAGGAAATAACTGCTGTCCCTGCCTTTACTTCTCTGACACTGTGTAGATCCCAAAAGATAAAAAGAAAAACCCCAAATTTCAAAAAAATGCTGGTGTTATGTTGCGTCGTGTGGATGATTCAGTATCACGTGACATTTCCAAATGATGTTGTATGTTCTTTTTCCAGAGTTTTACAAACTATTCCTTCAGGAACTATGTACTCTTGCAATTCCACCTATCTGTGAGCCTAATTTGACTATAAAAGCCAATTTTCAGGAACATCAGGTGGATCCACAATACTTTCTAAAGGTTGGTGACATAAAAGAAATACCTGGATTAAACACACCCAATATGTTCCTCTATATAAATTATTAATATACTTTACAGTTTTAGCAGTTTTACAACGCAAATAAGGAAATGAAATAAAGTGGAGTTTGGGGGGATTCATCACAGGTTTGGTTGGGTTTCTTTGCATGCCACAGCTGTTTTCTCAGGGAGTTAAACTCAGTGCTCAAGACAACTTTCCTCCTCAAACATCCAAGCTAGCAACATAAAGCACGTCTACTGGCATACAAATTTTATTTATTTATTATTTTTTTTAACCAGGAATACTTGAAGGCCAGGCTAGATAAATGTGAAAGGCTCTCACACATCCAGTTTTGCTTTGGGGACTGAGCCTGCCTTGCAGGGACAGCAGAGCTGTCTGGTTTTACTGACAAGGCAGGGACGGCCACCCATCCTCCACTCTGCCCCAGCAGCGGAAACTTGCGTGAATAAAATTAAAACAGATTTAGTGGGTATGAAGAGATGAAAATATTATGCGTGGAGAGAGATCAGTCTGCTAGAATAAACATCAGCGTGCAGGCAGTTTCTGTAACGCTGAAGTTTACACGCCAGTCTTGAGGGGTCTTTTTTGGGGTGTTTTTTGTTTAGTGGAATTTGAAACTGTGCCAGCCTGTTCTGTGCAAACCTCAGTGGGTGGAAGTGCTGAGCCTTTAGGACATTTTTAGTTACATTAGGAGCGTTGAAAATCTAAACAGACATCTCGGATCTCTTCATATGGCAAGTTACTAACAACATAACTTAAAAAATCAGGTAAACTGCCACGTTTATCCTTCTGTAAACACTGTCTTCAGCAGTGCCACACTCCAGTTCTACCTGTTGGAAAGAATTAGGCTCAGCTTCTTGAAACCTGAGTTTTTTGAAGCAGCAACTCCTTTGAATTTCAAGCCGCATGCCTCTGCAACATACTTTTAAAATTTTATCCCATGCATGTTAACAACACTTTACTGACATCTGTGCACTTCCAGAGGAAAGCAGCACACACACACGGCAGCTAATCCACCAAAACCTGGACAAACCACGTGAAAGGAGAGGTAATTTAACACAGCAGTGTGGTAGACCTGTGCAGATTCTCAGCTACAGACTCAACATCCCCCTGGTCCCTACGACTGCCCACTACAGATCCAAACAATCCTGGGTTTTTTTCAAGTCATGTTTGCCCTCACACCTGACACTTCTCCCTCCATACATTACCCCTGGGGTTCATGGATGAGGAAAGAAACCGGCAAAATTCTGTGCTGTTTAGGGGGATCAGTAACACTGTGCTGAAAATAACACTTTTTCCCTCTTTTCCCTTCCCTGAGGTGAGTGGAAAGGTTTAACTTTCATGACTGGCTGTTGCACTGTCGAATCTCAGCTTTGGAGAGTTCTTTTGCATCAAGGGTCTCTCTTCCCACACATACTGATGAGCAGAGTGACCTGCTGAGATCTTCTGACATTAAACCAATTATAAACAACAGCTTCAGCCTCCACACCCATGTAAATAAGGAATGAATATCTGCACATATTAACAGCCCCCCTCAGAACCAGTTTTAGTAATCTCAAATGTTAAAATAATCAGCCTTCCTCACCTTCTCCCCGCATCGAAACTGAAGAAATATTTTTATTAATACAGGCAAATTTCATGAAGATGCTTTCTTCTGGTTCCCCCTATCTGCTCAACTTCCTTAATGTTATCAGACTTCCTTAATTAAACATGAGAAATTGAGTCTATTTAAAGGAAATCTGTAATTCCCTGGCAATAACAATTTCAGCACCTAGTGTTACCAGATGAATGGCAGCAGTCGTGAGACTCATGATAATAATGAGCATTTTTAATGGTGGGATCTCAATTTACTGCAGAAAAATTTCCTGCAGGATCAGTCTACACAGCAGGTTTTTTATATTCATCACCTTCCAAAAAAGTTAACTGAGTCATACAAGAAAAATCAGAGGCAGGAACACGAGAAAACAACCAGTTCTTTGACCCTCTATCTTTCTGAAAATGACATTCCCATGATAAGGCAAAGAAATAGAAATCTGGCCATAAACATGCTTGTTTTGCATTAAAGCTGTCAAACTTCAAAAATTCATTTTTTTAACATATTCAGTAATACCATGTGGCTTTGTTTTTTTAATTTTTTTCTTCTTTCCCCTTACTGAAATTTACCTTGGCAGCAGGACGTGTATTCACACCACAGATCAAATGATATTTTGGGGCACCAGACACTGAATGGAACACACTGCATTTTAGGACAGTAGAGGGCTCTCTGAGAAAGGACTGTGGAGAGTCTGTGCTACAGTAGGTGAACCAGAGCACAGTAATTCATAAGAAATACCTATTTCTGAGCAAGGAAAGTGTGAGGTCTTGCAAATATTAAATACTTTATTTCAACACACCCCCCCTGCCCTGGTCCCAAAATAATTTAATATTGTTTTATTTACTCTTAGCACAGAAAATATTGATTAGGAAATAAAAGTGATTGTGAATAAAACATGGACTTTCCCTCCCTTCAGGTATCCAGTGCACAGCAAGCAGGACTTGACTGTTTGTATGAGGGTGGCACACAGCACTAGGCATCCCCAAAATTACACATGAAGATAATCCAGAACTATGGTAGCTTGGGCTGGCTCTGGAATACAGATCTCTATTTACATGATCATACACTATCATTTCTACATGATTCATGATGAGGTTCTGAGGCACTGATAAATCAAGGTCAAAAGCATCCTTTTAAGTGATTAATTTGCTTAAAATCTAATTTGTTGGCTAATTTAGTAATATACAGCACAAAGAGCAGTGAAAGTACATTTTGTATGGATTTCATTCACAGCTGGGAGTGATCATCCATCCCACTACTTTCAGTTTCTTGCACAAAAAAGGAACTCCTACTGATCTCTGCTTTGCTTTTTTTGGGTACATGTTGAAATTACTGCTTTTCAAATTATAAGTATGTGGAGATATATATATTTTTGTGAATCCAAATGCAGTTATGTGAAATTCTGGCTATCATGGTGTGATTGATGGGGTGGTCCCAGGAGTTGGACTTTGATGATCCTTGTAGATCCCTTCCAACTCAGGATTTTATACTATTCTATTAAAAAAAAATATTTTAAATTGCATTAACTTATAGTAAGGAATGATTCCCCATGCTCTAGGTTGTAACTCCTTGGTATTATCCAGAGTTTCTTTCCACTCCTACCTTCCATCCACGTCATGCTGCTCCTCACACAGTCAGAGCCTGGCCCATTTTTGGCAGTTCTCGTGCTCTTGTTACCGCAGGGGCAGAGGAGAGGGATGATTAACTCACTTCCAAGACAATGGCTTTATTGAGTTAGGCTTGGCACTGTGTACATGAACCTGTGTTCAACCCAGTTTGTTTGGAGCTGAGGCAGAGGCACTTTCTGTCTGCACAGGTTACTGCTTACACAGCGAGCCATGAAGTCAGCCGTGGAGCACATGAATGTAAGCAGCAATAATCTCGAGGTGATTTTCTAACCATCTATTTCATATTTATGCATGTCAAATTCTCGTGGAATCTGCATGCAAAGATGTGTTGAATCGACTTCTAGAAGGGCTGCCAGATTAAAACCTTAGGAAAAGGAGTTAGTCAGAGTTTTCCCCAGCATGCAAGGTTGTGAGCATGCAAAAAGATGGAGCAGAATGGTCTTTGCAACTCTTGAGCTCTGGCTGAGGAGGCCACACCCTGACAATACAGATCTTTACATCTTTACAAACCTTCATGCTGGATTTCTTATAGAGAATTTTTAAAATCTGCTCCAGTGTTAATTCTCTTTTAGCTCCAGTGTTAAAGCCAGGTTGCTCTGGTTACCAGCTGTGGACTCTGAGGGTGACAAATACTGAAAAGTTTGCTTTAAAGTATAATGATCTGCACGGAGCATTCCCATAAACCCAGATACCATCACTGCACAGGAAATGACCTCTTAGATTCTTTCATTCTCTGCCCATCTTCAGGTTTGGAAGAGGAGAGGGAAGCAGGGCTGGATCCTTTTTAAAGAAGCAATGTTAGCTGCCTGGAGCTGGCTACAGGCAGTCCTGAGGAAACAGATTTAGCTATTGTTCTGGCACAAAGAGAAACATATAATGAAATATGAAGCAAAATTTATCTCCATAGATCAGTGAAAGATCTCCAATGACAATGATCATGTACAGAAATTGCATCTTGGACAGATGTTAACTAAGAGATGTAAACTTAAACCAAAACTACATCGCTTGCTTTTCTTTATTTGCATGTGTAATAAAGACATCTGCAGGGTAAAACATGCAGCTAGCTATCAGTGCACATGCCTGAGCACAAGAAAATGCATCTTATTCTTGTTATAAAGGGAAGTTTGAAGTACAGAAAGTAAAAGTCCTCTCAGAGCAACAGATGAGAGGCGTCAGTGCAGATTCCTGTGGACTGGTATGAAAACACAAACCAGGCTGTGATTAAGAGCCTGGACACCATGATCTCCTATGCTACCAGACAGCCTTCCCTGAGTTTGCTCCCAGCTAATGAGCATCATTCCCTTTCCCTGCCTTCTGTGTGTGCTTAGGACACCAATCAGGATGTTGGCACAACCAGCCCTCCTCACCCACAGGATAATCGAAGCACAGGATGATGGGACTCAACAAGATAATTGATAATTTTGTTAAATTTCCAGACAGTTGGCTGGGCCCTGCTGGTCTCGGAGCCTTCCAAGGCAGACAGTAATGACTTAAAGATAAAAAAAGCAGCAGTGCAAGTCTGCATTTAATCACCCAGGTTCATAAGGGTTCTACACAGAGATCAGCCCAGAAAACTCTATGTTGCCACAAAGCCCTAATTAATCAGAGCATCTCCTCACACTCTTCAAGATACATGCATGAACCAAGAGTCTTCCTGAACTGGAAAAAATCCCAGGATCACACAGACAAGGACATCCAAGAACTTCCCAAGTTTCTATTTGATCTGTGAAGCCACTTCTTCCACTGCATCTACAGGACTCGGTCTGAAACTTGTGGCATTGTTAAAAACTAGACAATAGTCATCAAAGGAGTGTAATAATAAAGAAATCTGCAATAGGAAGCTTCAACCACAGACTTCAGTTTAGACCTTGATATCATCTTTTTAATCATTCTTCTCTTACAGAAATGGATTTGATTTAATTGAACTCCAAATAAAATGTCTCTAATCATACTTCATCAGCATGCAATTATTATTCAAGGGAAACCATATGTACTATTAAGCACTCTTAATTAAAATAATGCATATAATCTACTTCAGCATGGAACAGTCATTCTCCTTGATGTTCATTATTATTTTTCTTCTATTATTGTGACAATACATTTTTTTCCCTACTTTTCCTCTTCCATCTCAATTTCATTTATACACTTCTCCAACATTAAGGATCACGATATCAGGGCACTGAGATGCAGTAATATACCACCATCCTTAAATTTGGCATCACATGACCTTCAAAATGAGTCAGACCTGACTACGGAGATTGTGAGATGAGGATGAGGAAATGCTGTCAGAGGAGCCTCAAACTACACTCTGTTTAGCCCAAACTTTATCTGCAATTATGTCTTCTAAGTGGCCATACTGAAAGAAGAATCTATGCTAGGCAGCAGCCAGTCCTTAGACAGAATTTAAGGAGAACCAGGGACAAAGAAAGAAACTGAATTCAGAAATTGAAACACCTGAAGAAAATCATCCACAATGGGTTAAGGAAATAGCTCCTTGAGAAACTTGTCAAACTTGGACAGTCAATTCAGCATACTCAACAGAATAAACAACATGGAAAGAATAATGACATTATGTATTAAAGTCTCACTACCCTCTCAAGCTCAGAAAAGCTGAGATATCTAATAGGTACACACAGAAAATATTGCTCTTTTCTCTCTTGCCATCCCTTGATGCAAAGGTACAACAAATTTTTTCTCTTAGGTCACTCTAATCAGTCAGGATTGGAGCCCTGGCAGTTCATTAAACACGACAGACAGTCCCTGAGGGAGAGACACCAGTGAACCACAGTGCTGAGCATCCCAGAGAAGCTGAAAATACATCATGCTGCACTACAGAGCTCATAGAAAAGATCCATCAACATGAAAAGGCACATTCTACCTCAGGGGAGAATTCACTGGGGCTACCCCCAGACACCAACATTTGCTGCAACTTTCACAAAGAGGCTTAATTTCCGTCTTAGGCAATTACTTCAGTTAGGGTTAGAATCTGGTCTTGGATTTACTTGCATAGGATTTACCACGACAGAAAAGTATTTAAGCTTCTTACTAGCATGAGAATTCAAAGGCGGAATTTCTGTGTATTTTTTCCCCACTGTTTTTCCTATCTGAAAATTCAGTCTTCAATGTAACTAAAATAAGAAGTAATCAGCTGACTTACAGTAATAATTTTACATTTAAACCTCAACAAGAGCTCTGTAATTAAACAGTATAACTTCACAAATAAAGGTGGGGAAAGGTTGCTTGTTGTATTTTAACAAGAAAACATTAATTAAAGATGAATGTGTCTGGGCCTGAGCAACCTCCCCTCAGGCCTGGGGGAAATGCCAAGTCTGACAAACTCTTTGAGTCTTAGGAAATCCCAGGTCAGTTTGATGAACTTACTAAGGTATTTTATAATTAGCTGGCACGTTCCTGATACTACCTTTTTATCTGAAAAAGAAACTCCCTCATCTTTCTAACTTGTCCCTTAAAAACACTGATTAAAGATGCAATAAATAATCTTTCCCATTACAGAATATTTATAGAAAACAGAAAAAACTCGGATCACAGAACGGCCCTTAAAATTCATAAGGAACCCTAGCTGTAAAACTCCAGGTATCTGAAGGTAAAATTGAGATTTATTAGCACATCTGGGTCTGTAATTATACACCTGTAACTAAAATCATTAAATTATGATGGCCATTTCATTCCACTGTATCTGCAGGTGGGTTCTGTATTAAAGGGGCAAAAGGCAGCATGATCTGATGGAAACAGCAAATATTGCACAGAGAAGCACTTTTTAAAAGAATACGATCTGCAGGAAATGTTACTACTTGCTATTCCAAATACAAGGACAACAAGGGTGAAGATCGGATCACTTTCGTGAAGGTTAAGATGGAAAGGAAGTAGTGGAGGAGTCTGAAGAGTGAAAGAGATGGAGTCTGAAAAAAGCGAACTATGTAGAAAAAAATCAAGTTGGAATTTGCTGCACAACATCAACAGGAACCTGGGCAATGTCTGAAAGAGGAGAAGGCAAGATTAAAAGCACAGCTGAGGAACATCATTTTGACATAACACTATAGATGGATTACAGGAGGAAAAAAGACTTGCAAGGCAAATATGCCAAATGAGAGACAATTACAATGCAGAGAAATGGTTTGATCATGAGGCCAGGGAAAAAAGGACAGAATTAAAAAAATGCTATAGAATGAAAATGTATCAGAATCCTAAAATGTCCTTTAGCATGCTGTAATGAGTGTGCACTCGGCATAGTTCCCCCATATTATGCAAAATTCCAAATAAATTGACCCCCAAAGTGAAAAAATGCTGTGGAATATGGCCCAGAGTGAGCAAATAACTTAGTGGGAGCATCCATAGTGATCTAGGCATGCACGTGTATAAGTGAATTACTCTAAATTCTGCTGTTTTTCAGCACTGAGGGTCACAGTCAGGGCTGTCCCAAGGGAGTCTGGAGGCACCGCTGTGTCCATCCATTCCCAAATCTTTAAATTTTCCAGAGAACAGCAGACTCCAGACACAATATTAGATTAGACCACTATATTATGCTGATTTATTAATATTTATTTTACCTCCAGTCCTCCAGCAATTCTCTGCACAAAACCCTACATCCCTGAGACAGAGGTTAAACTTCACTGAAGACAGAGTTAATTTTCTGCTTACTCTGTTTAAGTAACAACTGACATTTGCAAAAGAGGGGATATGAAGGGGGGCACAAGAACCATCTAAGTTGAAGGGTTTATTTGTGCAGAATATTACACTAAGGGAGCCCAGTAGCTATTAGTGATTATTAATCTTCATTTACAATAATAGCCATATTTAACAAAAAAAGAATAGGCTATGCTGCAAGTCATGCAAAAGCCTTTTTAATTGTCAGCCCTGCTAGTCTAAAAAAGCCCTCACCCTATTCATTCAGTTATCATTCTGTAGCTTATAATTAAAGTGCTAATGTATATCAGAATTCTTTGATCTCAAAATAAAGGATTCTTTTACCAAAGAAATTAAGAACACAGTAGTTACAGGAAATTCAAGTTTCCAAGTAAAAATTAAAAGAAACAACCAAAAGTGATGTAATTAAGGGAAAACTATTTCAATTTAACAAGAGAAGGAAAACTTTGCAAGAAGTAATTTTGGATTGTGGAACAGTTCATCAAATAAAGCAGCAGAAGACTTTTCTCTTTGTAGTTAAATGCAACCTGGAAAGAAAGGAAGTGAGCATATTGTACCAGCACAAATGGACTAAACGACCTCAAAGTTCTTTAGTTTAATCTAATGAGCAGAGATAATTCATAAATCCTGAAATCTAACTTCAATTAGCATGAGTTATCATAATGGTTCACAGTATCTCATCCATGGTATTTTATTTTCATTCTGAATTCACATTTGAGGGGAAAGAAAGTCAGCAGCATGTCACAAAGTCTGTCTAGACAAAAGCAAATAAAAAAATCTATGTGTACTCATCTGCACTACCTACAAGCATCACTCTAAACACTGAAGGTCAGCAGAACTCTTTCCACAGTCTTGTGTTTTACTGCTCAGTGTGACCAAAACTTGACTTGAAAAAAAAACCCCAAAAAATCTAGAACTAATTTTGGGTTTCAGTCCGCTAAAAAGAATCCTCTTGCATTACTGGGGATGTTAACGGCAGTATGTGTTTCCCCACCTCAGGTTAGCTGGCAGGTTCTAAATAAAGCTGGTAACTAAAAGGGATAGACTGAGCAAGAACCCACACTGCTTATCTGCCAGTGCCACCAGTCCCTCTGAAAATGGATGTTGAGCTTTGAAATAACCTTTCAAAAGCAACTATTAGCTCAAAGACATGCACAGGCACCAGGAAACCTTGGCTCTTAGTTCTGCTATTGTCATCCCTTCCCTCACTATCTCAGGGACCGTCTCCGGAAAAGTGATCTTATTTAACTTACAAGGGTTAAAAAAAAAAACCAAAAACCTCACCAAAGCCTAATTACATCCCACTGCTATCAAGCTGCATTCAGCTTCCATGAGCTTTGGATTAGGCAGCTCAATACATTTTCTAAACATATTACTGTGGTTGTTTAGCAGTGTAAAGGATGTGTTTTGCATTTTTCTCTTCATTACCTTCTTTGAATTAAAACCACTAAGCCTAGCAAGAAAAGCAACACAACTCAGTGGACTAAACCAACCAAACTGAAAGTGAGAAAGAGCTTCCTGCTTAACATTAAAAATCTCCCTATTAAACCACATAGCTCAAGATCATCTTAAGTGTTGCCTGCATGGACAATAAAAGCAAGATTCCTAGGCTGCCTTTTGAGACACTTTGAAAACTAAGATTATTGGAACAGGCAGTAAATTTAAACTTATTAGTTGCTCATTCTCAAAGTCACACTTCAATAATTTTATTACCTACCTAGTCGTTCATACAAGAACGGAACCTTGAAAATCCACTCCAACTTAGGCAATTATGGTAAAAATAGTCCAAGAAACACAATTATGGATTAGAAGAGACTGCAGGATTTTTCAACAGTATACACACTACCCAATGATTTGCTGTGTTTTTCAGAAAATAAAGGAAAATCATACATCCAAAAATTACAAGTTTATAGAACTTTGCTACTGAGTTGCTTAGCTTAAGTTCAAGTAGCTTTGAAATGTTCATGCAAAGAGTGAGAAGAATGAATGGTCACTTTATTTTTTTTCTTCTCTAATTAAGAAACATTTCAATGAATGAATAAGGCTCAAAGTCAGGTTACAAAAACAATTTCCTTGTGTAAGTCCTAAAGATTGCTTAGTTTCCCTCCAAAAGGGTTGTATTACTTCATGTGTTCAAATAAAACTCAAAAGTTGGTATAAATAGTTAGCTTAATAACAAGAACGTGTTTAATACAGTTTCTATGAAAATTCAGGGAAGTGTCCAAGCTGAGAATAGAAATTTTTAAAAAGTACTCTCCTCAACTCTTACAACCTTTGGTTTTCTTTGCCTCTTCATGAAAATAACAAGTGCCAGCCTGTAAATCAAAGGACCCTATTTCTTTCTGTTTACTTTCCAATTTTTCATGACTGCTTCCATATTTCTCCTATGAGTGACAGACAAGACCTGTGTTCTGATGGAGAAAAAGCTGAGCTCTAAAGTAGAGTTCTCAGGTTAATACCCTGCCAACAGCCTCCAACAGAAATGCACGGAGTACCTGGAAAAGACTGTGGACAAACAAACCCCAAACAAAAAAAGAAAAAGCAAGCTTGCACCTTAAACTGTTTACAGAGAAATTAAATTTCCACCTTAAGCTGTTTACAAGGAAATTAAATTAAAACAATCTTTCACAGTGTGGGGCTATTTTGGAGGGAGTTCTTTATGTGTTAGGTCCCTTTGAAGTTGCTGTTTAAAAATTAAGGTCAGACTATCTGAGGGTCCGGAACACAACTTGCAAGTAATGTCCTGAAGACAAACGTCATTATGCAAGGTATTATATACTGCAACCCTCTGAAAGCAATTTACACACCTTCAACTGATTACACTTGACAATACGAAAGTAGGAAGAAATAAAGGGGAATAAGAATATGGAAAATGCTCATTAGCACCTTCTTGAGAGTTCTGTTACAGGGCACCCTCAGGCACAACCAAGGAGCCCAGCTCCGGGCCTGACAGTGGAGATGTTCTGCAGTGTCACAGAACATTCACAGCCAGTACGAGATGCTGTAGGCAAGCAAATAAAAAAGACAGGCAGTACAACCAAGTTACAACATCTGAAGTCCCCAAACATGAATTTGGAGATTCAGTCTCCAGTAATATGTACGGTGATTTCAGTCTAATTCATGTGTAATAGTGAACTGCCTTTCCTGGGATGTTTAGGACGTATATCCAGCAAATGATCACTGCCAAGGTTTGTAGACTAATGCTGGATAGCAGTGGGGACTGGGACAGTGGTAATTTGGCCAATTACATCCTTTCCTTAGAAAAGCTCTAAAATGTTCCACTAAAATCCCCCTTTCTTAAATATGATAAAAGGCATGAGGATATAAATAGCTTTCAAGGAGATACCAGAGAGTCATGACAAGGGTGCATTTTAAGGTAAAGGAATAGCTTTTGTTGTTCCTACAGTATTCCCACAAGACCAGATCTACCTCTTTGATTTACATCAGGGAAGCAATTCAAGCAGAAATACACAAAACTTGAAGGTTTTTAATTAAATGAAACATATTTCAGAAGCATATGTCACAGCTTTTCTGAGTGATACACTAAGGTTGCATTCATTCTCCATTGATTCAATGCAAGTTTTTCATTTTATATATGCTCATAATTATCTTTAATTTAGATGTAAGCCTTAATAGTAACTAAAACAAAGAAAGCACAAGCAGCAATACAATCATCCTGCTTCCAATAGTGACACCATGAACATGATAGAATATGAAGAAAGAGACTACAAGTCTTTAAAAAATGTTTCTTGATGACATCTAAAAAAGAGCAAAAAACCAAAACCCACCCAGCTGCATGCCCATTAGGTTTATTTAATAGTTTCTTACTGAGCAGCAGAATTATCCCTAACCCAAGACTAGGCTACTGGATAAAATGTCTCTACAGAAGCGAGACAACTGAGAACCCGTTCTACTGAAAAAGCATGAAATTTTTGCTATCATTTCTGCTTCCTTTTCTCTCCTCCAAATGACAGAGCAGAATAAAAGTACATAGCTGAACTATAAGCAGGGGGAAAAGAGAAAATATTGAACGTACTGATCAAACCCACACGTCTCCTTTTTTTGAGCTCCTCACCAAAACTCTCACTTTCTTGTTTTGGCTTCTGATCCAATTTGGAATATATTGGGAAACAACTTTATGCACTGTAGTATTTTCTAAGGGCTTTCTATTTTAAAAACTTCATATAAATTTGCAAGAATTGATCTCCGTTCTTAAAAGCCCACCACGAAATCCTACCAGCAATTTACTGCGGATTGAAACAGAAGATGAAAAGTAGATCATTAACAACAACATATCACCTGTTTCTGGTGAATGCACAGGATATTAAATGGGACACAGATTTATATCTCTTTATTTTGGAACTAGAGCTCAGTTTTTAAAACCACGCCACTGCCTTACGTAATCGCAACACAACTGTCCAAAGCTTGTCAGCATTTGGGTGCTCCTGCCAACATAAGAACCTGCTTTCTTAGGCAAGCAAGAAATTCATTTCTTTTGTCAGGACACGAGTGCTGAGTGAGACCACAGTCAAGGCCTTCCCGTTCACAGGACACATCTGCCAGCAGGACATTTATGGGGGCTGGAGGGTACCAGCCAAGCACCTTTATCAAGGCCTTCACTCTCCTGCCCTATGGCCTGAAAAATGGTGGCTGTAGAGGCACCAAGAGCAGAAAAATTGCAACTTTCAGAGTTTTGCTTAAAAAAACCAAAAAAACAAAAGACCCAAAAAAACCCCAAACCAAACCAACGAAAAAAAACCAGGCTGAATTTCTTTTGTGACACCTAGTCAATGAGAGACTGATAATTTTTAATAACTCTAAGAGATAAAAGCATTTGCTGTGGATTCAGATATCGGCCGTACCCAAGTATCTCAAGGATTATTTTTCTTTGCTTCTGTTTAACTAAGAAATACAAATGGCTCTGGAGTATCCTGGCCCTTCTCCAGCAAATACAGATCAATTAAAAAATATGCCAAATAACAGGAAACAAAACTTGAAATTGAATTTTCCCATTAGAAATGTAAATACCCGTTAATTGCACTCTGTAATCTGGAAAAAAAAGTAACCTCTCCAAGGTAGACTATAATCAAATATGTTGTAGAGTTCATCTTGTAACACCCCATGCCATGGGCAGGGGCACCTTCCATTATTCCAGGCTGCTCCAAGCCCCATCCAACCTGGCCTGGGACACTTCCAGGGATCCAGGGGCAGCCACAGCTTCTCTGGGCACCCTGTGCCAGGGCCTCCCCACCCTCCCAGGGAACAATTCCTTCCCAATATCCAATCCCAACCTCATCTCTTCCAGCTGACACGCTCTTGCTTCCTTCTTTGCTGCTATGACCGTGTTTTGTGTTTGTTTACTTCTGACACATAGAGAAGAATGCTGCAGTATTTCTGTCCAGGGTTTCCTCGTTTCAAACCTCCAGATGTAAGCAGGAGTGAGCCAATTTTCAACAGAAAATCAGCGGAAGAGGAGCCTTTCAAAGAAATACAGCAGTATTCTTAGTGGGGTAAAGAACAGTCGTGCCAGCATTGCACTGCCTGTTTACCATAACGAGGCCAAATGGGAAGTTTTGAAAACAAATTTTCAAAATTTTTTTTTTTTTTAATTGAATCATATAAAATTTTCCAGTGAAGGATGTTTTGAAGTTTTGAAGTAAGTGAAATTACTAGGTTTTTGGTTTTTGGTTTTTTTTTTTTTAATTTGCTACTGTAGCAAAATCTACTTCATATTTGGACTACTTAGTTTGGGGTTTTTTTCACATTCAGCTGTTTTTTAATGTGGGTTTCACTGATATAGTAGTGCTGTCTGGAGCAGCAAATAACCTACTAATTTAGGATCAGGCTTATTTTAAAATGAAGTGATATAAATGAAGCATTTAAAATGCAGTTTCTAATAAGCTGGTTTAGATAAGAACTTGAAAAAATATCTATATCATACTTTATCTGGAAAAAGAAATTGTTAACTTAGAACACAATTAGAAATAGTTCCATATTGCCATATAATTGGTTCTCCCCTCTCCAGTGAGATTTTACTGTGGACAGAGATTTTCTTCCTGCAAAAGAAGGGGAACACAATGCAAGATTCCCAACCTCATGTGGAAAAGCAAAAAAAGAGATGAGGCAGAAGAGTTTTGATTAACTCGTTTCCTCAACATTCAGCATTCAGTCCACTACATTATGCAAAACACCTATTGAGTTACAAGGAAGATTTTAGATTTTTTATCTTTGGTGGTTTGTTTTTTTTTTTTTTTTGAAACCATGATACAATGTCATTACAGTTTTGGCACTTCAGCATAAAAAGAAATGTTTCATTCTCTTTGCCTCATTAGGATCTCATATGAGATCCTGTCAGCTGCAAGTTTGTTCAGTTTATCTCAAGAAGAAAGGAAGAAAAAAGCTTTAAATTTCCCTTAGATATGTCAATCAAAAGCAATGTACTGGCTGGAACTCCAAGTTCAGAAGAATATTGTTCATGTCAGTAGAGACAGAATCTTTCTGTGGGCCCATTTTCTTCATCACTTTTAGAAAAGATGATATTTATGTAGAGGCCCAACCTCGCTTTGCAATTACCCCAAAATCAAACTGTGCTGTATAGAGGAGTTCAGTCAATGATTCCATCACGTATTTCTCATTATGTGCTCTTTTCCTGGCTGAGAAGTATTTTTTCTAGGACCACAGTTTCACAAAAGATAAATAGTATTCAAATTTGAACTGCCCAGGGAGACCAGATATTCAATCTTAAAGCATTTTTTGGCTATGTGAAAATTATTAATTCCAAAACTTCTGTGATTTAACTCAGGATATTCTGCAGGCTGTGTTCATTTAAATTCAAATTTAATCCTTCCTTTCCAGTCATGTAGTAAAGACACACTCCTGTTCTTGTTCTTTCATGCAGCTCTGTTTTTATTGTATTTGCAGCAGTTGCTAAACAGCTCCTCAATATCAGATCTTCGATTCCAACAGACATACCTGCCTTGATGTGCTCATATAATTTTATAATCTCTTATTCATCATCATGTTGCGCTTTTTATATTACAATAGAGCTGTTAGGAATGGCAACTGTTAATACTGGAGACTGCATGAGTTATTAGTTTTTATGCCAAGATAGAAGTATTGATTGAGGGCAGAGCACTGCTGTAGGATCAAGGCTCTTTCTTCCAGAAGGAAGTTCCCATGAACTAGCTGAAGAGGAATGCAGAAATTCCCCGGAATTTTGCAGCACTGTGTACTATGCTTTCACCTTTTCATGCAATGTGACCTCTGACATAGCAAACTAACTGCATTTCACTCTGCTGCCATTTTAAATAAAAGCTAGTGATGAAGCAGATATACAAAATGTTTTTTTCTCACTCTGAGTTCAACCCTTCTGCTTTGTATAATCTGCTTAGTGCTGATGCTTGGAACAGGTGAACTTCTGGAGTCAATTATTAAAAACATGTTCTGTGTGCTGGGTAACCAAATTATAAACCACTAGACTTCACAGAACTGGGCATAAAGCTCATTTTCAAACCTTTCCAGGCTCATGAATAGTGTTAAAGAAAAAGCCTAGCAGAAGGCATCCACAGAGAACAGAATGGAATTGACTGTTCCAGCTGGAAAGGACCGACAAGGATCATTGTGTGTGACTGCCTGGCCAACTCAAAGCTGACCAGGGTGAAGAACGTTTTTAACGAGATTGTACAGATGCCTTTGAAACACTGACAGGCTTGGGGGAGCAAGCACCCCTCTAGGAAGCCTGTTTCAAAGCCTCACAACTCTATTGGTAAAGAAATGCTTTCTAATATCCAGTGTAAACCTCCTCTGGCACAGCTCAGCACCATTCCCACAGCTCCTATCACTGGAGGTTCCCTTCAGCCTCCTTTTCTCCCAAAAAGACAGCCCCAAAGCCCTCAGCTGCTCCTCAGAGGACCTGTGTTCCAGCCCTTCCACCAGCTTTGTCCTCCTGGGGACAGTCCTTGTCTTGAATACCCAGAAGGGGAAAACAAAACCCTTTAAATGGCTGTTTAGAACAATCTCTTCTTTGTACCTGATCACCTGGCTATAGAGAATTATCATCTGGCAGTGCCATTCTAACCAAAACAATGCACTCCTGAATGCACAGCTTTCTGTTAAAAAAAATAAATATTAATTTCTCTTTCATTTATTCATGTAATTTCGCCAATTACATAAACTGTGATTATTTAACTACAGCTTGTGGCAAGTCACACAGTTTGCAAAAACTGAAAAGCACATAACAAAAACACTGGAGTCTGAGTAACTAAAGAGCAAACCACGCTACAAGTCAGCCTTGACTAGATTTGTGTTTAACTCTGAAAAGGAGCTTTCTTAAACATAACAGCACAGGAACTATTTTTTCTTGAAGTACTGAGCAACACTAAAGCTGCGTTATGAAACCAGTTCATTAGTGCTAAATAAAAACAGTGGTTCCCTAATAAAACTGGGAGATGCAAATCTGCTTTCATAGAGCTCAGTTTTCAATAACTCATCATAAAGATTGCCAGAACTAAAACAGGAAAGCATTTTTAGGAATTTCACTAAAGCACATACTTCCCTAAATGCCAAGTAATGCATATCCCTTAGGTTTTCAGCAAATATTGTCCAAATGGATTTACTAATCTGAAAGCGTATTTACAAACCCCACAACAGATTTATACAAACCATAACAGATATGTAAATCATACCAATAAAACCTAAATAAAGTTTTGATTAGTTTTTGATTTTTCCCTGCACTTTGCCAGTACAACCAATAGATTTAGTTCTAAATCACAGTTTTGGGGCTCAGATGTTAGCATCAGAATTTAAAATTACACACACAGCCCTTACACATTAACTCTTAATCATGTTCTATAAATTCCAATCAGAATTTCTACAGTGAGTTCTTGAAGTCCAGATGTAATAATGAGTTTCATAAAAGGCTCTGTAATCTGTTTCTCATGTTCTCCTTCAAAGTTCAAAATAAATCATATTCCGTCCTCCTCAGTTGTTGGGTTTTTTTTGGAAAAACAGCAATTCGTCATTATATGGAATGTTTAGCCACAAGTCTTCTACAATTCTACTGGAATAACATCAACAACAGATGCAGGAAGGACTATTTAAATTTAAGGCATGCATTTTAAGTAGATCTAGGAATCAACCTGCCATAGAACTGGTGTGCAAAGAACTAACCCTCCTCAGGCCAATTTTAACACCCTTTCAGTTCAGATTTCAGAGCCTAACAGGAATTCTGCTGCGGCAGGAATAACCCCTGTGCCACGTTCCACATGCACTTCTCACTGTCATCCTTCCACAGGCACCAGAGCTCGTGTGGCAAATCAGACCTGAGAGCTGAAAAAAAACCAAAGCCTGGGGCAAAACCAACAGCAAACCCAAATGATTACTCTTCTGTCAGGTGGAACCCAACGCTGCTCACTCCGTGGCAGCATCCAGCTTGGCTCAGGGGAACTGGGAAACCACAGAGTCAGCAGCGTTCAACTGATGGAGAGGTCTGGTGATCTTAATTATCACATTAGCTTCAAAACCTTTGGAAAATCCAATACAACAGCAGGTGTTAAAACTTGGCATTCAGCTGGGAATTTGATGGGATATAGGTGACAGGAAGGGAAGAGGCAAGGAAACAGAAGTGATGTAGCAAAGACAGGTGGAAGAAAGTAGTTCTTGTTACTTTAAGAATTCCTTACTCTTCCCGAGACACTTCTAAAAAGCAGGAAAAAAGTTGAACCGACAACTTAAATTCCAAAAATGTTCCTCCATGGTAAGATCAATAGATTATATTAAAAACACAATACGTAACAGTGAAAATTGCTACATTTTCTTTAAGTACTTATATAAATTGCTTTACTTCAACAGTATTTATATAATTCCTTATATTACATACAGGCTTCCTATTAAAAACTCATTTGCTAAATCATCTCATGACAGAGCAGTACCCAAAAATGAAAGGTCATAGTGTGCTGAGCCCCAGGCTTTGCCCATCCAAGGGAATGTTCTCCTTATTTGAAGTGAAAATAAAGAAAAGAAAAAGGAACTTTTTCTCCATATTGATTCAATCAATTTTGCTTTTTAATGACACTTAAAACTTCTGTAGCAGAGCACTTATTCCACTAAGTCTAATCAAGTTTTTCAGCTGCATAAATCCAAGTATTTAGCCTTTTGTCTGCAGAGTGCTCCTCTGCATCCTTTTAAGCCTTGGGACTGAATTCCTGTCTCAAGCACGGCACAGAGCTGGGGGACTACTAACAGCATCCAGAATATGGTTTATAATTGAATTCCCAACAGGTCTGGCATTCACAAAGCCAAAAATAGACATTTTATTCTGAAATATAAAGAGCTGGATCTGCAGCTGCTGCCTCCCAGTTTGGACCTGAAAATCCAAGAGTGCATCTGCACTTAACAAGCTCAAACACTTCATGAGCAGATAAAAAAACTGACAAATAATTTTTATATGGACCCTTCATGTCGACCATTGTCTGCTGTACTGGGTGAAGCCAGAGTGAACTTCACTGAAGTACAAAGAACCAGGACCATAATCGAATTTTTGGGCTCATCTGTTTATGTCAGGTGCATTTATCTAACAGAGGGCACCAGTCAGTAGTTTTAAAAAGGGGAAATCTGAATGATTAAGAAATGCTGGCACCTTGTCAGATGCCACAATGTTATTAAAAATAGATTCCTCAAAATGGTATCTCAATTAAACACCTTAGAGAGGAAAGTAAAAAAAAAAAAAAAAGTAAAAATTACACTATCTTCACCTTTGTGTTTTAAAACTGTTATTAAAAATTAGTAATACAACCCTTTAGAATCATGATATGTTGCAAAAATGAGCTAATTTGAGAAGATGGTGAAATTTTTGTTGTTTTGGATGCTTTGCAAAGCTGTGATTAAATGTCTGCCAGTTTGCCAGAGTCTACAACTGTCCGTACTCTCTTCATTAATTTAAAAAATAAACTGTGTTACATTTAACATATCTTATAGAAATACAGGAAACATCACTGAGTAGATCATCTTTAGTAATATCTTTTTCCAAGTATTTCAATTTCATGAAGTCTGTGTGTATACACAGCTCAAATAAGCAAGCAGAATAACTTTGCCAATTAACTGCTTTGAATAAATTGCAAAAAAATACCCCAGTCAGATGGAAATGTGTTGCTATTTACTTGGCCATTTAGGACTTTGAACTGTTTTGTCACAAGAAAATTAATGTTATCTATTCAGAGTTTGACTGTTCTAAAGAAGGAAGCACCAAGTGTGGATGGATCACATCTGATGGTAGCAAAGTGGAGATTATTTTGCTGCTAAATTATCTGTGATAATTCAGAACAGATTAAGTAGAACTTTGGCACTCTCAGAATATCATCCAATATCCAATATCACCTATTACTGATATATCTCAGCAGCAAAATAAATGGGCTATTCTTTCATCTAAGGAAAAGACAAGCGCTCTCTGAGACTGAAGAATTATCACATAGCTAAGAAAAAACTACTTTTTTATGAATGACTTCTCAAAGTAAGCACCATTCAGGACATACAGTTTTATTGATAACCTGATTTTGAAGAAATTTCTCTCTATTTCTACAGTCATATCAGTTTTAGATGAGGAAAAGGCTGCAGCATACTAGAATATACTATTCCATTACCCCAGAACAACTTCTATCCTTCTTCCCTTCTATCCTTCTGAAATGTTGTTTTTCATTTATTGGCTACTGGATTCTTGTCCTGAAACACTTTAGGTTGAAATGCAGTACTTTGTAATATTAGTTTAAATTTTGAACTAAAATTATTTCAATAGATGATACAGATGCTGCACATTTTAAAATCAATATTATATGTGCATGGCTGGAATTAGGCTGCAATTTATGAAACTCCCAGCCATTAGTTTTACAAGAAGGTATTAAAATAAAAGATAGCTTCATAGCTAGCATATGATCTCTGCTTATGAAATAGAAATACCATTTCCACTGTGGGAAGGTATATCTTTTATACTGCTTTGGTTTCATGGTTAGCTTGCTACAGGCAAACCCCAGCCCCTGGCCCAAGGAACTGCTGGTGGGTGGGGTGATCACTCCTGTTGGTTATTAAATCTCATTAATGGTAACGCACAGGCCTGAATCTCTTCTGTTGGACTCCAAGGGAAAATGGGATTGTACTTGAGCATGTGAGTCCTGAAGGCTAAACTGACCCTGCTCAAGAGGAGTCTGATTTATTTATCCCTCCTCGTTATCCCGGTGGGAATACTCTTCTCTGCTGTGACTCTGGAAGCCTCCAGGCCCACTCAGCGACCTTCAGTAGGAATGGACTCAAGAACGTGGGTGTTGCTTTTCTGCACCACATCCTTAAATTCTTTCAGTGTTGTTAACACCTCCTGTCTGGGGTAGAGGGTGAAGTGCTTTTCCAACACCATCAAACAGAAATCCAGGGAAACGGAGACAGACTATTCCCTACTGCTCAGCAGAGCCTTTCTCTTCTCAAAGGTGTTGAACAGATCCAAAACCAAACCCTGATGCTATTGCAGGATGATCTCTTCCCTTGTCCCTACTCAGTTTAACCATCCCCACTCTTTCTGACGCATGGTCTTCAGCCCACAGTTCTCCGAAAGCCACTTCTAATTTTGTAATTCTAATTTAATGTTCATCATCTGTTCTGAAACTAACATTAAAAATACTTGAGTGTCTCAGCAAACTGGCAACACTCTCTTATTGACTTCACTTGTAACAAAACCAGCTCTACAAACAAGATGTTCTTGCTGGGATTTTGTAGTACCTTCATGTACATTGTTTTTTGACTCATAATAAACTTTTTAAGTATAGGCTAGTTTTGTCTGACAACTTCTACACTTGACAAAATTTTCTCATGTTGTCCAGCTGTATTTGAAAAGACAGCCTTCATGCTAATTTTGCAATCCTTCATTTCATGAGATCTATTTAAAAACATGTAATCTTGCTTTTTAGTGATACCCAGTTGAACTGCCTGCATATCAACATATTAGGAGACAGAATAAAAAAAAATAAAGGACAAGGGCAGAGTACAATTTCATGGCCAGGATTATGATACAAAATCATTTTTAGGATTTTTATGACTGAGAATACACCAGGCTTGTCACACACAACCAGTTAAAAAATCATTTAGAGTAAGAATTTCAAATAAAGATTATCTGCCACTAGGATCAGCACATCTGATGCTGTGTTCACAGCACATCTGCAATGAAGGCATCGAAGAGCAGAGATCTGAACCAGGCCCAGCCACTCCTACTGGTGCCACACAAAATGAAATGCAAGTAGAGAATTTCATGGTGCTGCACATTGAAATCTGAAGTTTCAGCTGTTTCTGGTGGCACTTGACCAGGATTTAAGGGCTAAACTTAAAAAAGGGCAGACATGAGTTTGTGCTTAATTTATACTTTAAGGTTCCTTCAGGAATCCCATCCTTCAGCTCAGGAGATAATATGTGTGTTCTTAGGAGTTTTTTCCCTAGACACACATTTCTTATGCACTGTCTAGATGTTTAATTTTTTAATTTCTTATCCTTCCCCTTCTGGATGGCTACAATCCCAAGAAATGCTCAGCATCAGGAGCACGGTTGCAGAAAAGTTCAGCCATCACTTGGATGCCAAAACAGGTGTCCACATTTAAAGACATGATTAAAACCACTCTGGATTGGGCTAAGTCTCCTAAGGAAATCTGTTGTTTTAAAATTCCTTAAGACAACCCAAAGTCTTGAAAATTTGGTTTTGAATGCAGGACTGAGCCCATGAAGCAAAATTCAGTATCTGTAAGCTTCAGCATCTGCAATGTGATCGTAGCTATGTAAAGGGACGATATAAAGAAAAACATCTCGAATACACTGTACAACTGTGAGCCAGAGGAAGTTATAAGTATGGTCTAAAAACTAAAACAAACAAAGAAACATCCACTTGAGCAGCTGTATTTCCCCAGGTCTTCCTGCAATTTGTGTGCAAAACCAGCTAATTAACTCTTAGTACAAAAGCAGCTATTTCCATCCCTTGTCACTTGAGCATATACTAAAGTTCCACTGACTTTACCTCACATTCACTCAAATGCAAACTGGAATACACTAAATTAAAAAAAAAAAAAAAAAAGAAAGAAAGAAAAAAGAAAGTAGTTCTTACATTACTGTTAGTAGAAACTTCATGTTTTAAGAGGCATGCACTGGGGAAAAGAACTGTCTGATTTGACATCTTTGTCAAAAGATCTGTAGACAGAAAAGAGAGCTGCTACAACAGACAAGGTACTTTTAGAGCACCCAGAGGAACTATTCCTCTAGAATGTTGGCAACTTCTTTAAAGAGAAATTCATCTTCCTTGTAAAGCCACCAATTCAGTACACGTGTGTCAGTAACAAATGCCTACGGTAGTAGTGATGCTAAAGAATGGATTAATAAAATCAGAGTCTGATGAATTCCGTAACTAACTGTGTGAAGAACAGGATAGTGGGAAACAGGGGAATATTCAAATAACCCCAGGCATACTCCTACCTATTAGAAAAGCAAGCTTCGAATTTGTTTTTTTAAATTTGTTCAGATTTAAAGTTGTTGGATTTAAGTGGTTGAATACAAATAAAATTATTCTATGATTCCATAAACATATGTGTGGACTTTCCTTCAAAAATGCACGCACTTGTCCAATTGTTTGACATCCGTCATAGCAAATGTGTATTTTTTGAAATAAAAGCAAAGGATGTACAGTAGATTTTTCTCATTACACAATAAAAATACACTATTGGACAAACCGAAAACAATAATTTGACTTGTGCAGTAAATATAAAGTGGCTTCTTTGTACAGTCAAGATCACCAACCAGCAGACAAAACCTCCCCTCAAAAATAAGACATCTCTCACCAATTCAGATAGAGCTGCAGTCAGATCTGAACCAAAACAAGGCACAGCAAGGGTAGGAATTGCTGTGAAAAATGTAACTTCTTTCCAAGGCAGGTAAGTCCCACTAACACAGGCACTCATGTGGCCTCAGTACAGAAAAAAGAAGAAAAGTTCGGTTGGTCACAGCCAGTAGCTGAAATTTCAGCAAATCCCAAATATTTGTTGTATTGCACCTTCAGAAGTCTAGCTACAGCTTCAAAATGTTCCAGTCTTTGTCTACAGCATCAAACAAATCAGATTTTACAAGTTCATTCTGTATTCAGGTGAGGAAGTGGTTACTCAGTTACTGTAAGCACCGTTTTTGACTCATTTTCCTGTATATAAAATAGGGATTAAAGAATGCTTCCTCTCACTCCTACCTATCTTCTTTTGCTTATTCAGATTGCTGTAATTTGCAGTAAAAAGTGTGTTCCATGAGATGCACAAACAACATCAATCTTGGCTTTCTATCCTAAGATTTAGGATGATACATTATGTATCAGCTTATGTGTTTATCCTGTGGTTTGATTGGATCAGATTGAGCTGACATATTTGCTTCTTTCACTTAAATTCCAACTCTAGTTTGAAAAATGATGATTTCTTTTTTCCCCTTTTACTGACAGTTGGCAGAAAAATCTTGAGAGTAACCAAGTACAATTTAGGTCTGAAAGAGGACTTCAGAAACTAATGGTTTTGAAGAGCAAGCTGGCTAAGAAACATTCTAGCAGATGCCAATGATAACTTTTTTAAAGAACATACAGTCTTATTGCAACATCAAAAATACGTAAGGAATGTAGAAATAATTCTCTGTTTTCAGTCAGAGAACTGAACAGGTAAGAAAGTTCACAGACAATCCACGGGGATAGTTTCTACACATGCCATGCTACTAATGGCTGCTATATTTTTTTGTTGATTTTTCTCTTGTTCATTGAAACCACAGTTCCTGGTGGTTGTGATATTTTCACAGTTGTCAGAGTTCTCTAAGCTGAAAGCATTACATTCCAGTGACTCAAAAAAAAAAGAAAAAAGAAAAAAGCCCAGAAACAATCTTGTAATACCGGAGCCTTGACATCTTCCCACAACCTCACATGATATGTCACAGGAGGAAATGTAATTAGTTCTGTCCTGTAATAATTCTTCCATTTTGAAGGAAGCATATTAGCATATCAGCAGAAAAGATATGGACAATTTCAGAGGGTCGGGGAATAGAGCTGTTTTTTAATACCTGACTTAACCAAGTGGTGTTGTGCTGGATGGTACAGCTGGTTCATCAAATTTTTACCAGGGGTTCTGCAATTTCAGTTTATTTTTATTACCTAGTCTTTATCCATCAGAGCTCAAGTATAAAGTGCAAGAGTCCTTGAGGCTACTGGCTTTTAGGAACAAAGAGCTACTGAAAAATTCCAAGCATATCTCCCCAAACTAGGCTGGAGCAGATAGAGAACATGCTGTCTGGCCAAACACAGTATGACTGTCTGTCAGAAAACCTCCTGTCTTTAGCAGCAAAGCCACCTCTCTCACATCTAATGATGAGAAAATCCCCAGAGAACTTTTTTTTTTTCCCCCTTTTGAATGTTGTTTACATCCCTATTCACCACAATTAATAGAACATCTCCTAAGTTCCTGTGCCAGGTTGTATCACCAGATTTGCTCTTGTTTTTATTGCTGCTGACAATAGCCACAGAATAAAATGCACACAGGTAGAAGGGAGTTTTCAGCAGGTTTGTATTTATCCTCTGCTTGAACTGGATTATATGTTCTGTCATGCACAAAGGCTAAAGGTAAAACAAAGAGTCTCACTTGTGTGCTTAAGAGCATATGAGCTAAAGCAAACCACTCCTATGAAATAAGGGTCCCTGTGCTGCTTTGCAGGAAAACACAAAGTTTGGGTTTGTTTGTGTTCATAGTGTCACCACAGACAATAGAGTTGTGCTTTGAACAGCTCAAACACCATCAAACCATAAATACCAGTAAGATTCTCAGAGCCAGTATATGAGATGTTGGTCAGAAAAAAAAAATAAAGGCAAATTATTTAACTTAGGGAGGAACTACAGCAACTGGCACATTACACTGTACCTATGCTGCTCCATCACCTTGGAGCAGATTAGAGCTTCAAAAAAACCATGAATTGCTGCCAGCTGTGGGAGGAAAAAGAGAAAAATTAAGATGCCCCAGGTCATAGTGCAATTTCTCAGCCCAAAACCCATGTTTTCACGTGTGACAGAGCACACAAATGGTACCCTAGACATTTCTGGTAGATGCACAGCAAGGTCAAACTCCACATCTAAAAATTCAGTATCAACAGTAGATTGTGAAATATGGATATTGGTCAGGCCCCCACCTTGGTCCTCACTTCATACACTGAGACCTGTTCTTCTGCTTTAACCTCATTCAGCATCTGTCACCTACCACAGTCCACAGTCCTGCTCGTTAACTGGGGGCTTGAACAAGTCATTTTGAAAGAAGAAAATCATAACATAATTCACCTCCAAAAAGACATGAGAGTTCTGCTGGTCTGTGCAGAACTCATGCCTTTGATGAAGAGACTGAGAGATGATGGGCAAGTCTGGCACACGCGGCTGAAGACAGGAATTTTAAAAATTACATCGAACAGAATACATCACTGAAGAAAGCTAACTGGAGAAATTACCTGTGAAAATTGACACTCCAAAGTGCCACATTTTCGTGATGGAAATCAGAGCACACGGGAAAAGATTTCCAGATAGCACTCCACACAGGGATGGGGGAAGGCTCCCATATATCTGCCTGGACCTTGCAAGGACAAAGGGTTTTCTGGGCTGGGCTTGCATATGAGACATTTTCAGGAGCATCACACTCTGCTCAGTATTTCAGATGAGTTCTGTACACATGAAACAAACTCTTTAACATTTTAGGTGCTGTAACTCTTGATTGGTGTAAAATTGTGTCTCTGCTGCTCAAACTATTCTGCCAAATCCTTTGTCTCTACACAGAGGCAATTTCTAAATGGAAACAGAAAACACCTCAATGGAAAGTGCAGCTGTAGAAATGCCTCGATGCAGAAGCTATTGGCATGCCCAGGCACAACGCCACAGAGCTTTTTCAAGAATGATCTGATTCCCAAAAGAGCGCAATATAGCAGGGATAACACAGGAATATGAATGTACTCTGTTGAAATATCTACACCAGGAGAAATACACTGTTAGAAATGCCTCTGATAAAAACTCTGCCACACAGACATTCTGTTCACAGTACTAGTCTACTGTTTCAAAATCTGCAAAATCCCAAAAGTCTTTTGGATTTTAAGAGTTTGAGACCCTCATGTTAATTGAGATATGTTGCATTATCTTGGCATACAAAAAAACCCCCAAAAAACAACCAACCAACCTACAAAACAAACACCCAACAATGGCTTCCCCCCCAAAAACAAACTAACAACTAACAAAAAAACCCAAATAACCAAGCTCATTTGCATCCACCATGCAGGAAGATTAAAATACTTGGCAGAGGTAGCATGCACCAAACCACAGATTTTCATTTTTAGAGAGATTACAGAGAAAGAAACTACCAAAGTTATGGACACCACAGCAATTCCAATTTGAATGAGTGTTAGCTCATTGTATTAGAGAACTAAAGGGACTAAACAACAGGTAAATGGGAATATATATCCCTTCCATGCTTCAAGGGAACAGAACAGTATGATCCTGTCAGAAAATGCCTCAAGTCAACATTCTTGTGCCGCACCTGGTCAAAATGTGAATTTCATTTACCAACAGTCCATCAGTCTCTTCATTCTATTTGCATATTTTTCATTCCATCTGCTTCAGGAAGAGAACCTGCCTGTCATCTCCTTGGAAGTGTTTATATTTAAAAAAAAAATTGAAATATCACAGTATGTTACACAAAACCCCCTTACTTCCTCTTGAAATGGAAACACTCCCCCCACCTTGCTGTTTTGTTTAATGTTTAGAAGTAATTGCATTAGAGTAGTTCTTCTTTATGCAATTCCATAATTGGAGTGTAGAATAATCAGGTTCACTAATAATTTTCTCAAGAGTTATCTGTCAGCACCCATAACTCATCATAAAACCAATCACGTCGCTTCTGGCGTGGCTTTCATGACTTTGGTGCCTGACAGAGTAAAAATCTGACAGAGTAAAATTATTATTAATAATAATAATAACAATAATAATGAGATTATTTAATGGCTGGTCCTGGGTAAGTGGCTCCAGTGGCAGCCCCTGTCTCAGGGGCTCAGACCTGCACGATCCCAGCCTTACAAGGATGCTCTGGTGAGCACACAGTGGACATAAAAGCATTTTCCAACTGGTTAACCACTGAATTGACTGGTTACCACGAAACACTGCGCTGAGTAACAGGGATGAAATTTATTAAAAAATAGCACATACTTTTCTGAGTGTGCATTTGATCAAAAGGGAGTTTAATCTGACTTCTGGTCAGGTGGGAAAATCCCTTTTCTGCCACACAGTCCTCCATTTTAATACTGGATATTATGTACATTAATATATTGCAATCACAAGGTCTGTAAATCTCACATAAGATACCAAGTTTTGTGCTGCATCACACTACTCTCCTGAATGTTTCAGTTCTTTGCCACTAGGAAGCTTACAGATTTTTCTCTCTTTGAATGCTTCAGATCAGCATGGCTCCTACAGCAACCCACCCTAAATCCACCTTTTCAGTGCCAAGATCTGAATATGAATTGTTCTGACAAATTAGATCTTCTAAGCACTCAGATTACAGATCCATCTATTTAATAGCTGCATTTCTCTCATTCATTTTTTTCTGCCACATTCAGCAATCTCTTCCTTTTCAAAATGTCCATGAAATTAGGGCACCCACTGGTGTCAGAGAGCACAAGGCACAGTTAGCTGATAATTTGTATTTACACCAAAACTCGTGTAAAAAATGACATTGAAACTTTTACACTGTTATTTAGTATCAAGCCATATAAAAGGATAAAACCTAAGAAGCACTAAAATCCTATTTCCCTAATGGGGATGAAGGGCTTCAAACCAACATAAGTTTTTCCAGCACCTGAGTGGCCATACAAGCAAAGCAGATTGCAATTGATATGCAGTGAAAAAAAGAACAAAAAGTTATCGTTTCAAATGTTTTTATAAGCCATTTCTGAAAAAAAAAAAGCCAATTAAAATTACCAAATGTTAAACTTACTATATTTCAATATTTAATTTCTCTTAACATAAAAACCCCACAGTTTTGTGTGAAAAGTCTTTTGAAATTAAAAGATAAAATTTCTGAAGCAGGTATGACACCTGCTTTACTTGCAAATGCAGTTGGGTATATAAAAAGTCCTTCGGCAGGCACCCACTGAGGAGCATTAACTTCTAGCTGAGGACTGGAAATTCTAACTACAAGATAATTTCTCACTAGTTTTGGCTTGGGTTTTTTGGTGGGTTACTTTTTTTTTGTTTTGTTGTTTTAGTTTTGTTTTGTTTTTCCCCCAAAAATGATTAATGTTTTATAAAGCTAGAGATTTATAACCTTGTGAAAAAATAACTTGGTCCCATCTATCACAAGAAAATATGGAGATTTCAGACTAAAGAATAGAATTAACAGTGCTTAGTTAACTAACTAAATTATAGCATTTCCCTTAAATGCTGAGGATGTCACTCCACTGCTACATATACCAACCATCTTTATAAAAGCTTCCTGGTCTGAAAAGCAAAAGGGAAATCCAGTCATATCCTACTGCATCAATCTCCATCAAGTTTTATCAACGAAAATTGTAAAGCTCAATGACACTATTTAAAATAATATGAAATTATTTAAACAGAAACAAAATAATTCAAGTCAAGTATCTAATAAATATTTTTCTGCGTTGATCAACAGTATAGAGCAAATACTAAATTACAGATTATCTGGATTACACGTGGTTCATCACACACTATTTTAGTAAATCACAAATTAACTATGCAGTAAATAGTCACACAACTATTTCCCTCAGACTCTGAAAAGAGATTTGATGACTCTTTTCAGCCACTTTGCTATCACGGACGGCAATTCCATTAAAAGGGCTTCAGAGAAGACTCTTTGTCTGGTGCTTGCACCTTAAATGTCACATTCTGATAGGCTGTAAAATCATGTCTAAGATTTTGTGCCCTTTTTTTTTTTAATAATCAAGCAAACAGACTACAATTTAAAACAAACAAAGATCAAGAAACCCCACCACAACCCCAAGACCATTCAGCGTCTGTTTTGCCAAAGATGCTGAGCCACCTACATGTTACATATACACGTGGCTGATCTTTGTGAATTTACTTTTGTTGTGACCAGAAGAAATGATTCAACAGCAGCTGCTTTTTCAAAAGCAGCTTTGAATAAAGAAGGAAATCTGTGAGGCCTGTGGTTTGTAAGAAGTTGCTGGAAGTGTATGAACCCATTAAGTTGTGTTCATTTGTAGAAACAGTGCTGAGCTGACAGAAGCAGCAGCACTTTGGAGCAAGGAGTAATTGTGATTGTGTAATAACTAACACAGAGGGAGCATCCCACTGGAGCATGGCAGGGGAGTCAGAAAACGTCAATTCTGGGGGCATCCCCACCATAGGGAACTCTCCAGAATCACAGGACGGGTCCCCTTTGCCATGGGAACACCACAGTGACAGCTCACAAAACCAAGGACCTGTGTGGGAAGGTGCCCTCAGAGTGCCCTCCCCACTGACAAAATACACTGCAACAGATGTGCTATTTCCTGCTATCAGCTGGGGCTCAGTGCCCTGCTCTCGTGCCAGGGAGTTGAATGTGAAACATGAAAAACACAACTGAATCACACAAAAAGCAGCATTTGAACGTGGAACTGCTTTGATCGCACAAGTCGACCAATGGAAAGAATATTCCCAATGTGGATCCCAGTGAAGAGAACTCCACAAATTTTACCTATGTTCAAAGGGTTCACAGGAAAAGAAAAACAGATTATATTTCAAAATTATTAGCAAATTAAACAGGGAAGTATGTGTAAATGAGATCTCCATTCCTCTTACCTTTGCAATGGTCTCGTGCAGGCTGAAGGAGGGATCCAGCTCTTCAGTTTTTGTTGCATGTACAGGATAAAGGGCTTCAGAGAGAAAGCTGGAGTTCTGTGAGAAAGAAGTAAGGGGCTTTTTAGGATTCCACACTGCTTTCCTTCTTCAACTGGTTATTGAATTTTGTTGGTAGATTGAAATATCCTTCAAATATTTCTTAAATTTTGAGGATTATGAAACTTATTTCACTGATCTCAATAACAGATTCCAAGCTCCCGAAAAAGGCAAAGACCTCCGAAGTCTTATGACTTTATTTCTGGAATGGCAGTTGTCTCTGTAATTATGCTTCCTAAAGCAGCTAAAATTTTGCCTGCGGGGAGAAAAAAAAAATATCCGCACAGCTTTATCCTGAGCTAAGCAGCAATCAGACATTTTATTAACTACATTATGATTTAAGTCTTCAGAAGAAATGCAAGAAATGCACAATAATCAAGGAATACTCTTTTATCTTCTGCACCCATCCTACTTCTCTATTCAGTAATACCATCTACATAATAAGGAATTTTTGTCAATTCCCTAAAATTATACACTTTAGGTTGACCACTCTTTTAACACCAGACAATCTTAATATATTGTCTGTACAGAATGTTCATCTCTTCTTGTACTGTAAAAAAGCAAGACATTATTTGCATATTTGTTGTCACAAGGAAACAAAAAAAACAATACCAAGGAGTGGACTGGAAAAAAGGCAAAGCATTATAAAATAAACCTCTAAAGGTGTCCAGATGCCTAAAACAGGAATTATATTACATTGCTGGTAAATTTGCTTGTTAAATTTTTCTACAAATTAATGCCTTCATGATCAATGTTCTATCAGTATTTCCATGCATTTCTAGGAGATTATTTCTGGTAGCAAACTCCCACCACTTTCTTAAAAATATATATATATATAATTAGCACTGCACCATATAAATTTTTGTGCTTGGTGATGCATCTGTGTGTTGCATAACTTGTGACAGAAGCATCACAAAAATAAATGAAGTAATTTTTTTCTTTCAGAATTTTTTTTTTTTTTTTTTTTAAGATCTCAAGGAGAAGATGCACAAAGCCATTTATCACAAAGATAAAATACACACTTCAGCATTAACTCATAACTATTCATCTTTGTTCCAAGCCTGCACACCAGTTTACAGAGCTGTGTCACCTGACTGGGGGGCTGCTGAGGAACACCCTCCTTCTGCTGTGGTGGTGGTGCTAATGCTGCTCATCATCAGTCGCATAAATACAATCCATAACTTAGAGAGAACTACATTATTTATACTCAATGTTGAGTATCTCACTGTGAATCAGTGCAGGGAGCGACTACCAAATTAGATTTGCGACACAAGGTCAGATTATTGCTCTGTCTAGACAAATATCTCTTTTTTTTTTTTTTTTTTTTAAATCTAAAGCCTGGTGGATCAGCTGCCTGGGAAGCTGGGCCAGGTAAACCAGCACCTCTGCCTTTGGGAGAACTCATCACAGACAGGCAACGATCAGCAAATGAGTCAGAACAACTTGGACAAGTCACGAGCTGTTTTGGTCGTGAAGGAATCAAGACCCTGCTCACAAAGATCTTGAAAAGGATTGCTGTTTGAAATAACTTGCTGACATCTGAAATCATCTTGCTGTGCACTTGTAAAAGCAAATGTTTAAAACAGCTGTGGCCGCTTTTTTTATTTTTTTTCCCTCATGAAAGGCTCCTCCATAAAGAACTGCCAGAAAGGCCAACTTTGGTTCTCTTGCCTTCTGTTGTTTTTCGAGCACCATGCTCACCAGAGGAAGCTGCATGAGCTTTCCAACTAACAGAAGCCCACTCAATCCAGGGAGCACAGGGCAGAGAGATGAGTCCAGATGATGTTCCAAGAGCACCTCTCAGCATTTAACAGCAAGAACAACACCTTCCAAGAGCTGGCAACAGAACCACGCTTCTCTGTCATCCTTTCACCAAGCTCACAACAGATGAGTGCTTCATTTTGGCTCTTTTTTGAACCTAAGCAAATTTCTAGTAAATCACACCATAAGAAAGACTTGCTAATCCAAAAACATTAAAACCAACTGTATTATTCTTGTCTGCTTTTCAGCCACAGTAGGAGGTACAGCTGCAGCTGCTGTCCTCGTTCCCTCCCACACTCGCCTCCTAAACACAAACCATCACCTCTGCCCCAGCCAGGCAATAATATCACCCCAACCTCGTACAGAGTCCTCAATGTATTGAGAAGATGGCACCAAATTATAGAAAAACCTTTTCAAGGTCAGACCACTGTGCAACATCCTAAAATTTAGGAGGCCCAACTTCCACGAGTGCTTTGAAAATTTTCTCCTTTGCTTTTCATTGTGTTCTGTTAATTCTCCTTTAAGTTCATGGCTATCCAAATGGATTAAGAGCATTTTCCCTTCTGATATGAAGTTATGCTTTCATCAAATGAACTTTACAATCTGCAAAGGATCACCCCAATAATCCTTGAATTCCCAATGAAATAATTTGTATCTCTGTGAGCTCTTCAGAAGAGAAATGAACAAGCAAAACATGCATTTGGAAGTGAGTTTCCGAACCATCCCTTTGTCTCACGTTCCTTTTTGAATGATCAGTTAACCTGGTCTTTTCAATACTCATTTAATGAAGCATTCTGTGAAATTAGAACGACATTGATGTTCCACTTTTCAAATAATGGGTCACTTCTGATTAAACTTCGATTGAACATTCAACTTTCAATCTTAAAACAAATTGCCTCCTTCTCTTTTTAATTTGAACCCAATTTCCTGCTGCCCTCAGGTCTTGTGACAGTAATTAATTGATTTATGAATCAATTAAATGGAGATCGAAAATGTAGGCAAAATCTCTTAAAACCCCAAATCTGGCTTACTCTTGCTTATTTATGATGGACATTGCACTAAAATTCACTTCAGATTTTCTACACTCATTTTTCTAACTTAACTTAACCTTCCTCAACTAATTAAGTGAACAAAATGTTCTACCTTCTAAAGGTACTAAATTTGCCATCCCTTGTGTACTGTCTTATAACATACCTTCAATTTATATGCCAACTTTCAACCAATGCATTTTAAATCACGAATAAAATCCCACAGCACTTCTGGTGATTTAATGTAAAACAATAAATACCAAGACAGGCTTTAGAGATTTATTTTGCTGTCATTAAATAAAAAAGTTTAAAAAATATCAAATTTTGTCACACATTGTCTTAGAAGTGGAATTATTTCTGTAAATACATATGATTATTTTTTACTAGGCCAGGACAATGATGAATTCACAAGAAATTCTGTTTTCTTGACTATTACTTGAGAAACAGTAAAATTACCAGTTAGAGAAATTGTGAATTTATGTACTCAAATTATGCAAGTAATAATTCCTTAATATGCTCTCATTCCATATCCAAACCCACTGTTCCTAACCTGGTGGATAATACACAAATATCTCTAGAATTAATTTATTTTTTTTTGGGGGGGGTGGGCGGCGGGGATGGGGATGAGGGGAGGATTTTTTCTTGTTTGTTTGTTTTGAAAGTAACAGGCAGGGGAGATTTCTCCACTCAGCAATAAAGATGCTCAATCTGAAAAAACAACCTTTAGATTAAAGTTCTTTATCCAGTTTGACTTCACCCTTTTTAACACTTGTCAGAACTGTCCATACTCAGGCCATCATTGCCCTTCAGCACTTCACAATATTCATGGCATCAATTTTATATTGCACAGGAGCCAGAAGAAGGCACCAGGAAAGGTACAAACAGAGAGGAAGCAAGTGAGAGCAGAAATCCTCCTGAAATTTGTACAGGTAGGCAAGAGGTATAAATGTGCTAATCTTACACTGCTAAAGCCTGCAAGGCAAATACACAAAAGAAGGATGGGAGCCAAGAGGAAAAATGTTTATTTTCTTCATACAGACCAAAGAATAATGTCTAGAAGGTGAGAATTTAGGGGTTGCTTTTGCTGTATCAGGACTGACACTATGCACTGTTACCTGTCCGATATAAATACATGCCAAGTGTGTTCCATGAGCTATTAACCTGTTTCTTTCTGTCCTTCTGCTTTTTTGTAATACAACAGCACAAAAAGTAGAATTGCAGAAAACTGAAGGATACACACAAACATGCAGTGTCTGGCCACCGAAACACAAAGTAGACACTGCACATCTTCAGAATCAGCCTGGGCACAGGTTCAGCTGGGAGGCTGAAGTCACAGAAGGCACGCTCTGAAGTTGT
Organism: Hirundo rustica; assembly: GCF_015227805.2. Taxonomy (NCBI): domain Eukaryota; kingdom Metazoa; phylum Chordata; class Aves; order Passeriformes; family Hirundinidae; genus Hirundo; species Hirundo rustica. The sequence continues at coordinate 20,144,438 of NC_053459.1, forward strand.
GCACTGCCCAGAACTATTACCCAGAAACCCAGGGGCTTCGCAACTGCATCAGGACTCGTCTGCATCTGGATTCAACACCAGTGCCAGAAAATTGTCATAGCATGATGGAGAAAGCCCAGTCAGGAGAAAAGATAAAGAGAGAGCAGCAAGGAGAACAAAAACTCCTCTGAAATCTGCACTGCAGGCTCTCACTAATTCCTTCTTCCATTTTCCCTAAGTCAAGCAATTGGTGTCCTGGCAGAAAATATACAATTGCATTTCTTTGTGAAAGAGTTGTTTCACCTCACCTAGGCTAAAGGGCCATCTCTTTCCCTTTTTTTACTGCCTGGCAGGGTGGTTGAACAAGAGGTTTGACTGTAAGAAGGATCAAAAAGACAGTAATGGAAAAGGGATCTCATAGAATAAAATATGGCTTATCATCAGCTGTCTGGATTACTCTTACTTTGGGAGGGTACTGCAGACTGAAGCAGATTTACTGAAAAAGTGGATTATGTAGAATAGAAGAGACTAAAACCAAAGTGTGTTTTCTAAAGTGTGGGTTAAATTGAATTGATGAAATAATAACAGGCATATAGGATTTCTCACCAAGAAAGGCCCATAGGGCTGCAAATATATTGCAGAATAGAGCTCCTGCCTCTCCATCTCACTGGCAGGCTGGCTTTACCATTTCTAGCAAATGCTCCTGATATCTAACTAAATATCACCTCCCAAATCCACAAAGGATTACAAAATTATGTAAAAGTTTGTTTCACTGATGCAAAAGACATAAAATAGGTCCTTTAAAATTATCTTTATAAAGCAAAGCTCTGCAATTGCCACAGCCTAACACGTGTCTTCAAAGTGAGAATGCCCCTACTCTGGAAAACAGGCATGTCAGATGGAGTTTCTGACAAGAATCTTTTCTTCTGTATTTTCACCATTTCAGTTTACTGAAGAACTTTCAGAAAAGAAACAAAAGCACATCTATCTTCTGTTTGAATATTCTGGTGAAGATGTGCAGTGACCTTGCAATGCCACCCATTGCTGGACAAAATGAGCAAGGCCAGCCAAACAAGTCTTTACAGAATATAGGAGAGGCAGAATTGGAATCACTGCTGCACAAGTTATTTTATTATTCAACTCAACTGCAGCCAGAAAAAAACCCAGCCAACAGTCATAAGGAAAAGAATATAAGCACATTTCTCTCATCTCTTTTAATTTAATGTTTTGTTCCTTATGTTAGCAAGTGAATTGAAATAATCACTGTAAAGCTATAAATTCACAGACTGCAGCACAAAGAAAGCAACTTTTGGGATGTCAGGATACTTCCCTGGCTTTATTCCTCTGCAGTTTTCTCTTGGTGCTTCCTACACTGAAAGCAGAATCAGCAGTTTAGGTAGGAGTGGCCCAAGTCAGAAATCTGGAATCTGATATAGGATCTTCCCCAAGTTTCAGAACTTAGAAATAGAAGGCTCGGTAAGATTCAGCATATCTAAGGGAGAACAGCTTTTCTTGGATGTATTGTGTGAAGGGTGCAAGAACATTTTGTAACATCTTATGATCAACTGTGAGCATTCAAATTATGCAGAAACATCAAGATCCAGGAAGATCACCCTAACAAAGTCCTGCTGGAAGACATGAATCCCAGTGACAATGTCTTTCACAATCAAATATTATCAATGCTTTTATTTCACTTTTTATTCAATGCTTCTTATTTCCCACTTTTATTTCTAGTGCTCAAAAAACAAATTTATTACACTGAATGAAGACAGCTAATGTTAGACACTAGACAGATACTGTGTAGGTGGGAGGCTCACCACCTTGCAGTAAGAATAAAAATTGTCTTTTGCTAACAATAATAATGTCTTCAAGACAATATTTATCAGAAGCATTATTAACCAGCTCTTCAATGTCCATGATAAGATATATCAAATATTACAAATTTTATCAGCGAGAATACATCACTGACCCAAACCATTGCTCTTTGGCTGTACAGTGATCTTGCTTTTTTTCCCCAAAAAAGACCAAACTGAGTGGCACACTACTAATATCTATTGGCAGAAAACAAGTTGTGATATTTCTGCCAGGCATTCTATGATTAGATTTTTAGTTGGTCAGTTGAATTCAGCCACTCAGAAGGACAGTGGTAAAATGTTACCATGAATGCAATAGGCCGTTTTATTCTCCAGGAAGAACAGAGAGTTCCGTGACATCTGCCCTTAGATAATACATATTTTCAGTAACTAGATGCCTCAAACAGAAGCAATTAATTGGCGTCTAAACAAATTTTTCACATTTTCCCATATCCCATTGATCCTGTTAACTCCCAGGCTGTCTTTCTTCCACTGACTTCCAACGATCCTCAGCCAATTCCAAGACACTGAGGAGCCTCTGAGAGAATCTGCAAGGACAGAGCTCACAGAAACAACATGTACTCATGCAGTGTGAATGGATGCTAAAGAAGCTGTGTGATTTTGATCCCATAAGGCAAGTTTACATAAAGCTTCTTACCCTTCTGGATGCACTGTGTGATGTTTGGGATGTCAAAGCACTAGGATTTGTGAGGCCAGACAGAAATTTTTGGAGCAGAGTAATGTATCCAAACTGATGAGGACATCATCAGTTTCACTAGCATTAGTGCAATAACAAAGATGCTCTTCCATGAAATTAAGTAGCTAAATATTCATATTATTCAATAAAACAACTCAAGCAATCAGTCGAACATCAAATACATTTTGTCTTGTAAAACACCGAGCCATTAACCTTAACAATTTCACCATGCTCTCACTACCAAATTCGACTCAATTAGCATCCAAAGGAACAGATGGACTAATGAATTAATGAATTATTGGTGAGTACTACACTAACCCCTGACTGACCTGAGAAATTAGAAAACACTAATTTATGCCAGAGACAGAAAAAAACACATTGGTCAGGAAAAAAATCAGTCTGAATAAAGAAAAGCAGAGCCATTATAAAGACAGCATAACCCATGAGTGAGAAAGGCAGCTGTGGTTTGGACCCACAGGCAGTCCCAAGGCAACCTGCTGGGGATTCCTGGAATTATTCCTTGTTACACGCTGGCAGTTCACTGCTTATCCACAGAGACAAACGAAACCTCTCTTCACCGTGACACAACCAACTCTCCCTGCTACACCTTGCTGCCCACGAAGTTCACAGTTAATAAACTCTCTCAGCAGCAAGTGCAAGAGCATCAAACTCTCCAGAGGCAGCTCAGGAAAGGGAATGCTGGGTTCCCAAGCAACTGTCCTGAGGCTGATATGCATTCGCTCCTTTGCAAAGACTTTCTGGTACACTAAGCACACCGGTACTTTGATTCTTTCATACAGGCATGAAACATCTCCAGTAACTCCCCATGGGCAACTACCAGCCGTGTTATTTCCCTAAAAAATTTGACATGTATCAGGGAGTAAAGAGCAGTAGAACAGGGAATGAGGGGAGCCATGCAGAGCTGTATTTTCAGATGGAAAAGCTACGGAATCGCAGATCATCACAGCAGCACACTGCTATTATGCAAACTCCCTCCCAGTCTAGATGTAAGAGGAGAAACGTGGCTTCTGCTCGGGGTAAGAATCTCCCTGGAATTACAGACTCAGACAACCAGTGCTAAATCTCTGTCAAGGACATTCACACAAATGCCACAGGCCCTGAAGTTCTCTGTTGAGCAGCTAAGCACATCATGTCTCTGCATACTGTCTGCCCTGATCCCTCCAAGAAAATGATGCTGTGATGCTTCTAATGGAATTTCTTGATAAACATGCTTGGCTCTGATAAATTAATTGGTACTGGGCAACACTTAATCAAGAAGGACATAAATAATAATGTAAGATAAACAGCAGAACATTTACCAGAAGGGCCTGGTCAGCTGTAGATAATCCAAGCAGTCAGAAATCTCAAGACTATGTACTTGGCTGTACTAACTCTTTCCTGGCTGGAAAGGGACTGGAGGACACACCAGAAGTAAAGGAGAAAAATCATCTGGATGTGGAGCAAAAGAGAGATTAATGCTGTGATTCAAGATGGTGAGATAACTGCATGTAAAATACAGAGCTCCAGAACTTCAGAACATAAAAGTGGATTGACTTTAAGCACTGGAACTGTTTGAGCAGTGATTACATTACTGACACAAAACCAGCTCTCAACAAAGCAGGTCAGACTACTCAGGTTTGCTTTCAAGGTGCACACACAAGTACAAGGTTGTATTTGTGAAGATGAAACTGTACCACAGATGGTTTCTTTCCATTGATTATACACATATAGATGCATTTAAAAACGAAATGTGTTTGGGGTTCAAACACCAGTTTCCTGTTCATTTTAGAACAGATACAAGGCAGATGCACTGAAGAGCACTCCAACAGTGCTCCTTCAACACCAACAGAAGAACATCAAAAAGACAAAAGCAGCTTGCAACATGAGAGTTATTTTTTTTTTGTAAACTAGACCCTAAGTGTTCTCCATCAAGGACAGTTCCACTGTTTCTTTCTCATAACAAAGAATTCTTGGAAAGCTTTGGAGTTCTTTTGAGAGGAGCGCATGATGTGTCAGTCTAAACACGTAAATACTGAAATCAAGACACTGCAGTAAGCTTCCTCCCAGAGTAATAAAAAGGAAGAGAAGAGGGCAGGACAGGGTGGGAGGGAGGATGCAGAGGCTGATGGTAAAAACAACCGAGAAGCCACACTCACTGAAGAGTTAAGATTTAATGCCCTCTGTTTTACACCAGTGTGGGTGAAAATCACTTTTAAGGGCCCTAATGAAAGTTGAAAGTTACCTTCAGAAAGTTATGCATATTTCAACAGAAATAAAAATCATTATGCATTCTCTCTAAAGAGGATACAATCTCAAACTGTCAAAATTCTAAACTCTTCCACATATATTACATACAAATGCCTTCTATAAAGAAACCTCTTTTCATTTTTCTTCTAAATTAGCTTAGTGGTCCATGGTATTACACTACCTCAGTCTAGCTTGTGAATAATGTGACAGGTAATTTTTATACTTCTTGCCTGTACTTAAGTTTGAGTGAAGATACGGAAAACAACTTTTATGATCTAGGTGTAAAAGTAAATGTTCTGTGAGTCCTGCATACCCAAACGTGGACCTCTGCTATGAAATGTTTCACGGTGATTATGTGTCCATCAATAAATAACAACAACAAAAAGAGTAAGTTGTTCGTTTTTTTTAAAATAATGTGCATGTGCAGCAGTTTTGGGTGTTTTTTTTTTCCCCTGAACAAAGTGATAATGCTAATGTTGATGTAACTTACCACATTATCACAGACTCTGTGTTATCAGATAGAAATTATTCTGTAACAGGATGCACTGAGAAGGATGAACAATACGCAGATAACATGGGGAAATCATCCAACTATAATTTTAAAAAAATGGATTCCTCATCAAACTGTTGACTGCGATGACACAGAAATGGATGGTAACAGTCAATTTCCATCTTGAAAAAAGCTCAAAGTACACCTGTACCGGCTCAAGTTTGCAAGTGATGGAGCTCAAAATGCTGAACAGTTAATGATGTTTGAACTATAATACTGAAGGAACAATCAAATCTCTGACTGAAACCATGGAAAACCCAGTTTATATTTTCTACTATAGAAGCCACAGCAAGGCTCTTTTTCTCAGTCTGTGTTTACTTGTGCTCCAGGACTTCAGCTATGCTATAAACTGTGCTATAAAAGAAGTCATCAAAAGAAATTAACTTGTAACTAAGGGGTTGGACCTTTTCCCTTCAGGGAAGAAGCCCAGTACTACCCAAACACAAATCTTTTAAAAACTACATTTCCCTGTCCCCTTTCCTGAAAGACAAAAGGCCATCAGAATGCTGAGTCTAGCAGAGCAAACCACACTTTAAGGTGCTCCATCAAGAGGAAAATTAAACACAGAAAATTACAGAGATGATGCTCCAACAGAAAGAAAAACAATGCAAATCTTAAGGAAATAAGAGAGAGAAGTCTGAGAAACAAAGGTGAGCTGCAAGTGACAGGGCAGTATTTTCTATTACACAGGCACACAATCCATGTATACCCATTCAAAAATGAGAACTGCTATGAATCCAAATAGAAACTGAGTGCACATCCTTGAGACCATACAGCACCATATCCAGTGCTATCAGAATTATTCCTAATTTACAATCAGGTAACCAAGAGCTGAGCTTCAGCCAAGTAAAGATTATTTTGTTTACAAAATTAAAACACGACAGGGGAGGAATTTGTATCTAAGACACCAAGCAGAGTTGTGATGAGCAGGCACTTTAGTCTGTTACAAGAATGCATTTTCTATCATCATGGAGGATGTGTATGTGTTCTACCTGTTACACCATTTTGTGGTTTGAAGAAACATTTTTATGCAAACAGGACTAATATTTTCAAGAGCACAGAAGCAGTCCACACATGGGGAAAAAAAAAATCAGTATGTACTCACCTGTTCCATGTTGTTATTTCTGATGTACCAATGCTCATACAATCGAGTTATCTGACTCATATTCAGCTTTTATGTAGTACAGAGAGTGACTAAGACAAATCTTTGATTCAACAGCTCTCAGTTTATGCTACTCTTCCTTGTTGCTGTAAAGCTGAATATGTTTGTAACACTATTCTCTGCTGAGGTGAGGATTAATACACTAATCGTGGCTTTCAGTAACAGAGAAACAGTTTTGAAATCAACATTTAGGTTACCCTCTGGAGACTCTACACAGTCAATTGGATGCACATTAATCATTATCTTGAACAGCGTTAAGTCCTCCTGAAAGCAAAATAATCAGCAATATTGGGAAAATCTGATCAGCTTGTCATCTAACACATTACTCATCAGGATTTGACCCTCATGTGGAGGAAAAGCCAGTGCACCAGAGATAAGGAGGAGGAGGAGAAGAAGAAGTTGCTTTCTTCAGCAACTGCAAGACAATCCTTGGAAATTGGGGCAATCTGATGTTTTTTTCTACGTGAGGCGCTCATCCAGGTTTACTTACTCTGAGACTAAAATTCTGCATGTTTTCTGCTGGTGAATAAATGAGCTTCATTTCACCCAGTGCACTTCTACAGCAGTGGCTGCATTCTCAGAATGCACTTTACTGGCTCACAGACCCAACCATTTGCCAGGCAGATTTCACCTCCCCGAGGCTGTGGTTCACTGTATTACGTAATTCCAAGCCAGACAGTTTTACTTACTCTTCTGGCCTAAATGTTTCCTCTTACAACTTTTATTCCCTCGTATTTACTCCTCAGGTTCCTGTCAATGAAAGGTTTTTATAACCTCCTCTCTGCGGACTGGCATCGCTCCGGCTGTGTAAGAAATGCATTTCTAAAGCTGACCTGGAGCTGCTGCTCTGGAGGAGGAAGAATACAAGCACAGGTCTTGGGCTTTTTAACTCTAAACCGGTTTTTCTCAGCTGTGGAACAGCATCATTTTTATGTGACACTGCACGCTGGCTGACAGGTGGGTAAAACAAACAACTGATGTATATTCCAAAGGAAGAGTGATTCCTGAGCAGGTCACAGAAGTGAAAGGGAGAGAAGAGGAAACCGACCTGGCAAAATGATAGCCTACAAAAGCACATCAAAAAGTCCATTTCTGAACCTGTTTGCCCAAAGCTTGTTTTGCAGTGAAGCTGACAAAGCTGAGGCGCAGTTAAAAAAAGCTGAATGGAAACAAACATGCAAAAATCCCTCCCTGCAAAACAACAGATTTTTATCAGCCCCTAACCTGCCTAACAGAAATTCCTACAATGTTTATTAATATGGCTGTCAACACACAATAATTTTGTCTGCCTTATAATATCTGTCAATAAACAGAATCCACAATAAACAATGGCAATAAACAGCAAAGGATAAACAGATTGCTTGTTTGATAGAACATAGGAGAGACAATGAGCTTATCTTTTGGAGGACTGTTAACAACCCATACAATAAATAACAGAGATATAGCAAATAATCCAAATTCAATCATCCTGTGTAACTTCACTTTTAGGGAAAAATTCCATCCTCTTGCCAAGAGAAGTTTACACATTTTGCCAAGCAGATTTATTGCTCACATAAAACAGATCTCATGGGAACAAGGTCTCCTACAGTCTGAGAAGTGCAGTATGTCTACTTCAAGACTGCAGATTACACTTACCAAATTTATTCCTAGAAAATTATTTTTCAAGAAGGACAAAAGTTGATTTTTTAACGAAGAACCAAATTCAGAGTGTCATGTTTAAGCAAATGCAGAAATATTGTCTTTTATGATTTTAATTAAATTGATGAGTCATTCTGAGAGACAAAAATGCAAATTTACAAGGTTAACTGAACATGAAGGATAACTCTGGATTAAAGTAGACAATAGCCAAGGGAACCTTCAGTGTTTATATTGTAAATGTTGCTGGGAAACACTTACTATTTTGATATTCTGAACTTTGCAGATTCTTTCTCATGCTCTATAGATTGTAAATGCACAGACCTTGAATGAAAACTATGTGGAACAGCTGCTAAGTGACAACAAAAAATTCCTTTGGACCACAAGCTTTCCATAAACACTGCACTCACACATGTTCTGCGTTCGGATTTGCCTTACAGCCTTTTACCTTGTGTTTAATCTGAAACAGAAAACTTTGCCTGATAGATGCCACGATGTTTAGAAACAGAAGTCTCCTTACTTATATAAATTCTTGATTTAATCTATTTTCATCTACTCAACACAACAGCAACGCTCCCTCTTTGGCACATCCCTGCTTTGTTTTGCACATGTGAAAGAAAAGCATATTAGCATGCGGTGTCAGGAAACATTCCAGCTCAAACCCAGCCTCAGCTTTGCTCCTCAGCTTGGAAAGATGTGTACAAGGGAGATGAGCACAGTGAAGAGAAGAAAAAAGAGAAATGAGGAGAATATGAAGTCAGGGCATCACTACATTTGCATGAAAGCACACACCTCTTCTCCTGCCTACTGTGTCTTGAAATACGTAATGCCCTCATGCTTCCTGACCCTCAGCTCACCAACTGAGGGTGAGTTTGAGATGTCCAGCTGCAAATAACCTGCACTATTTAAGGTGGAGGAAGGACAAACCCTCCTAATAATTCATTTGTGTCCACTTCCAACCTGAACTCCAACCAGCATTCCTTCCACCTAGCTTGCAGAGAATGATGGACTGAAATAAAACATGGTGTCTGGAAGATTCCAATCAAGCATACAGATCTTTACCAGCAATGTTCATCCTAGAGAATCTTATTTTTCTCATGGTACAAAAAAGGATATAGAGTTCATTTTGAAGATTGTCACATCCTACTGTGCAGTAAAAAAATACACATTGACACCTGTTTCCTCTATGTTGAAAACAGTCTGAAAAGTTGGGTTAGATAACACGTAGCCTATAAAACTATCAGCAATATTAACATTTTTAACATAACATCCTTCAATGTGCATCTGTTTCTTTGAATACCATATCTCTACAAAACCAGTCACTGTGGTAATCCTCTGAAGACCTAAAAACCTGCACTTAGAGGAGATAAATTTCCACTAAAACAGGATATGTAATTCTATCTTCCTGCTATTTTCAGTTTTAGCCATAGCTACCTCTGATGCTTTGATGTCCTCATAGGAAAACTGCGTGGCAGGTACTCCGAGGTGGTTGATGAAATAATCTGCATCTCCCTGTATCTGCACAGAACTCACATTGGATCCTGGACATTTAGCCTTTTCCACACAGCTGAAGCTCTGGCTCTGAAAAAAAACAAACACAAATCAAAGCTCTTCTTAATTATTTGCAGTCAGACTCTCGAAGACTTGTAGCAATACCTCATTCAAACAGCATTCTTTGTGCTGAAGCAGCTTCAGCACAACAGAGAGTGAAGTTTTGCTGCAACATGGCTGAGTATTTCAGAGGACAAAGAAACTGAGATGGCTGCAGAGGCAAGAGAAGAATCAAGGCACATGAAATGTCTCATGCTGGCCAGAAGATTAGAAGGCATCATGGTGCCTTTTGGAAGATTTTGAGATCTTTATTGGCCCCTAGGGAATCATGGTTTTTTTCAGTTAACAGCATGCTCTGCCACAACAAAAATCTGAATGAGATTATCATATTGAATCTATGATGTGTCTGTGAAATACTGGCAATGTAAAGAATTTCCCACAGTTGCAAAGAAGGGCTTAAGAGAAAAACAGAATTAAAATGCTAAAGATACATAATACTCCTCTTCTGTGTAAGTAACATACATTTTCTGCGTATTCTTAAAACAATTCTTGTCGGTTCTTAGCAACAGAACTGTAATAAATATGGAAACTGCAAATCAAGCCCAGACTGAGTGTTACATACTTGTGTAGGTTTTAAATATATCAGGTAATTAAACACTTAATAAACAGTAGGCGTAAAGGCTTTCAACATCTATTATAGCAAATAAGCTATTTAGGTTTCTTTTCAACAATATTAGGAAGTTGAAGTATGGGAGATTATTTGCATTTAGCTAACAGTTTATATAGTATATCCTAACTTCCTCACCTCTACCTACAAAATTACAGGCTTTCTAAAAGAATAGCCTAAGATTGGTCCTACTTTAATACAAAAATACAGCAAATTCTGTATATTAAAGTCGCCGAGGTTATCAGGAAAATGTTAGATGGAGACAAATCTTGGTATTTTCCCATTTCAAAATTAGCATAATTATTGCTTCACCATTTCATTTCAGTACTATGAAGAATGCAATTGCGTATTACACAGTTTAAATAAAGGCTGCAGAGTCTCACAGAAGACTATTTTAAAATACCTTCAAGAAATAGCTTCCATTTCATAAGTAATTTTGAAAGGTGGTTGTATCACTTTTTTTTATCTGTTAAGCATTTCTGCTCCTGCCATTCTTACAATCATTCACAGTTGTTCAAGGTCTGTCCAAAAAGTTCTAAGAGAAATGGCAGAAACCTTAACAAATTCATTGGCAAAGGTGTTTTTAATAACCACACTTGTATGTCCTACAGTCTCTCTCACTCCAACCCACTGCATAGCACACATCCAGGCAAACAGCTGTATTTATGAATTCATGCACAGATCTGTGTACAAGATCCACTGCTCCTTCCAGGAATTGTAAGGCATTTAAGGATCACCCAGTGCCCTACACTGCAACATAGATCAAGCCCTCCTCATTTTATACTGCCCACCACAGCTGGTCAAGTTTCATAAATAATGAGTAGCCTTTTCTTCCTTTAATGTTTAAAGGCTCACTGAATGATGTGAAATTGTGAAATACAGCTTTTGGCAGTTAATTCTGAATATCCACCAACCCCCACTTCTTCCAGCCTACCAGGAGCTGAAGAGATGTCTTCCTAGAGCAACCATGAAATTTAGGTTTTCTTATGCATGAAAGTTTATATATGAAATGTTTACAGCTTTGGTTAAGATGACGATAAAATATGGTGGTTTGGGGGTTTTTACGACCATCCTTGACGGTATAGGATTAATATTTTTATGACTGCAATGTTCAGTTCAATAGTAGAGCATTTTAAGAGTTTAACTGCTTTATTCCACTTCCACTGTTCTGACACACAAGCCCAACAATAAATATTTAACCCAGCACCAATATAGGAGAATGCTTTACATGCTGTGCTCTTCCAATCTGTTTTTATTGTTATGCAGACTCCACAACACCAGCATTCTTCAACTCCTTGGTAACAACTGCGAAGTTCATATAGGGTGTTTTGCATTCATTAAACAAATATTTCCCCAGTCTAATGCACTTAAATGTTCGACAATTAATAAAACTAATAGAATTAATTTTAAAAAGGTCTTTAGAAATGTATCTAGAATAAACTATTAGCAACACACAACTAACTCTAAGTTGGTGGAGTAGCCAAACTACATTTCTTCAGCTGGTTAACTTTACAGGAGAAACACGAGCTGGCTGTGTTTAGAGCACTCAGCTGCTCAGGCTGGGCTCCACTGTGGAGAGGAACTGGAGGAAACCAAGCCACTGGTGAGCCAGGAACCAAGGAGTGCTTCCTGTCACTGCAAGGATTCACAGGTTATTCATCATCGAAGAATTTTATTTCTCTGAAGCTCATTTTGGCCTTTAGCACCATCTTACAGGATTATGTTACAAATTTGAGTAAATTAAGAGTACCATATGGCCACATATACGTTTAATTTGAGTTAATGTCCTAAAATAGCTCTGACACATTTGAAGTATTTCATTGCAGATCTCATTAGTTAGTGCTGTTTACCACTTTACTTGACTCCAGCTTAACTTAAAACATTACTACCTTTTGAAAGTGGATTAAAATATCTAAGGAGCTTTCAACAAGGCAAGTGAAAAATGAACATTTTTTCTTACACTATGTCAGTGAACCCAGCTTCAGAACTACAACGAGGAAGCTTATTCTTCATGAATAATCAATCTCTATTTCTGAGCTGAATCACCACCTGTGTCAGAGACTGGTGCAATTAAGGACCTGAGGTATAAGATGAAGTAAAATTTTCTAAAGAAAGAGCTACAGATTTTATTTAATTCATCACAGACCTTGTAAAAACGCAGAAAGCAGGAGATTAGCATCTTTATTACACTAAATATGTAAATTAACAACAACAGGTAGCAAAGCCCAGAGAAGCTGCACAGCAAAGGACTCACAGGTCTGTCTCTCACCCATAAACACCTGCTACACTCTGGCATACAGATCATTACAGGCAGAAGGCTTGTTGGTTCTTAAAAAAAATATTAATAGATGACTGCCAAAGGCTATTGAAAAAAACCCATGGAGTTCCTAGGAATTGCATTAATTCTATGGCAAGCACACGTCTCTGTTTTCTCCCAGCTGACTATCAGGTTTGGCTCTAAACATCCTGTTCTGCTCTTTTTTGATTGATTATACATATTGCTATTGGAGCAATTCAGCTCTTCATCAAATTATTAGGGAGATTTAATATGGCATTTTGCCTTACAGACCTCAAAGTGCTTTTCAAACCAACTAAAGGCAAGCAAGGTACATAACATTTCTGTCTTGCCCAATATCATAGAGCAAAACAACTACATAAAAATTAAATGCAAGGCATTTCCTCAATTTTGAGCCTTATCAAGCTGAAATGGTTCAAGTATGCGCATGAAAATAATTCTAAATTATATTCACTTGTTCTTTTTCTGTGTAAGAAAAGAAAAGCTAAATGTGCTGCTGATAATTAATATGCTATAGAGGGAGAGAGGTTGTGGTTTAAATAGCCTGAATGTTACACACCACTGATGTGATGTATTTGCCTATTTATATAATGCAATCATTTGATTACCTGATTAAAGCTACACCAAGAAACCTTATGAGGTAGAGTAACTAACTTGCTGCATTTAATTGTTATATTAAGAGCAAAGTAATTAATTAAAAATGAATAAAATGTTGGTTCCTTAGTTTCTTAGCAATTTTTCCTTCCTGCTTATACATGTTTTCATTTAAGCATGCATGAAGCCTTACGGAAAATATCCAAAATATTAACATTATTAATGACCTTTAAGGACAACATGAAGACTGGTGAAATTCTGTAGCACTGCAAAATCAGTTGCAGAAAAGAGGAATTTAAATCTCAGAAACTGCCCCTAGTTTGGGTTCTTCAGGACAAGCGAAGTGAGAGATGCTTCTTGCACACAAACACATTCCACTGAAAGGAACTTATCACCAGGGAAAAACAACTCCCTCAAGAATTGTGTTTATGGAAAGTCATCAGGGACAAGGAATTCAGCACCATCTGAATCCCTCTGATACTCAGGGACAGCGCAGGTGATTCTCAGACTACAACTACAACCCCAGGGATCAGGGTTAGACATTTCAAATTTCTCCACCTCCAAAGTACCCCATGTTTTCAGACACAAAAGCTCCACACCTGGAAATTCCAAGAGTAAACAGTTTTCTAGGCTGTGCAGGCAGGTAGAGCTGCATTTTCACAAGAAAAAACCTGCCTTTTCGATAAACCTCATGGCTTCAAAATAATTGCTCTTTTAAAAAGCCTGCAGGTGTTCTGCATGACAGAGAAGGCTTTTTTTCATCCAGAGGGGAAGAAGAAACTGAAAATGGTGACAAACACAATACTTTCAAAAGGTCAGGTCAAACCAAGATTAGCCAAGTCCCAGTTTTGATATTGTATTCAGATTTCTACTGAACCAAGGAAAAGTCAGTTTACCTGAGCAACACAAGCTGCCAAAAGCAAAACTACAGTTCTGCCTTTCAAAATTGCGTGAAGCAATTTCTGCATTTCAGTGGTGCTTCCTAAAAAACGGGAAATTACAATACCAGTGGTTATAAAACAAAGCATTGAAAAATATCTATGCTTGGAACAAAATATTTAAATATATTGTTATATGTTGTACTATTTTGCAAACTGGAGTTATTTTTTATTTTGTTTACAGCTAGAAAGCATGAGACAAACTTAATCCTGTAATTCTTGTTCAAGGCTTTGGTTTCTGTTAAGCAGTATTTGCATACTTTTAAATATTTGTATTAAAAAAAAAAAAAATTACCATCAGTGTAGTCTTTATAATAAATGGTACCTCACAGAACTAAATCACATTTTAGATGCAAAATTTACATCAAACTGGTAGAAAATACAAAAGTAAGGTAGTAAAAATTATATAGTGTAAATTTAATTTTCTATCCTGCACTTTTTCTACATTTAACTTTATCTACTGACAGTCTTTCTCTGATTCCTGATGCTTGTTACGTGATTCTGAATTACATTTATCCTTCCTATAACAAAATTGAAGTCCCATGCCTCATTGAGTCAGATGTACCTGTAGCCAATGCTCAGTACAAACTGCTAGGAATTTTAATGGCTTTTTAAAGGAAGGTAAAAATCAAGCAAGTATGTTCCCATTTGCTAAGAGAATTTCAGAGTAATCAAATATTTAAAGCTAAAGTTACATAGCATGAATTATATAAGTGGCAAGACTGCAATGGGTTGCTATCAGCAGTTCCAAGTATCTCAGTACCTTAAAAATTTAGTTATAAAGTTAAAAAAAAAAAAAAAGTTGAGAAACTGTTGCACACACCTTTGGTAGCTGTGTTTCTCCAAAGTCTGCATTACCCCAGAAAATACTGCATTACAACTTCTTCCATATTTTTCCATCAGCACAGGAAAAGGCAAACTCTCCAACACTTTGGGTAAAGTAACTTTCAAGACTGAATTTCCATGACCACAGGCTCAGCCTCACTATTCAGTGAGTTACACTTATTTCAGGAAACTGCTCAAAATTGTACTCCATCACGATGGACAAGCCAGAAAATACTCTATATTAAGAGGGAACCTGTCTCCACATCCAACACTCAAAACTTCGGATGCTTTTTTCCTCTACAGCTTATGCTTTTTGATCTAGTTTTGGATAAAAAATATTTTTGAGCATGCAATGGTTGCATGTGTAATTGAAGAACGCAGTCAGTCTGTTTTCTGATTATGCAAAAAGGAGAACTCCCCTCGACTTAATGGTGCTCAAGCTTTTTCTTGCTTTTATTCAGTAGTAGGAACACTGGTCAGTGTTACTTGTCACATATTTGCTGAGATACTGTGAAACCAAGGTTTAATAAAATGCAAATTAATTTGGTCTAGTATAAAACACTAATAATCTGGGACTTAATAAGAACTGCATGACTTCCCCAAATGTTTTGTGCTGTTGTTTGTTCCTAATATAAAAGCATTGCTTAAGTGGGTGAAAAGACTTGACGAGGCCTCATTTTCAACAGGTTGAAATTTGTACTCCAAGCCGTGGCTTGTAAATCATTTTAAATGCTTGAAGGCATTCTCATTCTGTAATATGTAGAGTCAGAAAAACTGTGAACCCATTTTGGTGTAGTCTAACTTTGTGATGATCAGGTTCTGCCATGCTACTCATTTTTGGGACTCATCGTTCAAACCCTCCAAATGGATATTAAATAATTCATGCCAGTGAGATTACAGCCCTGCTTCTCCATACCCCCCAGGAGAAAAAAGAAGACAGATGTTACTTTTCACTCTGAAGGGGACAGATATGTACATTCACTCTATTCTTTGAGGGGCTGTATTTCAGGATCTCCTAAGTATCCCAAACAGGTCAGTCATGGGGAGGTTGGATGTCACATGAATATGCAGTATCACTTTGCTCACTGGTCTTCAATACATCAGCACAAAGAGAAAAAAACTGGGAGAGAAAGCTTCTATGACATCATTTCCAGAAGAAGTGAATTAAGGCTCACCTGGTAAAGCAAACCATAAAGTGAATTTATGGGGTTTTAATGACCAACACTACCCCTTCAGTAGGCACAGCACACACCTGCAGGAGACATAGCTCTCATTTATGGAACCAAATGGCTCAAGTTACCCCAGAGCTCCATCCTTCTCCTGGAAAACAAAACAAACTCAAACCACACCACACACGGAGTAAAATCTGTGCTGATATGGCAGCACCCAATGTTAGAAACCAGGCCCACTGCTGGGTGTAACATGGGTACTACAGTTGGTATCTATTCTAATTTACATTTCCCCAGCTATCAGCATTCCCATGCCATGCCTTTGAGCTCCAGAGAGCTCAGGATCTGAGGCACTTCTACCAGAAATGTTTGCCAGAACCACTTGCCAATGTGCAGATGGGCTCAGCAGACATCCCCATGAGCTTTACCATAAAGCTGACCCAGAGGAGCAGATCCATCAGCTCTGCAGGGATCAGCTGTCTGCCACCCTTTCCCCATGCAGGGGTTTGTTTCACCCAGCTGAGATCTTCAATCTGCTGTTTATGAGCATGACATAAACTCACGTTTCACTAGGAAAAAAAAATAAAGGAAAATCACTGATCCTTGTCCTACGAGTGAACATATTACATGTCTCATATTCCCTGCTCCTCCACACCCATTCCCAATACCCAATGCTGTATCAGATCTTTTAAGGGGTCTAAGGATCCTCTGGAATCATCCTGCACACCTCTAACAATGCACACAGAGGTAGGACAGACCCCAACACCCACTATCCAGGTAAGAGGCACACAGATATAAACAACCATGGCACAGCCAGTGCAACAGTCAGGTTTTTTAAACTGGCAGAGAAATTTGCCATCAAAATCTCTGACTTTATTACTGTAATCAAAGACTGAATTTCAGTCATAATAGACACAATGGAAGAAACTTTTTATGGCAAAGAACACCAAAAATCATTAATTCTTTGGAAGAACTCCCCTGACATACGGGTAAACTATGGCAAATCTTCCCTGGAACAAGCCCAAGGAAATTTACTGCTGACAACGCTTTACCTTGCCCTGAAACCTGCAGTCTGACACTGAAACTTCTTAACAGCAACTATGCATGAACAAATCACCCCCTTCAAGCCACACACAAACCCCATTTTTCAGTCTTTGAAATGGAAAGTCACTCCCACCACTCCATACAGACCATGAAGGTCAATAAACCACCATCATATTTTTCAACTAAAAACCCTCTTCTGGACTTCAATGGGAATTGAGCAAATGGTATAATAACAGTATTTGCACTTAAGATATCAAGTATCTGTAGAAATTGAATTTTTCAGGAAGTTAATCACAAAGCAGATTTATTAAAGTGTGTCAGCACCACAAATGCAGGTCTCCAGGCTCCACTGCGAGATAAATTAAATCATCCAAAAGATGTCAAACTATTTTATTTTTACAGCAGTGGGGTACTGTAATACTCTTTTCCTGACTGGATTCTTCCAAGTTTTATCTACTTAAACCACAAGAAAGCGTCCTTGGTATTGCCTCTGTACAAAAAAATATAGCAGTGAGGAAAGGAGAAGAGAAAAACCTAGAGAAGGAAAAGCCATTTGGTCAGATGACTTTTTCTTTCTGGTTTCCAAAGGAAGTTCACTTGAACTTGGTTTCAAGAGCTATGAAATATTAGGGCTTGGGAGAAGAACTTCAACTACTTTAATAAAATATGTTTTTTACCAGGATGTGGTTTAACACTCTGTTTTAACATGAATCTGATCTAGTCCAAGTAACTTTGAAAAGATTTTCAACGAAACACACAGTAGCCAGCTACTACACAAAAGTCATCATACATCTAAATGATGTGTTTCTTTGTGCTCTGAAAATGAAGATTATTATTTGAGAAAGTTCTAAAACCTAAGTATGGCATTGAACAGGGATATTGTAATTTCTATGTACTGTTAAGTACTAGAAAACTAAAAACACATTTAAACTTTGTTATGAAAATGAGGCATTTAAATTATAAGGTTTCAGGGATATGCCACTGCTTTTTCACAGTTAGCAAGGAAATCACAGAAAGGATAATGTATTTTATTTCAGAACTGATTAGCAGAGTTCTACAATACAGACAACTAACTGATAGTTTCTAATTACTGCACAATATAATCTAAGAAAAATATCTATAACACTATATTTCAGGTTTCATCCTCCAAATTTCAATCTTTAAAAGTTAATTTTGAGGTAGTAAAATTGAACCTTCTGAAACAATACACACAGAGTCTGCAAGGGAGAAATGTTTTCACTGCACAAATTGAGACAACAAATTGACAAATCCAGTGAAGTGCATTCTAAAACTATTTATTCTGGTAAGGAAGACTAATGAATGCTACATATCTATATCTATATCTATCTGAGAATATTAAATAATACAGCATCTACATGAATTTTCAAAGGTGTGGATTCTAGTAAGCAGTGTGGGAAAAATTTACTTCACAACCCCATACATTTTAATGGACTAAAGCTATTGAATCCCATAAACAGGAGCTCATTTTTCCCTCAATATTAAATCTTTCTCTGTGCATTCCACCTGCCACAGTTTGTATCTCTGGCCTCACTGCCATAATTGCATATGCAAATAATTGTATGGCTAGGAATAGTCTTCCTCAGCTCAGGAGTTTTATTCATAGATACAAGATCAAGTGTGCATTTGCACAAACACACAGACAGACACATGTTTTCAAATTATAAACAGCCTGGAAGCTCCAGAACATGATTTTCATTGTCCTGGTTGTTTAGCTGTGCATGGTTGGTATTTATATAAGAAATCACATAGAAGAACTCAGATGTATTTAATAACATCCATTCTGCCACAACTGAGAGTTGTGGGTCTGAAGCCAAATACAACATTTATATTGTCTACTTTCTCTTTTTCTTTTTAAAATAGGGAATATTCTTATACTGAGATCAGTCGCTTTCATGTGAGTGGCAATTTTCTATCCACTAAATAATGAAGGTGTTGACTAGCACTGAATTTACTGCTTCTGTCTGAAAAATGTTGGTAGAAAAAGCTCCATTCCAAGCTGGTTCTCCACTGACATGTAGCACCTCTGGAAATTTATCAGTCAGTTTGTGTAAACTGGAAATCCATGATTAATAATGATCCTAAACCAATGTTTTTATAGTGATTTCCAGAGTATCATTAAAGAAGTTACATACAAGTCTGTGCTATCTTTATAAAATGAACATGGAATTCCTTCAAAAGATTAAAAATTATTTTCATGACACAGAGATGTGAAAAAAAATATGACTGGCATTAATTACCCTCCTTCTAAATCCTGTTTAAATCAATTATAAGTTCATTTCATCTGGAGTTATTATCGATATTAATCAATCTACAGTTACAGAGGTCATTGCAATTCTCCTTTGTAATGTTGATTTAATGTTATCTCTCTTTTAACTTCTGGAACATCCTTGGCTGCCAGATTTCAGAGCCCACAGCTCATTTTAGCTAAGATACCCTGGATGTTACTTTGGGTACCCTGGGCTTTGTTGCCTTATGGCATCTTGAGACTTTACAGCACAATTAATTCAAGCTTTTTCTTCATTTTCCTGACAGGATGCCATAGGATGCCTTAATAACTTCAAATTACAGATTTTGTGCACACTTAAAAATTTAATATTTACGTAGCAAGACAGAGAAAATTACCTATATTGTCTTCTTCCATTTTTATGATTTCCTATTAGTTAATCTGAAAAACATCAGTCGTACGTTAAAAACTAATACAAAATCCACTTCCCTTGCTTGTCTGAGACACATCAGTTAATTTAAAACACCAAATTTCATATTAAGTTTGAGGAAGATATATCAATTCTCTGAAGTTGATATTCAGTGTGTAATTTTCTTTTGTGTATAATGATAGCTTTTGTTCAAAAGGTAAAAAGGTGACTGCAAGGAAGAATAAAGATCACCCATGGAAGAAAGGGAAAACAAACATTGCTCTTTAACTGTGGTGGCTTCAATAAATGAGAGAAATTGTTCCAAATTATTGTGATAGAAGCACCATGATAGAAATCAAGCACAGATCATCTGAGTAAGTTTTATAATCGTGAAGACTGGAAGCTGAAACACATCAGAGAAACTTACTTCTGCAGTAGAGTGAGGAGCTGGATCAAATAATTGCTTGAAGCCCCTGTAAGTTTGGGTTTTGTGTCATCAAAGGTGCTTTACACTTTGATTTGGATGTACAAGCTACCTCATCACACCTCCAATTTAGCATCTGTGAAATAAAATTCTCAATTCCTTTATTAAAAAAAGCCAAACAACCAAAACCCCAGAGAAACCCAAACCAAGTCAACTGCCCGGTTTTTTTCATTTGTAACAATGATCCATTAATTTACAGGGAGAAAAGATTTTATGTGATTTTTTTTGCCCACCCTTCAGAGCCCCAAATAAATATACTATAATAAATAGAATAAATAGAATAGAATCGAATTGAATAGAATCGAATAGAATAGAGTATGTTCCAAGGCACCCTCAGTTCTGAGCATTCAGTTCCATTTTAGCTGCACAGGCAACTGTTATGCAACCTTACCTGAACATATTTTGTAAATAAGATTTACGATACTTCTGTTTGGAGTTAATTAAGTACTTTGAGTGACAGCTGCAAATAACTACTGCTAATTGTTTCAAATAAAAATCTAATCATTACACAAAGCTTGATAAGCAAGCCAAATGCAACAGACAAAATGCAAGAAATAAAATACAGCATACAAGAGAAGTTTTTTTAAAGTAATGAATTTAAAAGCAAATGTGATGTTTTGTAATTAGCACGAAAGACAGAAATTTAAAAACATCATACTGCTACAGAGTTCTTGTACTCTATCTACTATGTCAGCCTATACCATATAACATTATATTCTCCTTTGTTCATAAGTTACTACTTGCTATAGATTTATTTTTCAGAGTTAAAATTACCATTACCATCCTCTTCATCCCAACCAGAAAGAAAGAAACAACTTAAAGTATTTCTGTTTTAGCTTTTTAAATGTTTCCTAGTAGCCTAAATTCCAACTTTTCTACTGAATTTCAACATCCTTAGGTTTTGGTATTTTTTTTGATAAAAGCATGACATTGAAATTTGCTAAATTTACAGGATTTTTAAAAAGTATGCTGGTCACTTTTCCATTTCATGAGAGAAACTTTCAAACAATAAGCTAACTAAATAAAAGCTTTTGAGTATCACTGAGATTTCAGATATTTATTAAATAATTAGCAGTAAGAGAAAATGTGAATGAACTAAGGGTATATTTTCCACAAATATTTTGATATATTTATGGATTTCAAATTGCAAAATAAGTAGGTAATTTTGAAACTTTTAGTTAGCCAGAACTGCAGAAACTGAAATCCTTTCCTTGCCTGTCACAGACAGTGGAAACATATGAAACATCAGGAAGATCACCTACATCCTCAGTCTCACAAACCCACGAGCTGTTTATTAATATTAAATATTGCTCTCCTATTCCATTCAGACACAGAACACAACATTTTTCTAGGAGTGCTCAAAAGCCTATGGAAAAAGAAAAAAAATCAATAGAAATAAATTAGAACTGGATGTGCAGCTTTTTAAAAACATTCAGAACTAACATTAAAAGCGATCATTCTCACGTTAAAATAAAAAATGAACATGTGAAAACTGAGAAGAAGCTAGTTCCCAGATTGATTTGTGTTTGTTTTTAGAAGTTTCCCTTCCAGTGCTGAATTACCCACTGAAGGTAGTACACTGAGCCTTTTTTAAGTAATTATACAATCATTATCTAATCAAGACAAGGATGATGTGCTACAAAGCAGAGAAGCCAGCAGCTCTTCTAAACCTCCTTTTGAAAGAAAAAGCATTTAAAGTGTTAAAAGAGAAGGCTGCAAAGCAGATTTTGAAATCCCTTTCAAAGCTCTGTCAGAGACAAAGGTTGGAGCTGTGTGACCTTTCACTGCCGAAAGAAAGCTTCTTGCAGAACCTCCAAGAAAACTATTTCTTGCATTTTGGCTTTTCCTGACATCTGAGGTTATCTGCTGTAAAATTTTCTCTGTTCTCTTCAGTGAAGTCCCATTCTGTGTGCACTTCAGGACAGGAGGAATACTATGGGAATTGCGGCTCTTTGACTCAATAAATAAAAATGCCTCTCAACTGCATTACTAATTAAAACCTCAGGAATAATTCGGAAAATACAGATATTTCTCACATATAATCAACTTGAAATTGCTTCTGAAATTTCATATTCCCTGTTTACGGTGTCCCAAAAATCTCACTTCTAGCTCTGATTAGTCTTTTTTTTTTTTTTACATTAGACAAGACACCATCACCAGAATCTGCTTGTGGCAAGTAGATGAAGAATGAACAAACCAGGCAAACCTGAGAACAGTTCAAGTTTATATTTGTGATTATTCAAACTATCACAGTTTTAAATGGATTTGGAATAATTTTCCTCACACCTGGTTTCAAAGAATTCATCAAAGGCATTCTAACTTCTTGCCAATAAATATGCCTACGTTAAAATTTTAAGATGTTTCTTTCCTTTTGATGACTGACATTAACCAGGTGAGGTGTTTGGAGATTTCTTTTCTTTTTCCTTCCCAAATTTGAATATTTCTTATACAGGTATGCCTAAATAAGAGACACAGAAGTTCAATTAACAACCTTAAATCAATCAAGCTTTTGTTTTTCACATGTAAGAACTGTTACTGTGACAACACTAACGTTAAAGGGGTGACAAATTTATGGAACATAAATATGCCCAATCACCATAATTTTGAGTGATTTTTCAACCTGAACCATAGAAGACAAGTGAGAGTCCTCCAAGCATGTACAAGGGTCCATGTTGAAAGAGAACTTCCAACCTCAAAATCTCCCAGAATGAGCAGGAATTCCAGAGTCTTCCCTGCACCCACTGGGGCTCAGGTCAACATTTTCACCTCAGTTATTGGCTTAGCATTCTACAGAGGTACTTTTACTCTTCCTGGGAAAAAAATATCTTAAAAAAAACACCCAAACCAAAACAAAAAACCCCAAAGAAACAACCAAACCCCCCCATCCAAATCAAAAACTCCCCCCAAAACCCCACACCTTCCCAGGTTTCTACAGGCCTTCAGTTCTTCCCACTCCTCTGACTTCTGTGATCTGCCCAGTACTCTATGAAACACTCACAATTTTACAACATAAGAGACAGAGGTACATAATTTAAAAATAAACATCTCCATGCTTGTCCAAAGAACAATCAATCACAGCTCCAAGGCACACTGAGACAGGGAGCAGAAGTGTGTCAAAGAGCACCTGAAACCTTCTCCTTCAGAGGATGTCAGGTTCAGCATGCTCAGAAATGCCATACTGATACTTCTGGCAAGGTTAAATACATATGGCATGACTGAAAATAGGTCACCTTTTATATTATAAAAGCAAACAAATGGTCTGCTTTTCACTACACAGGTGTTGTTTTTTTTTCCAACAAGGATCTGCAAACTAAAGAGTAAATTGTGCTGCACAAGATTTTGTTTCCTTTTCTGTGACATGCAGAACTAAAGCCAATGGCTGCACCTGTTGTGGACCAAACAACATAACACAGACTTAAGTCTCACTTCAGTTTATACTAATTTCTCATCAGTTCTGATTTAAAGGTGCTTTCTTTCTTTTTCGTTATTTGGCCTTACAACTAATTTTTGCACATGCATTTCCTTCCTATGGGTTGTTTGTGTAGTACAGCTTATACCTATTGAGTCAATTTAATTTCATCCAACAACATTGTTAATAATGATGAGAGAAACATCAAGAGAAACTTTTCAACTATTTCTGTTTATGTAGAAACTTTAAAATATCCAGAGCTCTCAATCTATCTTCTTCTGTAAGAACTAAAAGTTTACTTTTAAACTCTGCACATGAAAGGTTTTCTATCGCTAAGAAAACATCTTTCTATTATCATGAAAAAGTCAATTCTGAAGGGAAATAATCAAGATGAAATTAAACAAAGGAATATTTAGACAGAAGAGAAGTTAATTTTCCAATACTGTAGTCTGGCTAAAATGTCTGGAAGGGAAAAACTATTCCCTTACATAGTACAGCTCATTATATGAGACAATATTAACTAGATTGAACAACAGAAACCCTGAACCAAGCCCCATTTCTGCAGCAGAAAAGGAATTACTTCCCTACCCCAGTACTACATTAGAAGGTAGTAAAAATGTTCAGATTTATTCAGCTTCATTCATAATGGCTATCAAAGTAGACATTTACATTTCAAAAAATAGAAAACTTTTCTGAAAATATACACCACTTATACCTCTGTTAGAAATCTGTGTAAATAGGGAAGGACATGGAAGCAGAAGCTTGAGTCATCAGGAACAAAGGAATTTTATCAGATCCCCAATAAGATCACAGCTGGAAAACTGGTTCATTATTACATTATGTCTTGCTAACAAACTTTCCTCCAGATTTAACACCAATAGTACTTTCATAACATCAAAATATATGAGTAGGTTAAATTACTCACTGTCCAAATCTGCATTTATGTATTAAAATAATTCAATTTGGAAGAAGAATGAAAAAATATTGAACAGCGGAAAAAGCAGCATTTTATCAAAAGGAAAACGTGGTTACAAGATGCAAAACAACCTCCTGCAAATCAGATCCACCATTAAATATCCACAGCATAAACTTCACATTCTCAAGTGATTTTCTTTTGTTCTCAACACAAATATAAAAAGTAACACCAGTAACCAAATCTAACACTAGAAGTGATGATAGGTTAGGACTGAAAGCTCATGGGGAAGCAACAGTCTTCTTTTTTTAAGGCATAGAACAAGCAATTCAAATAATCATGTCTTTTCTTATTTACAGCTACTGATATACGACACTGGGAGATCCACTATTAATGGTGACAGTGTAAAAAATTAAGAAACACACAGAAGCTGGAAGAAGTGAATCGATGCTGACATTAATGTAAGACTTTTTTTTTTCTTTAAAAATTAAGAAATAATGATAGTAACATCTATGCAGAAGTTTACCTCTGTTTTTACTACATAAAGAAAAGAGAGCTTTCTGTCAATAACACCACCTTCAAATGTAGAGATGTTTTATGCCTTTTACTCCATTAGTGGAAACAAATACTGATAAATAGCATGGAACAATACTTGGCACAGTCATTTTTAATGATCAACTCGTTCATCAATAGCTTTAAATCACTCTTTTCCTTGGAAGACAGGAGCAGTAAGTTTTGTTGGGCTCAGCAATAACAGCAGACCTGGAGTCTGACGGTCACACAATCAGTTAAAAGAGAGCAGCAATGAATTTATGTTTCATAGTAACTTTTTTTCTCTTTGTGACATGTCCATTATAGAAAAAATCATTAACAGCCTTATTTACAGAGAATGAATCCCAGCCTCGAACAACCCCAATTTACCAATGACACTCTGCCAACAAATGGTGATTCACCAACTGAGCAAGTGAATTAACCATCATTTTCTGTACAAAATAACAGTAGACAAAAATATAACTTGGCAGTACTTCCCTCTCGTTAATGTGGACACTAATTAGTTATATAAAAAAGATTTGAATTAAATATGTCAAGGTCTCAGAACTGTTTGAGTTTCTCTTTGCTTAATTAATCCAAATATTTAAATTAGCTTCTTCGAGTAATTTGGTGTTTCAACCAGAATCCCACAGACAGGCATATAAAATTATTATTTGCAGACTGCTTATGTAGCTGCCTTTTGAAACCTGCAACTAATATGAAGATATAATCCCTTTATAAAAAAACCCATTCTTTAAGAAACATGGTCTCTGTTAATTAGCCAAGCACTTATTCTATTCTCTGATTGCCAGACCTCACGTAGCAGACAAGTTATTAAGTTTCCTGATTCTTCTTTTCATTGTTAAGTTTAGAATATCCATACAAATGACATTTCAGCTAAAACTTCTTCCCTACTTTTCCCAGAAATGAAGAGGGGGGGAGGAAAAAAAAAAAGCTATTGTGGAATGCTACAGTGATTATCAACTGTCCACAATTTCATTTTAGGGAAAAAAAAAACATTTCTGTTCTAACCTATATTCAGAGCTCACACAAATTAAAATGATCCTTTACTCTTGTTGGAATTTTTAAGCTCTTCTTTGCAACCTGCACCACCTGGAAGCAAGAATCTCATGTGAATGGACTCACAATTTCTTCAAGATGAGATGAGCTCCAAAAAGTCACACCTCACCCCGTTTGCACTGTCATAACTTACAGGTAATCTGTAATTACATTGTCTTCCTGGCAAGTACTGAAGTAATATCAATATTCTTTATAAGCAGATCAGTCTTCCAGAGAAAATCTTCTGGACACATGGGAAATAGTGAGCACCCATGGGAACAAACAAGGATCTGTGCTGGGCTGTCCCATCACTGTCAATACATGTGACATGAATTCAGAAATCTAGCCAGCATTTGGAAGCAATAATTCCTATAAATCTTTTTTAATGTCACAAACTGTGTGACAGTTATATTAATTACAAATAATAATATCCTACAGAAGAGATAGCCATACAGATAAAATGCTTACAGGCATTTTATAATTCACTTTTTAAATGGGGCTTTATAAACATGCAGAAGGGATGCACTCTCAAAATTAAAGAATCAGAAGTGAGGTGGAAGGTGGTTACTGGTTAAAAAAAAAAAAAAAAAAAAAGACTACATTCTAGTCACGTTTTATTAATTAACAGGTGCAAGGCTGCTAAGAGGAGCTCTTCCCATACTGCTGAACAGAACACAACTGCTCTTACAAGAATTATAAAATATTGTTTAACATCACAGTAATAAAGCAGAAGTTTGCTTCCTTTTCAAAACAGAGGGCATGAATATACTAATATGGCATTTATTAGGATGGAAGAATCTAATAGAGTGACAAATAGATAATAAAGAGACTGCGGCAAAGCTCCAGACAATTTAGTTTTGAGATCACTGCCATGGATCGTGTCGCGGAATCAAAGAAATAAAATGAGAAAAAAACCAAATAGCTCAAGGACTTAATGTAATAAACTTATTCCCTTAAATGGAAAATACTTGTTTTAATGG
Source organism: Hirundo rustica (assembly GCF_015227805.2). Classification (NCBI taxonomy): domain Eukaryota; kingdom Metazoa; phylum Chordata; class Aves; order Passeriformes; family Hirundinidae; genus Hirundo; species Hirundo rustica. Next base: position 20,171,675 of record NC_053459.1, read on the forward strand.
AGCTAGAACTACCAACACCACTAGGTTAACAAAAGGCTAGCAACTTTTCAGGACAGTATTTCTTGCAAATACAACAGCTAAAACTGATAATAAAATTTGAATTGTCATATCCATAACACTGGAGACTCACATATATAACATTATAAATAATTTTCCACAAATGGAAGCGTTTTTCCCTCTGAAACTATGCTGCATAACATTTTTCATAATACTTACACAGAATAAATCAGACTCTTCCCATGAGGAAATTACCACTTAAACACTGAACAGAAGAAGTGGTTAAGACATTGCTAAGAAGCAATTTACTGATATCATTTCACTAACTTAGTTGAACAATTGCCAAGCCAGGTCAGTCTTAAACTGCATTTAATCCAAGATGCAGCTCTGAGGAGTGTTTACTACCAAATGCTTCAGGGGCAAGTCAAAGAAACATCAGAATAAGTATTCATTTGGCGAACTTACAAAAAAAACCATCTAAAAAGCATAATTTATGGAAGTGAAACTGAACTCCATTTTACACATACCACTTCAAACTGGTTTTGTCATTTAGAATGTGCCTTACACAATTTTCCATTCGTGTAAAATATTGCAATAAATTCAAAAACCTCAGGAACAGCAATAGGGTCATTAGTTTCAGGCCTACGTGCCCTTGCAGCAGTGCAGCCGTGGAATATTCTGACTGCAGATGAGCTGCACAGGCACTGCTGAGCTCGGAACCTGACACACTCACTTTAGACAGCATTTATTATGGCAGGAGCAACACTCTCCCTGTGTGTCATGTTACATCTGGTAAATATACAGGTTTAAATGCAAATTGAGAAACAGCCTGGAAAGACCTGATTAGGATGAGAAAAAATGTGCTCTCTGCTGAAGAATAACAACCACGTTACTTTAAAGCTGCCAAAAGGTAAAAACGCTGTAGGGCATGCAAGCATGGCCAGACTTTGCCTAACAAATAGGTGAAGTAAGTTATCCCTTCCAATCTCTTAATCTATTCTTTTTTAAATTAAAATTTGACCTGCTTACTTAAAAAAAAAAAAAAAAAAAAAAAAAAAAAAGGAAAACGGAAAACCATTCACGTGCATTTGTGAGGTTAAAATTCTTTAACAAAATAACCACTTAGTGCTGTCTAATGGTCTTAAGCAGGTCAACCATGTAAAAACCAGACGTGAAACCAAGTATTTTATTTCTAACCTCTGCTGCCAGCTGCTGAAGAGAAGGGGATGCAACAGGGTGTAAAGTTGAGTTGCCTGTGACTGGATTATGGAGGCTGACGTAGGCCACAACATTTCTGTGAAGAACGCTCCTGAGATCCTACAACACAAGCAGAAAAATGGTCTCTACTGTGCATCATTATAATTAAGGCTGGTTTTGTTCTTTTTGCTGCTTCTAGAGGAAAACTACACCCGACATTTCCATCCTCTGTGATCCCCCAAGTATTAGTTAACTACTGCTTCTTACAATATTCTCTTATGAACTTCAAAGGATATCGGAGTGCTGTTTCTCTATACAGCAGAAGTTATAATTCCATTTCACACATCATCTAAAGAAAATGCAAACAGGTCTGGGAGGAATTAAAAATTGCTACACTTGTAAGGCCAAAAATGAAAACATTACACACTGTGAAACAATATGATGGCATTTTAAACTTATGCCTGACAGAAGACAAACTTCAAAAGCAATCATTATCAACAGTTACATGCACTCACATATTTAGAGACCAAATTCAGATTTGAATTGCATAACTTTCCCAGTGTTTTCATTTTATTATTTTTTAGACTACAAAAATAGCATGTACAAACGGTTCCAATTATTATCTCTTTTTTAAAAGGATCCCCTTTGCCTTCTCAGTAATGAGTTCCTCTTTGCATGAAGTGGCTCTTTATATTGAACAGAAGGGGTGTAACACAATTACATCTGATGCAAAGCTGACTTGAAGTGGAACTAAACAAATTTTGCTGCCAGCCTGGATCTTTTCAATTTGATTTTTTCAACCCCTCTTGTTTCTGAAGAATAATCGTGTTGGAAATATGAAATTTCAATGAGGGCTAGCTGCTTCTTAGGCACGGTAAAAAGCAATTAACTCTTTATTTTATCTACTGTTTTAATTCATTGAACCATTAGAGCTGGAGAAGCAGCCATGAATTTCTCTCCCTAGAGGAGCGCCTACTCCTTTAATTTATGACCTGAAGTCTCTTTTAGCCATGTACAATCATCAACACTTTGTGGGGTATTTTCTTTCAACCAGCTGATTCCCATTCTGCTGAAAATGAGAGCCCAAGGAATCGTCTGTTTCGGATTGTATCCAACTCCTTAGCACAAATCTGTGAGAAGTGAATCAGCGCTAGCCACGGAGACTCTTCAAGGTTTTATTTAATTAATGCACACCATAGCATGGTTCTCTTCTTTCTCTCTTAATTCACTTCTCCCCACACTAAGCCTATCGATGAAAAATTATTAAACATTAAACTCTCAAGAATGTGAAAAAGCTCTTTAAGCTCCTTCTGTGCCTATGTAATTTTTTGAGGTTTTCCTCCCTCTGTCCAACCCTGGCAATACCCTTTTACAATAAATTAGGGAGGGAAATCAGAGGTGCTGTATATGCAGCCTCCACAGCCATGGCAACGTCCTGCCACCTCATTATTCCCAGGAACAGCCTCCATAGACGTTTTCCCTGGATTTGCTGCGTAGTACACGAATGAACACAGACCTCAGAGACCAGACAATGAGGCCCTATTTCCACGTGGTAACTTCACATTGTTTCCACGCCTGCAGCAGAAGGAATCCTCACGTCAGTCTGTGAGTCCTCCCCAGATGGTTTTACCTCAGCCCACTCGTAGGAGCCGACGTTGCCCAAGGCTGTTCCTCCCCAGGAGCAGAAGAGCAGGGTCCTGTCAGGCCTCCAGCCCCTCTTCACCTTTGGCATCAGGGCTTGGAGCAGGGCTGTGATGACAGCAGTGCTGCTGGCCCAGCCTTGCCCACCATAACCCCTCAAGCTGCTGTGATGGCTTCCAATGATGATGTACCTGTCTGAAATAAGGAATTAAAAAAAAACAACAACAACAACAAAAAAACCCCAAAAAACAACAACAACAAAAAACTTTTTTTTCCTGGATACTCAGATTAAAAGAATTGCAAGCAACCCTAAAAATAAACTGTATTAGTAGTGTGTAACGTCAGTAATGCAACACAAAGCTGTCAACGAAAATGTATATGATGATAGGCAAGACAATCATACAAGAATTATACATAAAAATGTGAGTACTACTTTAAAATGAACTAGTAAATAAATATATGTATACAGTTTTCTAAATTAATCCCCATGCCCTTGCCTTCCTTATCTGCTTATTGCTCTCTTTCTAGATCTGATACTGACCATTTTTACAGCCAGGACTAGGTCATATAGACAATCATGCTCACAATAGAGTGTTATGAAAAAAACCCAAAATAATAAGCAGGAAATGATCTTCAATACACATCAGCATTTAAAAAAAAAGGGAAAAAAAAAAAAAAAAAAAGGTGTGGCAGTACAATAGGAAACATAAATAAAATACACAAAGTATTAGTACTCCCTCACCTGGAAGATTGTGTTCAGTGCTCACCACCCTATCTCAAAAAAGACATGGCAGAAACAGCAGTGGAGCAGCTGGCAAGCAGATTAGAGATCAGGACTTAGCCTTCCCTGGAAGGAGACATTAAGATACCTGGACTGCGGGTTTAGAGAGAAGACATGGCAGAGGGATAGAGATAATGAATGATACAGAAATGGTAAGTCACACCTAGTAGCTGGGTTAATGCTGGAAGGAAGCATTTTATAGAATGAAAAGCAAGGAGTTTCAACCTGAAATAGAGAATATGCCTCTGATTACTCACAAAAAAACCCCAAAACCAAACATTTTTTTCCAGAGAAATAAAATTAAATCTTCATCTCCCAAGGCATTATACCTAACCCTAATACCACTCAGAAGGGAAAACAACCCCTTATTTTACTCCAGAAGGGATGATGCGTTATGAAATGACACGACTGACTGGTGTGACTGAGGCCTGTCAAGAAGCCAAAGCAGAGTTGTTCTGAATGTTAAACTATTAGACATTCTGTGCGAGATGAATCCACAACCCTCTCTGAAGGATTGTTTACTGGTTTTGCTCTGATATTTTGTATAAAGTCTTCTGGCCCAGATCTAGAGGCGCTCTCTCCCTATTTCTGGATACCAACAGACAGCAGAAGAACAGTTCTCAACAGTGAAGAACAGTGATGCCAGACCCACAGCAATCCCTGAGTGTAATTTGGGCTCCAAAAAGTGCAAAAGTTTTCTTTTTCTTTCTTTAACCAGGTGAACTCATTGACTTGCTGCCAGTTGATCACAACGCAGCAAGAGATAGTTGCCCACATTTTGCATTTGCTTATAAAATTAAAATATCTATTTGGTGATAGGTTTTGCAGTGACTGCTGCCTGGAAACAAAATTAATGGAACACTTTGATTATAAAAGCATTCTCTATCAAACTGGAGTTTTACCAGCATTGTTCAACAAAACATTTGAACGTGTTGTTTAACAAGGAATCAGAAATGCTATACAAAGAGAGGATCTGTTATGTACCTATAACACAATATTTTAAATCAGCTGCTTGGGGGTGTGTAGATATGGGAACAAGACTTTCTTTCTAAAAACAGATATGCCAAGTGTCAATCTAGACTTACATAATAATTTCATGTAACAAAGTGAAATATAAATCACATAATTTGGCAACTTGTGCATTGCACCATGAAAGACTTAATTATAGGCTGCACTGACAATGCAAAAACATAGGATCTTCAACTCATTCAATGACAGGAATTAGGAACCAAAATGAATGGCCTTACACACCTCTAGGTCATTAAAGGAAGTGCCAGTAGCACACAGGGATCAGACAGGATCAATGCTTGCCTGGATAATAATTTCTGTTTAGCCTGTGAACAGATGATGTGAGAGGAGCGAGACTTTATTAAAATAATGCAGGATATTTTGATGGAGAAGGAGCCACAAGCATCAACTTACTGCTGGAGATGCCAGCTGAATGAGCAGGGGCAAAACATAACAGCTGGTGCCCCCTTTGAAATTCTTCATCTTTGCACATCTCTCCCTCAAACAGAGGCAATACCCTAAAGCAAATGACTACAGGAAAAGCATAGGAGGAAGGATGGTCATGCTTGCAGAGGCAGCAGCTGTCCTTTCTCAGAATCACATGGCAAAAAAAAGAAAAAAAAAGAGAAAGAACTAGAGATAGAGAAAAAAAATATCGATCAGATACCTTTGAAGATGGTAAGATAGGATGGTGTTCAGGTTAGTGATGGGCTGGACAACAGGGATTTATGATTAAAAAGAGTCTCTTTATCCTGTCTTTTCTTGTTAAACATCCCATCTGAAGATGGATAACATGTCCAATAGAGATGTAAGATCAGTGTTACGTTTTTCTGGTTTTAAAATGCTACCAACTATCACATTTCATCCGCTCCTAAATATTTTAACATTTTAGTTACACTTCAGATGCTCGTTCTTACTTCCTCAGATCTAATGCCAGCCAAGGTCACCATTACAGAGATGTGCTTGTCTATATGTCTGTGTCAGGTGGATTTTAAGCAAAAAGAAATAAATTCCACCCTTGGTGATGCCCCGCGCTCTTTCATTAAGCACTAAAGATAAATTTTGCCTTCTTTCTGCACTTCTGTGAACATAAAGGTGAATATTTAATGTATATGAAATGAGCAAAACCCCATCAAAAATGACAGAGAATCAATGCCATGAAAATAGCAAGATTCAAAGCAGCTGAGGAGGAAGGAGTGCAGTGTCAAACAGGAAGGGCAGAGAAAGAAACAAAGGTTTAACACTGATTCTGTACAAAATATTACAGTGCATTAGACATTTAACTTGTGCCTCTACTAGGGGACAGTTGTTATGGCTCTTGTTGAGTCAGACATCCATGGGACAAACTGCTGCCATCTGGGCACTGCTACTGACTTATTTACATATCCTTAGATTCCTAAAGTTCAGCGTATACTGGCAAACCTCCAAAAAGTAGTTTCTGATTAAAAAGGTCATAATAAGATGAAAGGTTCAGGTACAGAAAAGATAGAGGGCCCCTTAAACAGAAAATGAAGCACGTTTTTAAATATTTTTCTTGCCTCTGTTTCACAATTCAGAAGACAAAACGTCTAAACATGGCAGTTTCTGCCTTTCCAACTCCATGACAGCTATTTACAAAACATTAATAACAGCAGACTGCTAACTTCAAGTTCTTGAAGAAAATTAAATCCTTCATAGAAATTAAATTCGTTTTGCTAATTGTTTCCTCTGTTGCTTTAAACAAACAAATAGTCTGGTGAGAAATACACAGTTCTGCATGCACAAAACTAAGTCGTTATTTCACTAACAGGAATAAAATTTTCTTCACCTTCTTCATTCCATTACTTAAAATATGAAATGACTGGCCCACCTCCTAAGGGACTGTAAATAAATTTCTATTCTTTCTTCATAACCTAATAAAGGAGTATTAAGGCAAGCATGATGATGTTTTGATCATCTGCTCATCAGGAATTGTTTACACTATTTAAGAAACCAGCAACAGCATTCATTCACGCTGCAGAAACCCTTCACCTTTTGGGTAAATTCACTACCAAAATAATCTCAAAATGGTCCTATGATATCCTGATTATGAGATTATTTGTGTACAGCATCAAAGGACAGAGGGGGGCTGTGATTTATGTCCCAGTTGCACTTAGAGCCTTATTGCTTAACCATCAGACATATAGAACAGTAATTATTATTCATAGAATTGTATAAAACCAGCTTAAGGCATAATTGAGACACAAAATAAGGTTGCAGCAAATGTTAAAACCATATTAAAATTAAAACCATAACACAGTTACTTGGTACAAACTACTGATACTCTCGGTGGTCCATCTGCAACACGTGCTGCTTGTGTAAAAATATGCTTTTTGTAACTACAATATCCCCTTCAGCTCATTCTCTGTTTAGCCCCCATGCTGTCTTGTCATAAATCACAAAATGAGTACAAAAAAGTCTTGCTCTTTCCTCTGTATTAGTGAATTGTCTGGAAAAATAGGATCCTGATCCCAGCTATGACTCCCACCCATCGTGAAACAAATAATCAATACAAATGACAAAGGGATTCCTACCAGGAAATACAGCTCCTTTTAGGTATCCAATGACATTAGAAATTGTCTTGTAAGTTGTGACAGACTGAATGTTCAGGCTGATTGTTTTTTTACCTGTTAAAAGATGAAAAAAAGAGAAAATGTTGAACTTAGTTACCCAGCCAAGAAACATACAAGCTGAAGATATAAATTCCACATACATTAAAAAAATTAAAAATAAGAAGGTTAAAAAACCCCAGACCTGAATAGGAACCACAGATTAAAACATGAAATATGACATTATTTTCTTAGCCCCATTTTAGCAGCACGTTTCAAAGATGGAATCTCAAAAGAGATCTCAGCTCCTAGAGTTAAAAGATCACTGAATTCACTCAAAAAATGCTGCCAGAATACAACAAAAAAAAATTTAAAAGAGCAGGATTTACATAACTCTGTGATAACAAAATTTGCCTTAATCTTTCTAGGTTTTTCTCACCTAATCCTTTACCTAGGTCAATCTATCAATAACATTCACAAAATTATACCTGGTTTATATTACATTTTCTTCTGGAGAAAAGCCCCTGTGTTAAATCAGATGGGAACAGTCAGACCTCCCCACAGCTTTGCCAGCAGAGCCTTTGGGGATGCTCTCGTGAACGTATGCCAACAGGAGCCAGGGTTTTTGGGTTAGCTGGCACCAGATGAGGAAATGGGGCAAATACAAAGGCAGAACAATTTCAAAAGCTGCTAAAATGTAAGGAGCTTGCCAGTACTGCCATGCCAGTTGAGACAGTAGCACAGAACAAAGCCAGAGTAGAGCGAATATCTGAGTTTAAAGAGATTAAAAGAAGGTGGGACACAGCAACAACCCGAGTTCCTGCAATTTGTGACAGTGGAAACCAAGCAACCAACCATGGGGAGCTGCTGACACCTTCCAAATGTTTCATTTGCATGATAACAGACTGTGTTAATATCAAGCTGGTCTGAAAGGTCATAACTTCTATCTGAGAGAAATGAAAATGTCTTTAACTGTTTGAACTTAAAAAATAGCAGTTGTGTGACAAGAATCAGTGCCTGACCCCAGACCTGCAGGGAGATTCTCCTCCACCCATGAATGCTCCACCAAAATTAAAATATTCCACAGATGATTCTGCTCTCTGTGTCCCAGGCTATTATCCCACCGTGGATCTATTAGTAACAGTTTCTGCCCAGGCTTTGTTTCCTGGAATGCACAGAATATGGGAGAGGGCAGTTTACTGCAACGTGTGAAACAAAACCAACACATCACTACTGTCCTTCAGTAATAATTTCGTAAATTTACTTTAAAATTTTCTAAAAATAAAATACAATATATTTTAATTCACTAGTCTTTACTGGTATTTAAACAAAGCAAGCCAACTGCTAGCGGTTGCTTAAAAAAAATAATTAGCAATAGTTATTCTATTTTTTTATTGAGAAAAAACCTCTTCTGTTATCAACAGATGTGTCTCCTCTATGACAATTCTGGCTTTGATTGAACGAAGCAGTAAGAAAAATGCAAGCCAAGCAGTTAATTAAAAATAAACCCTGGCACATGACTTTGAAACAATCAATCACAGCATGTTAATGTTTTGATTTGTCACGTAATCAACTTTGCTCTTCTGATGTAAGTCACTGTAAGATTTTTTAATGCCATGTAAATGAATCATGTTTGTTCAATAAATCCACAGATATTATTTTAGAATTAGAAAAAAAAAAATTAAAAAATAGTCCAAAGGATTCCAAAAGAGTCTTTTAAAACAAGTGAAAACAGCTCAAGCCATCTATGTTGATTAAGCAGCTTAAATTTCATCTAACCTATGCAAGTTACTTCTTGCTGCTATTTCTCACCTACAACCACCCTAGAGCAAATTTATTCTTCTTAAAAAAAAAGAGATTTTAAAGTCAAAACTGATTTCCTTTCCTTTTCCTACAATACTTTAGATGTTTGTTCCTTTAGGCCCCTTCTCAGACAAAAAGAAGATAAATCCTTTTGAAGACAACTGACTTCACTGTTTTTCTTTAATCAACATCAGCTATCCAGTCTCCAACTGACAATAAAGACACAGAAAATTAACTCCTGGCAATACCCATATTCTAAAATCAGATACTTGAGCTAATAGTCATGTAACTCAGTAGTCAGCTTAAGTGACTTAGGCTTAAATGCTTAGAACACCAGATGAAAAGGCTGAAACCACTCTTTGGAGTATAGAGCAGAAGCAAAATTTAATCCCCTCTAAACAGTTCTGACAACAAACCTCTTGCCCTAATGCTGTATTTTAAGGATCTTGACAACTTTCTCCTTTTTTTAATTTTTTTTTCTTCCCCCTACATTCTCTGGAAGGCTATGAGGCGACTTTACCTTAACATTACTCAGGATACATTCTCTTTATGTACGCTAAAAGCTGCTTCTGGAATAGAAGAGCGCAAACATATTTACTGTTATTTTTTAAATTTATTTCTTTCCTGATTTGGAATTTTTAAATGATCTCATACCAAACGACTACCTTCTCCTGTCACATTTACATAGTTATTTTGAGAAATCCACAGCTATTTTCCTTCTCATTTAACTGACAATTTTAGTACTTCAGATGTGAAAAACCTTCTATTTGCAGTAATTATGTTAAAAGAACATCAGTTAGGCTTGTTTGCTTGTTTCTTTTTTTTTTTTTTTTTTCTTTTTGCTTTTAACTTTGTCCCAAGCTCATGCATAGAGGAGTATGAGCTTGAGCCTCATGTTCAAACACATTGGTTAAACGTTTGCTTGAATCCTAATCATGCTAAACACCTATCATAAGATAGTTTTCTGAACATCTCAGTATTGGATTTTATAAAGCATCTTTAGGGACTCATGTTTAAAAATTGGGCTCATTTGACAACATTTTTGCTAATCATTGACAAAAAATTCTCTACCTGCAAACTTAACTGCAGTATAGAAAACTCAAGTATTACCTGAATTCAAGGTTTTCAGCAGAATAACTCCTGGATCATAAAACACAAAGTTATTTCAGTAGACTGCTATACATTAAATAACTTAAAGTAATGCAGTAATGCAGTTTTTGAGACACTTCCTGTTGAAATCAACATCTGAATAAATATGAATCTGTCTGAAATCCCAACTGAACTGGAGAATTCAAACATCATCAAACATCCATGCTCATGTGACTTAGGGGACACTAATTCAGCTGAAGTAATCAGCATAAAACTGCACTTGACAATACAATTCATGTCGATTTGAGTGGGAAACCTTATTTACTATGCATTTTATGACAGTTTTCAAGTTCGAACTCAGAACTTTAAGTGAAGAAATATAATCATCACACGCATCACAGCAGGACTCACAAAAAACACTACATGCAACATGGTATACACAGAAAAGTGAATAAATATAAAATAGTATATACTTAATCATGTAAATAATCTCAGAAAAATATTGTGTGGTACTATAAAATTACATATGCAAAAACCAATACTGAATCTATGCAATGTACAGTATTGTTGAGGCATAAAACTATTTGTACAGGAACATGTCAGAACTCCTAGACAGATGTCCTTGCAACGAAAAGCCTTCACTTTTTTTTTTGTGTATAAACAATACATGATCTAAATTGGATATCCCTAAAATTCTTCCCTAATTTCTACTTGATTAATCAACTATGTTGCCTACTGACAACTTACTCTCCTTTTTGAACCAATATTCATAGATCTTCGCGTCTCCAAGCCTAATCTTAGTATTAAGAGCTAATGAACAAACTCCTTGGTATCTGAACATCTTTTTTGACCTACAATGAGGAATCCAGAAATAAAACTCTTCAGATGAAGAGTTTTTGAAATAAGAAATACCTAGAATAAAGTCCTTTAAGGAGGCTCTAAACTAGGATGGCCTAATGTGATACAGAATAAATGTGTCACAGTCAACTTCAAAGAGAGCTGAAAACGCTTCAGATGGTATAGCTGAATTTCACAACCTCACACTACTTTCACTCTTTACCTGCTTTATAGCAATCAAAAGCAAAGCATCACACAGGATAACACTGGCACAGGACAGAATTCTGAAAATATATCTTTATAACAATTTTACAATTCTTTACAATATCTTTACAACAAGTTTACAATTCTGGTAGATAAACTCTCAAGGCTTCAGGTGGGAGTAAAGGGAAGATACATAAAAAATGCTTCATTCTTTGAATGAACTGTTTAAAAAAAGAAGAGAATTTAAAGTGATCATGAAAAAAAATCTGAGAGGATTGGTATAAATGTCTGTAAGTTTTCATATACAGGATGTCTGAATTAGATCAGAGTTCCCTATTTAACTTGTTCCTCTTTCAAATGCCAGTAAGAGACATCTGCAGAACTTTGTTATATTTCTGCTGTTATGTACAATGACTCCAGATTTGGTAGATACAGTAACACGCACTGCCACACAATCTGCTGGCATCGTTCTCTATTTGCTTCCTTGGATTCATGTTTAGCATGTCCAAATACCCAGAAATTATGGTATTGTTTGCATATTGATATCATAGTGTGAGGTGGCCCAGCCGGAGTTTATTAAATATGGCAGTCTTTATTTTCTCTGACAGGTAGCAAACTACGAAGGAGAAACACATATAACATTATCACAAGGCTGTAGGTTAACAGGAGGAAATATATATCCTTTATCACTCCTTGCCCTTCCTCTGACTGAAAAGAAGACAGGCTTGATTTGCACTAGTGCAGCACTTGGCGGAGAATTTTATTTATCTTGGATGGGAATCGTATAACAAGGAAAGCAACAGACTCTTCCAATTATTCCTTGCGGATAATTAATGACTCAAATTTCACATGATCAGGGTTGACTATGAAGTCAGTATAATGATCATCTGACATGTGGAACTACATAAAATGTTCAAATGTCCTACATTTGATGTTCAAAGTCCTACAGAAATTTATTTTGTTGTGCTGCAAACCTTTTCTGTACCAGTCAGTTCTGGTTTTCTGTTCCACTCACCCATTTTGTCACAGGAGGTAGATTTGTTTGCAGCCTAAAACAGAGCTCTGCACTGCAGTCACTGTGATGATTCACTATTGATCAGTGACTGTATTTTGTAGACTAAAAAAAAGGTTACGAAAGATCAAAAGACTCTACCGAGAAAAGCGTTTTGATCTGAGTAATTTTACTGTCTGCAGCAGAATGCTGGGAGTCTTTGTATACCTGGCTCTATTACTCACACAGTGTTTGATATCATTCAAATTACTTAAACTATTCATGCTATGGCTTTATAATTTTAGAATCTGAAGTATAAAAAAATTACACCTATTGCACAGGAAAAGGGCATTAGGAGGAGGTAAGAAACTGGATGTTGAAGTGAGATCACTTGCATTACACTTCCTCCCAAGTGAGCTTGTTTTGCTCAGCCACACCAGGTCACACCAACTGACCATCGAGCCCTTATCTCCAGGACTGACCAGCAACAGAAATGTGGAGAAGAATGGAAGAGCAGGATGAGCCACAGAACAGGATGTCTCCAGACACCTGGAGACTGATCACTACTGAAATCCTGGGATCTTTGTCATCTTCTCTCTTCTCAGACATTAATCAGGTTGAGCATGAAAACCGACACTTAAAGCCAAAGGGAAAAATTACACACGTAACACTAATGTGTTTAAATACCAGAATTGCCATTCAAACCAAAATATATGGTCATTAGTGTCAAAAAACTCTTTGTAAATTAATTGCCCTTAGATAGATTTACATTAAATACTCAAGAGTGTAATTGAAAAGGGGTAATTTGTACATTACTGCAATCTCCCAAATAGTGGGAAACTTAACAGCAAAGGCAGTTCACTGTACACAGCAGGACTTTCTTCATTTATGTTTATAGGAGTGTTTTAGTTTTACAACACCCTTCACAATGTTCTAGCAAATATCCTGGTAAGATTTTACAAAAAAAAAGGAAGCTTCAAAAGTTTACAGTCCCTCTATAGAAGTTCACTCTGAAAATTCTTCTAATTGCCTGTCTTTGAGAAAAAGTTCATGGGAACACAGAATTTCAGATTGATGAGGATTAACAATAACATACCATACCAAACGAAAAGCAAATCTAATTACTGACTTCATCTAACACAAAATTAACAGCTTATTTCAGTTCCCTCTATTTGCTTTGTAGGTCCTGAGCACTCAATCTGTGAGGGATGTTTGCCTCCATCCTCCCACTCCCTCTTGTCACATTTTGTCTCTTGAAAACTGCAAGGCTAAGGGGAAAAAAAGCAGCAATGTGAGAAAACTATATATAAATGTTTAATCATTACTGATGAATCTGCTGTTCAGCTTTTTGAAACATAATGATGAGAGAATGATGATCATTTTATCCTAACAAATTTTAAGCCAACCAATCATCTGAATTGCTCATTCACCTCTTTTGACAGATAAGTGATGAGTCCTACGTCAGAAGTGAAATCTCTCTTAAGCTTCTTCAAATCAACAGGAAGACTGCAAATTCAACCTTCACTCTTCTCAAACGCATTGCTGTCCTCAGCATTATCTCCCCAGCTATTACTAGTCTTAAATACTTATGCACCATCTCTTATCATAAGACCAGTCTTTCATCTCTTACATTAAGGCTGCTACTGAACTCTTTGCTCCAGAACATCAGCAGCTTCACTATTCAAGGAAAAATATACCATAATAAATCACAGAATTATACAAGGCTTCTTCTTATAGTCCATATTTTCTCAGTAAATTTAGGCTTTTTAAAAAAATCCCCCATGGAGTACTGTGGTTCAGAAGCTTTACATGAAATCACACACAAGCTCTTGTGTTCACCCAGAGTAAACCAGCCATGGACTGGCTCTCACTAGACTGCTGGCTTGGAATATTCCTTCTTTTCAGAAATTCTCCTCTCACAGAATTCCTGTCTTCTCAGGGAAATAAAACAGACATGCCACACCTGTCACAGAAAAAGGAGAATAAGCTGCCCTTTAGGGTGATTCTGTCCTGCAGCCTCCAGACAAAGCTTTCCAAGAAACAGACACTGTGCAGCCTTTTATCTTTCTAAAATGAGTGTCATTTTCCAGCCCAAATTCAGGCTTTGCTCCAGGCATTTCAGCTGTTGAAAATTCCTTCAATACTAACTAGCTTCATGCATCCTACCTGGAATGGTTAAGCACTTGTTCCTTCCAAAATGTCCTTTCCCCCTTTTCCACTGGTTGTGGGGACAATAACTTTTAAAATTAAAAGTTCATTTTTTAAATATCTATTCAGCCATGCATGGAGAACAATTGTCCTGCCTAACCACAACAGCTTAAGCCATGAAGCATGAGGTCTTCTGCCTTCCTTTTTAGTATGCATAACTACAAATGCTAACATAAATCATAAAATTAATCAACCTTTTTAATGACTTGTTGTACTGTACTCCTATTCCACAGTATCTTTCCAAAAGCAATAAACAAGGGATACAGCACATGATAGTACATTGGTTGCCCTTAAAATTTGTTTTTACTGTTATCATCACTGTGTGTAGCACGGGATACAGTGGCTAAATTAATTTGCCTCCTCCTTTCCAAGTTTACAGTTTCAAAGCAATTTATTTAAAAGGGCATTATAACGAAATTATAACCATTTTTTCCTGGTGAAAGGTGGACAGGTACAAAACAAAACTGAAGGCTATTTACTGAAGAATTATTGTTTAAACATGCACCTCATCTAGAATGTTCCCTGGCAGATGTTCCTTCGCTGAAACACTGTGCAGTATCTTTTCTGCAAGAACGGTGTTACTTTTTTTTCCCTCCTATATCAGCAATCAGTGTTTTCAAGCAATAATCTGTGTGACTTTGCTAATGGCATTATTTCTAGGGAGATACTACGAATGCATTCATCTGGCTCTACTCAAGGTATTTTGATCTAATCATGATGCCTGTTTCCCTGGTAAAACTCAGAGAAAAAGCCGCCTGAAGCTTCAGGTAACAATACACTGTTTATTCTATAGAATAGACAACTTAAGAAAGACAGAGACACATTTAGAATTTAAGTATTATTATTCCAGAAACAGGAAAAAAAGCCCCACGGAATAACATAGCTATTACTGATGCCTTGATGTTAAAATTATTAGGAGTACAGCGAGGCCTAAACCAATCATACTGCAGCACTAACAAAGCCTCCCTAGTGATGGCATCCACACAGAGGAGGTTCCAAGTCAATATTAATAATTGGTGCTAAATGCCTTCTATTTTTTTTTTTTTTTTTTTAACCATAACTTCCATCTATCAGATTTAAGGAGCATAATTTTTAGACTGTTCATAGCCCCTCCTAGAAAGCATCTAAGCAAAACACACCCATAACCAGCTAAACCTCCTGGTTGTACAGTTGTAGAAAGGGGATTTGGAGTCCGTGAGGAACGTTCCGTGGGTGAGGTGTATTTGAAGAGCATTACCTGCAGCTGGTACTTGGAGGGGTGTACACCTGTCTTTTTGGGCAGTGTCCTCAGGAAGGGAAAGAAGTTTTCTGGCAAGCACTGCAGAAATTGGTTGTACCAACAGTGTTGTGAGGTTCGGTCGATGTTGCCTGTAGCTTCCATCTTAAACAACAGAAAGGGAAGAGCAATGAAAAATTAGATTTCCCTCCTTCATAAAACGAACACAAAAATGGAAATCTCTACCACACAGCTTAAAGCAACTGATTTAGATAAGCAGCTCCTGTTTTGTGCTTACAATAATGAAAAAAAAAAAAAAAAAAAAGGCAAAAAGAAAGAAAAAAGCAAGCTTCTTCAAGAACATGTACTACAAAATTACATGTACATATTATTATATCTGGGCAATCATTCCACAAGAAAGAAACTGTTAAAAGTCCAAGCAGATATTAGAGTGTGAACTAGACACAACAAACTAAATTGGTGTGTAGTTAAAGGAATCATTGAAAAACAGAAGTACTGATGGGCAAAAATTTCAAAATCAAGTAAAACTGAAGAGCTGAAGGAGGTCTGGAATAAGAAGGTACTAAACAGAGACATTGAGTGGAGAAAGGTATGGATCAGAAAGCATCAGAATACTTCATTTGTAGTTGAAACATCTTAAACCGACATAGTGCAAACCTCTCAATATCAGCAGTTTCATGCAAATATTAAAATCTCCCTCAAACTGAAAAAATTGAGTTTCCATACCCATGCCTGTGTAACATTTGATCATGGAAAGGTTTCAATGAGACAATGAGATATTTTGGGAGACCAACTACAGAACTGGGATGGGGGGAGAGAGCCTAACTTCGTACACAGAAATGCCCTGAAACACCTCAGAAATAAACCCTGCTTTTGTCAGCTATTTCAGCTGGCCTAATAGGGGGATCATCTCCTCCCATGGAAAGCAGGAACACTTTTGGCAGACGAAAAGCCCACCATGGGAAAGGAGGGGAGGTCGACAGCCGGTGGCAGGACACGGCTCTAGCACAACCTGCAGCACCCTCGAAGCCTTACAATGCCCCTGCAGAATGAATCATGTGCAAACCTGCCAGAAGAGGTTCAGAACACAAGGCCTCTCCCCGAGACCTCTGTGAAACAAACACCACGTTTCCTGTCAGCACCGAGTTCTTTACCTCCCAAAAGCATCCTTTAAATCCCGTGTGACTGCAGGCACAAAGGGAGGAAGCTATCAGCAATCAGCAGCACGTTTCAAATAAATTTCTATAAAACCACTACCAGGACTGTTGTTACTGAACCACAGTATAAAGAAAAAAGATTATAGACATATCCTCAACTTTTCTTTTGTTCTAGAAACTCTTTTATAGTATACCTTTAATCCTAATGTAAAAATTGACCAAAGCTGTATCATTTCATAATGGAAAACCAAAAGATTTTTTTGACCTTTAATACTCAGTGGCAAGGTGATCAATGTTCCATTTGAAAGAATCAGACAAATTTTTAGGCGGAAAGGTACAGCTGGCTCAAAATATAATTTAAAAAAAAAAAAAAGCTTTCTCTCATCAAAGTTGATCTGAGATTCATGGCAAAATCAGTTTGGTCATCCTTTGAGTTTGTTTCTGCAATCAAAAAGAATCCTAAAAAGTCCAACAGAGAAGTGCAATTGAGACGTTATTTTCTGTCCAGTGTTTGTCAATCTGTAATTCAAGACTGAATTACACGGGCAATGAAGCTCAAACTGTTTCAGATGAGAAAAATCTGTCCTTTCTCCAGTTACTCACAACTTGGGCTTCACACCTGAATAACCTGTGAAAGATACACTTTCAAGAACAACTTACAGGAGAAACCCCTCCATATTTAAGAATGAATTATCTCACAATAGAAGATGGAGTTTGAAGTACGGGAGAAAAAGGGGCAAAAAAAGATCGATAGGCAGATTTAAGTTATCTGGGCAGATTTATCTGGAAGAAAAACCGTCTAATAGGAGGAATTCATAAAGACTTGCCTAGGCAGGTGATAAACTCTCTTAAAGTGAAATCTTTTTAGAGAAAAGCGTAAGCAAACATCTGTCAGGAATGACGCAGATATAGCTGATGCCCTCCCTGAGGGAAGGTGCTACATTAGTTGACTTCTTGACATCTTTTCCAAACCTAATTTCTATAAAGTTCTCTAGTAACTAAACTTGATGGAAATATTAACAGGGAAAAAAAAACCTCACTGTTGGGATTAATGTTAAAAAATGCTTAAAAAAAAAAAAAAAAAAAGAGTTCCTTTCCCTCTGCCAGGCATTTATTAATTGCCATTTGTTAAGGAGGTGAGGAGAGCAATGTGCATCATGACCAGATTTCAAAAGTGACCAACCTCTCCAGCGCACATTTAAAAACCTGGAGATTTCCAGGGCTGCTAGTTAAAGCCTACTAATTCAGGTTTAAAATACTCATGGGCTTTGGTGCTGTAGTGACAGTGAAACAGTGCAGTGTAACTTCATAAAGAAACCAACACATTGAAAGAACTTGGGGATTTTTGCTGGCACTTTCTCTGCTGGATGCCAAACCCTTTGGAACACAGAGCGCTTTCAGGATCTGTGGGAACAACAAATGCTTCAAGGATAATTTAAATTTGACATTTTGCTTGTAATGAAATTTAGTTTTATAGCATGAAACTCTTCCAAGAAGCAGAATTCCTTCTTCTCTGCAAGTCTAACAATGTAATCATGCCAGGCCTAGAACCACTATTAATTTCAGAAAGTCCCCGGAGAGCTTACTGTAAAGCGAGAAGAAAAATACACTAATCAATTACTAAGTTAATTTTAGGAGCACAGAAAGAGGCAAACTTTATAAAGTTTCTGCACAGAAAGCAAGGCCTGAATTTCTACTTCTGCAGTGTTCTATGTGTTTTATGTTTTCTTTTTCAATGCAAGCATAAACCTTGAGCATCACTTCGCACCGTGCTCAGACTGGGACACACTCCTGCAACCCAGCATTTCACAGCGCTCCATCGCTTCACCTCCTGGTACTGACAACATGCCCTGAGATTTCTGAATTTGATAGTGATACTCGTGCACCATACCCCCCTCAGTTCCGAGCAGAAGTACAATTTTATCATCATTTCGGTGACTTTTTTGAAGACTGAAAAATCAGAGCGTTAGTCACAATGTCATACTTCTCTAGCCCAAAAATACTGCTTCACCCACAGCTTCCTCAGTATTATGCAAATAGTCTTTTATTTGCAATTCTCTAGGAAGTTTTGTGTTCATATGAATCAACTTTCTGTTCATGTTTGTTTAAATTTCAGCTTCAAGGGAGATTGGACAGAACACTGTATTTCATCATTAGATGTTTATTCAAGGCACCTTCTGCCAGGATCAGATAGAACAAAAAGTTAACAACTAAAACTGCCTAAAAGGTCTGCTGACAGAATTCATCAAAAAAATTCCTTCTATCACCTAAAACACTGTTTTAATGATGTTTCCCCAAAAATACAGACAAAAAAAAAAAAAAAATAGTCTGACTGAACACCGAGCCATAATTGTACGTACCCAGGTCTTTGACTTTCTGCTGCATTAATAATACAGCAGTATTAGTTTTGAAATATCTGAAGTGAATGGCTCATTAATTTTTCACCTTAAGCTTAATAGAAATTTGACAAACAGCTCCATGCTGAAAATAGACACTCCAAGCAGGACTCCAGAGCACGTGATGGGAATAAATTGGAGCATAAAAGACAGAATAGTGCGCGTTTGGTCAAATAAGATGGTTCTGTCACTCCATTGCCTGAAGTGAGCAGTTAGTGCAATGCATTCCTGTGGAAGAGGCATTCTTACATTTGTTCATTCCCAGTGCACATTCTGCACTGTCCTCTGTCAGCACTTGATCTTGCATCAAGCATGACAAACCCAAGGACGTATAAACTGACATGTCACAGCCATTTCTGTTACTCGTGCTTTGAACGTGTACACAGCTTCCCCCCACCTTTGCTGGTACCATTCAACAGCTGTTGGCTCCCACTGGTTGTCCTGCAGCCAGCCACAATGATCTGTTTATATTTCTCTGAAAAATCAGGTTATCTGTGGTTTTTCTGGCTTTTATCTCACCGAAGATAGAAGCTGAAAGGAGCAGTGCAGCAACAGGAAGGCTCTGGGTAAAGAAACTCACACCACGACTAATCACCATGATTTTGCTATGCAGCAGTTATTTGATTTAATCTTTGGCTGCAGCAGTTTACAATACTGTCCCCATGTCCATTTTTTACTCTTCTAACTCAAAAAACCAGCCTTCAATTAAGCCTACACATCCCACTTAACCTCTGCTAGAAAATGCACTTACCTGCTACACCTCACAAAGTCACTGACATTTTTTGCCTTCCTAAATTTTCCCTTTGAACAAAGAAACTCATTCTAGCTGTTATTTCTTGCTGAAAGTGGATACAGCCAGAATACTGACCCAGAAAAACTGGCGCTGTTCTGCCAGCAGTTATGAACAGGAAATTCTGGGAAAGCACTCCCCAACTGCTCACCAAAGTCACATAAAGGTTTTTCTGTGTATTAAGTAGTCAAACAGAGACTTCTTCCCTTAACAATAATAGTGCTGAACACTCCAAGATGTTTAAAATGGAAGTAAGAATGGATTTTATTAATGGCAAGGAGAAGACCGTAACTTCAGACTTTCAAATATCAGCAAGGAAAAAGAAAAAAAAAAAAACAAACAAACAAAAACTGGCACAGAAAAAAGTTCCCCAAGGGGAGCAGAACCCGGGGCAGGTGCCTGCAGAGTAGAATTGGTAACAAGGAGTTTCCTGCTATGTCTTTATTCAGTTCTCTATGAATTATCCACTAAAATTGCAATGTGGAACATATGCCAGTTTTGAAGTGCTTTGCCTCACTAGCCACTGGTGGAAATATGGAAGAGAGGAAGAGAAAAACATTTACTTCTCTCTCGATTAAAAAAAAAAAATTAAAAAAACAAACTTTGAAATTCTGCAACCAGGGATTTTAACAACACAAGAAAGGCTTTTCAAAGCACCTTTTCAGGCAATGGAGCATGAGGTGATGAATCACAACAGCACTGTGTGGCAGCTTGCATTTCAGGATGCAGGGCCACAAATGGACAGGGGATGCTCAAAACTATGTAGTGATTGGAGATGTGGGTGAGGAACACGGTTGTGCCTGTGAAAGGTTTATGCACATTTAGAGAAAACACAGAACTGAAAGGCAATGAGCATCACCTGGAAGAGAAACAAGCCACTGAGAGTTCTCAGAAAGGATCTAAAAAAGATTTTTCAGTTTTGTCTTAGCATTGCTGATAGTTAAAAAAAATTCTTTAAAAACACTTAAAAAAAAAATCACATTCTCATGACTTTAGGAGCTAACAAAAAGTTTTAAAGAAACTTGAAGACACCTATACCACCTGTGATAAACTCCCCAAATAATTATAATAATAATGCATCCATTGATACATAGAAAAAACCCAGAAACCTACAGAAATACTGGTTTGCTTTACAGAGTATATTCAGTGTATTCTGTTTACACAACATTTTGCCAATGGAGTGGATGCAAATCTGTGTATGCATTACTCAAGACTGTCTCTTTAAACAGATTTCTGTCATCCTTAAAAAATAAACCAAAATATTCTATAGTTAAAACAGAAAAAACCCAAACCCTCCACAGCTTGCTGTCATCTTTTTCCCTCCCTCATAAGAAAAGTTGCTTAACCACCCTGAAAGACCAAAAAAAATCACTCCCCTCTCTCTCACTGCAAATCACTCTTGTCTTAATGCCTACTTAATGTACTTTAAAAATACTGTCACTCTTGTTTCTTTTTCAGCTACACAGAATAAAAAGCAGCGCATGTATTGTGTAACAGCAAAACTGCTTTGACACACTGATGCAAAACCATCTCATTAATTTCCCTTCTCCTTTCTGAGAACATTTGATAAAACAGCAAGAATAAAAAGAAAACCAAACAACTTTTCACAATACCCTCACCATTTTGAATCCCCCTTTCCACTTAGCTCATTGTAGTGGCTGATAATTAAAATGACATAGAAGTGGTCAAAATAGAGCGACACTATGTAACATTTCCACACCAACTGACACGAAGTAGAATTTTTCTTTTTTTAAGTATCCTGCAATTGTGTAACCACTAAGTCGTAAAAAGGAAAGAGCAGTTCTACATATCACAAATAGCTAAAACATATTTTTATGTTCGACTAACAACGGAATGCAACAGGGGAGAAAGCATAAGACAATTCTCAGGTTTTCCTGCGTTAGCAAATGCCTCTCTCACTACTGAACTGAAAGAAACTCTCTACCAATAGACAGCAGGGTTGGCCACGTGAAAAACAAAAATTTGCACAAGATTTTAACAGTGGTGGTAGATATTTAAAAGGGTTGACAGAAGTCTTATGGGTTACAAGAGAAAAAAGAAATACCTCTCAATGCTTTTAAAATAAGCTTATTTAAAAAAAAAATCCAATAATCATAACTTTAGGTTTTTGCACAACTTATTGTTTGCCATCCATAGTGAATTCAAACCAGCATATTCAATACTTCAGTTATTTAATTTTGGATTTTATTTGAGGTATTCTTAACAGCAGAACATCTGCTTAGTACCTTCTACTGTTGTTAAATTCAAGATCATAGGTATGACCCACTGTAAGGGGGGGTGTGTGGAAATAATCAATGGTGAAAAGACTGGAAACACTCAGAACCATCAGCCATGTAAAAATCTGACCACAAACTGCTGCAACCACTTTATCCAAGTCCTAATTTGGATAATAATTTGATATCTCTTACTTTCCTAAAATATGCAGAGGTATTAATCCAATGGAGTTCAGCAGAACTACTTGAAGCAATTGCTCAGATGTTCAGAATAAGGGCATAATCCAAATTATTGAGTACCAGATACATATTTGGACTTTATTTTTTTTTATCTTTATCTTAGGGAAAACTGCTTCAGGAATCCTATACCTGCAAGCCTGTGTGTGAAATATACCTATTTGTCGCTCCCAGAAAACACATTTCCAGACTCTTAGCTATAGGATGTTCTTGAACTGAAACCTGGAGGGGAGGTCCAGTGTGTTTGTGTGTGTCTGTGCAGGAGGGAACACAAATCAAACAGATGAACTAAGCTTGGCAGAGGTGGATTTTAAAACTGATATATTACAGAACATTTTCAATTCCAGTGCCAAGCACATTATGGAATTTGTTATCAGTTCCAATGGGAAATAATGAAAAAAAAAATCTCTCCATCCTGATACAGGCAGCCAAGCAGGACCATGGAGTCACAGCAGAGAAGAGGGCACACAGCACCTCCTGCATGAATTATGTCTTCTATTAATTACTTCAAGAAATAAGGAACTCCTGGCACATTAACAGGGTGGTCTTGGAGCCTCATGAACTAAACCCTGGTGATGGCCTCCACAGACAGAACAAACAACAAATGTGGAAATGAGACTCTGATACAGATTTCCTTTCCTCCAGTGATGATGGAGACTAAATATAGTAAAATAAACATCTTGCTTTATGCAAAATAGGTTTGCAGCTGCCAGAACACACATCAGGTAACATCTACCATCCTTGTTCTGATTATGAACAAGCACAGATTCCTGTTTACTCACAATAATGAGATTTATTGTTATTAAAAATAATAAAAGCCCTACAGCACTGTGCAAGGAACGGAATGGAGATAGAAAATCTGTAAGAAAACACTGAAAGTGACAGCTTTAGGATGACAATTATTTTGTTTATAGCATGCAGTGAACATTACACTGACTCACAATCACATGCTGCCTGTACATATTTGGAGGACGACATGAAATAAAATTGCCTATGTTATCTGTAGTACAGGATGCTTTTCTTACAGTGATAGACATCTCTGATGCATTCCACCAGATTTGTTTGAAACCACTGAAAGCCACATTTTGGCTTCACCACAGTTTAATTGTGCCAGCACAGTTGTTTCAGGAGCCATATTATGAACCAGATCAGCAGAGTTTAAAAATCAGTGGTCTTAAATAAATGAGCAGAGTGAGAGGTTAGCTGGGATGAGGATATGGAAGGCATGGCTGGAATTCTTCCAATCCAACCAAAAGCCTTCTATTCCCAAGCCACAATTCCATGTCCTCTAGGACCCAAAGTCATTCAATGACACTTAGGTATGCACATCAATTCAAAAGCTTCTTAGAGATTTAAAAAAATAATTTTTCTCTAGGTTGTTTCTTTAAGAATTATAGCATACTTCAAGAAAACCATTTAAAAAAAGAAAGCCTCTAATATTCTAGCTGAAAATGATAAATAATTAATATGCATCTGCTGTTTTAGCAGTTTAAAAAAGCTGCAGTGTTAATTTTACTTGCATGATATTAATGTCAAAAAATTTGTAAAAGAAGATAAATCTACTAATAATGCATGTCTAGCAATGCAAAATATGTTAATAACATTTAGCTTTGTTTTGGTGGAGCATGCAATTGGAACTGCAGTGATGCTAATTTTCCCATTAAATCCTGACTATATGTATCAAAGGCGTGGAAGAAATTTTTAAAAAAATTACTCTCTATCTGCTTTTATCTTGTTCTAAAGGGCTTTCAGCCAATCAAAAGAATACAGAGAAGAATCAGTGGTTTTAAAAAGCCAGATTTCAATGGGAGTGTTCCAAGCCCTCAATTCATCTTTATTAATCTTTTGCACTCAAGATCAGATAAAGCAGATAGATGTGGTCGTGTACCAGTGATAATTTGATTAAAATTACTGAAGAAAAAGAAATATCCTGGTAAATCAATCTCAAATGACAGTTTTCTGAAATGAAGATACAGGTGTGCACAAGACCCCTATTAATCCTGTTGATAGTATAGAGAGGAGAAAGAGCTCTGCTCAGAAATTCCTCAAATTCTGAATCTATGGAAATCCTTGTAACACATATTGGTTTATTTCTTGGATTACAGAACAGAGGCAAACAAACCATAATCTATTTGCAGCGCTCCTCAGAGATATAAACACTGGCATTTAATTTACTTAATAACTTGCTCATGTATTTGCAATGTTTTATTATGTTCATGCTGACTCGTGCTACTGCTGGATTCAGCTTCAGAAGGCGATTACAAACACCCAGGAGAACTGGATTTTATTTTGTGCACAACAGCACATTTTCTGTGAGTATTCATTCCAAACTCCAAATGGAGTCCTTGGCCCTAAATGATTTCTGAACCACTTCCTGTAAGGAGCTTTGCATCCTCAAACGAGCTTGTGTAACCTGAGATGAGCATGAAAAATTAATAGTTTTTTTCAAATAACAGAGGTGAGGAGCTGGTTAATGTTTAGGTTAAACTCACTGAAATTCAAGGACAATTTGAGTCAGGAAGATCAAAAGCAAAGAAAATTTCTAAGAAAAGAGAAAATAAGGCAACATCTGAAAAAAATAATTCTGTGTTGAAGAAAGGCAGAGCAGCAGCATCATTTCAGAATATTGCATTTCAGGCCATATTTTAAAGTACAAATCAGTGATAAACATATATTACTACACATATTTTTAAAATATGTTACTTAGGATTATTTTTCAAATTAAATAATAAAAACAAGATTTCCACAAACAGTGGATATTATTGCAAATTATAGTTAG
The DNA here is from genome assembly GCF_015227805.2 of Hirundo rustica. Taxonomy (NCBI): domain Eukaryota; kingdom Metazoa; phylum Chordata; class Aves; order Passeriformes; family Hirundinidae; genus Hirundo; species Hirundo rustica. The sequence continues at coordinate 20,196,828 of NC_053459.1, forward strand.
AAAAATTCAGCAGAAGATAAGTATATTGTAATTTTAACTGTTACTTCAAAGTAATTTTTAAAAGTGTTGGCAAGGTTTTTTTCTGGGGGAAATAAATAATTTTTGTTAACATATATTCATATAAAAAATAATGTAGGAGGAACCTGTTCGTAGTATTTGGGATCTCAGGTTTTTAAACAGAGAATGACCTGCAAAAGACCAAATGCCGTAACAGAATAAAAAACTTGGAAAGACAAAGAAGAGAAAATAGTGCTATAACAATGAAAAATGAACATGGAAAACAATAGGAACTTTACGGACCAAACCCAAAATATTTTAAAATAGGCATCATGTTCTAAATTTTTCTGTTTCTACATGTATTGCTTTGCAGAAATATTGCATTTTAGAAGCAAGATATTAGCAGGGACGTTCCACAGATTTCCCCCATTCCCTAGGCAGGCCCAAAGCGTTGTTTATAATGAACCCAAATGTGTTACCCTGACTCATTCGAAGTCCCTTCCCCTTTTAAGAGGAATAAAAACGCCAGACTCTCTACAGCTCCCTCAAAGAATATTCCCTTCCTAGCTCAGGTCTTGCCACAGGATTCGAAGGACACTGATCCATCCTTTGTTCCTTCCCACAGTGTTAAACGTGCAGAGCTCACTCAGGTCACAGCCGAAGCAGGAAATCCATTCCTGACTTTTTTTCCTATTTCTACAAAGAGCATAGGTCAGAAGAATCCCAAAAGAGCGGTGGAGGAGAAATCAATGGTTTCATTTTGACCGTTACCCTGAAGTGTAATGGAATTTAAATGATACCCAGAACAACATAAAATTTACAAGGACAGAAATGCCTATGCAAATCTTGCTCTTCATAACAACTGCGCCTTAGCTAAACCACTGAACACAACTCTCATTTTCTTTGTTGTTATAAAAGGCATCACTGCTGAAATACAATAAGTACTAGAAAAGAACTTGCAGCAAGTAAATTGTTTTCACATTTGAAACTGCAGAGGACCTGGCTGTTCTTTAAAAACATGCAGGTCCATGGAAGAGAAATAAATCAAACTATGTGCAAAAAACTCTGCCAAGAAGAAGACCTGCTTATTCTAAAGGTTAGTACCAAGCACAACATTCCTTGCTTCATTTATTCATCAAAGTTACAGATATTTGCAGTGGTGGTATCTTGACAGCTTCATAAATGTGGACAGTTCTAATGAACATCCTGCCTTTCCACAGCTTACTATTAAAATTTATTCTCTTCTGACATCTCCAAGGACTACCTCTGTCTCTGAAGAATGGGACCTCAAGGTTTCAAAGATCCACAGCATCCACATCTATCAAGAAGACTTGTGACATGCGTGAAGTTAGATGTACAGAACTGTCAAAATATTAGGGACTCATAATTTGTGTGTGTGTCTGGTTATTATGGTAAAATCATCTCATACAGGCTTCTGTTTCAGTAATTAGCTGGACATCGGGAGGAATTGCTTCACTGGAAGGGACTTCCCATGGGGAAGGTGGGGTCACCATCCCTGGAAGTGTCCAGGAATTGGCTGGACATGGCGTTCAGTGCCCTGTTTATTTGACAGGGTGGTGAATGGTCATGGTGAGTGGTCAAAGGTTGGACTCCATGATCCTGGAGGTCTCTTCAAGCCTAACTGGTCCCGTGACTCTGTGAACTAAGTCAGAGTGATGGCACAGACCCTACACAGACTATTATGGCCTGCAGGCACAGGGATGTGCTCACACACATGCACACCACACCCTGTGTCACAAGAACCACAGAAATCTCAGCTGCCAGTGACATGTTTCTGGAGAGCACAGCCTGGGCACATCAATCTTACCTGTCAGCAGAGTTCTCATGTGCTATTGCTTCAACATAAACCTCAACAAGATTTTTTTGCAATGAGAAAGGCACAGCATCATCCTCCTACATCACTTAATCATTACTGGAAAGTTCATTCAGCACTTGTGTCAAAAGATGTTTGAGAATCTAGCCCTCAGTGTTGTCTCTGTTCTGACTGTATTTACTGTCACAATTCAGTTCCATGGGGTTTTTTGCCTGAAGTTACTCAAAGACACAAAAAGCTGGTGAGCCACCACCACAGCTCCACTGTAGGTAGTAGATGCTTGCAATTCCATCATGTTGATAGGTAAAAGCCCCAGGAAATACACAGAAATATGTTCCACTGAAGAAACACAAATAAAAAGAACACGTGGTCTGTTTCAACAACATGAGTTAAAGAAGTTATTTTCATAAAAGGAATGTGTCACAAGTAATCATCACTTCCATTTCCTTCTCAGTACTGGTAGATATAAATAGATGCCACATTTGTAAATTCAATTGGCACTGTTTTGCTGAAGTGACAGATGATTCATGTTGTGATTGCCTCTACACCATGTAGCACCATTCTTTATTGTCACAGGTACTGTACTTCATGCAAGACTGCAAACTAGCATTTGCAGCTTTATAATAAATTATTTCCTGTCAATAGTGATGTAAGAAAGTTGCAATTTGCCCTCAAGTATCTGTTTGCTGCTCAAAAACAAATATTTAAAGCCCCTCAAAGATCAAATATGATTTTCCCGTGCAGTCAACACTTCATTCCCAAACCTGGTGCATAAGGACACTTCAGTCAGAGAGACAGAAGTGGCTCTGCGGTTGAGCTGTCCATCACTGCTCATTATAAGGCAAAAATTCAAGTACCCCTTTACACAATTTCAGGCTACCAATTTCACTCCCTGGAGTTCAACTGCAGTAAACAAGTCTAATATTTAAGTAATAACAGACCGGAGGGCAAAAGTACTATTTTAGGCTGTAAATAGAGTTGATATTTTCTACTGTGCTTTTACTTCATTTGTGGCTTTTGCACAAAGAGCAATACAATAATTATGTGGAAAAGGTATTTAATGCTGTGAAACAAGCCAGAATTTACTACATGAAAAAGCATGAGGTATTGCTTTGCTACAACTCTGAATTAAAATTAAATTTTCTTCAATTTCAGTTTAATCTGGTTAAGCAATTCAGAGTCCTGATTATCTCTAAAAATGAACTGAAATTGCAGCTCAGAATGAAGCATGGAGAGGGAACTTGAAAGATATTCCATTACTTTCTTGACAGTCACCAGTGCTCAAGTGAAGCCAGTGGCTAAGATAAATACATTTAAATTAGGAGACACATATATGTATAAAGGACTGATGCTTGCACTGATTTGATAGAAAACATACAAATGAAGGAAACCACTTCTTTTAAAAAAACCAGTCCCTTGAGTCATTTCTCACAAAAAATCCAACCCTACTTATGAGTAAGAGTTGAAAAAGTGGCACTGACTCTTGGAAAGTGTTAATGGGCTAAGAGAAAACACAGAAAAAGGAAACCTGAAAAAAATCAATCTCCCTAGTTATTTAATATATTAATATGAATTTGCTAGAGGCTATTATTTATCTTCCTTACAGAATGCTGTTGTACATATAATTGGACAGTATTAGACCTGTATTGATGAAACTTCATGTATCTATAAACCTATATAATTTAATGACAAAATTAGGGTTTTTTTACCTATGCAAATTTGTTTAAATAATAATTTTCCCATCAGTGCTTATTGAGCAGAATAAGGTATTGCCTTAGATTAATTGGTTTAATTATACTTTCTTTAAATTTATTCAATATTTTCCTGTCTCCTACTCTAAGTAAGTAAATATTTCAAATTTTGCTAGTTAACCTCTAGCTTAAGCACGTTTCCTCTATGAAAGGTGGTCTTTTTCTACCACTGCTTGGAAACATACTAAAAACTGTTGGTTCCCTGTATTCTGGCTACTGAATTATAAAAGAGAACAATTTTCTTTTGTTCCTAGAAAGTCAACAAAACACAAATCTCTATAAGTAACCACCAATACAATTCAATTACTGTTGTGGGGTTTTTTAATCCTTGAAGTCCTTTATATTGATGAGCTCTTTAGGCTCTGCATGGAATCACATTTTTCAAGCTGTAACTAAAAATGTGCTCTATGAATGATACAGATCTCGTGCCAAGGATTGATATTATAAAGTCATTCCACTTAGATCAAAAGCTTCTTAAAATCATCTTTTGCTGTGTTTCTCAGAGGTTCTGGAATAAATTTGTGGGGTTTTTTTGACAAGCATTGGCCACATTCAGTGTGTGGTGGAACTTGCATTAGGAACCTCAGTTCTGCTTTCTCTGAAGTATTTCCAAAGGGAATTCATTGAGACAAAGGAGAAAATGAAACTTATTCAACTCCATACTCAGGGCAGCTCCTGAAGGACACAGCTGATGTGGAAGAATTCCTGCAAGGTAAGAAAGGCTATAGTGTATCCTCCCCAAGCCATTTCTTAACCATATACAACTGAGATACACAGATGGCACCTTTTGCACAACCTGCCACAAACCTCTCTATTCCCTGAAGCAGAAACTATTTCCATTTTTATTAATATATATTATATATTCTTATTATGGTCAGATAACTTGACACTCTCAACAGCCAGCTACCTGAATGAGAGCTGGCAGCAGGCAGCTGGAAATTTCCTCAGATCAGAAAAGCACACAGTCCATTGAATAATCAAGAGTCTGAAATAATTAAGACTGATTTCTGAAACTCTGAGTGCCTCTTTAGAGCAACTTCTATAAATACAAACCCCTCATTAGCTCAAGTGTTGCTCCATGAAGTTTTACACCAAGGATACTTCCAGCTGTGGTGCTTCCTGTCTGCATAAATTTAAAAAGAACAGTGAAAGCTGCACCAGAGGATTCCACAGGTTGGCACATGCAGCCAATCTATATGGAACACACCCACAATTAATAACCTGGAGGTATTTGTTTAAAATGCAAAATACTAGAAAAAGTAATTCAGAAGCACCAATGATAATCAAGACTAAATGAATTTCCAGTATGTACTTTAAAATTAATTATGAGCTTGGTGGCACAATTATTTGGCTTGGATTATGTACAAAGTCAGTCTTGCAATTACAATTGATCAGATTATTCTGCCCTAAAATTTCACAGAAGTCTTTCTGATAAGCAGCGTACATGTGTCTTGAAATGGCAAGAAGAAATTAAACTATAGGTACTATGGATTAGTTATTGTGGCATTGGCCTTCTCCACATTGCTCTGGCAATTCTTTAAAAGTGAGGTTTTTTTGGTTTTTTTTTTTTTTTTTAAATTAAGGATAATACACAATATTACATTAAAGAACAAAGTCACAGTTTGGCTTTGTGAAAAGCAAAGCTGCCTCTTCTGGGATAAGGACTTGGCATTAAACTGTGAACTCTCTTGTCAAATCACAGATTGATAAAATTACTCTAATTACCTCAACTTAATAATTAGTGATAACTCACTAGACCAATAATAATATCAGTCAAACCCTAAAGCAATACCATTACAGTAAATCTTTTGGCAGCTACCAACAATAATCTTTGAGTGCCAAGAGTAAAGCTGGGGCAACTTGACTGGAATTGCACTCATTTAATTGCCCTATCCATAATTATGACAGTGACTTAAAATAATAAAAGAAAAAAAATGTATCCACAAACTTTTCAATTTTCCTGAAAATCCCCAAGAGACTGAAGTCAGTAAACCAACTTTGCAAATCCCCAATTCAACAAAAACCATTATACCTGTATTTACTGCTCTGCTCAGGTTCATTACAAGGAAGTAGTGTTATTACAGGCTGTAAGAAAAGTGCAGGATTCAGATTTTATAAAGTAACCAAACCCACAAAAGGCTCAATGTTGTCAGTGAACAACCTCATATGTGTTAAACTACACACCCAGCACGATCAACAGAAAGGCCAATGTCAATACAATATAAAACACAGGGAAAATCAGATTGGCCAAGGATTACATCCCAGGGAAGTGGTCAAGAAGGAGATCTATAGAGAATTGTCTGTCAATACTGGGTCCTAAATCACAGAGACAGAATCTCTGTAGTATCTTAGCTGGAAAGAGAGAGAACATGTGTGTGATCCAGAGTAGGATCACGTATTTAATCCCAACGACTATTTTAAGGAAATAATACTTTAAAAACAAAGGCAAGAAGGGATCTATGGATCCACGTGAAGGCACAGCTGGAACTTGGCACTCAACCCAATTCTCAGGCGACCTGTTCCTGCCATGGCTGTTAAGTGGAAAGAGAATCTCAAATTAATTCCAACCCCATTTTCATCACTAATAATCCAGCACTTAGAGAATTCAGCTTTCCACAGAACTCTGCATTTAGCATGTAATACAAAGGATTAGCACACAGCTCCCCTGTGCACATTCCTAAATTCTGGAAGGTGCCTGTAACTGCGCTTAGGACACCAAGATAAAGAAATCAGGAATTCTAGGGGAGCTGCCACTCTTTGTGAATATGGATTAGAAATGAACTGCAGGAAGAGAGAGATCTGTATTCAGTGGATCTGCAGCTAGAACCTGTATTAACACAAATGGATTTTCACCCTTTAGAATCGTATGAATGAGTTTTTAAGCAAAGCTCAGAGTTGAGTCAAGCTTATTTGACAGACGGGCTAATAGAAAACATACTGACAGTGGAGACTTTTCTTATATTTATGCCTTTTCCAATTTAAAGTCCAATCTAAAAGCTCTCTTAAAAGCATTTTATTCAAGTAACGATGGTAAAAACTGTTGTCAACGCTTTTACAATGGTATCCACGTGGAGGAAAGGAATTCAAGATTTCAAATTAGTGCAAGTTTCTAGTTCATTTCACTTCAAAGACAAATCATCCAGACCTACCTTAAATTGTGTTATATAGTCACCTTCCTGCTTGCCATGTGTTCAATTTAGGAGGAACTCTACTTAAAATAAATAAATAAAATCAGATTGCATAACTTCCCTGTAATAGCTAGAGTTTCTTACATGTCACATAAATGTTTTCCTAATTTACCTCTTAGCAAGCTTTTTTTTTTCCTCAGTTCTCCCTTTCCTGTTGAGAGGCTGTCAGGCTCTCAGAGTTTTAACCCAAAGTCTCTCAATAATTCATTGTCCATTGTGTATTTCAGGAGGACTCAATGGAACATAAATTTAAAAGATAACTCTTGCCAAGCACCTGACCCCAAACATAAACATTCTATTATACATAAAGACAGTTAATGCTTTTTTTCCAGGTATTACTGTACTATCTTGTGTTAGAAGATCCATACAACCTGAATGTGTGTTCACAGTCACAGGATCAGATCATTTATTACCGTAAACTATCAAAATTTTACTGCAGTCACTCTACACCCGCTTATGGCTTACTGAAAAAATGTTCAAATTAACATCATCGGGTCAAGATACTAAAAACACAACTGAAAGTGTGTTATTTAGCCTAAAATATTTCAAGGAATGTTTCTTTTTCAAAAAGTATTTTAAATGATATGGAGTTGTTAATCATATTTCAAAAATTACTCTGTGGTTGATACTCAGGCAAGAACTCCATTATACTTCTAAAAATATCAACTGCAGTGAATTATATTACAATTATAAATATGTTTTGCACTTCCAAAATCCAGCTTCTTTTCAGGTTGCTTTCAAATGGCAGGTTCAGAGTAAAGCTGGAGTTGTTAATTGTTTTGCAATACTGTGCAGAGTGACATATTGGTATTACTCACACTAAATCTGTGTGTGTTTTTGAAGCAGGATTTCAAGCAATCGAGTGCTAATGTGCAGCGCTAAAATACTTTCCTACGTTATCTGTGCTCATTATTAGGATGAATTACCAAGCAGTTGCTGTTTTCTGGGTTTTCTTCCAAAGTAATGTTACTGAAAAATAAAGGACTTGAATAAAATATAAGTTAATACAGATGTCATTGGTGTTTTTTAAAGAACTTCATCAACCTGTTCTAAAATTCACACACTCAGAAGACACTGAAGCATTCATTATGCACTTATTAATTAACATACTTAATTATTATTTATTAGAAAATATCAAATACTGCTGATACCAAAATTATTTTCTTTTCATTCCTAGGAGAAATGGAATAACGTTTCTCTTACATCAAATTTATTACAAATTAATAACATCACTGTTCCTTATGTGGTCAGGAGCTATATATACCCTTCTCATAAATAGGCAGGGTTCTTAATGAATGGTTTACAGATAAAAAACCAGCTCCAGTGGTTAAACAGGACCAAGGCAAGGTGTTTAAACACTGCCCAAAATGTGAGATGTGGATCTCTAAAGCTGCCCCTTCCTAAAGCAAGGGATTGAGTTTATGTTGCACAGCCCCACTACCAGCTCTAAGATTCCCTTTCCTCCAACACTTGAGTTCAGCATCTCTAAATAAAAACATACAATTTACAAAAACAACCCAGTAAGATTTTCTGCACAAGTATAAAATACAAGTCACATTGAGATTAACAAAATAATTACTGCTCTTGCATTAGAAAAACCATTTAACTATATAAAAATTATCATTTCATTCATAATAAATACATGTATTGGGATAGCAGTTCACCTCTAGGATAGTATTAATAGTATTATTTCTTCAAAACAGGAATAAAAAATAGCAAAATGTTCATAATGACAGGCTAAAAAGAGCCATCTCTCCCTCATGTCTTCCAAATGGTCACAGGAAGAAGTTTTAAACACAAACAAGAAAGCAGAATAAGGAAGGGCAAAATTAACCTTAAATTTTCCTTGCTCAGAGGCAGGCTAATTTAGACAGAGGTTTGGCTGCTAACGAGATCCAAAGGAGTTTAGCCAGGTCTGAGAGATTACTGTCCCTCCCTGAATTAAATACTGCAGGCCCCCACCAAGAGATGGATGGATGGATGGATGGATGGATGGATGGATGGATGGACGGACGGATACACTGCACAATATTTTACACTGCTAATGGTGAAATAAGTGTGTGTCTAAAACCAGTCAGCTGTAGACAAAAGAGTGTCTGAGCATTAGACTAAAGAACAAAAATCAAACAGAGGTTGTTGCAGTGCATCTATCAACAACTTCTTCAAAGGGAAAAGAATGAGCTCCCTCTGTATTTTATTGGGATTTTACTAAATCTTCACAGGAAACAGAATGTAATCCAAAGGGAAGACAGACCCTGTATGATAATAGAGAAAATAATATAAGCAGAGGTAATGACAGTGGAGAAGGATGTGTGGACATGCATTGGCAAATTGCATTAATTCCCAAACACCCAACTTCAAATCATTTTCTGAAATGCTGTTGCACCAGCTACACAGATGTGACATTTTTTATCTCTATTTACTTGACCTTGAAGCAACCCAGAGGTGGAAAATTACGACAAAATTCTGACTCTAAAGTCAGCAGCAAAAGCCTAAAAACTTTAAAATGCCCAGAACTTTAGACTGTATCTCCCGTTCTAAGAACTTCTCCATTATTTTTAACCCAAAAAAGAAATGGCAGGTGCTTCCTGAAATTTTCACTCCACAAATTAAACCTTGTGGACTAAGAAGCTACTCTGTTTCATTTTTCATGAAATACAGTAACAACCTTTGCAAGCACTTTTTATATGTAACACAGTTGGTTTTATCAGCCATGATTTGGAAGAAGGAACAGATACTCTCATGTCAATTTGGAGCATAAGACTTCACTCTCCAGTATTTGGGCTTTTATAAAATGTACCCCAGTTTTCCAGTGGGTACATAAGGGCTTGAACATATCCGAATGACTAAAAGGACTTCTGATAAACACCCCAGGCCTTCTAGAGTGCAAATTTTTGTCTTAAAAAAAAAAAAAAAAAAAAAAAGAAAAAGTTTAACAGAAGGCAATAGAATTATAAGTATAAAACTATAAGTATAAAATTAACATACTTTCGATTTAGCTTCCTGGATAGAATGTGTAGAGATCTGAAGGAGCCAATTTCTTGTCCTTCAAGCAAAGTAACAAAGGGCAACAAAGATTGCAGTGAGGAAGAAAAGAACTTGAATTTTCAATATTATGTTGGTACAAATACATGAAAAACACATGCCCTTGACATGCTCTAATATGTACCAATGTCATGACTGGACATTTAAAAGCACTCATTAATGATCAAGGTTTTCAGTAATTATATAGGATTTCCAGTATTAATAATATTCTGTAGAACTAGTACACCCACTAGCTCTACTCCTTAATTAAATCTAAGCAAACCCAGAAATATGTGGATATGGTTTTGAAAGGCATCTTTTAAACAATAATAATGAAAATAAAGGAAGTATCCAAGCACACATATCACCTGTTTTCTAATCAAAATTGGCTGCTGTACCCTCACATACACATAAATAAGTTTTCATCCCAAATAAGCAGAGTGAATACCCTACATGAGGTACATTCACAGCTCAGTTATTCAAGCACACAAAGTCTCAGCTGGACTACTGTTACAATTGCAAGCCCCCAGACTAAAAATTCCAGCATTTGGGTAGAATGTAACAAAGGAACTGAAAAAAGGTGGGGAGGATGTCATCTATAGCAAGCATTTAACAGTGGGAACATTATTGTTTTCTTTATCAACAGAAAAATAAAAGACGCTAGATGATAATTCAAAGAAAATGACTGATGGAAGCATAAGAAAAGCACACCATCAATGGAACACAGAAGTCACTGGCTTGATATTCTCAGCCCTGACATTTCTGAAGCTGTCCTTCCACAGGAGTCAGGCTTTTCCTTCTCTCTTTAGTTCAAGTTCAGAGATGCCCTGTGAACTGAACTTCTTTCCTGGATGAGCAAGTCACGCTCTGCAATTAGAACATTAACAGTCTCTCCTTGAGGACAATTTACTGAATAAAGCTTAGTTTTTGCAAACTGCACATGCAAGATGCTGCACAGCCACCAGCCTCAATCAGATCAATGGACTGAAGAGTCATCAGCATTTTTTAGGAAGCACTCCACCACAACTGGAGCATCATTATCTACCAGCACTGGGAGGGCAATATCAGAAGGCAATATTAGAAGCTGCAACGTGTATTCCCTCCAATGCACTCCATCCAGAACTGACTTCTACATCTGAGACAAAGGACAGCACCAAGGAAGGGAGAACCTGAAAGAGAAGTAGGTGAGATTGATACACACTGCCTAAACATACTGGAGTGCTAATTACCCCTTTTTGCCTCTAATTAGTCTCACACTCAAATCACCACAGACACAGTACTGAAATTAGCATCCAAACACAGTCAGAAATGCAATGTATGGGCACAATTACAGTTAGAACAAGAAAGGTAATTCAGCTGCAAAAGTGCTCCTTCAAGCCTTAAATCATACTGAATATTGCTTGGTAAATTCTACTAATGCTGTTCAGTAGAAGCTAAAAATAAAACATCCTTTACATCACTGAAATTTAAGGCCAAAGACTCTTTCTTCTACCTTATTTAAGAATGGATAAATGAAAAAATACATCAGCTTTTAGCTAAAGGGAAATCCATGTTTTCATATTTGGAACAGAAACATGCTCACATCAAAATCTAGTCTAGCACACATTAGAGCCTCAGGTCTGTATCTGGATGTTTTTTGGGTATTTATTTAAACATAAGTTTCTTTTATTCCCTCTGCTTTATTCTTTTTTTTTTTTTTTTTTCCTGGCAGTATAAGAATTTCAACATGAGTTTAAATCCAGCATTACAAATGACACGTGTTTGAGTTTGAGGCAATTTCTATTACAATAATTGCCAAAATATTAAACCTCTCTCCTCTATAAATATTTTTAGCAAGTTAACACCAGTAAATTTTCAATGATTTCTGTGTCATAAGGACATCTCTTACAATTCATTTATCTTCAAAGAATGACAGAAACAATGAGATTGGAAAGGGCCCACTGGAGGTACAACCTCAAGCAGGGTCCCCCAGAGCACAGTAACTCAGGATTGTGTACAAGCAGCTTTTCAGAATCCAGATTTTAAGATAAATTATCTATTTTTAAGATTTGCTTTAATTAATCACATAAAGCATTACTACTGTAATTTCCACTAACAGTAAAAAGAGCATTTCTGCTAAAATGCACTCATGTCTTTACATTCACACAGCAAATAAACCAAAAGGAATGCAAAAGAAAAGCAGCATCATCCAATGGGCAAAAGGAATGAATCCAGGAATCAGTTTGTGTCTCTTCAACCAACTTTATGGTTGGGAAGGACATTTTACCTCTGCATTTCCCTCCACAACTCATAAAAACAGGAGCAGTAATAGCTCTTCTGTATAGGAATTTTAAATCTCAACATTTGTTCTTGAAACATGTGACAACCAATAATTAAGCATTAAACCTGTCAGAAAAAATGACATGGAAAAGTCAATAAATGTCCAAAATCAGTTTTTTTTCCTGTACTTGAAAAGCTTCCTAGATAAACTGTGTATGAAATGCACATCAATTTGCTACGTAGGTTATCCATTAGCCTTTAGAAGTTTTTCTTAAGAGACTAAGAAACAATAATTCCAACAATTTAATTCTTCAGTGAACAAGCAGTAGGTGACTGGAGTCCCGCTGGAAGACAGGGAATCTGGGTATTGCAAAGCCACATTTAGCAAGGAAAAACCAATTAATATGATACCTGCCTTCTTATCACACCCAGTTATAGGGCTATTAGTGCATTAGCTCAGCTATGAACCGTTCAGCTTTGCTGCACTGGCAGACCCAGTTTAAACAAAGCAGCTGTAAAACATCTGTTCATCTGCAGATCCTGACATACAGAACTGATTCAAACTGGTACACAAGCAATCCAGTATTTCAGAAAACCCAAGTGATGAATCTGACTGTCAGAAAACTACTTTAACCATGAGAATTTGTCCTAGCCAGAGCAATAGAGGCGAAAGTGGAAATTTCCAAGGCTCTGAGCAACTTTCCCGTGCCCGGAGTCTTGAGCGACAAAATGAACAAAGCGAGCACAACTTCCAGGAGTGACAATTTTCTTTCCTGTTGAGATACTAACCCTGAACACCAGTGACTGTGGCACCTTACAGAACACAGTGATGGTCACTGTAAATGACCTTGCAGAAAACCTCCCTGCAGCTCTGCACGAACCCTGTCGCACAAGACAATCATGAAGACTTTTCTGAATGTTGCAGCAGATAATAGAAACACTACTGGACCTCAAGGTTTCTTTCAGTCTTTCCTCTTTGTCATCATTTCTCAAAACCTAATCAGATGGTGTGACTCCTTCTGCACTCTCAAAAACTGCTTATGAGCTACCAAGACCATTCCTTAAAGTCAGGGAAAAAACCAATATCATTAAGAGTTGCAGAGTGTGTCGGATAACTGACTAATGTATTTCTCACATGTCACTTAATGAAAACCCTAAAATTAGATTTGATCCTGTCATCTTCCTCATTGCACAGCACTGTCTGAAAAATCTCCTTTAATGCCTGCAATGTAAAGGCTGTAACAATATAAGTACCCACATTTCATCCATCCAATTCCCTCTTTTAAAGTCAAAGCACACAAAACATTCACTGCTTCTTCCCATTCTGACAATTACTGCTATTTTTATCCTTTAGATCGGGACATGAATGAATACTTGCCATTGTTGTAATTGCATTAGATGGTCATGCTAAATCAGGTGAATCAGTCACTTCTTCCACTGCTAATTACAACAGGTGTCACAGAGGTTCTCCCCTATTTTCATTTCAATGGCCGCATACCACCAACACACAAAGCACCTCCTTCTCTCTCCTCACAAAAACTCAAGTCCTGAAACTATGCATCAAGAGTGAAGATCAGGAATCATACAGCACCGCTGATAATAACAGTTGATTCAAATAATATAATATAAAAGTTCCTTTTTTTTCCCAAAAGGGGAAAAAAAAAAAAAAAGGCTGAGTTTTAGTTAAAATGAACATCTCATTCTGTTGATTAATGTTTTGGGTCAGAATTTAACAGCGGAAAAAACTGCACAGTTCAGGCCGTGCTTCTTCTATTTATTCCAGTAATTTGTTTCCCTTCCAATCACACAGACACCTTTTCCACAAGTGTTGCACACATTCTGCACTTCTCAGCTGGGCTATAAAGGAGAACACTGCAGCTCTGGGGCTTTCTGGCTTCGTGTCACAGTTCCCAGTTTCCAGTTCTTTTAGGCCATCCTGCCAGAGCTCACTTACGCTGTTACTTAATACCTGTGTTGGCAAAAACAAACAGCTGCCAGGCTGAATTTACTCCAAATTTTATATACGCTGATACAGAATCACAGCTCAGGTTGGAAAGGACCTCTGGAGGGCACCCAGCCCAACCTGCCAGAGCAGTGTCAGAGGAACCAGCTCAGGAATAGCTTTTTGGGGATCTTCTCTGGGAAAGAAACTCTCTGTGCAATCTGTTCCAGAGCCTGCCCACCCAACAGCAAATCTGGTGTTCACAGGGCTCAAATACTCAAAACACAATGAAACCAAAGAAAATAACAATGAAAAACCAAAGACAGGATTTTTTTTCATCTTAAGGCAAGACAATACATGAAGATGTCTGTTCACAAGCTGACCCATGGTGAGGTGTGCACGCCAGGAGAGGAACATCTTACGAAATCACAGCACCTTCCTGCGAGTTTCACTTGTCCTTTTCTGCTCCAGAAGAACCATCAGGGAATAGTTTTTGTAGCAGCTTCTGTGGATGGCAACTCTTGTCTAATTTTTTTTTTTAATCTATGAAGTTGAAGGAGCAATTGAGACAATGTATTTTAATAAAAAGAAGTCCCAGAGAAACAAAGCAGGAAGAACCTGACCCAAAACCAGGAAAGACATTAAAATTCAAGAATGATCTCTGCCAGGATCACAGAGATTTTAACTTAGAAATGAGTATAGATTTGTGTAACTAAAAATTACTTTATCGAGATTTATGATACAATTTCTATGTCTTTTGCAGTATTTTTACATATGCTTTAGGATTTGTAAATCTATTACAGGATTTGCAATTCGACTTTTCATCTTACAAAGCAAATGAGAGATGTACCTAAATCTTATCTTAAAGCACTGATTCCTAAATCAGGGCTTCAGAGTTCGCAATTACAGGTCCATTGGGTAAATCAAAAGGTAAACCCAGACTGTAGAAACACAGAGGGAGGTTTTCTTTTAAGATGAAATTGCTAAAAAATAAAAAAAAAAAATAAAACTGAAGCTGTAACTTCTGGAAAGCACTGCTGACCAGACTACTGCTCCTGCCTAAGTCCTTTCAGCATAGCTCGTTACCAGGCTTTGGTGTGTTGTATGAAAAAACAAAAAATGCATACAAAGCAAGAGTGATGCCTAGCAGTTATGACACCCGTTTAAACTCCATGCATGCTTTCCTCATTTGTGATCTCTTTTGGAATTTATTTATTTTTTAAATTTATGTATTAGACAGCAGTCAAACTGCACTTTTAGCTGTACTCCCCTCCAGTATCTTGATGCTCAGAAGGTAATGCCTTCACTTGAAAACCAGAAAACTAATATGAAAAAAGAATTGTATCTAATGACCTAAGAGGACTCCAAAGTAAAATCAATCAAACACATTGATAGTTATTTACCACCTATAATTTTTGGTACTACTGAATTTCATGCCATCTACCCCACCCCTTTAAAAAAAAAAAACAAACAAAAACCAAACAAACAAAAAACTCCAAACAAACAAAAAACCCCAAACCAAACAAAAAACCAAAACAAACAAAAAACCAAAACAAACAAAAACCCCAACAAACAAAAAACCCCCACCAAACAAAAAAGACAATTCCATTAAATGACCCAGATAACATGTATACAGCTCTCCTTACACGAGTCACCTGATGTTAACTCAAGACATTTTCCACTTATGCTATCTTTGCAAAGATTGCATTCTCTTTCGGGGGGACTTTAGAGACATTCCCTAAGAAAGTCCATACCAGGTGTTGTATCTCATTTTTCAGTGGATTAGCACCACATTCCACTACTGGCCCATCGAAATATTTTGCCTCTTACCAGCAAAACTCAAAGACATCTCTAAGGCAGCAGTTTTGGGAGGGAGCACAGTAACCTAAAAGGGAATTAATAGTTTTACCTCACCTTTACACCTAATTTACTACTACAGCAAGGAAAATGGATTTTATATCATGCAAAAAGTACTACTGCCCAAGTTGTGACTGCAAAAGGCTTGGGAATGTGTGGTTCAGTTTTTCCAGAGTATGCAAAATACTGGTGAAAATCCCTTGCAGTCCTGGATTAAACCAGGCTTGGCAGAAATCACTCAGTGAACTAGCTGAAAGACCACTGATGCTTGGAAATCAAGAAAAAAAAAACCAACAAACCTAGGCATTTAAGAACATGAGTAAGCCAGCTGTTCTAAAATTAGTCTCTTTGTTATGAACATTATACCAGAGACTGTCACCACGTATCAGCTTCAGCTGACATATGCTAGAAGAAAAAAGAAAAAAAAAAAAAAAATTCCTTCCAAGTTAGGCAGCAAAAGCCAGCTAATTTGTTCATTATATATTTTGTAAAGGGTGGTCCCTATAGCAGAATATTTTAAATAAATATGCAAATCATTATATTATTATTCAAAAATATCTATGACTTCAATGAGGTTTTAAATAACCCAAGGGGCTTCACTCTTTTTTTGTTTCATTAACTCAACAGACCCACCTGTCAGTTATGTAAAATTATTATATAAGAAGTATTGAAAGTTACACACACTTTGTGCAAATGCTTTTCTTAATTGAAACCAAAACAGTTCTCAAAGTTTCACACGTTTATCAAAATCATTCATTATCTGGTTTTGCGTATGAAAAACACATCAGAAAAACAACAGGCTCTGCCAACAGTTTCTCACTCTGGCATTGTACCCATCACACAGCAAATATTGACTGGCACCACTGCTGTCAGGAAGATCCAAGAGCACCTAAGAAACCCGTGTGGTGAGCTGTGACTGCCTCCTCGTCAGACACACTCTCAATTTTGTGAAATTCCCTTGTATTGCACAGCTGACCCTTGGCCACCTCTGAGTGGTTTTTTTCCAGCACTATCCCCTTCCCAAAATGAAGCTCCCTGTTTTCACAGAGCAAACACCCAAGCATTTGAAATTGTTTCTGCAGAGGAAAGAACACATTTGGATCAAACCTGATGCAGTCTCTTACAGAAAGGAATCTCGCACTTTGTACCAGCAACAGTAAATTAATCTAAAGCCCCCTAAGCGTGAAGTCCCCACATCCCCAGCGATGCTGAGTGAACTTTAGGAACTTGTCTACACTGGTTCATAACATCACACCTAAAGACCATCCTGGCAGAGGAAGCTCCACTCATCCATAGATCACCACTGGACGTGATTCCTCAATTCTTCCCCATCCAGGAAACTTTCCAAGGCTACATTCTGTCGCACCTAAGGAACCTTCATCACCCAAACTGCAGCAAGGGTGGTTTGTGACACTGAGCAGTGTGATGGGTGGAACAAAGAGCTTCAGAGAGCACTAGCTGGAGGAAAATGTAAATTCACTCATCAGGGCAAGCCCTGCTGGCCTGGGAACCCTGAGTGACGAAGGAGCTCGTGGATGTCACACTGAGGTCATAAAGATCTTAGAAAGTTCATGGTGATGGGAAGAGGTTCATGAGGACATGATGAAAGCAAGTATCATCTCTATCACCTTCAAGAAGGGGATCTGGGATCAGCCATACATAAGTCATGGTGAGGGTGACAGATCAAATAATCTTGGAAATAATTTCCAAACCTATGAAGGACAAGAAGCTCACTGGGAGTAGTAGGAAGCTGAGAGTCACAAAATTCATTCTTGAACAAAGAAGACTTGAGGAGATTTGTGTAAATAATTGATGGAGGTGTGGAAGACAGGAGCCAGATTGTTCTCCAGTGGCGTTCAGGGAATGGAGGGGCAACAGGCACAAACTGAAATACAGGAAATTCCCCTTAACATTAAGAAAACCCCCAAACTATTTTATGGTGACAGTAATCAAGGACTCAAAGAGGTTGTCCCTGTGCTTGGAGATGCTCAAAACCCAAATGGAAAATGACTCAGGAAACTTGCTCTAGGTTTAAACAGGTGCCTGGTCCTTCAATGATCTCCTCAGGTCCCTTTTCAAGCTCAAGTAGTGTACAATTATTTTCCCCCGTGTCCCCTTTACTGACATCAGGACCAGGGACATCCCAGGAACTCTGTGATCCACCACACCCTGGAGCACACTGTCACTGAAATCAACCCCTTCCTCTTTCCCACCCACACCACGTCTTCCCAGTTCCCCTGGGCAGAGCATTTTTCTGCAATCTAAATCTAAAAAAAATTCTGCAATGCAAATCTAAAAAGAAAATAAACCCAAACCCAAAAAACACCCAACAAAACCACCTTTGAAAAGCACAAGCAAAATTCTTTGGAAAATTGGGCAAACCCAACCTGTAGTGAATTACCAGTGTCTTTTACAGCTCTGCAGATGAATACTATTTAATATGATAGTACTCATTTATGCAACAATGAAATATTTTCCCTATCTCCATTACAAGATGATTAGGTTTTCTTTTGGAAGAGTTCCTACCTGTCTGAAAGTAAGAAAAGGTGCTATTATCTTTTAGATGCAGCTGCTGGATATAGTAAAGCAGTGGGCTGGAACAGAGATCAAGTCAAGTTAGAGATGGTTTGGCTTAGTCTGGCTTTCAGTATTTGAACAGCACTAGGAAAAAAATTCAGTTATAAAACTAATTATATCTTTAATTGCTTAAACAATCAGCCAGCTGACTTTACAGCGTTCTTGCTACTGTGCAGGTCTACTTGCAGGTGTTGTCTACAACATGTAAAAGTTACATTGTGGTATCCCAACTTCAGCATAGCACTGGGAGGATAAAACACCACAGTAATACAGACACTTACAAATGTATAAGAAAGATAGGCAAGCTTTAGAAGGAAGCATAATTCCATTTTTTAATATATATATGTGTGTGTGTATATATATGTATATGGGTACATATACATATATATGGGTATATATACATACATATACATACACACAAACACACACACACACACATATATATATATATGCGCTTTATCTTCCTGTGAGGGCTATCTGTTCTGGTACTGACATTTTTCCCTTTTGGACAGAATTATGGTTGAATCTGACCAGAGTCTGCACTTTGAGACAGGCATGTTTTTGGCAATTACAGCACCGTTAGTAATTATGCACAGATAATAACTTACCAGAAATGCTTGTCTTTTTATCTGACACGACATCTTAGCAGCATGCTTGAATAAAACACAGTCCTCTTCAAAAATTTGCTTTGTACATACAAAATCAATTAGAAAAAAGCACAGCTTACAGTGAATGGGGTCCAAAATGTTCAAATCGTTCAACCACACCACCCTTTTACCTCTTCTCTATATTTTACCAACTTCTACATAGAAAAATTCAGTTTTTAAAAGAACTTAAAACAGAAATTAACGTCTGTTAAAAATCTCCTTTCTACATACAAAACGAAATTAACACTTAATAAACCACTAAATGCAGCTTAAATTCACAAAAAACATTTTGCCACCTGGCATTTCATTTAATTGAAGTTAACTCTTCATTGAAAAATTAACAGTTTTAAATCTACACACTCTTATTTGGAGGGAATCTTAAATTCTGACAAGTATCATGTTTTTAGAATTCACAATATATCACCTGCAATGGAAGAAGACTCAACTGTTAGAAATACAGGAAAAACAGGCATAGCACACTGAGGTTCTTCTACTATAACACTACAAATCAGAGTTTTGGAGCCTACAAAACCAAGAAAAAACACAGTAAATGCCAGAGAAGGGTATCAAGTAGCAAAGAACTGGCCACAGAGTGCATGGTCCATCAGAAGGAGCCTTCCATCCCAAATTTATGCAAAGACAACCGATTTCAGCCAGACCCTGCAGGAGCAGATTCCAAGACACCAGCTGGGTTCACTGCCAGGCAGAGATGTTTGCAGCTCTGTGAGCACATAATAAATCAGCTCAACCTGCACAAATTATGCTGGGTTAAAGTATGTCAGTAAAGCTATGGCAGGATTCACTTCAATCATGACCGCACTCAAGATTGAAGCATTCTAAATTCGCTTGTGAGTTGGGTAGCTTCTAATCTGGACTCCATTTAAAAATGTTATTTTTGCTGGATGAGAGAAAAAGCAGCTTCGCTGGAAAACATTCTGTAGCGAGTCACAGCTGTTTAGTAGTAGTTTGAAACTGTCTGAAATGTCGAAAACATTGAGAAGTCCTCTGCAACTTACAAGGCATCAGGAAGAATTTAGTCATTATGTTTTCCACTGAGCTAATTTTGCAGCATAGGAAGTGCTGATTTGTTGTTTTCAAATAATCTGGTCTTCATCACTTGTACGTTCCATTTCTCTTATAAATTCAAATTTTTTTAATAACTTTCTGCTTGAAACTGAGAAAAGTTTTGACCATATGTTTCATGATGGCATTTGCAAAAGTCAAATGATAAAAACAGTGCTAGCAAGCTATTCCAGTACCATTGCCAGTAATTTCTCTTCTCTTCTAATACTCTAATAAAATCAGAACGTTTTCAATTAAAATGTGCTTCCAAGAAAAAAATATAGGCAGCTTCATACAAGATAAAATGATATCTGATACGCAATACAGAGGTCCAGACGCTAAAAACATGAGAGCCTAAAATATCTCCACGTCCAACTAATTCTCTCAGTTTTAAATACATGCAAACCTAACTAAAAGCCAGACAGGAGGAAAAACTAAAAACTAAAACCCACAAATCCAAAAATCTCAGAGCATGCAATTTGATACTTACATAGAAACTTACTTGCTTTATTATATCCTGAAAAATCTCAAGAGGCAGATCATGGATTTAGACACCTCTTGAACCAGTAGTGCTACAGATATTATTGAAAATCTGCTGAAATTCTTACTTATTGCTCATTCATTATTCAAAGGCCACTATTTTCCAAAGATTGACCTCTCTATTGCATTAGCACTGATTTTTGCTCATACAGAAAATAACAGTGTATCAGATAGAGCAGTGTAGTTGGTCTGATAAACTCTGTGCGTTTTCTGTGGCAACCATTGAAATTATGTTGTAAGCTTAAAATAAAATGGTCAAGAGTACATGTAAACATACATACACACACCTAAATTGTAGTATCAAACTTTAGCTTTTCTTTCTCCTCAGATTCAGTCTGTCCTCAAGGAAAATCAAAGCACGGTGCATAGAAGCCTGACTGTAGACAGTCATTTTACAACAAATTGTCATTGTATTTCATTTATCTGATGTTATTAGCAGAAAGCAAGCACAAGTTTTGAAAAAGGAAAGAAAAAACTCATTCCCAGAATCATTTCCACAGCCGCAGAGGCAAGCATAGAAAATATATCCTTGTGACTGTGTTTTGTTCTTGAAAAGAACAGACAAACCAGGGCTGAGGACATCTTGTAAAAAGTCACAGTGATTTATAACAAACCATTTTAGAACATATGTTGCATAAGCATGGTTAAAACCATTACACAACGTTCTGTTTTCCAGCTAACTTCTGCTCAGCTGCTGGCTTCAGAGGAGCAAAATATCTTGAAGTGAAGGACAGAAAGGACAAACTCAGATAGCAGGCAGGGCACACCTAAACCTACAGAAACACAGGGCTGGCTAAAAAATCAACAGGCACACCCTCCCATCCCAGCAAGTACCCACTCACCCACACTCCAAGCAGTGGCAGCAGTTCCCTGTAGCTGCTACAGAAGAACTGGCTACGCTTAATTAAAGAATGGCACATTTCTAAAGAGGTAAAGATCAAGGGGGTTTTATGATGCATACTGGGTGTTTAAATTTTGTGCAGCTGAGTGTGGTGGGTAAACCTTGGCCAGCTTCCAGACCCTACCAGCCTCTCATTATCCCTATCCCACAAGGCAAGGAAAGTAAGATGGGAAAGATCATTGATCAGGGTAAAGACAGAGAGATCACTTATCAATCACCAGCTTGGGCAAAACAGGGTCAGCAACTGCCAGTTAAAATAGATTTGGATGGTGAGAAACAAACCCAAGAAGATTAGAACAGCACTGCCACCCTGCCCTTTTCCAGGCTCAGTTTCACTCCCCTGCCCTTCCAGGAACCTTGTTCCTTTTTAAATACACTTTTAGAGGCATCACAGACTTTGCTGATGGCCTCAGCTGTGGCCTGCAGTGGGTCAAATCCTTAACAATTCCTTGTCTTTCTCGTCCCTTCCTCTGAAAACAAATCCTATTAGCAATGTTTGAGGAATGCTCCTGTCAATTCTTCTTCTGTCTGAATAATTCTATTCACAATTCTTGGGACATTGTGCATTTCCCGTGTCACTGATTTTTTCACCCAAATTCCTGTAATATGGCTCACACGACCAGCTGTTAACCATAACCCGAACCACGCACGACTTCCAAACACACCCCTTTTTCTTACTGTTATAACCTCTGCCTAACAACTCCCTAAAACAACATTACACTTCAAACTCCAGCTGATACCATAAGATTGTATTTTACAGCTGTTATATTTCAGCATTTCTAAGCTCACATTATTTTCTATGATGCCATCTGAACTCTTCATGAAATAATTCCTATTCCCCCTCTGCACAGATAGGGATTCTATTATGAGGCACCTTATCTCATGGGCAGGGTTCTTAGTGCTTATCACAATGCCACTTTTCTATTTACATAGCAGGATTGACAAATAGATTCTATCCATATTTTTGTTTACTGAGCCATTTCCTGTGTGGAAACAAATTTGATTTGAAACAGCTCTGAAGTCTAGTGATGGAGAAATCTAATATGTGTCTGCCATACAAAGGTGGGTGAAAGGAAGTGCAGCAGTCAAAAAGTCAAAATGGAAATAGAAAAGTAGATGGGGAAGGCACTCAAGTTTTACACTATTCTTCCAAACTTTATTTGCAAGACAATCGTTGCCACACGAGTCTCTTATTTCCTCATCAAGCTTCTTAATCCTGTATGATTACCTCCTTGAGTTCCACCTCCTGGATCTATTTCATTTCAAAAGCACGAACAGAGAAGAAAGATTTCTAAAAATGAAGGACACTAGTCTTTGGCAGTCAGAATCACAAAGACAGAAATGATGCTCCCAAAGGATCCTATGATTTTTTCAGGACTGATATGACTTAGGATTGGAAGAGTCCTAAGAACAGAAGAATTAAATTATGAAACAGAGCTGCAGAAACTTCCACATAAGTGCTGTTCACTTCCCCTTCTCATCATTACTTTTTCCCCTTTGTTAAACAGAGATCAATAAAATCATTCTACTTGTAGGTAGTTGGCATCTCAAACCCATCCTCAAGCTATCTCTATACATTCGAGATGATTCATATGCAGAACTGCAGCATTTAAACTTCATGAAACAGAAAATGTGAGCTGAAACCTCATGAGAACTCCAAAACTCTCTCTGAACTATTACATAAATCCCACTTTATAATGTTGTCAACTTTTGAGAAAAGATCCGTAAATTATACCATTTCCTGAAGACTTTTTTCCAAGGAAAAAACTGAAGCATTCCAGTAGTCTGATACCACTGAGAAATCTGTTTCCAGACTAAAAGAACTTGAGAAACAAAGGCAGCAGGATAAAATCCAAGTTTCCTGCCTTTTATTCACCAAGTACAAGACTAGCTTTGGATCACTCACCAGGAATTTCCCAGTAAACGGGAGAATGCTGGTAGCAGCAGCCCAGAGATTGTGATAGTAACAGCTCTTCTGGCAAAGTGTGAAGTGCAGATGGTGTCAAAGATATGCCAATAACTTAAGCAGGAGCTTCCACTAAAATCTCTTGTAGTGCTTATTGCACTCTGTGAATCAAAGTGAAAGGGGCAGCCCCGGCTCTCTGGCTCTTTTATTCCACACAGAGCAGTTTAACCAAGTGCATCCCCCATGGAAAAGCCTGCACTCCACATGAATTTTTGCCTGTCCCAGGCATGAGCTACTCCTAAGCAAGTCAATTCAGTCTCACAGAAGCAAAATCATCATCACAAACACAGGAATTGCTTCCATCTGATCTCCCTTCCAGTGACAAAACCATAAAAAAAGGGTTTTCTCAAGTATTCCTCTGAGATCTTTCCAGCTCATCATGGCATTCAATGATCAAAATATAAATGATCTTCAGCATGATAACCGGCTCCTGCTTATGAACGTTGCCCAGAGATTTAAAACCACAGACAAGCCACACTAAGGCTTCTACCAGAAACCATCGATGCACTTGTTACACCACCGTCCATATTATTAAGCTTCTCTTTCCCAAAGTGGAGATTGGAATGCACACTGCAGATGAGATCATTTACTGACAGAAAACTAACACATAAGGTTTAAACACTGAAGTGGCATCTTCATGATGGTGTATCTGTTTTAATTAGCTTTACTTTTCATGTAGGGTAAATAAAACATTAAGGAGTCAGCCAGACAGAGACACCACAAACTGTTTTTCAAATAGCTCCATGAAATGAGCAAGAATAAAGCTTGAAGAGTGTTATATTTACCTCTGTAGCTCCCAGGGCACTTTTAAGAACACTGGGTCAGGTACACTGAGACACTGAGAAAATGTGCAATTTCTTTCCCACTGAGCTGTCAAGGCATTCATGCTGTGAATAGCTAACACCATTCTTTGACAACCAGGCAAATATTTCTATTTTCTGCCGTTCTAGGCGTGACGTATCTCCACGTTGCCTCAGTTGATTTAGTGCCAATTCAAGTCAAACTTTAAGATGCCTGAGCCAGTAACCGGACAAAATATTCCTGATGAAGCCTTGTCACAAACCTATAGACTGCTGCTTAATACATTTCCAAATAGTTAGATAGTAAAAAGGGCTGTGCAGCTGAAAAAGCTGCAGAGAAGCTGAACACACATTCACTGAACTGCCACAATGTTGGTTTAAGTAGCACATCCAAGTCAAATGTGCTGCTGCTTCTATTTATTGTTAACATTGCTTCAAAAAAACCTGCGTAAAATGATATAAGATGATGTTGCTCTCTGAAATCAGTTCTGTATTTCCCATCTTTCAAAAATACATGTATTTAGAGGAGCATAATTAATTACCAAGTCTACCTGGGCAAGGCCAAATGAACACATATAGCTCCTGGGGAGAGTTATCTATGAGTCATGCAGGACGGTATTGATGGGCCATTAACAGAAGATAGTCTGGAGGGACGGGGCACGGGAAACAGTGGTGCACAACAACATTTCATGTAGATGGTGATAGAATACATACTTTGGGCACATTTTACATTGTAACCTAGGACATAATCCACCCCTTATTCTATGACCATCTACATTATACCTAAATTAATACATTCTTACAGCTAGATAGATAAATATACACATATACAGAATGAAACCCTATACTCAGTTCTCACTTAAAATTAGGTCTCCCTGTGGTACACAACGGGTTTCCCCATCTTTCTGCATTACCCACCAAGTGGAACCAGGTCCTTGAGCAAAAACAATCCCACGGATGGGTCTGCCTTTGCTTGATGTGGGATTAATCCAAACAGTTTTTCCTAAGATGCCTTTCATGTGTACCACAGGGACTTTATCTCCATCCACTGTGTGCAAGGGTTCAGACTGGGCAGGACCAGCTCGATTGATTGACCCTCGAGTGTTGACCATCCAGGTGGCCTTTGCTAAGTTCAGTTCCCAATTTTTGAAAGTCCCCCCACCGAGCGCCTTCAGGGTAGTCTTAAGTAACCCATTGCACCGTTCAACTTTCCCGGCAGCTGGTGCATGATAAGGGATGTGATATATCCATTCAATGCCATGTTCTCTAGCCCAGGTGTTTATAAGGCCGTTCTTGAAATGGGTCCCATTGTCTGACTCGATTCTCTCAGGAGTGCCATGTCTCCACAAGACCTGCTTTTCAAGGCCTAAGATAGTATTCCGAGCAGTAGCATGAGGTACAGGGTAGGTCTCTAACCATCCAGTGGTGGCTTCCACCATAGTTAGCACATAGCGCTTGCCTTGGCGGGTTTGGGGAAGGGTGATGTAGTCAATCTGCCAGGCCTCCCCATACCTGTACTTCAACCATCGTCCACCGTACCACAGAGGCTTTACCCGCTTGGCCTGTTTGATTGCAGCGCAGGTCTCACAACTGTGAGACCTGTGAGATGTTGTCCCATAGTAAGGTCCACCCCTCGGGTCGACCGGGCCCATCGTAATGTTGCATCTCTCTCCCCTGATGACCAGACGCATCATGGGCCCAACGGGCTAAGAATACTTCTCCCTTGTGTTTGCCAGTCTAGATCCACCTGTGATACTTTCACCTTGGCGGCTTTGGTCCACCTCTCGTTGTTGTGATGCTCTTCATTAGCCTGACTCTTGGACACATGTGCGTCCACGTGTCGAACCTTAACGGGTCAGCTTCTCTACTCGGGCGGCGATGTCTTGCCAAATCTCAGCAGCCCAGATGGGTTTCCCTCTGCGCTGCCAATTGGCCTTTTTCCGCCAGCGGTTCAGCCATCCCCACAGAGCATTAGCTACCATCCACGAGTCGGTGTAGAGATAGAGTCTTTGGCCACTTCTCTCGTTCGGCAATATCTAAAGCTAGCTGGATGGCTTTAAGTTCCTGGCAATTTGACTTTGATCCACCTTGTCCTTCAGTAGCTTGTGCAACTCGTCGTGTGGGGCTCCATACTGCAGCTTTCCATTTCCGGTTAGCGCCTACAATTCGGCAGGAACCGTCAGTGAAAAGGGCATATTGTCTTTCAGTCTCCGGTAGCTCGTTATACGGTGGGGCTTCCTCGGCACGTGTCACTTGTTCTTCCTCTTCTTCAAAAGATAATCCAAAAGTCTCACCTTCAGGCCAGTTAGTTATAATTTCTAGAATCCCAGGGCGATTCGGGTTTCCAATACGGGCGCGCTGTGTGATGAGGGCAATCCATTTGCTCCATGTGGTGTCAGTGGCATGATGCGTGGAAGGAACCTTTCCCTTGAACATCCATCCCAGCACTGGTAGTCGAGGTGCCAAAAGCAGCTGCGTTTCAGTGCCAATTACTTCTGAGGCAGCTTGAAGTCCTTCATAGGCGGCTAAGATTTCCTTCTCTGTGGGAGTGTAGTTGGCTTCAGATCCTCTGTAGCTTCGGCTCCAGAATCCCAGTGGTCGGCCCGAGTCTCCCCAGGCAACCTTCTGCCAAAGACTCCAAGACAGGCCATTGTTCCCGCTTGCTGAGTAGAGCACGTTCTTCACTTCTGGTCCCGTCCTCACTGGGCCACGGGCTACCGCATGAGCGATCTCCTGCTTGATCTGGGCAAAGGCTTGCTTGCTGTTCAGGGCCCCAGTGGAAATCGTTCTTCTTGCTTTGCGGGTGACCAGGTAGAGAGGGCCTCACAATCTGGCTGTACTCAGGAATGTGCATCCTCCAGAAACCTATGGCGCCTAGGAAAGCTTGTGTCTCCTTCTTGCTGGTCGGTGGGGACATGGCGATGATCTTATTGATGACCTCAGTGGGATCTGCCGGCCGTCCATCTTGCCACTTTACTCCCAGGAACTGGATTTCTTGGCCGGTCCTTCATCTTTACTTCGCTTAATGGCAAAACCAGCTTTCAGCAGAATCTGGATGATCTTTTCTCCTTTCTCTCAAAGACTTCCCCTGCTGTGTTCCCCCATACAATGATGTCATCATGTACTGTAAATGTTCAGGAGCATCAACCTTTTTCCAGTGCAGTCTGGATCAGTCCCATGGCAGATGGTGGGGCTTGTGTTCCACCCCTGGGGCAGTCGGTTCCAGGTGTACTGTACGCCCTTCCAGTGAGGCAAACTGGGCCCTGCACTCTGCTGCCAAAGGAATGGAGAGAGAAGGCATGGCAATATCATGGTCGCATACCACTTTGCTGCCTTGGACTCTAGCTCGTGACTGAAGCTCTAACATGTCTGGCCAGCAGCACTTAGTGGTGGGGTGACTTCATTCAGAGCAACGGTAAGCCACAGTCGTCTCCATTCTCCCCACTGGACTTACTCACTGGCCATATAGGGCTGTTGAAAGGTGAACGAGCCTTGCTGACCACCCCTTGGCTCTCCATTTCCGAATCATCATCTCATGGATAGGAGTCACAGAGTCTCTGTCGGTGCGGTATTGCCGTCGGTGTACTGTTGTTGTGGCGATTGGTACCTGTTGTTCTTCACTCTTAGTAGTCCCACAGCAAGGAGTCATCTGAGAGACCAGGCAAGGTACTCAGTTGTCTGATGTCTTCTGTCTTACAGCAGCTATCCCAAAAGCCCAGCGATATTCCTTTTGGATCTTTGAAGTATCCATTTCTGAGGTAGTCTATGCCAAGGATGCATGGGGCCTCTGGGCCAGTCACGATGGGGTGTTTTTGCCATCCATTCCCGGTTAAACCTCACTTCGGCCTCCAATACAGTCAGCTGCTGGGACCCTCCTGTCACTCCAGAAATAGAAATGGATTCTGTTCCTACATACCTTGATGGCATCAGGGTACATTGGGCATCAGTGTCAACCAAAGCCGTATATTGTGTGGGTCAGATGTGCCAGGCCATCGGATCCACACAGTCCAATAGATCCGATTGTCCCTTTCCTCTACCTGGCTAGAGGCAGGGCCCCCCTATTCCTGGTCATGGTACACGTTGCTTTCTTCCTGTAAATATTGTTCCTGAGGTCCCTTCAAGTGGATCAGTCATATCATTCTTCTTATACTGTCTGGGGTTCTGTGCCTTTGAGACTGGAGCCAGTGTTGGCTCTAGATGAGCTCTTCGTGGTAGGTGTCTCTCTCTTCAGTTTCACTACCCGGGCTGCTAAGGAGGAGGTGGGTTTTCCATCCCAATTCCTCATGTCTTCTCCATGTTCCCGAAGAAAAGACCAGAGGTTACCCCGTGGAGTGTATCCTCTCTCCCTGGCTGGTGGGTACCTGCTCCTAATGGCAGAGACTCTTGTTGGTTCTGGCGAGATGTGGGTAAATTTCTTCTCCTTAAGTTCCTTTTTTAGTTTCTGATGGCCCTCTTCAATCAAGCTCCGGACTTGCTCAGCCAGCCTTGTTTCCACGGATGAGACATGGGTACGAAATGGGGCGGTGACAGTATCCCGTAAATTCTTAGTTTTATTGACCAAGACGCCCACCTTGTCCTCACCTTCCCTCCATTGCAGCGTTGCCAGGTACGGGAAGTACATCTCTGGTCCAAGCCGTGCAAATCTCAACCACATCTGCGATGTGCACTGGACATCATCTGGGCTTTTAGGAAATCTCTCGTCTTCTGAGAAAATGATCTCCAGCACAGCCAATTCCCCTCAGGCAATCGGGTACCTTGTTCCATGTGCTCCATTTTCCTTGGTGCACCTGGAGGTCTTCTTTACAAAGGTATCTGTCCCTCACACTTGTTAGCAGTCGCCGCCAGAGGCTGAGAGTTTGTTGGGTTCTCCCGATCCCCTGGTCAATGACCACATCCCGAGACAGCGATCCCAGTTGCCTGGCCCACTTCCATCCAGAATGGTGTCATTGGCTGCAGCGTCCCAGATGCGGAGCAGCCAGGTTAGGATGGACTCGTTGTCTGGCGGTTGAATTCCCTCCGCAGGTCACGCAGTTCACCCAGGGATAGAGAGCGGGTGATGATCTCTGGCTCTGTCTCTTCTGCTGGGTGCGAAGGTCCTGCCACATCCTCATCAGTCATTATGCGGACTGATTTGCTCTTTGATTTCTTCTTCTGAACAGGGGCAACTGCCACTGGTTTAGGTTGTTCTGCTTCGGTGACAGTTTGTGTGGAGATGCTGATGGCACTTTTGCTTTCTTTCTCCTCTGTGGACAGCTTGTGTAGACACTGACACTGTTGCTTTGTTTTGGTTCCTTTCTCCTCTGTGATGGTCTGAGTAGATGCAGAAAAACTGTTGCTTTGTTTTTGGTTCCTTTCTCTTCTGTGATGGTCTGAGTAGATGCAGAACTGTTGCCTTGTTTTTGGTTTCTTTCTCTTCTGTGACAGTCTGCATAGATGCGGTTCCTGTTTCCTCTACGACAGTTCGTGTAGACACGGATGCCGTTGTTTTGCATTTGTTTCTTTTTCCCTCCTCCTCAAGGAGACGCTGCACCACCCCCATGTAGTGTTTGATTTCTAAACATGGTAGCAGGCCGTGCAGAGAAGGGCAAAGCAGAACTAACAACAATATATGCTGTCCTTGGCACCTAGAGAGAACTCAATACTTTTGAAAACTGCTGTGCCATACCTAAAAGACTGGAAAAAATCATTCTTTACCCCTCCCCACAGGGGCTGGGTGCGATTATTGAGAGCCCCAGATGTAGCATTCTGGACCAGGACAAGAACACAAAATAGAGTATATATTCCGAATGATGCTCATTGCCTCAGAGGTTATCATACAATAAACATAATAGACCAATACAGCAATTCTGGTACCATACCCTGGTCTACACATGAGCATTAAGACCGGCAAATACTGCCCCATGTGTGGGAAAATGTAGAGAGCTAGGTATAAGATATATGAAAGCATGTTGAGCATCATAGCGGACAGCTGTTTCTTTTTCCTCACTACAAATTGTAATTCTGACTTTTCTCAGTACCTTCCTGCCCCACGTTGGGCCCAAAATATATGTGCTGGCTTGAAGGCAAAACCAGCGAGAGACTCCAAGTCAGAAAAAACAATTTAATAGGAGAGGAAAAAAAAAGTAAATAAAATAAAACACATGCAATGGTACAAAAGATCACTGACAGAGTCAGAATACAACCTGAAACCGTGGTGGTGGCAGTCCAGATGAAGTGGTCTTGTTGAAGCAGTGTTCTTGCAGAAAGGTCTGGTAGCTCTTGTCCTCTGGGAATCCAGTGGGTAAGGCTGCCTGTGCTGTCCCAAGGCCCCGATTATATCCAGGTGGGAATGCTTGGCTCCTCCCCCTGGGCGGAGCATCTCACAATGGACTGATATCATTTTATCAGTTTTGCAATGGGTCCTTGATTGCCTATTAAACAGAGATAGCTCCTGGGGAGAGTTATCTATGAGTCATGCAGGACGGTATTGATGGGCCATTAACAGAAGATAGTCTGGAGGGACGGGGCACGGGAAACAGTGGTGCACAACAACATTTCATGTAGATGGTGATAGAATACATACTTTGGGCACATTTTACATTGTAACCTAGGAACATCCTATTCAAGTGATAGTAGCATACAGATACTATAAACGTTATTTTTTCTTAATAGTTTAAAAATATAAATATCTAATTACATTTCACTTGCACCTACTGACCAGAAGTTTTCACTTCTGATACCAAGAAAGAGGAAGGCAGAATGAAAGGAATAATTTTTCAGTGGGGACAGATCTTGTGGAAAATGCTCCGAAACCACTGGATCAGTTCTTCACAGTTTTGGGTTTTGTTTGTGGGATAAGAATAAGCAAGTAGTAATAATGGTTCAGTATGGGAATACTCAAATACAAAACAAAATAAACTATTGAGAGTGCAGACTTTGTGCCAAGAGTTTAAAGCACTTTTGAGACTGGATTCCATCCTTTAAGCCACGCTGCATTACACAGTGTTTCCTTACCCAGAGCCTCTATTTCCAGCAGGATTTGGTTTAGTGTTTTAACTCCCATATTTACAATCTACAGAGAATCAAAATGCACATGAAGTGACTAAGGGCTGAGCAGTACTTACCGATGCTGGCATAACCAGGCGTGGACGGATCTCCCCCGCTGTTCAAGGAGACAATAAAAGCTTTATCAGCGAGGTCTGCAGTCTTTGGTAAGTCACAAGGATCAGTGTAAAGGAGAACACCACCAAACCCTGCATCTTCCAGCAGAGAAAGCTGAGGGAACAAAGCAGCACAGGTGACCATTAACAACAACAGTGGCAGAACACATCATTATGTTTTTAATTACTGCTGAGATAGAGGCTTTCCCACGCACCACGTTCTCACCACAGATCGCTCTGTACCAAGCTGCACCGCCAAAGTGCTCACAGCAACTTAAGAGGTCTTCCCATGACATAAACACCACCCTGAAAATGCCTCAGTTTTGAAAATAATATCACTAAAACACCTTGAGTTGACCTTCCCTATTTTCCATGATATTAGCTGTAAGATGTTCTTGCTTAGTTTACCTCTTCAAGGGCACAGCACGTACTGAATGTTTGCCTGCACTGGCATCAGCCTTCCACAGGATTTCTGGACACAGTTACTCTTCAGTCAAGAGAGAAAACAGGAGTTCACAAAACATTAAAAAAAAAAATAAAATTAAAAACTTCTGTCTGTCTTACAGAAATGTTTGGATCTGCCCCCTGTCAGACAAACAGCTTTTATTTTCTCTCATTAGAACATCAAAGCTTGAGTTTCCAAAAATCCACCGATCTGGGCCAGAACATCCGGCAAACTTCCCCAAAGTCCAGGACAAAAGCATCCAATTACCACAGCCTCCAGCAGCGTTTCTGATTGGAAAGCATCAGGTTTTTTCTTTCATAGAGAACTGAAAAATAAGGGGATTTCATTCCAAAACAGACAAAATCAAAGGGCGATGTGGCAAATACTCCCATGAAATGGGATGACCTTTCAGCATAATGCTCTGCATATTTGGAATTGACTGAAGACTACTCACTGATACAAAGCTATATTAATTTTTCAGACAGAAAGTAATTCGGGTATTTAAGGATTATCTTATTCACTTATTCACTGAGCTGCTCTGCTGATGACTTTCTAAATGGTCTGAAGAATGACTGCAGGTATACGATGTTCCTACACAACTCTGATTTCACAGGAACTTGAGAACTTTTTACAAAGCCTCTGTTTCTCTGTTCAATTGTCCTCCTCCGTCTATATTTTAGAACCTTCATTTTTTTTTTTTCCTGTGTATGTATATAATTTTCAATTTATCCCCTAGCTGCTGGTATTAAGGAATGTTTATGCACAGTTCTTTGTGGCTTTACAAGTATGTAAATTACATGAATATATGGCATTCAGTTTGAGCCTCATAAGCATTTGGTGTTCAGTTCTGCTTTACTCAACAGCTAAGACAGAAAAAATATAAAAATAGCAGCCTACTATTTGCAATATTATAAAAATAGCAAACTTCTATTTGCCATTTCTGTAAGTAAATATATCCAATATTGTGATTTGCTAAGACTTTAACACTCATCTGAATTCAGACAGGCAGATGCAAGTTGAACCTGTTACTTGATCCTGCCTATCTTACTCAAACAAGCAATCCACAGATGAAAAGAGAAGTCTTTGAGAGAACCCTACTCAGAAGAATAGGAGAGCGAGACAAGGTGATTAGCTCAGATGCTTTAAAAAAAATTACAGACCTCAAATGTAATGCAGGAATAGGGATTTCCCAAATGGTAGGTTCAGTTATTATTCTTTTGTTCTGTTTTCAATTCAGACAGGATTTGATTGCACAAAAAATAGGGTGGGAGAACTAGGGACACATCATAGCTAAATCATGTAACAGGAAGGATTTAAAATAACAATTTTCCTGCCTCCATATCCAGTATCTTTTTTATTAATCCCTGGTTTATTTAGTAGCACACAAAACAGGAAATACAGATGCTCTTCTTTTTTATTTTAATGAGAGTTTTAAAAAACTTTGTACTTAAAAAAAATCACTATTAAATCCCTCAGTTTCAGTGAGAGAAAGTAACTACACATCTGTTATTTACAAAGTGCAGCAACCACTGCTGCCATGGCTACAATCTCTAGTGAGGAGTTGTGTCATACATGTGAAATTACAAAACAGCTTTCAGATTTCAGCTATAATTGCTGCTTTTTAACTTTACAACAGTGACAGCACAACTATATCAACAAAAAATGTGCATTGTTGATTCCATTTTCATCTTAAATTTGCCAACCCTTTACCAGCCATAAATTGTCCGAGCACAAAGAAGCCAAAGAAGGTACTGCGTATTTTTTTACAAGACAGAAGATTGTAGATTAATTCCTTCAGGTAAACCAGGGCACATCTATTCAAATGAATAGATTATTTTAGATTGCAAATCCATACAACACCAAAATCTGTTCCTTATGATTTTGGATGTATGCATTGTTCCTCTCCCAAAGCCATAAACATCTCAGAACAAACTGGAAACAGCAGAACCCTTAAAAACAGATGCCAGTGCCCGCTGTTAACCCTTTAGTTATTTATGGCTGCTTAAGTCCTCAGTTTTTAGAGTTACCTTAAAAAAATGTGACTGTTTCAATTCAGTATATTAAATCACCCCATAAAACATTCTGGACTCAATTTAATCTAATATGAGACACTTGCTGCTTTATCAAAGGCTCTGTCGTGTACCTGGGGACAGATTAGCCTTGTAAACTCTATACACCACCAGGCACCATTAAATTGCCTTTTAAAGATGATATGGCTGAAGCAGTGAAAAGATGGATTGCAACAGTCTAGAGAACTTAGTTCGGCTCTAAGGGGAAAACTCAAAGCTGCTTCTCTGTTTTAACTGCACCATCTCTGATGTGGCAGAGGAAACATTTACCACTGACACACAGGTAACATAGACCAGGTCTCTGCTCCACATTTCAGGCAAGCTTTACTGTGGGACTTTGGCTACTGGCAGGTATTGGGTCCAAAATAAGCAAGTTAAGCTTGACTATTGGCTGAGGAAAAAGAAAAGAAGCAACAAGAAACAAGGGCCACTACCTTTCACAGGTGGCTTTAAGGTGTTTTAGCTCACCTGAGGCCAGTGTGCACCTGAATGAACACTTAATTGGGGGTCACATTAATGATCTGAACACAGAGCAAACCTACCAAAGAGAACAGTCTGAAGCCTCTGTGAATCTCCAGCATGATGCATAAGAGCTGCCCATCAATGACTGGTGATAAGCAGGGAAGCAATGCAGCAGGTTCTGGCCTCGAGCTCTGTTTGTTCTCTTCCACCTGAGTGCAAAGTCTGACTCTCTGAGGAGCTTTTCCCCAGGTCTCTTCTTCTCAGCTGAGACCACCCTTGCACCTTGTAAGCACCAAACAGCACAAAAACAACCAGGTAATCAGCCTTCATTATTTTCCAGGAACTACACTGGACTGGTTACCTGCTAACCCCAGGGGCTCAGAAAATTAAAAACATGCACACTGAGGCATGGAGCTGTTCCAGCAGTACCCTCGCTGTCCAGCTGAAAATGAAGTGTGACTGAAGCAGCACTACTCTGATGTTCTGTCCATGGGAGTCACATCTGGGGCTGAGTTTAAGCTGCCACTTCATGGGCAGAGAGCAGAAATCACATCACACTTTGGTCTCACCTGGATTACAGCAACTACAAGTGCAGAGACAGCTAAGGAAGGGTTTCCTACACTATTCTCTCACTGCAACTGAACAGCTTAGATCCTGTTTCCAGAACCTCTGATCCAGAAAAACCCTAATGTTTAAAGGTAATGAAATAAGCATGGCATATTTTCCCTCCCTTTCGTTGATTCCCAGCAATGGTTCTGCTTACAAATAATTCAGAAAGCAGCAATGCAAGATCAACCAACAAGGGGCATCACAACACAGTATATTGCTAACAGTGATGGTTAACAACGCTTATGAATGCAGCAGGGAAAAAAAGAAAAGAATATGATGCAAGTAACTGTGGATTATATCAACTTACTAACTGCATATTAAAATAGCTTCTCATTATTAGCAGTTCTCCTCACCATATTTGCAAGCGGTTCCAAAATACGGACAAGCCCTCTGAGAACCCCCTGTACAGACAGTTCTCCCCCTCGTGATGTTTACAGCATCAGCAGTGCAGTTTGTGCTTTATGAAGTACAACACCAGCCCTGTTACTGACAAATATTGCCTAAGTGCACTTTCTAAGCTTGTCCATTTATGTGTCCTGATCCACAGAAATAACTGAGCCACTGATTAGTTGGCACAGAAGACTTAT
Source organism: Hirundo rustica (assembly GCF_015227805.2). Lineage (NCBI taxonomy): Eukaryota > Metazoa > Chordata > Aves > Passeriformes > Hirundinidae > Hirundo > Hirundo rustica. The sequence goes on from NC_053459.1 coordinate 20,232,484, forward strand.
TTCACAGGAGGAAGTATCTCGGTATATTCCCTGCAAGTTTAATGAAAATGGGATACTGAGCAGACAAGAGGCAGGTGATGTTAACGCACGACTGAGAAGGCATTTATAAAAACTGAAGAGCTTAATCCTTAATGGAAGGGGGAAAACACATGGAAGAAATCAAGAGATAGAGTGACAGATGTAAAGGAATACAGAAACTTGCCCACAGATGAGACACCACAAAATCCAGCCTCAAGAAACAGAGCTATGAAACACCTGCTCACTAATCCATGGAACAACCTGTTCTTTTAGTGACTGATACATTATTTAAGATAAAGCAGTTCAGTACAAGATACATTGGCTTACAATTCTATATAGCAAGGGACTTTGCCATCATGGAAGGTTCCATTCTTACTCCAAACAAGTAGCACTAACAGTGTGTCTGGAAAACTTGATTTAAAATGCAGCAACTTCCAAACACATTCCACCACTTGTAGAGAGATTTTCAAATCAAATTTAACGCTGGAAAAAAAAGTGATCCAGATCTCTTAATTTTACCACAGGTTCCATGACTGTTACTAGAGTCAATATAAATCCAGTGGCATTTTCTTATGTGATCTAATTCTGCTTTCAGCTCTATTACATAAGATTTCAGACTTTCAACCCTTAGATAACAGTAAACAAAACAATATTAATCCGCTGCACAACAGTACTTAAGAGTTCTCTTCTATCTTGTTATTTATCATGTACTATGCCAGTGTATTTTACAAGTCTACCTTTCAAAAGTACACCTTGATGTCTGAAGTCAAAAGTGCCTAAAAATGTAGTTCTCATCATCAGAAGTCATTTATCCGAATGGATTTCACACTACTGAAAGTTCATCCTCACTCCTGTACACAAATAATCATATTAATAGATAACATCAGGCTGCTCATTGAAACTTCTCTCAGGTTTCTGAAGGCTTTTCTGTATCAAAAATATGTCTGTGTCTGGCAAAGTAACAGAACACTAAATAAAGAGATAGAACATTCTTTAGCTACAAGCACTTACAGAGTCTTAAGGACATTTTTTTAACACTTAAAAAGGCAGTTTACACTACTTAAATCTCCTTAAATCTGCACACAAAATTGCAAAAATCGTATTTTACACAATGACTGCCTTAGTGTTAATGACATCACAGTTCATTAGACAACAAAGGCCTTCAAGTGTCAGCTACTGACAGCAAAGTTAATTTGGGATCATGTTATTATTCTAACATACAACCTCCTCCATGTACCTTTAGGCCAAAACTCTTCCTCTTCCTAAAGGCAGATTCACAATCTCACTGTTACTACAAGTCCACTCGGTGTTAACAAAGCAAAACATGGACACCTCGTAAAATAAGAAACAATATCCTGTTTGTATGTTATCTCTATCTAATCGTGATCCCCTATTCTCCGTCCCTTCCAGGTAAATCTCACAAAAATGCATGCAGAAATTTATATTCAAAGCCATCATACATATGGAGCGTGGAAACAAAAAAGAAAGAAAAACTAATCAGTAAAAAAAAAAAAATAAACCCTGTATATCAAAAAACCCACAAAAAAATATATGTACCTAATACATATTACTCGTAGTAAAATCAAATATAATTTTTTTTTTTAAAAAAGCTCCTATTGTCATTATACTTCAGTGCAATGATCAGCATTAATTAGACAAATAACAGTAATCCGTTTTTACCTGCTGCATTTTTCAATTCATAGTGCAATGTGCAAAAGACATGGTTCATTAATCTGAGACACAGCTTTACTGGACAGGTTAAGAGTTATTAATTATTCTTTTCTACTGAAGTCCCAATTAAAATCATGATGCTCTGAAAGGATCTTCCATCTCATTTGACTAACTGGCAGTATGTAAAATTATGAAGCAAGAGCAAAGGTGCATTTAAAGTAAATGTTGGAAGATCTCACTGACACAACATCTTTTTATTTCCGTAGCAGATTGTGTAGAAAAGTAAGATTTAGATGCTGTGGATCAGATCAGATGCTGCCATCCTCTCAATTACCTATTATAATACAGAGCATCTGGAAGTGGTTGGGTAACGCAAACAAAACTCAAGGTGGAAAAAACCCACTTAAGTACACATATCTTCATTTATATACCACTCTTTTAAATTCTTAGCAAGTTTTTAACAAAGAAACCTTTGGTTTCACCTCATATTTTTAATACTGCACTTGATGTTTAATAATGCTCCAGGATTCCCCATCACAAAGATCGATGTTCAAAGGAATTTGGTGGCAAGACTCTGAAGAGCTTTTGGCTTTTGCTGATCGACCCTCAAGGTGCTGTGCCAAGGCTGTAAAAGGGATGGAGGATGCAGCCAGTTTAATGGGAACCATGAAAAGAAACACACCTTTCCTTACCTGAGGAATGGCATCGTTGTTGTATGGAACAAACAGGGCTGGGAAAGGGATTAAGCTGCGTAAAACTTCAAACAGCTATAAATGTATACACGGTGGTCTCATAAATGACAGGCTATTGCCATAAAGGTCTTAGAAGGGGGAAAACATATTGCAGTGGAATTTATCAAACTATTCCTGCCATAGAGTGACATATATAGGAACAATACAAAATCAAAGAGCTGCTCTGTACCATGGCAAGACCTTAAGAATTTGATATAGTGACTACCAGACAAATGATAACATCAAGTGCACTTATTAGTGGAAAGAATCTGACAAGCATATCTAAGATTTTTTAAGAGATTTTCTGCAATCACTTTCCAAACTCTAATTGGCTTTCACAATTTTCAATTTTTTCCCCTTTTTAAAAAATATCTAGAAAGCTATTTCTAGGGAAGAGAGAGTCTCCTTGTAGTTCTTGGATGTCCTACAGAATGCGGGAAGAAAAGCAGAAGGGAAAGGTAAGAAACTTCAGGATGTTAGTCACAAAAATCTCCCTTTGATCGATGGAGCTGCATGGCAGTGATGAGTAAGAGTTACTTAGTACATCAGTTTACAATCCATTGCACTTTTAAGTATATTTCTCTGTCAGATAAGTGCTATCCAAGGACAGTAAATCTCTAAATGAGCACTGGCCACAAGCTTGTTGTGTGCTGGTTTGACTGGAAATCCACACACTGACCTCTGGACAGCTGTGGCAGTTGAGGAAAAACCTTTGGAGCCTTTTCCCCCCCACTCTCTCTAAAGCAAAAATCATCTTGGTTTAATTCTGTAATCCTCACACAGAAAAAAATTTAGCATCCTGCTCCTACATGTGGTATTAAGCTTATCAAGAACTGAATGTTCTGTCCCACACTTTTTCCTGTTTGCTGCCTGCTCATCTTCTACACAGTTTTATCAAAGAAAAGTAATTTGTTACACATGAGCAGTTTTTAAAAATGGAATTTTTCACAATAGGATATTTGGACAATTAAACATAAGCCAGATATACTGCCAGTTCCCTGTACTAGATTTCAGCAACTTTTAATACAAATTGAGTGCATATTTTATTGCCAGATCTTGCTTACCACTGCTAAGAAATTCACAATGTTCAATCTAATTAAAAATGAAATTGAACTACAATTCCCTGGAAACAAGGGCTGATTGGACTCAATAAGCTTTACTTAATTTATTTCAGAAACAAAATATTTAAATTGCTTACAGTCCAGAAAAAAAAAGCCTCATTATTTGATGAGTATATAATACAAAGCTTTTCATATTGCTTTTGCATTCCTACACCTTCAGGAAATACTACTCACTTCTAAATACGCATGTAGAGGAACACTGTGTGCATAATAAGTATCATTAAATATTCAGTAAACATTAAAAAGGAACAGGCTGGATGAACGTCCAGATGAGCAACCTCCAGAAAGCCAATAGCATTTCCCTGTTCACACTGAAGCTGTTGTTTCTGATTATGTTTATGGTTATTCCAGTCTATGTTTAGACTCTATTACAGAGAGAATAAAGCTGAAGATCCATCATACAAAAAACAATTACACAAAGATATAATTATAATCTTGCTAAATCATCAAGAATAAAGCGATTAGACCCTTTGTTGGATTTTATGCATTCTACCCAACTTTTAATCCAAAACCCACTGAAACTGCCAAGAGAGTCACAGACCAGAGTCAAATCTGCCAATGTCCCCTTTCCTTCTTTTTTCTTGTTTACTTGTTTTCCTACCACTAGGAAAATTAAGTAAGATCAGCAGATCTGATTTTCAAGCACAATTCCCAGCACAGGGCACTTCTGACCCAGAAAGCTGAGGTGTCAGGCTCCCCTCATCCTTCTGCAGGACACAAAAACCACAGCACCATCCCAGCTCCACTGCGCCAGCAGCCACTCTGCTCACCACAAACATTTGGGGAACCTACTCCCAACCTCGGGGGGCTTTTCGACTCTCTGCTGTCTTTTTCTTCTCACTCTTGACGCCAGCAGCAAGCTCCCAGGCAGGAGAACCCCCAGTCACAGTATCACAGAATGGTTTGGGTTGGGAGGGGCCTTCGAGCTCATCTCATTCCAAAGCCCCCCGAAATATCAGCAATAAAAAGGGAGAAGATGAGCAGAGAGCAAGGGAAATGCCTGCTTTGTATAAACACCCCTGACTGTGCCTCATATGCAGTGTAAACTCATAACCTTTGATTCTCACTGTGGTCTTTTTTTTTAACTAAAATGTAAATATCCTTGGGGTACCTGGAATACATATTTTCCAGTACCAACACTGGAAGTTAGCAGTGCTGAAATGAAAACAGCCCAAGCCATCCTCCTATCTCCAAGACAAAAGTAAGATTATGACTTTTCTAGCTCCAAGAGTGCAGCTGTTGCATGGGCTCCACCAAGGTGTCAGCAGATGCCCTCAAAAAGCACAGCAATCAGTCAGAGATTTGCAATTAAGGCACATTTGCTGCCCAGAGTAATTTCATGTCAACTGTTAGGTGGTTAGCTGCCTTCACTGGACCTGTGCAAAATCAGTACCTGTTCACTTATCTTATCATTCTCACAATTCTTATCGAATTACCAGCATTGGAAAATTCTAGTCTTTTGGTTTTTTGTTAAGTTCAAAACAAAGTACAAAATACTCCGTGCTCAACTCTTCCCTGGTCTATTATGCTGCATCCAGGTTTCATGCTTTTAAAATAATGCCTTGAATGTAATATAACAGTCTCTTTTAAAACTGCATAACATTGTTATATATTTTTAAATTTACATTTTATATAATTTTATGTTTCCAAGTAGAACATATAATGATATAGTGTGCTACACATAAGCCTCAGGCATATCTATATACCAACTAGGAAAACTGAATATTATTAATTGGTTAATTAATATTTTAGCTTCATTTATGGAAAAGAGCAGTGTTTAACTACTTGGTTAGCATGCCTTTAAGTAAATCAATACTCAGAATGAACTTATTTATCTTCCTTATTAGAAAAACAGCCACAAACCAGGAGTGATAAAAGAAATGATCGTAAAGAATGTGCCCCAGTGCATAAAGTCATTTCAAGAACTATAAATATTAAAGAAGTTATTACAAACCTTAGCAATAAAAGTTTTTTATACATCAACAGTACTGATTTCTGCTCCTAAGCTCCCCTAGAAATTCCAAAATTAAAAATTAGGTTAATCTTGATTTTGTTTCCTCACTGGCATTTCAGAAACTAGAATTTTTTCCAGAAGAACTTATTCATGAACTGTGCTGCTCAGGACATATCATGAGTGCATCTTTCATACTGAACATCAAGGTTTAAAGTGGAATATGTAATAAACTGAAGCACCACTTAATGGACGACTCTGGTACAGCAAAACTGCAGGCAATCTACACAAAAGATACACCAACTGAAAAAGCCAACATGTGCAGCTTTTGTGTCTTCCTAGGGCCTTTCTTTTTCACTGCTTTCCACTCAGCACATCAGTAAAACAGAGCTCTGCCTCCTCCTGTGACCTACTAAATAGCCCATTTCACCAAAATGAAATAGTAGAAAGAGCTACATGAAGGAGGTCCAAGGTTGAAGCACTTGATGAGAACAGGGAAGGCAGCTGGATTAGTTTGGCAGTCACAAAGCACTACAAAGTCATTCATTCACCAGCAGTTAGGGGAAAAGAAAAAAAAAAAAAAGAAAAATCCAAACCAACAACCCCCAGCTCCTCTTCAGTAACGCCAGTCTACAATTAGTTCCAGAACATCAATCCAAAATTATGTCCTTCCCCTGTCTTAAAAAATAGAGTGAAAAATATAAAATGTGAAAAATAGGTCCAACTTTCTGTCACTAAGCTTTTTTTCATGCAGGGATTAGGAAAGGAAGCCCACAATACAAAACAAGGTCACACCAAGGGTGGTTAAGAAAGATGTGGTAGTAAAACCCTTGCTCTGTCACTCTTCTCAACTAGGTCATTGACAGCACATTACTTTTGTCTTTCTCTGACAATTTTTTGGGGAAGGAAATACCAAAAGAAAATAACTTTTGAAGCCTTGTACATTAAAAACACAGTTCCCTCCAATGGGCCCACTGAAAAGATTTAGCACCACTTACAGCTCCTAGAACTCCACTAAACTTTCTAAATGACAAACAGAATGTTGCAGTTGTAAGATGAATGAAAAAGAAATACAATAAAGCTCATGATCAATCAACATCTGTTACACCACTGTAACTCCTAAGACAGAACTTGCAGAAAAAGTCTTTAAAGAATACACAACTTCACTCTGGGGGAACAGAAAAAAAACCTGAAAACCAACACAAAAGCGAACAAATGCCAAACCAAAAGCCTCCATCCTAAAAACCCAAATAAAAGCTCCATCTCAACATGAAGTTACACTACAGGACCATGTAATGAATGAATGGTGTGACACAGAATGAAGATGACACTCACAGGCCCTTGTGTTTAGCTCAGGAGAGAAATGTATAGAAAACCAGGGAATATTTACAAGTCCAGAATAAGCATTTTCTCTTGCAATAGGTTTGCAAAAGAGAAGGAAAAAAAAAAACCACAAACAGAAATTTCTCAGCCATGAATTTCTTCTCTTTGCAAAGTGACTTCCAACTAAAAAGGTGAAAAAGAAGACAGTTCAGTGTTACAGGGCAAGCTTTTGCATCGCTTATTAACGGAAAATGCATCTCTAGCCATTCTGTCTAGAAAATTGGTAGTTACTGAAATCCTCGAGCCTAAGCCTGCATTTAACTTTACACAAACACCCTCAATGTCAATAAACCTTGATTGGTAAGAAACTCAAAGTCAAGCTTTCTGACCTTTATTTCTTGATCTCCTCTCTTAAGTTACAAGTGATCAGATGAGAGGAAACTGCCTCAAATTGCATCAGGGAAGTTTCAATTAGATATAAGGAAAAAAATTTTCACCAAAGGTGTCATCAGGCATTGGAAAAGGCTGCCCAGAAGTGGTGGAGTCACCATCCCTGGAGGGATTTAAAAGACATGTGGATGTGGCACTTGGGGACACGGTTTAGTGAGGTGTTTGACCAACAGAACTCAAGGATCTTGAAGGTCTTTTCCCACCTAAATGATTCTGTCATTCACTGTGTACGAACCTAATTCTCTCGGGGGATGGAAAAATAATATACACATAATTGTTACAATTCCTTGATAGTAAATGCTAAAGATTAATCCTAAAATACACAAAGTACATAAAGATAGTTAATTGTACAAATAGACACAATTTAAATAGAGAAACTAATTAATATTCATCTTTCCAACAAGGGCCTGCACAGTTCTGTTAAGATACTTAGAGCAGGATGACAGGAGTTTAAAATCAATTTTACCTTCTTGAGTTTTTGCCAGCATCTATGAAACTGTCCATTCACACAAGATTTGTGAGGAGAAGGATCTGTTCACATGCCATTCCATGAAGATACTGAGTTGAAGAGGCAGCTCTGACAGTAAAACCCTCCTCTGACACACATCAACTCTTTGCTCCCAATAAGATAATCCTTGATTATTAGAAAAAAACTTAAGATTTTGAAGGCTCTCTTAGAAATAATTAGAATATATTAATTTCATCTCACAGTCATTGATGTAAAGTTCCAGGTTTACCATTTAAGATCTTTTCTGGAACAAAATAACAGAGATTTCCTAGAAAACACTCTTTTGGAGGGGCATTGTTATATGTTGGATTGAGGCTTTTTTCCTCTTCAAGCTTAATTAAAGAACAGGATTATAGCAAAGACATTTTTTTTCCCTATCATTTACAAACATCTTCAGAGGCTAAACAAATCATCATGCAACACACCTTGGCCATGAGACACCAACCAGCTGTTTATTAATCTTGAGATCAAGGGGGAAAAAAAAGTCTCTTTCTATTACCCTTAAAGTGTTAAGATTAATGTTTAGCATGCAGGTGAATTGCAGAATTGCATCAGTTACTCTGGGCTGTTCAGATTTAGACTGAAGCTGGAATATTTTGTGTATCTTTCTTTTTTTTTTTTTTCTTTCCATCTCATAATAAATGGCAAAGCACTAGCAGAGATATTATATACCTGCTTTCCAGTGTCCAATTCTATATCAAGAAATGTTTAAGTATCTACATAGAGGAGCTCATCACCAAAAGCTATTGCAGAGATAAACAGACTCAGAACTGAAATACCCCATTTCACAGAACAGTCATGATTATAATTAAATTGCTCCAGACATATCCACCACTTCAGGGAGTCAAGACACCTCTGACTGCCATTTCCAGAAGAGGGATACCAAGGGAAAAAATATTACTTCCTGCTTGCTTTGCAACCCATCCTCTTCCCCTGAGCACAAGCCGTGCCAAGGAAGGATATCAGGCTGACAGAGGGCATTTCTTACATGATGTTCTCACAGTGAAAGAAAGGAGGAGACATTTTTCTGGTCAATAAGAACTTCTTGACAGAAGACTAAGCAGCTGATCAATCTGAATGAGAGGCTGTGTGTGCACTTCACCATGACAGTTCATGGTGACAGGATTTCAACAATAAAGGCGCCATGCGATGGCCGTGACCTTATTGTCACGTGGGAGCTTCACCTGATCAAACACCACCCACGGCTTCTTCTGCTGAAGGGGAATTGTTCTGTAAAATGTACTGTGCAAGACATTTAGGTATGCTTTTTTATAGAAAATAAAGTGAGTTTTAATGTGCTTTAATGTAAAGAGGTGTTTTTCTATATTTTTTCTGGAGACCTCACTGCATCAAGTTTATCTCTTAACTGAGAGTGAAGATCTGTTGTATTAACAGTCAAGCTAATTAGGAGATGAAAACTCAGGTTTTCTCGAAATTAAATAACATACTTGTAGGTTTATTCTGAACAGAAAAAGGGAGAGATAGGTAAATTTAAGTTACTCTTCCCCTGTTACCATTGCTTTCACCAAGTATTGAACTATTCTGCACTGTTGGCAGGTCAGAAGCAAATCTTTTTTCTGAATTTTCTGCATACCTTGGAATGACTCCACCTTCAAAGGAAATTAAGCATGTTGAGTGACAATGTCAGATTTTGTCCTTGCAACTTCAAGTGAATCTGTACAGTGCACACATCAAACTTCAGTCAGGTATACTTGCAAATAATATAAATGAGTAAACTATCATCTAAATTTGGAAGTCATTAAAATATTACATTTTTCGTAAGGTTCATTTTGCATCTCCAAAGAGTTCAAGTTTTGCAGAAAAAGCACATAAGGAAACAAAAGGCATTTGCAAACAGATTCTATTGTATGTACAAAGGTCACATCAAAATAGATTTCTATGTATGATAGTTTCACATACATTTTTTTTTAATACCAATACCTTAACCTTTCCTAATTAGCTATTTTTTGATGACTAACATTACACTGAAAAGGAACAAAAATTTAAATTAAATACTCTGTAATGAAAACTGTACTTTTCCCACATGCTGTATCACACTTCCAACCCCTCTGCGCTGAATAGAGCAAACATCTTTTAAAGATGCTTCCATAAATGTGAAGTGTGAAGCACAATTCAAATAATGCACCTGGACTCCTCACAGGTATTTCAAACCAAGAAAGAAAAAAAAAACATTCTGCTTGGAATGGGACTGCTCTTAGGCAGGAAGAAGAGGCCAGATCCCAGCTCTCCTAATGCATTCCAAATGCCTCCCTTGCATCTCCTTTTTAAGGAACACTGCAGCACCTTAGCATGATAAGGAACAGTAATTTCTACACAGATGCTCCAGGCTAATTAATTTCTAATGTTTCATAAAGATTTCTTTAGCCTGTAATCCAAGAATGGCCTGAACTAGCAGATTTGGGCTTGCCTTTTTTCCTTATACTCCCTAATATGAGAAACAGGAACGGGACTTGCCCAGGTGGTTAAGTGGATTAAATGTTATCATTTTTCCTCTGAGATTACAGTGGAGTGAAATGTACCTGACTGAAATGAGTTGTCAGGTCAGTTCCCCAGCGGACATTTTATAACATAAAGCCATCACATATAACTGAATACTGATATAAGAGGCAATACAGTCAATTCCCACTCCGGGGAAAACCAAGATTGACTCAGAAGTGAAATATATGCTTCCATCTCATTGAAAGGGAGGTCTCTCTAGGTCACCTCAAGGTCACCTCTGAGGCTGTGTGCTAAGAATTCTTGTGTCTGCACAATAACTGACAGTGAGAAAACAGAAATAACAGGTTCAACTGTCAGTGCAGGCACTCCTCCAAGCCTTCACAAAATGCAAACACTCTGTCCTCCATCTAAAATACTACCTGTAGCTACACATAACTAAGCTGCCCTGACAGATCTCAGCCCATGCACATCCTGTGATTATTCACAGTTACAAGGCTTTCCTGGGCAGCTTCATGAGAGTTTGAGTTTGTTTGGTTAAGGGTGTTTTACCTGATGAAGAGCCTGATTTTTAGAGAAATCTGAAGTATACAAGCGATGTGAAATTTGAAACAAATAAAGAAAAATTGCACTAGCTATTATACAGCACATTAAGTCAATCAAATAAAGTAGCCCCCAACTTTTTACATTAAGTTTCCAGTGACTTTGATCATGTGATTTTTGTTCTCTTTCCCAATGGCCTAAGGAACTTCAAGAATATTTTTATTTGCAATAAAAATAATATTTATATATATATAAATATATATTAAAAGATATATTAAATACATCTATCAAAAAGCATGCCAACCAATGCTTAAAAAAACCCAACAAACCCACCAAAAAAAAAAAAAAAAAAAAAAAAAAAAATCAATTACCATGAATGAACACAACTCCAAATATGGATAATAGCTCTCAGAGGAGTATGTTCAATACTAAAATAATACTAAAACAAAAAAGCAGAAATAAAAACCCCAGAAGACAAATACAAAAACCAAACTCACTTAAAAACATGAGAATGTAGCAGGATAACAAATAAAGGAAGCTGCCATGTTGTTAGGCCTAGATCAAGAGAAAACATAAGTCTAACTTTGTTGAACATGTTGTTTGTAAATTATTCACTGAGACCTTAAGAGGAAATTAAAATGCCTGAGTTCTCATATTGAAATGCACAATCTTCTCCTGTTAAGTGAAAATATGTTCACTGTGGAAGAATTGCCTTCTGCACAGAAGGTTAGTTTAATGTTTTGGCAATCGAAACAAAATATTCCAAGTGGTTATTGCTGTACTTGCAAAGAGGTTGCCAATTATATTTGTAATGATGGACTTGGTGTTTTTCTTTTCAAATTCATGCACAGGCATCAAGAGGCCCAAATGGTGAAGAGTGAAATTTTGACTTTGGTGTTGCATGGCATTATACAGGCAAAAAGAAAATTAAAAAATATAATGCTAAAAGCCATCTCTTCCCTCTCCAGGGAAAACATGCAGTCATATACTTTAACCATCTATGCTCCACAAAATCCAGCTACAGACAGCCTGAAAGAAGCCCATAATTTTTATTATTTTCCCAGGGAAAATAACAAAAATTTCCCATGGGCTGCTTATTACAGAACGTAAAATATAAACCACTGGTTCCATGGAAGCAAATGAAAGGTTGGATCTCAGCATCCATCAAGTCCATTTTTCTACTCAGAGTTCTGATCATGTGGCAAATTACAGGTATTTGAAAAGGCAGAATTCAGATTTTCACGCAGAAATTACAAATACTGATTTTGTGAACCAATTCTTAGAGCTGAGTCTTTAAAGCCACACAGAACCAATGCAAAAATCAAACCAAGGTCTAGATCTGGCTCTATATCCCATATATATACAAGGCATGAAAATCATTTCTTCAGTTGAAAAATCTATGAAATCCTGGTTTATCAAATAAAACACATTCTAGGAATAAGACTATTTACTTCTATAATCTCTTAAGTTATGTTTTACATTAATACTTTATTCAAGAATTGTGACTTTTGATACCTTTCAACCCAGTTTCTCAGTTCACAGATACGTAAATAAACTGATTATTATGAAGCATTCTGAAATGAGAAGACTTAAAAGAGCATAAAATGTCAGAGAAGAATTGTAACTTCTTAAAAAAATAATAAACCAGCAGCTACTATAGAGCATGCCATGCAAGTCAAACCCACTACAGAATGAGGGCAGTACTTATACAACACTTCTTGCCTTTTCCTCTGATCACTGTTCCAGAAAATATCAAATATAAGCAGGATGTACCACGCTGGTCTCTGCCCCTCCTCTGCAAGGTTGCTGGAGGGAGCAGTTCTGAAGATTTCTGGCACTGCTTCACCCAGTCCAGCAGTTGACACTTTGAAAGAACCTGCCAGGCAGATCTACTCTGGCAGGAGGAGATTTTATATATTCACCCCTCATCCGTACTCAAAGCTCCTGGATCTTCCATTTTATTTTCCTCCTTTCTCAGCTATAGTTGAAATGCGCTAGAAACACATGAGCTGGGAAAAGTCCCAGACAGATGGGCACCCTGACCATATATGGGCATGGCCAAATATGGGCACCCTGACCATATATGGGTGCACCCATACATGGGCACCCTGACCATACATAGGCACACCCAAATATGGGTGTCCTGACCACATATGGGCGTGCCCAAATATGGGTGCCCTGGCCACGCCCAAATAGCATCCTGATAATTTGTCTGTCAATGGCCCTTTTGTGAAATCCAAGCTCAGCTAATGCAAAAAACCAGCTCAATTCGCAGCTTGGGTTGGAAAAAATTAATTCCCTACACAAGCAACAAAAAAAGGGCCAAGACCACTAGCAGAAGTATGCATCTGCAGGAAGAGCAAATTAAAAAGGTTTGGATTTTCTGAAGGAAAGACAAAGTGGTGTTTCCCCTTGCCCGGCACACAAGTAGCTGCCCATGTGTGGATTTAGGGTACAAATGAGGCAATGGATATCTTTGCTCAGCTCTGCTCCAGAACTGTTGCCTCACAGCAAATCCACTTTACTTGACTTTGCACCACTTATCAGGGCATAGTATTCACACAGCACATTGGATGATAGCATTTATTTCTCACTTTCTAAGGGCTTGATAAAATACAAAATTATGCTCGAGTTTCACACCTCTAAAATCAGACAAGGGCTTCTGAAGACGCCACAATGAATTCTTTATGAGTCAGCCATTGTCCATCTTTGAATGGAAGCCACTTAGCGTCTCACTCAATTTTACTGCACTAAAAGGAGGAGACCTCCTATAACATTGGTCAGCCTTTCCCCTCAGGAATTAGCAATCCATTATGGGAGCTGACTAATTTTTCAAAAGATGCATTCAATATATGCAGCGAATGTGCAATTAAACAGCCTGTTGAGGATATGAATATTTAGAATCACTTCCCCAGGAGAAATAGGAGCATTTTACTGAAGAGAACAGGACTATGCACTGAGTCAAATCGGGAAGAATTCAGCATTTGATTCACCCAGCAGGACTTCAGAAATTTCTGTATCGACACAGAAGAGAAAGAGAACAGGAACTACAGCTGGGAACACAAGTAAGTCTGCCAACCAGCAGTGCCTTCGCAAAACAATCAGGGAAAATTGTGTGGCATCAGAAATGCAAAATAATCGATACCTGCTTTTGGTCATTAACTTACATTTCCCCTTGTTTACTCTGCTAATAGCACATCTCTCCTTCCATGCAATCAAATGCAGGGGTTTGTAAGCAAAAAGGAAATGAGTAATAACCAGAAGTCCTTTTACTGATGCAACCAAAATGTTAATTACTGGAGAATATTGACAAGTTGTGCTATAATTATGCTTCCTTCCAGACATCAATTGCTTTTCTCCTACCCCACCCTCCATATTCTTCTTACTGCTTACATGAGCAAATTACTTTTTCCCATTTATACTGTAAAAAGTGAAGTGAGAATTCCCTCTTTAATTTACTGCAGTGCACTTGACTAAGGGGATAAGAGAGCAAATTTTTGTCAACTATTTCATTCTCATGTGGACAGATACAGATTGGATTTATAACTGCACTAGCACTGTTTCACTTTTAGGTGGCACAGGTCACAGTACATCATCCCTCAAATGCTGGATGAAGTTGGAGGAAAATTGACATGCTCAGCTAAAAATTGTTCTGGATATGAACAGCCTTCTAGGAACCGAAAATGGGAGCTCAGTGTGACTTGGTCCAACCAGGAATACAAAGACACTGCTTGCGGCTTTCTCTTTGACTGCTTTTTAGTCATCAGCTATAGATTTCTCAAGTCAGTAGGACTTGTTGATTTTCTTTCCCACAGTACCTCACACTGAGGGGAAAACGTATCACAACTGGTACGTTCTTCCCCCCCCCCCCCCCCCCCCCCATGTTTAAACTAAGTTTACCAATAAAGAATTATAATACAACTTCACGATGATTCGTTAGGTGATAAATCTGCGCAGAGAGACTTGGTTTTTTAACTCAGGTACATTTCCTCAGTAAGCTGGGGTGCATTTCTTAGTACACCCAACCCAGATCAGATCTATGGTATGGAGACAGGGTGTCTCCAGGCTTCTCTAATTATTATGGTTTGTTCTTTCTGCTCAAAAGGAACAAGAAAGCATTGCTATCAGTCAGAGTAGGAGGAACGTAACTGAGAAATGTGTCTACCCATCTCTCAAATGTCTCACTTTTCTGATGAAGGAAGGCCAATGGTCTTTCTTTCAAACAAACATAAAATTTCTCTCTATTCACTAAAAAGCAAAACAGTTTATGCATGTTTCCATGAATCAAAACTCAGAAGAGGCAAACAAGTGACTGAAAGAATCATGCAAAACACAGGACTGACGAGTGTGAAACCTCAATTACATCAACACCTTTCTGGTATAGACTATTGTGCAGTGTTTTTGAAGGCCTAGGTAGAATTTGTTTACATAGGAAGTAGAGGAGAAATGCAAAGGGAATCTTCTTCAGACTGTGTGATATCTCACAGATTAAAGAGGCTGTTTGAGGAAGGGGAAGGTTAAGAACATGAGTACACTAAATCTAGTCTTTGGAGGAAAAGAAAAAGGATAAAGGATAAAAAAATAAAAGCAACTCACTCAAAGGAGAGAATCTCTGATAAATTCAGGACAGACAAAGGCTAAGGAAAGGACCACTAAGCAACTGCTACTTCCTTCAAGACAAAATAAGAACTAGCATACCCTGTACAAATATAAAAAACTGGCCAATTAGCAAATTCTGCACCAACAATTTTAATGAATCAACCTGAATTCAGTTTGGACTACCAAGAGAAATTCTCATGCTTTTGGGAATTGAGATGAGATTTTAGAGGATGGTAAATTATAGAAAACCTGAAAAACAGGATGCTATTCCAGTGGATGTTACTAGATAATCCCTTCAGATCCAGATCCCCAGGTATAGTTTTATGTGTTTCTATAATTTTTATTTATGCTGCCTATATCTGTGGCTTGACTTTTCAAGAAGGGCTTTAGGAAGGGATATAATATCATTAAAAGTCCCATAGCGCTCATATAGGGAAATGTGCATACACAAAGACTTTAGGAGCCTTGGAAAAAATTCTACCATCCAAAAAAAGGCCACAAAAAACCCCAACCAAAATAATGAAATGCATATAAAGTGTTTATGTTCCCTTAAAATCGCTTGTTTTTTTTAACACGGCTGTTGTTTGTACATATACATGCAGACACTGTATATATGTATATAAACATGCACACACATATATTTGTCTATCTCCAGGGAGGGAGGAAGGGATGGAAGGAGAGGGCAGGTCCTCATTAAACGGTGATTTACAATGCAAACTATCATCTTCAAAATTGTATGTGCTAGCCATAAAAAGTGCCAGAGGGAAGGAAATAAACAATGTAGGCATTGTAGAAAAGCGAAATTACTTTTTCCAAAGTAAACTTATTTCAAATTAACACAATTATTAAATTGAAACCTTTTTGCAAATTGCCTTTATTCTGGGAATCTTTAGTATTTTCCATTTAGCAAACCCTTATCTATAAGGGCCTGCCAATAACTTCTGCATAAACATCCAAGCCTCCACGTTCCTAAACTTTATGACAGCTAGAAAGCAATTTTATGAATATTTATGAAGGTAGTAAATTATTAAAATAAATATAGATATTTACACAGTAGAACAACATCTTCATTTAATGGATATGGAAAAAATGTTAATATGTGAACATTTAAAAGATGAAGTGGTTTGGCCTTCAGGGCTTTTGTTACTCTATTAAAACTTAATTTAGGACAAAAATTATGGCTTTTTTCACAAATTGCAACCCCTAAAGATTAAATCATTATCAAGACACACAACATTTTTCAAAAAATGAATCCGTTAATGACATTTCCAGAAGCTGGATACTGAAACCACTGTGCAGTTCTCCCTGAAAAAGCCTCCTCTGACGTCTGCATCATGCCCAGAGCAGTGACACACACTCAGATGTGCTCTAGGGCACAGGAACTGGGAGCTATTGAGGTGCTTTAGCCAATCTTTCTGCCACCACACATTTTATACGATTAGAATACGTTGTCTACAAACACAGTGGGCAGCTCAAGGTGCTCTATCTCAAGAAGGTGCTCTAAGACCACATTGCTTAATCACTGGTAGCTAACTTCACCATCTTTTCACCAGCCACATTTATGGATCCTCCTGGTTCAAGGACATCAGGAGTCTGCTCTGACCTCCTGTGAATGGCTACTCAGCCTCACCAGTGACCCCACTAAGCTGAGTTCCACCAAAACACAAATCTTCCTTCTAGCCAGGACACCAGGAGACAGTCACCTTCAACCTCAAGGTGTGAGAAAACAAGTGTTCTTTTTATGGCAATTCCCTCCAGAGGCTGTTCCTCATTTCTCTTCTACATTTGCCTCATTTCAGCTCTCTGCTTAAGAAAATTTTTGTTCTTCCTTAATCCAGCCCTCTCTTTACTCAGCAGCAATCCAGATCTCACAAGTGTCCCAGACGAGTCACAAGATCCCTTCAGCAGCAGTTGAAACAATTTGATTTTTTTCCTTCTGTCGGTTTTTCAGCACTGTGAATTATCCTGGCTAATGAGACCAAAAGGACTTAGTTGTGCCAAGATCCCTGTCACACGAGCACTCCCCAGGGTGCCCCACAGCTCAGTCTGTCTTGCTAGAGGAAATTGCGACTCCAGGTGCTGGTCATAGTAAATTCCTGAACCTTTCAGCTACATTAGAAAAGGATTCTGCCTTTGCAATACTCTTACTTGCTCCTTGAATCATTTCTACCATTCCTTTTCCCCCACTTTTTACATTAATCTTATAATAGAGTCTTGCTCACTAAAAGATCCTAGTGCCCTAACAATGGTAAAACCCCTTTCTCAAACACCTGCTCCACTCGTATATATATAGCTAGATAAATATATATATAATATATATATATTTATCTAGCTTTTTTTCCCCCTTTTTTTTTTAATCACAGCAGTGTTGGTTTGTTATTTTGCTTTGGGTTTTTCCCCCCAGAGTCAATGCTCTTGTTGATACCTTGCTATAAAGGTAGGGTCCACCTACCTAGGAAGGGTTCTTGCTCTTTATAGCTGTAATTTATGATGTGGCTGAGGTAACACATTCTTCCTTTGAAAAGGTCCAGTTTAAGGGATTGGGATGTGTCTCTGTGGCTCTGGACAGGTGCCCACTGCCACGGCTGCTGCCCCTCTCACCCTGCCCAGAAACCATGTTCTGATCCAGTGGAACAGAAACACAACACTCCCAGTGAAATCTGAAAATCATATCCAATTACAAAAATAACTCCAGGTCAGATTTCTACAAAGCTTGTTCTCACAAAGCAGCTTAAATTTATGAACCTTACGAAATTTAATCAGAATTACTCATGTTTAAGACTAAGCTGCATATTTTAACAGCACATTAACTTCAGGCTTTTCTGCATACTCCAAATTCTCTGTACATTCCAATTTCAAATTACTCCAAGCCCTGAACTCTGTTGTTTTCAGTGTATAAAGATATGAGAGATGGGCACAGTCTGAAAGACTGAAAGTAGAAGCTCCAAATTATTTTCAGCCTTAATCCTCCCCCAATTTTCTACCTTATACAATTTCTATAAAGTAATCCATACTGCAAAAATGCTGTCATTTTTACAACTATTTTTCCAAATATTCAAATTTCCATCACTTGGACTTATTTCTGTAAATTAGCCCGTTGAACATGAAGCTCTTTTCTACCAGCACATCCTTTCTCTTAACGTGATGTAAAGACAAAAGAAATGCTGTTCAGTTTTCGTGGTGATTTTTTTTCTGGCAGCAGTAGTTTATTCTTTCTTTCAGGTTTTTTCCAAATGACTCAGTATAGACAGAAAGAACAGTCAAAAAATTTTAACAGGCAAATTAAATACACAAAAGGGGGAAACAGGAAAAAAAAAAACACCACATGAAAAACAGCAGTAAAGAGAGAAAGACAAAAAGCATAACTGTTCAAGAGAGATACAACTGAAAAACAGAGACATAATTAGAAATTGTTATGAAGATGGAACCTCAGTGCACGGTCTATAATAATAAGACTCGAATCCAGAGTGAGATACTTGCATAATATAAAGTAATAATAATGAAAAATTAAAGGAAATGAACACATGAAAAAACCAAGCTAAATACAAAAAGTGGAAAGAAACCCACTAAGTATATATGTATATATAGCCACAGCTCTCTGATAAACTAGTGCTCTGTTTTAATGCGATGTAAAACCAAGCACATGGAAGACAGAGATAAGGAAAATATAGGGAGAGGGAAGTATCTGCTCAAACAGAAATGTGAGACTCAGTAGCACAGAAACATAAACATTAGGGGGGGAAAAAGATACAAAGAGTGGATTCAGCAGAGAGATACTGGGCCCATTTAAACCAGCAGGACTTGCAGTTTAAGGCAATATTTCACATCAAATATTCCTTAGGAAAGAAGAATCTACTTCAGATAAACTTTCTACACCTTTTCTGATAGTTACGAGCAAAGTAAAGCTTACAATTACTTCACTGCCAAAAAGACACAAATTTTGTTCTAAAAAAAAAGGTAGTTTACAGCCTCAAGAAAAAGGGCAAATTTTCTACCTGCGTGAGGAGAACACTGAAAGTAGGTTTGGGGAGCTGTAATTTACCTGAGACCCTGAGCACATGTTCAGAGTCACTCTCCTGATCACACCACACTTTGGTTTGTGCTGAGTAACAGACTCTGGATGTGCAAAACTGATTCTTTTGGAGCACCAGAAATGTAAGTAGTGCACCTCAGCCATTAAACAGCACATATTTGGGACCAGGCTAGAGGCAACCCACTCAAAAATTCCTGAGATGTGCCTTGTCCTCAGCGCCTCTTGGTTCTCCCTTCTCCTTCAGGCTGCTCAGGCTGGTAATTCAGACACAGTGAGTGTTCACAGGAACACAAATTGGTAAAAAGTCCCTCTCACAGACAGTGCTGTTACAGCAAACTGTACATCTTTATCAATCCCTGCTTTATGAGCCCTGATTGCTGTTTCTTTGGCTTTGTCAGCAGTGAAATGCAGGATCAGATCTATTGCTGGAAATGATGGGCAACAACCCAGCCCCAGCAACGATGACTGACCTTTCACGGGCGTAATTAAATTGCATCTAAATAATTTAAATAAACAGCTAGAGCTACTCAGTTGAAAATGGCATTTTTATTGAGACAAATCTTATTCCTATAGAAAAAACATTAAGTGGTTATTTTCTGAATCTGTGTTGAAGTCCTGGCTGTGCTTTCCACGGCCAACAGAGCAAGTCCCAATTTACTTAATTGCAAGATCTGGAGTCACTGCTCTTTTATAATTGCTTTTGTGGATTGGGAATGAATTGTTTAAGCATTTACTGAGCTACTATACTTCCTGTCTTTTCTGAAAGTCAAACCAGCATTTCTGTTTATAAGATATTTGCAACAGAAGGCAGTTACTGGACATTTAGAGTTTAAATGTGGTTTATACATTGAGTCTATTATGTTTAGTGCAAAAGTGGATTAGTGAGCTCCTGCTCTGCGCTCTCTACCAGAGCTGGAGTTGGAGAAGATGGATACACATGCACCCATGCACACCCTCCCCAGACACAATCCCTTCTGCTTTATTATTTCTTTCAGTGATTTGTTTGTCAAAAGGCTTCTAGTACACCCAGAGAAAATACAGCAGAGTACTGGGGCACTGCAAGATATGCAGCAAAATAAGCAACTCTAACACCTAAAAGGCACTGCAGAGTGACACTGCTGAGTACTGAGGAAGAATGTGAATGTCAGTAAATCCTGACTTACTGGGGAAAAATGGGAAACTTTGGTTTTGTATTTTGAAACTGAGAAAAAACAAAACCAAACCAACAACCTACCAAATGAATAATTCAGCTGATATGTAACTAACCTTATAGAGTAAAGGTGATTGTCCGAGCTTCAAAAGTGCAATTTTTTTGGTCACGTTTGTGATGGCTTGAATCCGGATCAGGTCTTCCATGGTCCCATACTGGACATCAACAAGCTCTGCCTGCAGAGAGGAGACAAAATTCAGGCTACAGCTAAGACCACACCTCACTGAGGGTGCTCCTTGCACAGAAACAGAGCTGTCTGCACAAGCACAACCATCTGAGCAGAGTCCTGCAATTGCCTTACCCCAACTTCTAATTAGCAATATCTGTAATAGCAAAGACCTTGGAAGTTCAATCTGACAATTATTTTTTTTGTAGTTTTAATCCAAAAAATTCATCAGCTATGATGAACTAATGAACTATCCTCCCTTCTCTTTTTTTTCTCCAGTGGTTATAAGAGATGCTGATTCTGATGAAAATTCCCCCTATGAGCTACAGGAATTCATCTGAAACTGTGTAAGGGATACCAATTCACTTCTGTTTATTTTCTTAAAAATAATCAGAGTCTTGTAAAGTATTTCAGGAAGTGAGTGAGTATACTGGTCACTTCTGAAAACACACAGATAACACAAACCTCACCAATACACAGTTTTATTTTGTGGTCTCACATGACTGCTGAGCAATCTTATCTAACTACTGAAGAATTTTCTTTTAATCCATTAGTTATCCAAGCATTATATTCAGATAACTACAGTGATAACAGATGATGCTCTGATGTGTATACTTTTATATTTATACATATTTTTCAACTCATTTAGAGTCACATTGATATAAAAGTGCTTAGAACATGAAGACCTTTAGCTCTTCGGTTAGGACGCTGCAAGAAAATACAGTGCAAGTTCTAAATTATTATTAAATGTCAAACACTGGCAGTAATGGAAAAATATTTTGAGATGAGTTTTCAAGTATTTTTTAAATATATAATTTAAGAATGACCAAAGGCATTTTTCTCACACATTTGTGGTAATAAATTCTGGTGAAAACAAAGTAAGAGGATAATCAGTCTTGTACATTACTATTTTAGAATGTTATGAAGCTCTCATTGGGGACATTCTGGAACCTCTAAATCCCTACACAGTGCTCTAATAAAACACAAGTACAAGAAGACCCAAGAATATTACATCAGTGTTTAAAAACTGATATGAGAGGAGCAGTACAAGACTGAAAAGTTTTCTCTTTCAGTTCAGTTTTGTAACTTAAGTAAAGATTCACTGCCAAAGGCAACAGTTCTGATTTTGGGTCTCCCTACACAAACTGTTTAAATTCTAGCAACAGTTGTTCTGGATGTGTAGGATGTGTGAAATTTTAGTAGATTCCTGAACATAGGTATTTTAGGAAAGTATTTACCCTTAAAAAACTGTGTCTGTATGAGTTTGCGCTCAACATTCAAGCTGAAACCATACAAGAAACTTTGCCAAGGTTCCCATCTTATTAAATTCTTCTGATAGGTTTCCAAGTCTGTAACATGTCATCAGTGCTGTGCAAACCAAGCATGTGCAAAGGCCAGCCAAAGTTACAAGACACTTCTGAACAGGCAAACATCAGATTTAACACCAAATCACGAAATGCAGAACAGGAAAACTCGCACTTCACACTGTCTCTTCTGAAATATATGGGGGGTTTTGATATCTAAAGAACTAAAAAATTATTGAGACAATAGAATTTTTTTCCTGTGTGGCCACAGCATTTGAAAAGTAGGATAAAATCAAGTGAAGATTTCATAACAGGGAAAGATATTTCATATTTTACCTAATCTCATGGCTCCACTTTTAAAGCATTAACCTCAGATGCAGCAAGGATATTTACCAGGGTGCTTAAGTTCATAAACTTTTTCCTCTTTCTGCAGCTCTCATTTTTATTTTAATTTGTACCTACACATATGTCATCAGATACAGTAATTATTAGTGTCTCTTAAGTCTTACAGCTTGAGAGGTTATGGGAGGTTATATCTAGGTTGATTTCTAGGGATATCTCTATCTAATTCCTTTGGACACAACACCTTCCTTACCTACCCTCCAAAGCAAAAATTAGGGCTGTCGTTATTTATATTTGAGAAAGCACACTGACTTTTCCTGAGGCAAAATCAAAACCAAATATGTAAGATAATGAAGTATCAAGCCATTTGCTTCTCCAGGATGCCTGCGTGGAAACGAGCTCCCTGCCCATCTACATTCATGTGCTGCCTCTCTGCACATCCCTTTGGCTGCCTGCTTCTCCAGGGTGCTATCCACTGCTCTGTAAACAACAAAACTACATGTTTGCACAATTATTAATGCGTTTAGCAACTGCCCTTGGATGGTCTTTGTTAATTTACGGATGCAAACTGCACCTTCAAGAGCGGCTCACTGGTCTTTCCCAAGGCGACACGTGCTCAACGAGAGGGAGGCAGAACAGGAGGCCCTGCTAAAGCACAGCTCATTTTTTAATTATGTGGAAAACAGAAGCTGACTCCCTGCTGCCTCAAACACTCTGCAAACCATGTGCTTTGCTTCAAATTTTAAAAGTTAGCCCCAATGCCAGAGCTATTAAGTACATTCATATATTGAGAGTACGTGTAAGAAATTGCACAACGAAGGAGCACCTGGGTGTAATGTAACAGGGTTTTGTGGGCTTCCATCACACGTCTTCCACACAAAATACAGGTATGTCAAAGCTCAAAGGTTATCACATTCTGGAAACAGCATGTATAGCCTAGCACCCAGAGGTCTGCACAGTTTATAGCATCTTTAACTCCAGCTTAAATGACAAACAAATATTGAATTAAATCTTCTCTTGAGTAAAACTACACGCGGCTGGCCAAATGAAGTCATTAACTCACTGGGAGAGCCTTGAACAAAGTCGTAATATTTTGGCAATACAATCCAGAAAGTAATAGGTACACATTAAATTATGGAAACAGTTATACAAATTATTCTTACCCCTTTGTTTATTCTGCACCCGAACACTTAAGTAAAATTTGTAATAAAAAGCAAAATAGTTTGCAGTATTAAAGAAATCTAATCAAGTACAGTACAGCAAAACAAGCTCAGAGTAGTCAGCTTTGGTTTTATTTATTGGACGGGGGCTCAACTAATTGGGACTCTTACTTCTAATTTAAAATAAAATATTGAAATAACACAACCTCAAAATAATGATGAAGAATCCTATTGAATCCAGGCCTTCTACCTTCTTAATAATCCACTCAGAAGCTGACAGACCATTTATGATGCATGAAGGCCTGTTTTAGTCACAACATTCCTAATACCTCCAAAAATGAATAAAGATTATATTTCCTATTATTTCTCTTCTCTGTTTTTAGAAATGCTTACAACATCACATAATCCCCATTTTACACAATCAAGCTTTTTGAAAAGCGGAACACCCCACTCCCAACTACCCGTATTTGATAAACCGCTTTCCTGTGGTAGGATAATTCTGCTCAAAAACAAAAGAGAACTCATCCTTTTATCAGGTGCCGAAAAAGAGCACTTGTCTACTTGGTTTAGCTATGCCACAGTAAATCCTCTTACCCTAAAACTGGGAAACTGCTAAAGAATGAGTTGTTTTATCCATCTGAATTAGGTACTTACTCCTCAAATCGTTTCAAGCTACGCTGTTTGAGAGATAGGACTATTTAGGAACAAATTGGGATGTGCATTGTGGAGTTCAGTAGTATTCCCCCATGCATGAAATGAAGTAGGGGTAGGTAATAAAACAAACATTTTTAGGAAAAGTAATTATTTTATGTTAGACGACTTATTAGTTTCTAAGTCCCGAGATGATGCTCAGTGAGCTGTAAACATTCTATCTTAAAACTTCTAAGAGAATCCCCCCAAAACAGAAAAGATATACACTCGGAAAATGCCACAATCAAGACAGCTATCGATTTTCATCCTAATTTCTTCTACTTAACTCCAAAATGAAACAGAATAAAAGAGCATACTTTGTCCAGGCATGGATGACAGAGGAAAATAGGTCTTGCAAAGGAAAAATATGAATAACTATATGAAGCAGGTGGCAGCTGGGGTCTTGAAGATGCTGGATACTGTTTTTAAACCTTGCTTTCTTGCAAATTCTGAGGCAATTAAAAAAAAAAAAAAAAAGGTTGAAAATAGTAACAAAAATATGATTGTCTTACCACATTCTCATCAGTCCTCTTGACTGAGGAGAGGGGTTTAATAACAGCATTATCCATCTGTATCCAAAATACTGCCTGAGAGGCAGATTTGTGGCTGATGTGTCAGGGGCACGCAAGGCAGCAAAAAGACTCAGGGAAGAACCCATGGAGGGGAAACAAAAACAAAATCAAAAAGCCCAAGACAAAACTCAAAGGTGGTACACCAAGGAAGGGATGTTTCTCACAACCACCAAGATGAGGATGCAGTCAGTGCAGGTAAGAAAGCAGCTCTTAAACTGAGCTCTTAACAGCTTGGCAGAAAACAAACCCAAAGCAGCACACAGAATGGCTGTGGTGAAAAATCTTCTCCTCTTCATGTCACCTGTTGGTAGGGATACAGTTCAGTAACCTCAAATGATGAATGTATTTTATCAAACACCAAGCTCCTGACCCATATTAATGAATGGATTCTGCACAAACTGATGGGGAACTCAGGACTGTGGAAGCTGCAGGTATGAAAATGACACAGTCAAGCTCATATTCCTCATAGTCTCACATTCACAGTTCTTGCCTACCCACTCAGAAATAGATTCCCTAAAGAAACTCCAAGTATTGAGAAAAACTAAATATTTAACATTAAGAAATACTGTTCAATCCTTAGAATTAGGACAATTTCTCCAAAAGCACACACATAATTCTAGAAGCATCAACCCTCAGTTCTGTGACTTTTCAGCCTTACTACATCCCCTCCTTCCATCCAGGCCAATGCCCTTCATTCGTCCTTCAACCTTCAGCCACTCTTTTCAGGTTGTTCACAAAATAAAGGCAGCAGAAACATCCCATGCACAATCAATCACAATTAAATAACCTTCAACTAGTCATCCTGCCTAAAATAAAACTCCAAAATATATTTGCAAATTGTATCTGAGAAGGCAACAGTCTGCAATCATGGCATGAGGCGAACTTTAATTAAACACATCGCTATAATTTATTTGCACAGCTCTGAAATTGAGGCTGAAGGCAGCATTCAGCAGAGCATAAAAGTAAACTCAAGCTGGTTGTAGATCAAAGCTGGACATCAACAAACGTGAAGAAAGCTGCAAATATAAAACTAGCTGATCTTTAAAATTAGAGAAAAGGAAGAAAGAGAAGGGGAGATAAGGGAGCTGTGCCAAATCCTTTGTTGGTGTAAACTCTGTTACGCTTTCTGAGCAGGGTTGTTCCCATTCCAGCCAAAAGCATCCTTCAATAATCAGGGAGCCACAGCTGCCTCCCTGTGATTGCCACCATGAGGGTCCAAAATACCCATACATAACTATCTTTTATATACTTACTATATTTCTACAGCAATGTTAATGTCCAAAGTTGTCTTTCAACCTTTTCCCTTCACTTGGTTCCAGACAGAAAGGGTGGCAGAGATGCTGTCTAAGCCCATAAATTAATTAATTAGTAATAAAGTAAAAAAAAAAAAATAAAAAGTAATATATCTGGATTAACTGAAGATGATTTTTTCTCTGTTACAAAACTAAGAGATGTTTCTGACCAACAATGTCAGGGAAGATTTAATTCAGCGAACTTCAGTCTTGCTATGTGTTTTACCTACATGCCCTGCTCCTCAAAGAGATTCATGATATCTTTTCTTCCTGGCTGCTTTATAGAGGATTTCTTTTCTTTGCTTCAATATTCCTGCTCCTACAATGGAATTCTGGAGCATTTCAATACGACTCACAGTGTCAGCTTACAGTCAGAAAGGTTTCTTTGTGTCTAGGTTTTGTTACATAAAATTGCATGCTGCAATACAGTGAGAGCTAAAGCTGTAATTTATACTAAAACAAGAGAAAAGAAGATGTCCCTGAACCCCAGTTTGGGGGAGTTTGGCCTTGCAGACGGAGTTCAGCCACATCCACATTCCATGTTCAGCGTTCCCCCTCGTCCCACCTGTCCAGCTCACACAGCCCCATCACTCGGGGCGCTCCTGCAGCTGCTCTCACAGCTTCCTTCTCCTGTTGCAGGACCATTTTTGGAAAGACACCGAGGTTAAACTTGTTTGCTTCCCTGCTTCCTGCAGTTTATTGCAAGACTTTTTTCTTACCAACTCTAAGGGAGACTGAATCAAGATCGAAGCCTTTTTATAGCCCACAGAAGAGAGCTCCTGCGTATATCATGGCTAAAGAGCCCTAAATAAATCTGAACTGACACAACTCAGTTCTCTCCTTTTCTTTCCACTTTATTTTTTCTTATTTTAATTTTCATAACCCCAACTCTGTTCCCAATCACATTCTCTGTGTTTCCCAAAAGGCAAAACTAGCATTTAAATATTACTTCTTAACTCATGAAGTCCAGGAAGGTACCCAAACAACATATTAGGGTAGGTGTTTTTTTTCATATTTTCTAATTGTATTTTCTTTCTAAATTTCTTTACTACATTTTATGTAATACATACAAATTAGCTTTTCAAGTTTTTGACATAAAACATTGTTATTTTCAGACACATTTAAGTGATATTTACTTTTTTAGACCCTCTACGAAAAATGCCTTTTGTTACAAAAAAGTTGAAGGACATAGGATCATTAGATACCTAAAATACTATCAGAAATATTATTTCAAACTTTGATTAAGCAGTGCTGACTGACACTTCACTAGGGACAAAATTTTAAATCCTAGTTATTCATTCTTGTATGTGTTTAATATTATTTATATCCCCCCCCTTTTCAGGAGTTAACTGCAAGGCTATTTAGTAGCATTAGTCCCTAAAGCATAAAGCCACATTGCTCATACTTTCCAAAGAAAAAAGAGTAATCTGTATTTGCCAGCCTGCTTGGTTTAGCTTATTCAGAGGTAATTATTCATGCAAATATACATTTACAAATTACATAGACGGAGGATAAACTAAACAAAACAGAATTACTCAGCTGTGATGTGGTATCTTAAAAAAAATAAATCGTAAGCTACATATGTACACAGGAAATTACAATGGTGAGATTTAAACTTGGCCTTAAAATTTCCAGTGAAAGGGGCTGATGTCAGAATCCAGTGCCTTTGTGTCTGAACTCAACAAATTCTCAAGGCTGGGTGGGAGTTTCCTTGGCTTCTGTGAAACACAGGGAATGAACACAGGACATCCAGAGGCTGCAGAATGTTCTCCTTCAGTTGTCTATATCCCACTGAATTAAAACCAGGCATTCCCTCCTAGAGCAGCTGCAAGCATCAAGCCTTTAGAGAAGAAGCTTGGAGCTCACAGAAGGTGTCTAAAAGCACTTTATCCACAACCAGGCTCCTCAGGACAGCTGTGACAGGGATGGATCCACCTCAGCTGGGCAGGACAGGGACCAAACTGAGCTGGGGGAGCTCCCTGCACCTGCTGGGAGGCTCAGCGTGAACAACAGCAAAACATGAGCTGTACCCACACCCCCAGGGCAGTAAAGGCATCTCCTGTCTGGAATATCAGCTGAAAAGAACATCTTGTGAATGCAAACACCACCACAGGCAGAATGTGGGTCAACGGGACTGAAACACTACTGTGTGCTTCAGAATCTAAGCAAAATCAAAACATTTCATTTTATAACATACAACACGTTTGTTATTTTAATTCCTTGGAGACAGGTGTTTCAGCTTTGTCCAATTGTTTCAATTTTAGACTCAGTTTGGCTGCATCAACACAAAATGTCCAGAAAACAGCCCACCATTTTCAGTGCTCCAAGTAGGAATTCATGATTCAGAACTGTGCTGGTTTTGGCTGGGGTAGAATTAATTTTCTTCACAGTGCTGTTATGGGGCTGTGTTTTGGATCTGTGCTGAACACAGGGGTGATAATGGAGATGTTTTTGTTATTACTGAGCAGGGCTTGCACAGAGCCAAGCCTTTTCTGCTTTCCCTGCTCCAAGTAAGCTGGGAGTGCCTGGGAGGTGACACAGCCAGGACAGGGGGGCCAGACTGACCAAAGGGACATTCCAGATATATGTAACAATAAAATAGACATCTCCCTCAAAGAAGAAAATAATCATTCATATGTACAAGAGGAGGTCATCCACTGCACCAAGAGAATGCTTGAACTTTCAAAAATGTCAGGGAGAACTCTATTTTCTAGATTGTAATAAATGATCTTTCACAAAGTACTTACAGCTCTTGCTTGGCCAAACATCATCCACTTCAACATAATCAGGGAGATGCCCAACCATGTAATGATGCAAACACAAATCTGAGTGTTAAAGCAGCATTTGAGCAAACAATTTGAAGAAGCAAATATGCAGTTGAGAAAAGGAAAATTACAACTTTCCCATCTCCTGTGAATTCTGTTGTTTTGAGTCATTGCACAGATTTATAGGTCTCTAAATTACATCTGTAGAAAAAGGACTGGGGAAAAATAATTTCTAAAAATATATTCAGATGACAAAAAAAGGACTCCAATAACAGCAGGGATTGTGCCTGAGTAATATCAAATTCAAGTGGCCCAGATGATTGACCAGGACAAGTATATAGATACAGAAATATAGCTGTACCTGAGAACAGCTCATCTCTGTGATTAAACAAGAATATTTTTCTGGTTTTCAACCACCTAACATTTTGGAAGAAGACTTATTTCACAAGAAACAAGTAGTGTGTCATTCATGTGTCACAGGTAATAAAACTGTACAGGGAAGAAAAAGTTCTTTTCTGTTTCAGGCTTTCAAATTTTGTTTTTAAAAGTGCACTTACGATTTTAGAGTTGATGTGCATCCTACACTGCACAGCAACCCAAATGTTTTACATGGCAGCACCGTTTGGCTTTTCTTTCAGAAACAGCTAACCTCCATTTCGAAAATTTTGCCTGTAGCAAAATTAGTAGTCCACCTTTATCCCATGTGTTTCCAAAGATTAGGGTGAAGGCTCTCCTGAGTCATGCCAAATTTCACACAGATATTTTGAACATCCATCTCTTAAGTGTAGGCAGAAACCACACAGAGATTTGTGAACTTGGTCCATGTGCTCTCAGCAGGGATGGAAAAACCTGGAGAAAACAAGGAAATCTCATGCAAAAGAGAGATTCTTTTTGAGGGGGTCCCAGTAAACCACTCATCTTGTACAGTGGTGCCTCAAAAGAAAAGCTGGAAAAATGTTTATATCATCTAAAACATATGGGAAAGTGTGAAGAGACTCTGGAATCCAAACAGCTTGATGGGAGGAATGAGGAACCTGCCCTGACACCATTTAATTGATTTTATTGCTTGAAGCAAAAGCTTTGCCATCAGCGCAGCCCACCCAGAGCTCTGGAGCTGGACAGAGCTTCCCTCATCTTCCACACAGCCTGGAATTCAGGCCAGCCTCTTTCACAGCAGTACAGAAGCACTCAGTATTATTGTAGCAATACCATTAGATGGTTCAGTGCCCAATAAAAGCAGTCAGGGACATTGTTAGAGAACTATCAGGTATCAACCAAATCTGTGCTCAGTTCCCTCTCTTCACCTGTTCTGATCCTTCCTGCCCTGGATCCTGAACAATCAACAAAAAGAAACTAGAAACAGGGAGCTCAGTGCGTGCTCCCATAATTCTGATTCAACCACGTATTTCCCTAATGATCCCATGCTCTGGTGCCTTTCCTTGAGTTTAACACACGAGACAAAGAACACACAACAGCCACCATTAGCAATGTCACCACTTTTAACTTCTGAGGAGGGGGTTCTCTCCATATTTCTTCAGTGGATTACATTTTTGGTACCTGCTTCACCAACATTGTTAACCATCTCCCTACACAGCCTGCAGAGAAAGTTGAACAGCTGTGAAAGTTTACCTCAGGCAGAGCAACCCTACAGCAGCAGTAAGATCATCAGGGAAAGACCTCAATTCAAAGAGTCGGTATTATCCTCAAAATCCAGAGCCTAACACTGTCCACGCTGATGTAATTTCTCATCCTAGATTTCAGTTTGTGACTTTACACGATTATAACGTTCTACTTTAGCCTTAAGACATAAGAGATTTAGCAGTAAAAGGGCAACACGGACAAAAACACAGCAACATTTTCTTGAATAAAATGTTTTATCTTAGAAAAGTTTTAGAAAACGGATGCATTAATTCTTTTTCCAGCAATGTAAGATTTCCAGATTTTTCCTACTAATTCACTCCCTAAAATATTCCCCAGGTGTGCCTGGCAAGCACTGACCTGCAGCAGGAGATCCATCCCTCTCGGATGAGAAGGCAGCAGGAGCTTTCTTGCATACTTAAGCAGCTTTGCTCTCCTGTAGTTGCAGCCATTGCCAGACCTCTTCCATCCTTACTCACCCCTGTCTGCCCCTTCCAGGCACCAGGGTGAGGCAGTGAATCTTGCAGCAGACAGGACTAACTCTATATGGTAACATAATTCAGTGGAAGGAAGATAAATTCCTTGAAGTATCTTCTTTCTCACGCACACCTACTCTCGGGCCAGTCACAACCTGGTGATTGATGAGGCACCTTCCCTTTGAACTGCAGAGCTCAGGAACACCAGAAATAATTGTGAGAATAAAAGCGATATAGCTCAGAATTAATTCACATTAAGGCCCTCTTAATGAATGAGATAAACACTGTAACTAATATTCATTCCGTGAGGTTAGACATGAGATTTATTTATATTTCGTGGGAGAGACAGCACATCAGAATAAAAACCCAAAAATGTCTAAGAGAGAAGACAAATGTATTTTCAGCTCCATTTGCTTTGCACTGTTTTTTATTTACTTATTTTAAAAGAGATACTTCTCTCCTGGGATTGCAGTTGGTAGGTGGAGGCCTAAGTGCTGTATTTCCAAACAGATTTAAAAGGGAATTTCTGAACAAAAGCTTTTTCTCAGGACATTTTAGTCCAGCTAGTGAAGAGGCACTGGCATTTTGACAGTTCCCATACACAGCCAATGCATTTCTGCCAACAGCACCTGGATACCAAACTTACATTTGCCAATGGTTGCTGCCTAGTTTTTTGGGGTGGTTTTTTTTGCTATTATTTTTAGGTTTTGTTCTTTTTTACGTTTTTAAGAATTCAGTTCTTATACATATTTTTCAACCAGCTGTATCACGGCAGCACTTTTTTTATTTTTCCATCCTGCTCTGAAAGGCTTCAAAAGTTACCTGCTTCAAAGGGTTCCCTCTGAAAGTGGTCTTTTTTTGGTCTTTCCTACTACCAGGGCTATGTCCAGATTTAGAACATTCCTCAAAGCACTCTCTAGAGAGGTACATCCTTTGCTCTTTATTATCCGTTTTTTTAACAAATATATCAGCCATGCTGCAGTTCTCACCAAATTATTCTTCTAATGACAGCTTTATTCTTAGTTTAGGTTACATTTAAAACCTCTCAATGATCCTTATGCTTTTTTTTTTTTTAAGTAAGAACTTATTTCCACTCTTTCACATGCTCAGAAGATTATATTTGGACTTTATATCACCACATCCTAACAGAGATAAGAAATCTTCAGACTGGCTTTGGATTTTATGTGCTACTTTCATTCT
The DNA here is from genome assembly GCF_015227805.2 of Hirundo rustica. NCBI lineage: Eukaryota > Metazoa > Chordata > Aves > Passeriformes > Hirundinidae > Hirundo > Hirundo rustica. The sequence continues at coordinate 20,264,704 of NC_053459.1, forward strand.
GAAATATTAAAAAATATTTTAATGGTGAGACAGAGACTCTTATAGAAAAGCATCCAGTAAACTCAAAGAAGAAAGTGCTTTAAGATTTTGACAAAATGTTGTCCAATGGAGACTGTAGAAGTTGTACTGGTAGGTAGAGAGAACTCTTAAGACAAAACACTGTTGAAGCTTTAACTGGTAAGATTTATCACACTGCACTGAAAATTAAAATAGATGCTGCTGATTCTTTTCAGCTTCCAGCTGTAATTCACGAGACCCCATCATTATTTAGATATTTTTGTCCAATTTGAAAAATAATCAAGTGAAGTATGGCAGAAGAGGTGATTTTTTTGCCTTTAAAAAATCTATTTTATTAGAGCAATTGTAGCCCATATCCTCATGGATGCCTAACGCCAGAGACTGCCAGGGTCAGAGCCCTGTGCCCATGCTCCCAGACACACAATGTTTATGCTCAGTAAAATGGAACCTGCCTTCAACTACAAAAGCTTTTCTATTGCTAATGTTCCTGAAGAGATTTTAGGAATTGCTTCTCTTCCTGAAAAACAAACTTAAAAAAATGAGAAGCAGCAATAGTTTAATCAATATTGTATTTTACAGTCACTCATAACTACTAGAGAACTGAGCAGCATTTTAAGCAGTTCTTTATTGTTCATGCATGAAACTACATTTTCCTAAACAATAAAGTTATGTAAGTAGTTTTAGGGACAAGGATTGAGTATTATATAAATACAAAAATATTTTGTTATTATTCTCATATCAGTCGTAGTTGTTTCTTATGATGTTTTTCTCATACTAGCTATTTTTGAAAAGCTGGTATTTACTTAATAGTCCCTCTGTTGAAGGAAATTTTTGCTTTTCTCAGCATAAGCAGGATTCCTTCGAGGCAGTTTTAAACCTCTATAATACTGGAGAAATTTAAAAGAAAAAGATCCCAAAAACCCAATCCCAAGAGCTCACAGCACAAAAAGCTTTTTACTTGAAAATTCCTCGGAGTAGAATATTGCCTTTGCAAAATTAAACAGCGAAGAAATCGCAGGTATGTTATTGGTAGGTTCACATTCACTAAGAAGGTGAAGAAGTTGTTAAAAAGAGAAGATGGCACTACCTAAGAAAAACACAACTTGGGATTTGGCAGAAAGCTTCCACCTGACCTGAGTACATTTGTACTGAGGTTTGAACCAAACACCATTAATAAAGAGTGGGGGTGGAAAAAGCCTGACTGGGTGGGCACCAGCCCAGGTATCCTATACTGAACTGCAGAGGTGATGGCAACTCAGTGGGTCTGATCATACCATAAAAATTAAAGGGAAAAATACTCCTTGGAGACCCATGCAATTGCACAAATTTCACTGCTATTCTTCCACGCTGACTACTAACAGACAAAATTTAACTCTGCTTACAAATGATGTCATTCCCTTTTATTTCATTAGGAATTCAGCCGGCACTAAAACCTGAAAAAGGCAGTAAATCCTCTTCCCAAGCCCTCAGGGTTTGCACCCTTCAGTTTTTACCATGCAGTTGGAATATAAATAATTGTTATGGTTCACCACTGCTCCCTCTCTAATATTGTACAGAGGCTTTACTAAGAAATGCCTTCAGCTGATTCTGTGCAATGGCACGGAAGTGCTCAGTGATCTGTTACGCCTCTGGATACCAAGATGCCTCACCTTTTGCTTTCTTATCATTTAAAAATTCTCATTAATTATTAATGGCATTATTACCAAAATGCCATTACTAACGTTTCATTAGCAGAAACATCAGCACAGCATTGACTTGCAATTATGAAACAGCAAAAGGCTCTGCAGCAGCAGCATTTGCATCTTTGAAACCCTGCCCTTCAATGACAGAAAAATCTTCCAGCAATATTAATCGGGGCTTTGTGCATGATGAACTACTATTATTTTTAGGGAACTGTACAACTTTATTTATTAATGGATATGTGATGTATGCCAGAAAACTGACAGGATGTTCTGCAGGACATCTCTTCAATGATCGCTTTTGGAGCCCTCGCCTGCAATTTTAAATTATATAACCTTCACATTGCATTTCACAGCCTTCCATATGTAATTATAATAGAGTGGCAGCTATGCTGTAGTTAATGTTGAATGTTGTTTTCTGCTTAAAGGTCAAGTCTATTCTAAAATCCATATTCTTAGTGAGATTGTCTTGAGAATTTGCTGTGCCTACTTGGTATGCAGAGCAGTGGTCTAAATTATGATTATTTGTGGAAGAGGTTTTGGAGAAACTCTTCTATAAATAAGAAATAAATAAAGCTGCATTAAAACTTCTAAATGTTACCCAAAAATCACATGATTCTTCTCATTTGTGTGTATGTGTTATTCAACCTATAGCCCCAACCATCTGCAAAACTGATTTCAGTTGCTAGGGATTCATTTTAGCTAATGCATGTCTCTTCAGAGAAGAAAACTTAAAAAAATGTTAATAAAGATAATAATGAACTAAATTTGGCATGCCTAAAAGAATTAAATGCACACATGCATCAAGATTCCCTCTAGCTTGGTATTTTGCACCAACGTGCCATCAAAAACGATTGAAAGACTTAGGAAGAGAAGCTGTGATTATTTAATCTAAATTAAACACACTCTCTGCCTTTGGAATTCAAGATGTGCGAGCGAGCACGCTGCAGAAGGCTCATTTAGAAATTTTGCCTGGGGATAAAAATAACCTGGGAAGATTTTAAAATTTTCAAAAACCAACCCGCTGACACCGATCTTAATTCTGAAATATTGTGCAGGAAATTACCACTGATTAGCTGGAGGGAAGAGAAAAGATAATAAGGGTGCACTAATCACATTTCCAGCACAACGAAACCGAATCAAATGAAAGCAAGCTTTGGGGTCAAGGACTTCCTGATGCACTGTCCCCTCCAGAGGAACTCCAGACCTTTTGGTGCAGAGCTGGAGATAAAGAGAGCTGCTAGTGCTGGCAGCAAACAGGGCTGTAAACCCGAGCACAGAGGGGAGGGCACTGTAGGACACACTCCTGGCAGGGGTGGGAAAGGTGAGAGGAATGGGCAGTAGAGGAGAGGAAGACTCCCACCCTCCTGAAAAGGACCTGGGAAAGAAGAAGATGGGTGGGGAGAGAAGACATCTAAAGACAGCCATAAGAAAATGGGATATTGGATAAGAAGTAAGCAAACTCCCCTCCTTGTGAAAGAGGATCTGACAGCAAAATCCAAGTCCTGCTTCCCTTATTCCCCTCTTGCCACGATTGAAGAATGGTGGGAAGATGAGTGAGTGAGCTTAACAGATGGGCTTGTACCTCCCAGATTGCTTCAGGTTGCATTAATCTCTGCAGTGGGTTCTCATTTAGTGAGAAAATGTCACCAAAACAAACGAAGCGGAGCAGACTGGGACGTGGCCAGCAGATGCAGACAATCTCTTCTGCATGGTGTGGGCAGAGGCAGGCAGGCAGCATTCCCACTCGTCTGCTCCCTGCAGCCCCTCCAAAACTCATCAAAGATACCCCTGATTGGGAGTAGGAATGCCTCAGATCAGCAGGCATGGAAACAGAGAAATCAGCAGAAAGTGGGCATGTGGATGATGGCAGGGAAGGGAGGGGACATGGCAGAGGAGTCAAAGCAGTCAGAGAACAGGGACAGAACAGTGGCCAAAATATAAAACAGTCAGGTGTTAGGAGAACTGCCTTGGAGATGAGCACAATTCATTTCTGCCCCTAAACCATCAAATAATCCCTGCCTGCATGTGCATCTCCATTTCAAGAACACGCCAGTTGCTCTAGTCTTGCATCCTCTCCAGGCTCCTGAACCAACACACTCCTTTCGGTACATGAAAGGTCCAGGAAAGAAACACGATGGTTTGCTGGGCTGGCTGAGAGTATCCATGAGTGTGGAAACAAACCCCAAACCAGAAAAAAGGACCAGCAAAGGAACCAACAGGGATTTGGTGCATTATTCCAAAAGAGGCAGAGTAGCGAATCATGAGACAATGCCATACAACAGAGCACACCAAGTACCTCACTTCAAAGTATGAAAGCAGACAGGATTGCCAGAAGTTCCTTTACACTTCCATGAAGTAAAGCGTGAATAAACTGAAGGTGAAAGGAAAGCGAGGAAAACTTCAGGTCACACAAACATAATTTCAGAAAATGCGTGAATACAAAGCAAATACCATTTACATTTTGCTTTAATTAGCCTGTCCTTGAACGTTATTCCAACACACCAACCATTACCTCTGCTAGGACTATTTCCAGTGGCTAAAGAAACAGTGGAGGGAGCAGACAAACACTGTGTTTGTTCCAGAAGCTGCTGCACTCGGCAGAACTGACTGAAACCAACTGTGCAGTGCCCCGAGTGCCTCCCCGGCTGCTGCAAGCCCGAATGGAGCCCTGCTTCTCCTTTGGTGCACCCAGGGATCACCACCACCCATGTCACACATGGGCTACTGCCACCATTTCCCAGTGGGGAACTGAAGGGGGACGCCAGATTTTGGGGGGGTCACAGCCCCCGCTCATCAGCTCTCGCCGGTGCTCCCCAGCTCAGCCCCTCCTCTCCCCAGGGACAGAAGACCCCCACAGCTCCTGGATCCCAGTGCTCCAGGAGGCAGGAGCAGCACATTCGGATTCACCACACCACCCTCACTCGGAGACTGGCTGGATACCATCTGACAATGCATTTTGCTTTAATGCATAAATTTGAAGCAATGTAATTTCCATTTATATGTGCACCCTGTTGGCCAGAGCAGCTTTCCTGTTCTTATCGAGCAGACAAAAGGTTTAAGCTCTATAAAAGGTGGCTGATATTTAAGTTTTAATAAAAATATACTTCAGGTACGCCATTCTTTCCTTAGGCTGACCTAGACTACAATATATTATTTACATAACTGCTGCAATATCTATTTCAAAACCGACTCGACAGCCCTCTCCAGAACTGTAAGCTGCCCTGCCTGTCACCATGATGGGTAAACACTGTCACCTTTTCACAGCCCGGTGAAATATAGAGGAGTAGTAAAGTGCACCATCCATCACAATGGCATTAAGTAGGTTTTTGAAGTAGATTTCAGATCACAAATGCTCACATTTTTACTCACAAATGCTGTTTAGACTGTTACCAGAAAGCACAAATTGGATGGCTCATATACAATGGCTGTATGATGAATGGACATGACAGGTGGTCAAAGAAAATGACTCTTGCTGTTCTACAAATAACCTTGTCAACATCAAAGTGGAGCTGCAGCTCTGCTGGTAGCCAGATGCAATAGCTTAATGGTTTTATTTGCTTCAACTTCTAGCAAACCAAACAGACAAATGAGATACAATGAAGCAGCAGCATCCAGGCAGTATTAGCAATTCAGCCTGATTAAGTGACACATAATAGGAATTTTCTGCTAAGGATGCGCCACATTTGAAAGAGAATTATTCAGGTTATGAGTAGCTGTTATAAAAATATCTGTTCACAGGAAAACCTTCATGATTTTGCAATCACAAACCACTGCAGGATATTCAAAACACACGACTCGTAGTTCCACTGCAAGCAATCAAGTCACCTTCTGATGGCTGAACGCAGCAACAGCCACCACCTGCTACTTCTCATTTAAAGTTTTTCTACTTCCATTAGTTTAAATAGTAGAGATTAGTGTGTAGGCTTGAAAGTCAGGAAGGCTAGATCACTACCAACTTACCAGTAGCCTAAACAAATAGGAAGATTTCCCTTTAAAGGAAAAACTCTAGACATAAGGATGTTTCAGGTAGACTTTTTCAAGAACAGAAGAACACATCTTGAGTTTTTTAAGGGTGCTGAGGTATCTCGAAGAACTGGCTGTAAAGAAAGTCATTCTTTGGCACCAGTGCAAGTTTGGAGGTTTGCCAAAGCCAAGGTCCAGCCCTTGTGATGAGGACAGTGCGTGTGGGCATCATTTCTGCTGAACTCATAAGAGAAAACTGCCCTGGAACAAAATGGAAACTGGAACACGTGCTGCTGGGAATAACAGCAGTGGCTCTTCCCGGAACATTGGATTTCCTTCAATCTGATGAATTTGTTAGCAACACATTGACATTCATGGAATGAAACCCAAAAGGTCACAACCAATCTTCTCTCTGATTAAAGTTACTCTTACTAAGTTACAATGAGAAAATAATATTACATATGGAGGTTTTAAGTGATATGAGAAGGCAACCCCATTCATTAGTAAAAGTTAAAGTGTGTATCATGCAAGTCAGGACCTCTTCTTGCCTACTTCATTTGGTTTTCAGCAACAGATTTGAAGTGGACAGAGCCCCAGAATGGAGGCTGATGAGACTCAGCATGTTTAGAGTAGGCATATTTTAATATTAACATGTTCACATATATAACAATCTTTTCCTTTATAGTCTATAAGTGTTCTAAGCCATGACCAAACATGTCTTTTAAATAAGAAAGAAGCCATGATGAAAACTCCCCAGCATTAGTGGAATACGGTATTTTTAAAAGGAGGAAGATTACAATAATGCAATTAACTGTGAAATTGCAATTTTTATATTTCAGATGTATTTATTAAGATTTATGCTATCTCAGCTAGGAAGGTAAACAGAAATGATGGTCCCTTTGTGCACTCTCAAAATATTTAGCAAGAAGCTAAAGGAAAACAGACAGTGAAGACAGTACACAAGAAAAAACAAGATAATACAATATCTTTTTTCACTTGGCAAGTACCAAATCCAAATAGGTAGAATGTTTTTGCTGACAAAACTTCCTAGAGTAACTACAGTACGACAGAACTACAAATTGGTGTTTTCAAGAGGAAACAGAGCAGATGTGTCAACTGAGTTGTCACAGAAGAAATTATGTGAGATCCACAACCGTAATTCAGAGGCTCCAGGTATTAGCCCAGCACTCCCACCAGCCTCATCTTATCCTTCCTACAAGCATCCCTCAAACCAGTAGCTCTCATACATCAGCAAAGGTAGAGGGAGATCCTAGACACAGCTTCCAGATTTTTACACACAAGCAAAATGCGCCAATTCATAAACACAGATACTTAAAAAAAATATATCCACAGAGATATATGTGAGTGTATATCTGTATCTATATAGATCTCCTATGAACTATTTGTATAAATAATGTTATATGGTTAATTAAGATAAGTACGATTGGCCACACCATAATTCACATAAATATGCTTGTTTTAAGGCTGGGCATTTCAGCATATTATCAATTGGATTTGAGACCTTAGAGGTCTTTTCCTACCTACATAATTCTATGATTCTACACGCAATTTTCCAGTCAGGTTCAGCAAAAGCTGATGTCTCCTAACTCTATTTCCGCACAAGTGACAGAGACAAATGGCCACGTTACCTCAAGAGTTCCTTTGGCAGAATAAGCTGCGTAGGAGTACAGGAGGTCTTGACTGTGAAGTGTTTTGGGGTCTCTGCTGCACTGCTGTCCACTCGGATAAAAGCACTCCCCGCTGTTTTGCAGAGTTACTGTGTTTGAAGAAGGGCCTGGCAGGTCAAGCAGAACGGAGTAATTCACCAGCCGGACATCTTCCAGGCCTTGGGAACGCCACTGACCCAGGATTTTCACTGCAATGTCTGCATCATCTTCCCTGGGGAACTCTAACAAATCTCTGGAAAAAAAACAACAAACGCACACAAGTAAACATAGGTTTAGTTTATTTCCCACAAGGACTCTTGTACCTTAGCATGCATCAGTGCACGACTTTATTAAAAACCTATCATCAAACATGCAAAAAAACCACACAACTTTCATTTTTTTGCAAATATTTTCTCACCAAGTACGAGACAAAGGCAACTGCTTTTTGGGAAAATAGAGTAAGAAAAAAATGTATGTATAGGAAACGCATCCAAATGAAATAAAGAATCCTACAGAAATTATCACAGTAACTGTTTAAAAATTCGTATGTCATTTGCTGAACAAATTTCTAAAAGAGCATAAATTTAACCCATCTTTAAACATGAAGAAGACAATCTGAAGTAACATCTCAAGGTCGTCAGGAGGGGCATGATGCTGAAAATTTGTTATAATTACACAGTTATAATTACATGTTTGGCTTGAATTCATCAAGGAAAGCAAATTTACTAAGCAGAATGGAACTGTTCCCCCAAATGATGTGCTCACTGCCAGCGAGTTCTTCACATTCCCTACCTGCACTGAAGGATTACCTGAGCCACCAGCTTGGCCAGCATAAAAGGCAAACCTGGGAATTATTTTGCTGGTATCCACTGATGGGTCAGTGGGAACTCAGGTTGGTCTGGGCTTGTACCACTGGGTTTGCATCACTTTCAACACTGGCTGGCACAGGGGCAACAGGGTGAAGGCACCAAAGGACCATCCTCCTCCCCAGCACGTGCCAAAGGATTTCAGATGCTGAAACTATTGCCATGAGAACTAAGGAACAACTGAAGGCTTTCCCTACTTTTGCAGGCAAGCAGTCATGTAAGCAAAGAGGGACACAAATAAAATTTATTACTCAAATAAAAGCACTACCCACTTGCAGCACAAAAAGCTTATGGAATATTTGCTGAATTTGGTGAAGTTGGGGTTTTTTTGGGTTTTATTTGTGGGTCTATGAAGCTCTCAGGGCTGAAAAAAAGTCTAAAGATCATAGATGTATTGATTTCCAAGCACAGAGATACTGACACTGCCTGAAAGTCTTGTCCACAACTTTCTCTTCACAAAAAGGCCACTACACAAGTGCTTTAAGGTCCTCAGCAGAACTTCAAACAATACCCTTGTTTGATAGGTATCTGAGAATCCCACCAGGTGCTTTCCAGGTACCCCTGCAATATCCAAACCCAGTGCTGCAGTTGGAAAGCTCCTGGCACTACTCCCAGAAGGCTCTGCACTGTCCCCAGGGAGAGCCCCAGCAAGCAAAGCTTGATGGAAGTCAAGCCTAAGGGCTCGCTTCTCCACCCATCCTGTGGCTGAACATTTGAAAAAAATGAACATTTACTGCCTAGAAAACATCAAGGCCTTAAAAGAGCAGAAAGTGAAGTTATAACACCCATCACACCTAACAATGGCTCAAAAATTATATATTCCATTCAAATGCCTAACGCCCATCATCACATTACATGGCGAGAATGATTCTTCCAACATGCAAAAGGCTTTTTTTTTTTTTAATAGACATTTGTATAAATGTGCTTTTTATAAAATGTATTTGTTCAAAGCAATATTGTTGTATCCCAGGCTGCATTGCTCCAGCGAGGCTGTTCACACACAAAAGTTCAAAATCTTTACAACAACACTGGCCTTATGCTGGGACTTCAGGGATCCTGTCAGGAATAATATCTGCCTTGTAGATTTAATGTTTTTAAATTATCTAAAGTAAGTGCTCAAGCAGTCTACACCACACAGATGACTTAATCCAATCTGCAGTATATTACAAGTTTCCAATTTCATCTCCAGTGCCTGCTAATGCAATGACATAAACTTGGGCAGTGCAGAAGTACAAAAAGTTGTTTGATTAACACAATCATTAACAGAATATCTACATCTCCCTCATGTGATAGAAAAATTAATAGAATGAATAAGTAAAGAAATTTATCCCCAGCCCATAGAGTTATGGCACATTGCAACCAGAAGTATTCAGTCACAAGAAAAGGAATCAAGCATTAAAAGAGGAAGATACAATAAGCAAATTGCTCCCTTACTAATAGAAGTTACTTTCCACTTCATAACTAAATCAACATGTCTTTGAAACTTTTGTGAAAACATATCTGATTAAGTTACAGAAATGATCCCCATAATGTCTTTATAGCATGTTAAAATCTAATTGTAAATTATGAGCACACACTGTTTTATAATAAATCAGCACATATTAGACTACTTTGATAAATCTTATGAACACTACAGAAAGGGTTTTCTTCCCCAGACTTACTACAATAGCTGACTTGCATTTGCCTTTGTTGCTGACTGCATCAAGCTAAAGTCAGAGGTAATTCAACTCATTATTTTTTCACATACTAATTTTATGACAAGTAAAACGCGCAACACCAGTATTTCCTAAATCCAACCAAATTCAGAAAATTGTCAAGTTTGGCAGTTAAGCCTGGAAGAATATCAACACTTCACATGCACTTCACAGTCCTTTACAAATGCTCAAATTATTCACTTCCTAGAACTTGCAGGGCTCAGAGGCTCCCAGCAGTGGGATTTCAGCAGAGGAGAGGAGCAGCCCCTCAAGATGAGGATATTTCCCAAGCAGCTGCATGCTCAGAAAAGAACCAATACCAATGCAATTGCCAGTTTCCATTTACAGCACTGCCTCTGATAACTTCAGCCAAATTTTTGACTCCCTTTGGTCACATTAAAAAGATACTTTATTCAGGTACTTTTAAAGGATCATTCAATGGGAATAACCATAAAGTTTATAGGCACATCTCTGTTGCTGCAGATCTACACAATCCAGCCAGTGGAGCCACCACAGACAGAAGAGTTGGTCTCAAGTCAGAATCAACACTAATAAATGTAACAAAGCTAGTCTGAACATTCCTGTGCCTTTATGGGATGCTCTCAGAGATTTCCACAAATTCCTGACCTTTACTTTCTAATACAGTATTGAACTAATCTACATCACAACAGGACATAAACTCACTTCTTGAGCATTGTCCTCCATCTCAAAATGCCTGGATCCTGAACTAAAAAAAAAAAAAAAAAAAAAAAAACCACAGGTAAAATTGCACTTAAAACCCAGAAAGTTCACCCTACTTCACTTGGATAAGGTAGAGATTCCTCACTTTGACGTGGTGAAATGACCACTACTGGAGATAAAGATTCAAAGTCCTAAACCTAGAATAATAATTTTAAATATGTTGAAGATGTACCTGTAAGAAAGCCAGAGGTTCTGCAGCTTCAAAAGGCTATTCTTTACCGGACGATTATGAAAGACAAATGAACACACACACAAAATATACAAACTTCATTTTCAATTTGGTAACGATGGGGAACGCAGACCTGCCGTGCCTTAATGGGAAGTCATTTGCTACAACAGCACTTTTTGACACAGCTTGCCAAAGGAGAGAACAAGGTACTGCGAAATAAGCCAGCTGGGACACTGAAACACCACTCAACAGACACTGAAAAATTACAACAGGTCACTCTAACAACCAAGAGATGGAATAATTTTACTGTATGACACAATTACTTCTCAGATAATCTTATTAAATTGCTATAAGACCCCATGAAAAAAAATCTGGAATTGCAAAAGGATTCTACAGATTCAATCTGAAAAATCTACAGGGACAAAAATTCCCCACAAACACGTAAAATTTCAAGTGTGGTTGGTTTGGTTCCTTTTTTTCCTTTTCAGATTTACCACTTGTACCTGCCATGAGCCTGGGGAACTGGCCTACCCTTCCTGACCTACTAAGAAAAAATAATCTGAATTCCATTTTTGGAGTTAGATGTTTAAGTGCCTTATTCCCATATTTCGACTGTAAATTTCCACGATTTTCTTCCAGATCACCGAAATTGTTCATAAAGCAACTACTGCAATTTTAGATAACAGCTAATGACAAATGCGATTTTGGAATTTTTACAGATGGAATTTTCAGCTGAGTAGCTGCTCTCAGATCCTGTGAGTTGCAATGACTGCTCATATTTTGTAAGGCTGGATCAGATCAAAGTGTTCCCTTGTCTAACACGATGCTCCCAACAGTAGCTGGTAGCAGATAATCACAAAAGAATGCAGGAAATGCATCACGTGGGGTTATTACATTTATAGCCTTTCATGCAAATGCCTTTTTTTAAAAAAACAAACAAACAAAAACCCAACAAACAAACAAACACCCTCACAAAACAACAACAAAAAACCCTCAAACTTTGTGCAGGCTGAGTTTTAAATATGTTTACATACGTTGAGGATTTCAGAGCTCGTTTCAGTCCATTAAGAGCCGAGCTGTGGCACCCGCACACACCGACTGCTCAGCAGATGCACCAGCATTTCCTACACTTGCAGAAAGAGGAGTTATTTGTGTCCATCACACACAGCATGCACACACAGGAAACACTCAGGAAATACCACCAGCCGAAGCCACATCTGCTTCAATTTTAATTACATGTTCCTGTTAATTAGGGCACTCCACCAGGCTGGTCTCCCACCTGCCCGGTTGGATTTCCCATGGTCTGAACTGATGGCCATAAATTTGCTGCTCCCAAAAGATAGAAATAAATAAATTCGGGTCCAAGAGAGGATAAATATTTATCAGGAGGTGAGAGAAACATGCTCATGGTACAAAGAGCTGCATGCAGGATCCTGAAGCACCTCAGGTTCTTCAGGTGACATTGCAAGGTCACCAGCTTCTGCTGCAGAGAGCTGATCTATGAAATGTCCTCTGTCACATCTACCATCAGTCTTCATACATTCTGGATCCCTGCTCATTCTTGGGTAACAAGTTACTGCTTTTGCCATCTAAGGGAATATTTACAGAGCTGCATCTGCACCATGGATTTTACATGGGCCCTACAATGTACATTTTAACATGCTTTAACATAAAGAAGTACAATTTATGATTTTAAGGAAAAGGACTATGATTTATGGCAGATTTTACTTCTCACAGACATAGATTAATTAAATTCACGAAAACATAAAAAATACGGAATGTCAGAAAACAGAATGCCGGCTCTAGATTTGGTTGTGCAGTTCTCTGGCAAAAAAAAAAAAGGCTTTGAATTTTACTTTTTAAAAAACTTTATGTGTACTGTGGCTTTCAGGCATTTCCAATAAAAGTGTCATAAGCTCTCTCTTTAGAAAGTCATGCTACGAGGAAATAGAGAAATACTTTTAAATGAAACTTTATAGCATTTCTGCTCTGTGTTTAAGTGCACCTGGGTATTAGCCTTTCACAGGGGTACCTGACTGTGTGTATCTTCTCCTATCGCAGTATAAATTCATGCAGAACTGCTCCAGGGCAAACCTCTCATTTTCCTGAGAAGCCCTTTGCCATGGGATTGAAGAACACTCAGATCTCAGCCTCTGCTGTCTCCCAAGCTTAGCTATTTTTGTGCATTTATATTTTTTTCCACTACAGGACTACTGAGTTTACTGCTCCTACCCATCACATCAGTCAAATGCCTTTTATATTTTTTAAATATAAAACTCATTGGGATAGTTCAAATCTCACTTTCCAACATCATGGTGCAAGCCAAACTTGCATTCACGGCAGATGGTGGAAGGCATTGAAAAATTACTGATTCCCTCACTGTCAGCTCCACAGTTTATTGGAAAACAAGCAGTTCTTTGTTCCTCTACACTAAACATTGCAAAGTCATGAATTGGCCATAGGTGAGCTTTCCAAAGCTTTTTAAGGGATCTGGATGTCAGTTACGTGACATTTAGCCGGCATCCAAATCTTCCAAATACTCCAGAACATCAAACGGCCAATATGAAACAAACAAATCAATCAAGGGGGGACAGGTAGGCAGAGACAGAGCTAGGAACAGAAACCAGACTGGCTATTTACACTACACTTGTGGCTTCAGTTATCAAAGTCTTTTTTTTTTTTTTTTTTTTTTTTTTTTTTTTTTTTTTTTTTTCCTTAAAGCACTTGCTTTTCTGTGACATGCACCTTGCTCAACTACCTAGTGTAGAGATGGATGAGAATGTCATTAAGCATTTCTCTCCCCTCATTCCGGAAGCAAGTTAAAAAAAACAAAACAAAACAAAACAAAACAAACACCACAAAACAAAACAAACAAACAAAAAAACCCCGAAAAAAACCCTTCCCCAACTGCCCCACCCCAAAAAACCCCAACCAACAACAACAAAAAAGCCCCAGAACAAAAACAAATCACCAAAAACCCCACATACAGATGGTACTCACCATCCACTTTAAGAATAGTAAATGAACCACAGAACCCTTAACATGGAGAATAACAGCTCCAGTCCCTCACATGGATGATTTCAAAGACCCTAAGACTTAATTTCACAGAAAGAGGAGCAATACACTAGCTTTTACACTGTGTACTTCAGCTCTAAAAAACTCACTGCCATGTTCCACTGTTCCCTTTGGTTACAAGAGTGACACATTTTCCTTTTAGCAAAGCAAAATTTGCTTCTCCCTAACACACAACTTCAAGTACTTACCACAAACTGGACTGATCTACTCCTCATTTATTCTATTTATTACAATAAATGGCTTTCAACAGATGAGCTGTTGGTAAAAAAAAAAAGTTCTTTCAAAATATGTACACAATGAAGATATCTATATAGGAAATCTCTTTTATTATTATTAAAGGACCTCTTGTTTGAAAGATAATCTCTCAAAATGATGACGCTTTCTTTCACAACCAATAACGTGCCCACAACTACAGTTTTCTTATTAAATTTCCTAGTTGCTAAATTTCAATCAAGATACGGGTTTTCCCTTATGGTACAGACGACTGTGTGCATGCATAACAACACAAACCGTATCCTTTCACAATTCCATCTAAAACATTTTAAATAAGCCGCATGCTTTAACCTGAACCTTCATTTTGGACATACAAGGATGTCTTAGCCTCTGTTTTAAACAGAGCAAAGGGAATATATAATTCTATTCAAAGTTTATAGATCTAATATAATGAAGGGTTTTACTCTGTTTTCTCCTAATGCAAGAGGAGCAGCAGCTCCAAACAGCTGTGCCCTGCATTTTCCAGCAGGTGACAATGCCGAGGGCGATGTCGAGCCACAGCGGAAGGAGGACGGGGAAAAGACAATCCCTCACCTTGAAATGTTTGCATACAACCCTGCATTCACTGGCAGAGCACCGACCCAGCAAAACTTCACAATGATATAATCTTCTTTTCTTCCCAGACCACAGGGAATATGTCAGTGTCTCAATAAAATGTGACCAGCTGCATAATCAAGTCCAAGTGGTTCCTTTTACTGTCGGAGACAATTAGGTTTACTTCCAGCAAGAGACCATTTCTGTGTGGATGTGAATAGCAGTGGATGGTTCTTTTTCTATACAGAAAACCTATTGATCAAAATAAAACCCTTGAAATCTTGCTTTTTATACAGGAAATCTGATGACGATTTAAAAAAAAAAAATCTCAATACTGCTCAACTGGCAGTATTTTATTCCTTTCAATTGTCAATCATTAGATTACACTGTGTACTCTAAAGTAATTACACTGAATGTGTCATTCTGATGACACTGGACATATTGGAACTGTATGATTTAACCCTTAAATAATACCCCAGTTCTCGAAGGACAATAAAGAATTAAAGTAACATGCTAACCCAAAATAAAAAAACAAAACAAACAAACAAACATGACAACTTAGCAATGTTTAGAAAAGCTACCTATTATTTAAAGATTGAGGACCACTTTGAATAAGAAAAATCCCCAAATATATGTTTAATATTTTGAAAAAATGTAAAAAACTCTATTTTCTTTCATCAATTTCAAAAGGTTAACCTTAAATACAGGAAAACCTAAGATAGCCACAAGATGATGCCATGTAACCTTCCTGTTACCAGCCTCATTTTCTTATCAGTATATGCTAATTTACCAGTGCAATTCTAATAGAACTGCAAAGATTCCTAGATGATATGTCAGCTTGGATCTTTTATTTCAAAAATATTTGGAAGTTCAGTAGAGTGCATTGGTTAAAATGAAAACTGCAGATTAAAAGAAAAAAAGGAGAAAGCATAAAATTCCATCTCCACATGCTTATGTAAGAAAAGTGTTATCACAAATGCCATATCACATGGCTTAGTTCTGATAATCTCCATCTCACCAGCTGAACTGTCTCTCAGATGCATTTGTTTTTATCTGAAAACACTGACAGCTTCCAAGTGACCCTTCAGTTCTAATATACAGCTGAGGAAATCAGCACTGATAAGCAAAACACTGTCCTGAAGTTATTTACACTGTACCACAAATCCAACTGCTTGTGGATAAACTAAAAGCTCTCTCCAAAGGAGCAAGCATAAAATCTTATAAAGACAGGCTTGGGATGAGGCCATGGGAGATCATCTGGTCTGAGGCAGGCTCAGCTCACCCCACTGCCACAGCAGGCATTTGTTTTCCTGCCCTTTTCCAAAGATATAAACCTCTTGTCCATCCTAAATAATCACCCTCCTGTATTTAGACAAACAGCATTTTCTCCTTTCCCCCACTCATGCTGAGAACAGACTAACCTTTCTCTCTCTGCAAGTGTTTTTCACATACTTAAGGATTGCTCTCATGGCCTTCCCTCAACTGATCTTGTCTTAAAATCAAATTTCCTCAGTCTTTTCATCCATTTCCTAACAGCTACTGCTCCTGAAATCTGCAATTGCCCTCCCCAGCCTGTCCCCACTCCTCCTGAAGCAGAAGCCCAACGAAAGGCCACTGTGGATATGCCATTTGCACTGAAAAGGAAAGATTAGTATCCAATTATCCTCTGCCTCCATAAAATTCAATTATTACCCTTCTGCTGTCCTTTATTTTGATTTCAGCTCCGTACCTCTCCAGTAAGTTCATCGACTCCCTAGCTCTGCTGACCTCAAAGGGGTCTCATCATTTCATCACTCATTTGCTTCCAGAAGGAACGGTGCTGAATACATCTCCATGAACTGCATAAAACAGGTCAGATTTTCAAAGTGCTGAGAATCCACTGTTAAAAATGCAGTCACCTGGCCCCCACCAAACCAAAAGTTCTCCAAAAGATAACTAAGCTTAAGTGCTAGACTTCCAGAATTGTTCTATGTGCCCCACACCAGATTTCACTGTACACCAGTGAGGACGGGAGAAGGATAAACCTTTTAAAGTAGGAAAAACTCAAAGTATTTGCTTGCTCAGTTCTAAGCCTCTACTGATGTCAAGTCTGGGGCTAATCAGAGATTCTGCTCCCAAAATCACCACTCTATTTGCAATGAGAATCCAGAAAGTCTGCTCTCAGTACAGCAAATCTCTTGAAACCATCTGCACAGTCCACTTCAGGTCCACACAAAAAGGTCCTTTCTGTCCCTTAGAAAAGGTTGATCTACCCCAGCAGTCTCAGTGAAGTCCAGACATCCCTGAAGGACACATTTATAACACTTGGGTGTACAGGGCAAAATGCAGGTGTCACATAGCAGAGATTTCTCGAAAAGTGATAGGAAAGGGACCTGACCCGCTCCTTCTCCTCCTCTTTCTTAGGCACGTTTCATATGCAACATTCCCTGCTGACAATGGTACGTCCAAGAGTACCTCACTTCTCCCAAAGCCATCCATTTATCCACATTTCCTTGCCCGTTGCAGACTTCCCTCAGACTTCTGGCCCTTGTCTAGCTGAAAATAGAATAAACCCCACAAAGTGTCCCCAGAACAGCAGGTGCTGGTTTCAGGGTGTAATACTTACACTGTCTGACTCACTTTCAGCCTCTCTTATGACCTAACAAAAATTTCAAAGCCCAGTTTTAAGCAAACAGAGCACAAATAAAAGACCAAGACAACAGCAATATGCAGATATTCAGGAACTGGAATCCAGGCTGAAAAATGCCCCCTACTATTCAGCACAATTTGATGTACAATCACCTGAACTGCTCACTGCCAGGACAAATGGATGATGGCTCAACACAAAGGCCAGAGTGGGGTGGCTGTTTTTACACAGTAAAAGTGCTCTAGTGCAAAGCTGCAGTGTCAATTAAATCTTTGGGAGGAAAAAAAATGAAAAAGCAGAATTGTTATATAACAACGAAGAAATTCTGTACATTTTTTTTTGTCTAGCTTTCTGCAAATACGAGTCTGAGTTTGTTTTTAATGTGTTGCGTTAAGGAAGCCAGAGGCAGACATGAGAACACAACACAGGATTCAAAGATTCATCAGCTGAGCAGGTTTTTACTGGGTACTCACATACAGAACACAGTCAAATTATCTCCACTGCAGAAAAAAAAAATATATATATTGTCGTGGCCATGCTGCATTGCTTCTCACATCTACTATGAAGACAAAGTCATCTATTAAACTATCAAGTAGCTGGAGGAATTGTGGGAGGCAGATGGGCTATTATTAGCATGACATGACTACTGGTATTCTTGGTAACAAAATACCCACGTGGACCATGCAGACACAGCATTTCACCCCCAAGTTTCTAAAAAATCTGTGACATTAACACATATGACACACTCACTGACATATAAAAAGGATAAATATCACAATGAAAAAAAAACAGTTAGGGGTTCAGAGTCTAAATATATTCAATCAAGCTGAATCAGAACATCTTCAGATTTTTAAGCAGGGGACAAGAAAAACATCAAACCACAACTTTTGCAGTGTAGCCACAGTCAAAACTGTATGAACAGGGTAAAAAAAAAAAAAAAAAAAGAAAAATAGGAGCTATACCTGAAGCAATAGGCACTACAAGAGGTATCTGTAAAGTCTGTGCTTTGGGAAAACTGAAGATAAATTGAATTTTTGTGTTTTATTAGAAACCTTCAGAAAACAAATCTACCTTACTTAGCAAATGCAAGAACCCAGTGAGTTTCACGGCAGCTTAATGCACATTGTGTCCCTTCTTCAACTTCTTCCTCCACTCACCCCCAAAGTGGTTCAGATTTACAGCCCATATTGTGCCTGTTCACTGGCACTTTCACTGCAGGCAGGATTCTGCCAGAAAGAGAAAAAACACGGCAGGGAAAGACTCAACAATTCCCCTGCATTTATTCCTCAGAGCAGCACACTGAAATAACCAGTTACAGATTTTGCACACATTTAGCTGAATGAACTGATTGAAATTGTCCAAGTGCAAATCCACACGTGGATGTTATCTTGAAGTAGTGGTTCTGTTTAACGAAGAGTCATTGCAGGACTTTCTTTCTGCACATTTTCTGCTGGCCGCAGACACTGCCACAGGGTGTGTCCATAACTCCACAGCCACAGAGCAGACACACCTCACACAATTAAAATCATACCCAAGGAAGCTCTTTTTAAACCAAAATATATATGCCTAAATTTAGATCAATTCCTTCTGTTTCTACCAGAGCAGACACAAGGACAACTAGGACAGCATTCACTTCTGAATCTTGGTTAGATGCTTCAGCAAATTACCGTGTATTGAAACTTCACTGCACAAGCCACAATCACGATGAGACCTAAGCAACTTGGGGTATGTTAGAAGGCAAAAAGGAGAAGTTCATTATTGTGAGTCTTGCTACTGAAGAAAATACAATCTGGAAGTGAATGCAATACACTGAGTGAAACAAACAGTGGATTTTATTAAATCTGATCTTCAATTAAAACAAGTATCACAAGTGGTTAAGCTTTAGAAACTTTTTTTTTTTTTTTAAACTCATTGTAACAGAGAGCACAAGGGAAGACGCTAAGCATATTTTTGGTGAAATTAATAGTTTTGCCAACAAAATGCAATATTGGCTGTGATATTTATATAAGCAATATCTTCCAGAGCACCGACAGGATTTAGGAAAGCAAGAAGACTCAAGCTTCTCTTTGGAACTGCATGTGGGATCATCTTTTCTACAGTGTTTGAAACAGCAAATTTCCTTAGCAGTCGGTGGAAATGCTGTATCAGTGCAGAGTCTGCATATCCACAGAGGGAGCACAAAAAGGCTCCAGACACCCAAACATGTGCCAGTCGCTGTGAATTAGGATAAAGTTTGCTTCTGTATCTTTCTCAGTGACCTCTCCTCTGTCAAGACTGTCAAACCCTGCCTGTACCTCCTCTTCTTTCCGAGGTTTTGTGATTTGCTTTTGGGATGTGGGTGTGGAGGAGGGTCACCTCACGTCACACACATTTTTTACCATTCTTGGGAGCTTTTCTACCGCTTCTCCTCACCATCCTTCCCACTGCAAACTGTCCTTTGGTTACCCCAGTCATTGATGGCTTCACATCTGCTCTCCTACATTGCCACATTTCACTCCTGAAATGTCCCTTGTCAGCTCCAGCCCACTATTCCCCCATAACGCATTCCTCTGTGTGCTAAGCTGACAGGATCAGCAAACAAATAATATCATGCATTTGAGCCTTGGGACTGAAAAAATGACTGATGAGCCAAATACACCTTGAGTGGAGAAAGAAAGAAAGAATTCAACCTGACAGGGGAGCTGGGCCACGTATGCCTCCCCCAGCCTTTCATCCTGCATATCACACGAGAAACACTCCAGAAACATTGGCTTATAAAAATAATTTACTCACAATATCCAGATGGCGAGTGGGGAGAGGAATAGCCTAGCTGCTGGAAGTGTTTTCCCACCTTGTATTCAGATTTTAAAGTTTTAGATAAAAGTGATATCACTTGAGGTGACTTGGCAGCCTGCACCCACAGTTTGTTCTCTAGGCTAGCATGAGGTACAAATTCGTATAATTTGGGTAAAATCTTTTTCTACCTCAATAATCAGGTCCTAAATTTTATTTAACAATATTACTCAAAGCCTTCATGTGTAATACAGCACCTTTCTTTAGGAGGATCAAATACCATCTTATTTAAGGTTTGGTTTGTTAGGGTTCTGTGAATTTTTTTGGGGGGGGAAGTTATTATAAGACTTTGTACGATTCTGTTACACAAAGCAGATGTGAACATTTAGAGAGATGAGAGATGGAAAATGAGAATAATCTTGCTCTGCATCATCTTCCGTTCACCTTGGCCACTAACATTAAGCAATGTGATTTAATGACACATTTATACAAAGACAACAACAGCTTTATAGCTTACTATACACTACATTGCTAGGATGCATTTCTTAAATCATCAACAAAATTACCCTCTGTAGCTATGCTTTTAGTCTACCTCTCAGCAACTGGAAAGATTGAATTAATCACATTAACCACAGCCAAGATTTCTTTTTTACTTTTCTTAATGGATGATTAACATTAGAATCTTAGATCCATATTTAGACATATAAATAAATAAAATCTTGAATTAAAAATGATGAGCACTGAAAATTAGGTCACCTACGTAGGAGCTTTATTAAAGACTTAAGTACAGTTGAGATTATTTTCTCCTCGCTTAGAACATTTTCCCATGGGAGACTGGCAAGTCCATAGCATCAGGCATTTCTAAGGACTAGACAGTCCCCAAGTGTTTCACCCTCTTCTACCCACTCAGGTCTCAGCCCTAAGTCTCAAGAGCCCAAGCGCTCTGCCTTCCAATATCTGCTGCCTTATCAGCACTGCAAACCCACCCAATAAACTCACCCACCTCCAGCTTCCCCTAAAGGGATCCTCATCCCAAGCACTTCCCTGTCCCTCTGCCTCCATCTGAAAATTCCTGTTTGTTCAGCTCTGCTGATGGAACAACACACCCACCTCATTCAGAACAGTCTGGGGGGATTATTTACACAATTTAAATACTATGTATTTGTTAACTGAGATAATCCACTGGATGAAAACATATTTTTCTGCAGCCAGTCTGCTCCCTAAGACTAACTGCAATTTTTTAACAAGCCACCATCCAACCCAAGTCCTCTTCCAGCATTTTTCGGGCACCCACAGTAGGCAGTGGCTGTTCTGTTTCCTGAAGTGAAACCAACACATCAAAACCTTCTGGCTGAATGGGCCTGACCTTTGTAAAGCAGTGCTATTAATAAGATAAAATAAACTGCAGGACTCCAGCAACCAGGTTAAAAACTCAGTAAAGAGCCAGGAGACGACATGAAATGAGACTAAGTGGTCTGAGCGTAATGAAGTAGACGATATCCTAAAATTGAATCAGCTTCCAATAGCCAAGATCTGCTTTTAAAATACAGAGATACATCTGCATTGGCAAATGAAAAGGCAAAGAATGTATTTAAAGGCAGTCAAAAGCACACTTTCTATCCATTCGTATTCCAGAACAATGATGCATGAAATAATGGCTGTTAATATACAGGTCTGCACACGCTGCCAGATTAAGGATAAACCCTAAGCCAGACTGACTGCAAGAGGAAATACCTACTTTTCTTCCTATAACTGTGTGGCCTCTTACATGAACATATAATTGTAAAAACAAATTTTCACAACTGCATTTTCTTAGTGCAGACGTAGAATACATATACATAAACCCCCAGGAATAACTGGTAATCCGTGCACATGTGTGTGCACACAGCATCAGCTGCTGGGACTGGAAGGAGCCTGACACCTGCTTCATCTGCTGCCGCTATTTTCCTGTTTAAAGCAGACTGCAGAACACCAGAAGATTTCAATGCAACCCTTGATGACAGCAAGATGTTTGGAACACAACCTGCTTTCTCTGCCCCAGAACACTTGTCGCTGCAGCTCCACTTGTCTCCTGCCAGCTGCAGCACAAGCCCCAGGAGACTCAGCTACCCCAGGCTGCCCCAGCCTCATTTACCACAGCCTGGCACAGAGACCCACAACAGCTTTTCAGCTGCTGTCAGATGATTACAGGGGAATTTTCAGTAAAAATAATAAAAAGAAAAACAGCTTTCAAAAAAAAATCAAGTATCTAACAAGGTCAAAACCTTAATGTAAACTCCTAACGTGACAAAATTACAGGATCACCTCCCATACACTGAACTCTGTCTCTCTGGGTTAACTACAGAGCAAAGCTGTGCCCCCATACTGAAGCCCCCAAAGTTGTGGTACCACACAAAGGGTAAAGTTTAAATTTATCAAAGCCATTTTACATGCTATCTTCACACTCATCAGTTCCATAATGTGACAGAGACATTCACAGTACAAAACCCCATCAAATGCTTCCAGAAATCACAGCATTATTGCCATATGCTTCAAAAAGCCTCTAATGCAAAACCGACTGTCATTCTTTTGCAGTGTTCACGGGAAATTATCAATTCAGAGATACTAGTTTCTACCAAAAATACATTCATGAACCATTAATGTACAAAATTCTATTATGCAACCTAACCAGTATTTTGCCCACACTCCAAACCCAGATGGATCACTGATGTACAAAATACTTTCTTCAAAGTAGCCTCCCTCAGCAGACAACTACTAAATTCTTAGACATCTTCCTTACATAACTAAAACTGGAAAAATAATACACCCAAAACCATAGAAGCCACTTACATAAAAAGCTTTAAAGAGCCTGAAATAGACTGATAGGTGAACTTAATCTGATTACCCACATCCAATCAAGGATTTCATATTATAGTAAGTTGGATTATCAGATAATTTCTGCCAACTCTAACATTAGAAACATTGATAAAATGAACAGTTGCAGTTATCAGCTAACGAGTGCATTGTTAACGTGGCATCACACATATAATCACAAGGAGTCAACATGTAATTTCTTATTTTTGAGAGTGGGAGACTATCAGTAACACAAGAATTTTAACACTGTATTTTTATTTTTTTTTTCCATCTCCTAATCCAGGCACAGGAAGAAGTGGCAACTGAAACATTTAGAAGGGTTTTGGGATCCTTGATTGTCTCAACGCTTTTATTCCTTACAATACTCAGCACAAGTTTAGCACATCCCCCCAAAAAGGTCCAGTCAGTGCTTTAAACATATAAAATACAGCTGAAAGCAATTTCAGACAGAAACTGGAGAAGAGGAGCAAAAGCAAAAGGCACAACATGCTCCCAAGATCCCACTGTGCATTACCAACTCTCATTTTAGGCACATCCATATAATGTGACCAACTGTCTGCAAGATTTTTATAGGATATTACTCAGACTAGCAAATAGTACTTGAAATGTCATGCGTGGTTCATAGTGGAGCCTTTTCCCCAGCTTTATCCCCAAATTCCTATAGAAGTGCCTACAGCAACAAATAAGTTTCCAGCCATGTAAATCTGTTTTGCATTTAATCTCAAGTCTTAGCTCCTGGAATACTGTGACAGTGTCAGATTTTCAGCTTTTATTAAAAAATATTTTAGCTGTTAGGATTACAAAGGAGAACGTAACAGAAATGAACCAAGACCACTCAGCAGTCAGATAACAAATTAAGAAGTATTCCTATTTAGACATAATTACTTTCATTGCTTGAGCAAGTAACAATAGAAAGCAGATGAATCATTTTGCCTTGTGGTGTTGACAATGCTGCTTTGTGCAATGTTATAAACAAAAAGTTAAGGTGGTGAGACAGTCGCACAGAGGGACACGGTCTTAGGAGTCTTTGGTCAGATGTTTGCCCGCACTGCCAGTGATGAGAGCAGCTTTGGGACCACCACGGCAGGGTCCCAAGAGCAATGTCACCCACTGCCAGCCAGCTCTGCTGCCTTTGGGCTCCCTTCCCTGGTGGCAGCTCAGAGGATGCAGCAGGCACGGAGCCACAAGAACGCATTCAATACACACGGGGTTCGGATGCTGCCAGGAATGGTTGCGCTCCCCTGGTCTAGCACCTGAGCTCAGTGAAAATACAAGCAGTATTTAGAATAATGTTTTATTCCCCTACACCTCATGCTTGCTGGACAGCTGCTGCATGCCACACCACAGGAGCTGTATCTCTGTAAAAAGAGGAGAAAACCAAAGGGGTCTGGAGCACTGCAAACCCTGCTTTGATTTACACTGAGGAGAAGAAAAGGATATAATAAGAGATGGATAAACCCCTCTCACTTGCTGTAATATAAAGAAAATTATTCTAAACAACAAGCCTATTCTGGAAAACCCCTAGGCTAACAATTTAATTTCTGACTGCAGGGATATTACCTTGTTAAATCAACGCTCAGTGAAAGGCTTTTACTCCTCCCTGTAAATGCAATCTCAGTCCTTCCCTTTCCCACTGTACTCCTGCCACCAGATGGAGGGCACATCATGTGGCACGAGCAGGGAAAGCCACAACCCTTCCTGTGGCTCTTGACTCATTCCAAACAAATAAATACAGTCTAAAGTCAGTGTCTGCACTGAGGCTGGAGGGAGTATTTGGGCCAGCAGCACGAGGACGCAGCGAGCGGCCCCACGCACGCCGCTGCTGGTGGAAAAGCCATACAGCAGTAGTTTTACGAGGAATAAAGTCATTCATTTGAAACTGTGCTGAGAATATAACAGTAATTTATGTAGTTACCACTTAGAGCCTTTAGATTAGGAGATGATAGCCAGCCAATGCAAGATTTATTCTTTCAAAAGGCATTTCTTTCTTGAAACAGAGGGCAAGCGGAGCGTACAGTTCTGTTGAAAGCATTGTATATGTTGTGAATAAAGTTACTGCAGAAAAAGGAAAAACAGTTTAACTCTTCAGCCAGCTGCTATAGCATGACCCTGCTAATTTAAGACACAGTAAAGCAATTTCGATGAAAGCAAAAATTATTACAACGTCAGTGAGAACTCAGATGAAAATCGGAGTGAGAAAACTTCTATTCATGTCTGGAAAAGTCCCATCTATTCCTTATTCACCCAGCCTTTGGAACTGAATTAAATGTTTTCTTCTCCTGTTGCTTCTGACAGATTAAGCATTCCAGACCTGCCTATAATTAATTTTGGCATGAAGGTAACTACCCTTGCACAGTCTGGAAGACAAATGAAGTGTCAGAGAAAGGCACCCCAGAGTAATTTGTTTCTCGCCTTATCTATAAGAAACAGGTGTAATTTTTTAACAGGTGTGATAGGACAGCACTAGACAGTGACTCATCACTAGCCAGCAAATGAAAGTAAGAGAAACACTTTGAGACCTATGTGTGGGGAGGAAAATATAGAAATCAATTAGTAAAACCAAACAATCTGATGCCCTGCCCAAAGCCCCAAACACGCCTTAGAGGTGAGCATCACACATCCAAGCCACTGTGGAGGTTGAGGATCTGCCAGGAAGCAGCCAAGGACAATCCTGCTGTTTGGAGATCCTGTCCCAACAGCTGTGACTGAAACCATCCACCCAGCTCCAGGACTGGACAGCCTGAAGCAAGTCAGGGACAGATCAGGAACACGACATAAACGATAGTTTGGCTTCCCTGACCATCACCATTCACTGGTGCCTGCTAAGATTATGAACAGCCTGTCTTCTGGCATCTCTTCCCTTTGGAATAGCAGGGAACCTACACCCAAGGTGAGGCAGCAAGAGGGGTGACCCAAATTCCCACTCCTTGTTTCTCACTCCCAGAGAGCAGGCTGCCAGCAGAATAAAAAGCCACCAACGGGGAGAAGGCCACACAGGAGCAGACTGGGCTCCTGGGATGCCACTATGGGATTACCAGGGAGAGACGCTGCTGTGTGAGGTGGGACGTTATTTATTAACACCAAAAGCACAAACCTGTCATCCCCAAGCTTTCCTTTCTTGTTTACCTCACCTCTCCCCTATCAGCTTAAATCCTGCTATTCTCTCTCTCTTTTCTCAACTCCAGATTACTTTTGGTTGTCTTATCAGCCTCCTCCAGACTGATAGTTTCAAAGGCAGATATATCCTCGATGTGTGTGTCTGACAGCTTTGGCCTCACTTTTTATGACACTTGTGCTGACAGCACATTGCCACCACAGATACACACAGCTGCAGCAGAGCAAGCCCAAGGACTCTGCAGAAGAGACAAAGTTTTCCTTTTATATGAAGATTTCCACTGTGACCCTTCTACTAAATACAAATTAGGAGCCCTGTGAATTTTATACAGTCAGAATGTGTTAGTGAGTCAGTCAGTAGAGATCCAAAAGGTGGGCAAAAGTCTCAATTTCAGTCAAAAACTGAAATGGGAATAACAACTGAGTATTATTTAAAAGGTGATACCCATCCTTTTACTCTTCAAAATATAATTTTTCAATATTTCAATCAGCTTTTCCCTGAGCAGAAAATAAGGGAAAACCATTGTTTCCCCTCTCTCTCTCAGAATCACCTGGAAATCAAGGTCAATCACATCAAGGCTCTGACACACACAGCCCTTATTTCTGGACTTGGTGAAATTAGTGTCTTCCTGTCTGACACTCCAGCTAAATCCAGACTCCAACTTCCAAACCCAGGAGATCGAAGAGGAGCTGAACAATCAATGTCTGTTACCATTTTAGCAGCTGTGAGTCCCAGTGCTCCTCATTTCAATTCAGTAGTATCATCCCAACACAAACTAAAAAACACACTTGGCGAAAAAAAAAAAAAAGGCACCCCAAGCCCCACAATGAATTCAATGAATTCACAAACTCTGCCAAAAATGTTAATAATTACTCCAGAGTAAACAGAGAGTGAAGCAAGAATTCAGGAATATCAATATGTCATCAAAAAGTTGTAAAAAGCATGGCTCTCTCAATCCAACACGAAATTACTTTTGTTGCCTATGAAGTTCAAAAAAGCATCATCAGAAGTCAGGCAAGAAGCGGGAGAAAAGAAATTACCAAAATCTTCCTGGTGACTAAGAAGTCTTCCAGAGAAGAGCCAGAATTTTACCGTAAACATTTTCAGAGAGCTTTCACAGAGGCTGTAAATTTCTAAAGCTGCCAATATGACAAATTCAATACCACTGATTAGATATTGGAAAAAGAAAATTTAAAAAAAGTTTTAAATAAGTGTACTCATTTAAAGTGGTATGAACACTAAAACCAGAAGAAAATAATACTCTTAAATACACACATATAAAGAGGAAGAGATTAAAACTGGAAGAGGATATGCAACAACCTAGCCAGGTTTTATCCACCCCACGTTAACTTCAAATTTCCATATTACAATGAGGGCACATCAACTAATAATTATACATGTGTTCTGCTCATAATTTTCCAAGTTATTCACTTGAATACACCAGATTCATTAAACCAAGTGGTTTTTTGTGTTGTTTTTTGTTTTGGTTAGTTTGGGTTTTTTTAAATTAATAATTTTAGTGTGGCTAAAGGCAGGAAAAGGAGAGAAAAGATTTCTCATTTTCAGATTTATTCATCACCAAAGGTAGTTCAGAAATTATGTTATCAACTAAAAAGTAAAATCAAGTCTCTCTGAAATCCACAAAATTCTGATGTGTATGGATAAAAGGATATAGTTTAAAGAAAATTTCAAATGAGCGTATAAAGGTTATTTCTGTCAAAACAAGCAGTCTCATGGACTGTGCACTCCGTGCATGAGCAAAATATGCAGTAACTTCTCATCTGCTTTTTAAGTAATCTGTTTGAATTTAAGCTGAATTTAAATGGAATATGAAGACATATCTGCTGTCTTTTTAAAATCAGCAGTAATAAACCAATCACTACCAATTCAAAAGGGAACAGCTGCTTATTAAAGGAATACCACAGAAAAGGTTGGCAATAAAAAAAGGTTTGTTTCATTAAATAATTTTCTGAATTAAATTATGATTCTACATCATCTTCAATCCAAGTGAAAGTAGAGGGAAATAGCTGCACCAGTATCATTAATAAATAACTAAGTTCTGGAAAGAAATAATTGCAGGAACTACGTGGATCAACAGCTTCCCACAGCACCCAGAGTAAGTCTGGCTTTGGCTCTGAAAGATTCAACAAACATGAAAAGGTTTTGAGTGAATGAAAAGCAATAACTGGAGTCTACAAGGGGCAAAACTCTCTTGTGACACAAGGCCAAAAGTTTTCTGCAAGGAAGCATCTCCAAGGCTTCCAGTGACCCTGTCAGTGCTGCTGCAAATGGTGCAAAGGCCACTCACAAATGGCCTTTGCAAATGGTGCAAAGGGGATCTCACATCTGCCACCACAGGAAACTTGTGCTCTTTGCCCTCTCCACCCAACTAAATGCCACGTTTATGCAAAATTATCACAAAAACGATGGATGAAAACTTTTTTTTAACCCTCCTTTAATAAAAATATTGCGAAGTGCAGCTAGGCAACATTTAAGAAGAAATGACGCGTTTAGGTGCTCAATGAAAATATGCATTTGCCTCACCAAAAAAACCCTCAAATTTTTTTAATTTCTTTTTTTTGTTTGTTTTAGGGGAGTGAGAAACACCTCAAGGCATAATACAACCATTAAGTGAGCCGCAATTATTGACTGTGAGTTCCCAGAGAATGCTCTGCTGCGTTTGGCACTGGCACAGAACAGGAGGCAGTTTCAATTACATGCCTAATCTGTGAAGTTCATTGATCTTCAGAAGCGGGGCTAAATCTTAACTGGGAAAGCTCAGATGATGCTGAAAAGGTCTCCCATTTACCTTCTTGCCTTTTTGTTGCTGCTGTTTTTAATTAATTAACAGGGTTATGGGTTGCTGTCCATGCATTTTATAAAAATTGGCATGGTTAAATTATGAAATACACATTTCAGTATTTTCTTAATTTCTCATGTGAAAAGTACAATATTTCAAAGGTGTTTTCTGTTGACACAATGTAACCTTTGCACTATATTTTCAGCTTTAAAATTCTTAGCCAATTTTTGTTTGAAATCAAAGCACTTTTTCAATGAGGAAAATGAAAAATTGGCTTGAAGAGAGCTTGCTCTGCTATCACACTCTCAGAACCCACCTTCCCATAACTGAAATAGAAATTACAGGTATAATATATATTTATAGATATACTCTTTCATTTATCTTACACATAATACCAAGACACATGCTCACTGGGCCGAATTTACCATTGTATCCAATACACTGCTGCTGTTGAAAATATAAATTCACATTTTCTGGAATATAACATTCTGTATCATCAATGTGATGAAAGTATGAAGCGTTATGAGTATGTAAGTAGGAAAAAAAATATTGTCAGTTTGGAAGTCTTAATTTTTCCTCACTAATTTGGGGATCTTTTACCCCATAGAAGCCCACTGCAATGGAGATGCCTCCTGTGCTGCTACAGCCACTGCAGTTCTTAGTGCTGACAACAGGGTTTGTTTCCCTGTTCAAAGCAGCAGCATTGCAGTCCATCTTTATGGATTTTACAGGGATGTTGATTCCAGTTTAATGAGCATCAGAGAGCATCTGGCAATTATACCCCCGAGGAAGGCGAACTGATAAATCTGCAGACCTGCTGCAGCAAGACCGGCGAAATCCACTCGTTAAAAACAGCTCTCAAATGGTCTCTGGCGCTCAGAGAAAAGTCTACAAAGAAGGAGCTCCTATGTTACTTTGAAAAATGTTAGTAAGACACTAAGTGCCACGCCAGAACAAAGCTCTGATGAGCTCCGGTTCTTTTCTCAATCAGATTTTCCCAGGAGCACAGCTCCTCATGGAGATGTCTGGCAGGAAGGGCAGGATCTCAGGTAATTATGGAAGGAGTAAGAAATGGCCACCACAGTTTCCAGGAGGAAAAGCTGGTAGAAAACGCCCGTAAGGACCAAGGCAGAAGGGTGTTGTCATGTCAGCTAGCAAGGGTGTCATGGGAATTGCTTTGGTTACATAGAGTTCTGCAATCCTGGGAAAAACATACCATGGAAGAAGCAAAAATGACCCGAGTTTTTGTCCAGGGTTGACTGATGCAGTTACATGCGGGAAACTGAGAAGCATCTGAAACTAAACACTGACCTAGTGCACTGTGTGAGTAGAGTTCAAAGACATGGTGCTCAACAAATAAAACAGGAGAATAAAAGCAAACAGCCCTTTTCATCCAGCAGCAGTAAAACCAGAGGGCAGAAAACGATGCTAAATCGCTTACGCTTGTTGCACCAACAAACCCTGAGAGTTACAAAATCTGCGTCTCAGGGTAACCATTCCTATGCAACACGTGGCAAAATAACTAAGTGCTGCCACCACAGTCAATTTGAACCCACAAAAATGACTGACCCTGGGAAATGACGGCTGTGTGAGGACTACAAAGCCAGCAGAAAGCAAAGCAGTGCGCAGGCACTACTGTGTAAAAGCAAAGAACCAGAAGGGCCTTGGTTAAACCACCTAAATACAAGTATGACCCCAGGTGACAAAGAGAGTTCCATTATTCTGGCGGTTGTCAAGCAGCTCCCAGTGCTCTTCCAGGGCTAAGCACAGCCTCAAATGTAAATGTGAGCTGAGGACAAAAGTTAGAGAGCACATGTCTGGACAGCACAATAAGGCAGTGTGAGAAACAGCTCCATGATGACCTGTTTGGGATCTCACCCTCCTCTGGGCTGCCTGAGCACTTGAGAGCTACACAGACAGGAAAGGCAATAAATTTGGAAAATACAAAAACAATTTTAAGTAACTTCACATGTTAAAAAAAAGAATCCTTATTTTTAATCAAATATGAATAAAGTTGTTTTAATGGAAAAAACCCACCAATTTCTAATGCTGAATAGATACAAATTATTACAAAATTTCTTCTACCAATTTCAGATTTAGACTGTGCAGAATAACACATTAAGAGAACTTTATGGTTCTTCACATTCTTAGCCTGGGACTCCAACTCATTTGGTCCCTCTTACTCAAATTCTTTTCACACCTGTCATATGCAAGTGTAAGATTAAAAAAAAACCAAAAAACCAAACAACCTTGTCCTAGATGGGGCAGAGGTTGTTGAGCACATTTCATTGGGCTCATGTAGACTTTTGTTTCTAACCACATTAGAAGCCTGTGTTGGCTAAGTAAATTTTAAATATCACTACTGCAAACATAAACTTTGCACCATGCATCAAACTGACTGGAAGGATTTAACAGGATGCAGAGTTCCACGTATGCAGATGTTCAAATACATAGCTTTTAAATAAAAACTCAGTATTTACTGTAAAAATAACAAACCAAGAAGTAACAATTGTTTCCTGTTTCAATGAAAGGCGTGTCTTGAAACAAATGAGATTAATTCCTGATATCAAGCTGATCAACTGAATTAAACTTTCAAGAATTATTCTGTTACTCCAATTTAAATCTCTCTCCTAGCAGCAATTCAAATATTAGTTCCATAACACCTCTGTAAATACAAAAATTCCCAACATCTCAGCTGTCTTATTCCTTCCAATAATCCTGTGCCTGAAAATGCATCTGGGGTTTTAAAACACAAACTTACAAATAACCCAAAAGAGCTCAAAACCAAACCAAAACCTTAACACACCTGAGATGCTCAGAGCTAAGGCACTTCCCTTATTCCCCCATCCCACTTATTTATGAGGAGCTCCAGGGCACAGTGTGAAACATATTCTGGAAGCAATTACAGTTTCAGGGAAGCTGCTGTTGTGGAGGAACAAAATATTTTGCATTTACAGTCTCTTCAGTCTTCTTTAACCTTCAAACTGCTTAAAAACCCAAAGACAATTTTTACTCTGCGCATTCCATGGCATCAAGCTAGCACATCTCCAAAGCTGAGAAAACATATGCTGTCAGCAAAGAACAAAATGATCTCTTTGATACTAATACCTGTGATAGTAGCATGATAATAACTATGTGTGACAACTTCTCCCTGCTCTCAGAATAATTATGGCTCTCCAGAACTCAACATCTGCGTTACCAGATGTTACTGTCAACCACGTAAGCAAAAGCACTGCAGAAACCTGGCCAGCCTCCAGAGCTTTAGTCTCAGTACCTCAGCAGATGCAGGTGGTTTTCAGCAGTCCAATATTTGGAGCACCAAGCCATGCAAATCCACTTGTGTAAACGAGAAAACAGCATCAGCAAATAATGCATCATACCCAAACAGGCTCAGTGCAGTCTGGGACTGACATTTCTCCCAACCCAAGGAGCACTGAGATGAGATTTAGCATGTCTGACACAAAAAATAGTAATGTTACCACATGCTTCTGTCTGAAAACTCAGTTTCATTAAGTCCTTTTAACTTTAACATTGACTTTCACACACAGACAGAATACTTGCCAGCTGGATGACACACGAGCTATTAAAAAACAGGCATGGGCAGCAGAATCCTAAAATACCATCTCAAACCCATAAATCATTCACTCTTAAGACATAAGTGGCATCTTAGCACCAATCTCTTCGCCTGAACAGGATGATTTACATACAGTGCAGCTTTTATGGAAGAATTTTTCTTCTGTCTACGTTCGTCTAAACTGCTGCAATCTGAAATCAAATTATCTTCAGCAGGGAAGCAATCCAAACTCCAGCTGAACTTCCTAAGTGAAAAGAAACATATTTAAAATGGAATTAACTGTAGCCAAAGGGTAATAATCTTCCATAAACGTGCCTGAAGCCTTTGGATGCTGAACCTTTATTTCACACACCTTAACTATTACACTAACAGGTTTATAACTGAGTAAGAAGAAGTCGTCGTCACTCTCTACTAGTGACTCCTTCAACATTTTGCTTCCACAACCAGGGAGAGATGAGCCTGCCCTACCCTGTGTGGCCAGGCTTTCTTCTGTTTCTCGAGTCAGCCTGGGACATCCCTTTCCCAGAAGAGGCTCGTGGAGGGCAGCTCTGCTGCTGCAGCATCTCTCCAGCCCAGCACTGCTGAACGTCCAGCCCCTCTTTTCCTCCTCAACAACCCGCTGTGGATCCCTAGGGCTGCATAAACATTTTGGGAACCACTCACCCAACACACTGATGGGCACACAGAGGGTGTTGCTACAAAAACAGATGAGCTTTTCCTCACAGTTGCCCCAAAGCATTTTCCACAAGCAGCAAGTGGAGTCTAACGTGCTTACGCAGTTTATTTATAAATTAGGGAGGTGTGAGTGGAGGCTTAAACGAGATGTAAAATACTAACAAGAACAGAATCTGTCTGCTAGATCTCAGCAGAGCTGTGCAGGCTGAGAGGTAAAGCAAAGCAGGTTTCACAGCCAAAGACTGAATCCAGTATTTGGTACTTGGACATGAATCTCTAAAGGGTAGTGAATGCATATCATCCTAAGTGTTCAGACGCATAATTAAGTCAGAAATCATTAGGGCCTTTATGACAGCTCTACAGCACTAAAAGTCAAGGTTTCCACTATAAAACTTCTTCTTCATGCATGTAAAAATTAGCTGTCAGAATTATTTCTAGGTTCAAATATGTCTCATAAGCTCTTCACCTTCAAGCAAATTAAACTGAAGTGCCCAATCATTTTTAAATGGCATACGCAGTAAGTTCCAGGGGGGTTGCAGTCTGATACTATTTTGAATATTCAGCCTTTTAACTTGAACTTCAACAATTGAGGTTTCCTTAGCAGCGGTAGCTTCACCCTCTCTTCAACTCTGTGCTCACAATTTTCTCATTTTCTACAATTATGGCAAAGGCTGCATTCAAAATTACAGAGCATAAGCTACACATGCAGGCATTAATTTTTAAGAAAACAAAGGCAGTGTTACTACTGATTATTGGCATTTTAGTGGCTCGAAACAGAGGAATCTGAGTTCAAGGCTCCAGAACACCAGCCACTGTATAAAAAGCAAATAAAATCACTCACCACCCCAGAGAGCTCCCAGCTGAGACACCTGATAAACCAGATTTTTTGAATCCATATATTCATGGTCTCCAGTTATTTTGGTCCCTCTACACACAGCGGTACTTCTTTTAAAAAAGATTTCAAAAAACAAGTGCGTATCAATGCTATAAATACCCTAACTCAATCTTGCTGGGGCTTGTCTCTAAGAAACTATGAACAATCAGGAATATTTTATTTATTTATGATTTTAAAAAATAATTCCAAGTGTGTTATTCCATATTCCTCAAGTGTGCCTAGACATGCTAGATATCGCACCTAACAAAATTAAAATATTGAAATATTCCCATTGTTAACCAGAAATAATGAAAATTTAAATAAAGCAGCTAAGTTTTACAACTGCAAATTAAGAACAATTCTGGAGAATTCAGGAAAAGAAGCGCATAATAGGACACCTGAAAAAAGAATAATGAAAGGTTTTAAATCTGCTGTGAAAGAGGACGTAATTAGGTAAATAATTAGTTTTTCATCTAGAGCATTACAAGGGAAGCTGTACACTGTAGGGGCTCCCTTTCAGTGGCATAGCCAGGGAGAACAAGAGCATTTAAAAAGGATACAATTTACCTTAGTTCATCAAGTGGCTTTATCCTTCTCTAAGAAATATGGCCCTACTTTCATGACTGTCAATATACTGCTTAAAATTATATTTATAATTAATTTTAATTCTGAATTATTTTTATTAGGGTTTTTTTTTTTTGAGTTCTTTCTGACTGGAGCCACAGTAATTTGCTGAATTACTAAATCGCTGAAGTGCTGAATCTATATTTAGTCAACTAGTCCCTTCTGCTCAGATCTGCCAGTATAAGAAGATGAGAAAAATTTCACATTATACTCATGGAAAAATTAATTTAATGTATTTGATTATTTCTTTAAAGAAAGGTCTAAACAGCATTAGCTCAGACTTTTTCATTCCCAGTGCATAATAATATTCGTATAATAATTCATGCCTGTCTTTTGTTTAAATTTTTGGTTCTTTTTTAAGGAAAAATAAGATAATGAATTTGATTAAATCAAAACATTATTATAGAACACACATTCTGAAAGGCAAATTGAATACCATCAAGGAGCTTTTCTTGTCTTCATTCCATCTTCCCTTTCCCTAAATAATTAAGCCTTCTCTGAAAATTCAGACTTTCAGCTAAAGAGATAACTATTTAGTGATGCTGTACTTTAACATTTGCATGTATGCAAGGCTGGTGAGAGACAGTATTTCCAGTGGGTATGAAATTCTTCTGGTAAAGAGGGAAAAGCAACTAACAGCTTTGTTACATTGCCTTCAAGATCAAACCAGGACCTCTCCACGGAGCTTTCCTCCATTTCATAAAATCAGAGCCACATCATTACTTGTGAGCAAGGACTCACTGTAATTTTCCATATCTAGTAGAACGTGGTCTCTCTCAAAGCTAGTGTTCAAGTAATGCTGTAAGTAAAAAACATTTGATTTTACTGTGTTCCCAGGGTGGTTCAAACACTGTCTCAAACCCGTGCTAACAGAGATCCATCAGCTCCCTCTCAGCTGTAATAACAAACCAATCTTGAGCACACACAAATGTTTCCAAGGTTTCAAATGCTGGTGTGGGCAAAATAAAATAAGAGCTTTTCTGGCAAACTTTAACAGCATTCACAGCTGAGGAGAAGTAAATACATTGTTTGTAACACACACACACAAAAAAAAAAAAAAAAAAAAGAAAAAAAAAGCATAAAGACATCTCCTCGCTATCTGGCAAGGAACACTAATTCTCTATTACTATCAAGTCATCTCTTTAAAGGATTACAAACAGTACTACAATATATTTTTGATGCTTCTGGAATAGCTGCCCCTACAATTCTTGCTAAGGTCACACTTTTTCTTGTAATTTGTCTTTCTGGTAGTTTTATGAGGCACTATTTACATCCTGTATCACAATCTGGCATTGAAAACTAAAACTATTTGTGTGTGGCTACAGGAAATCTTACTGCAGTTATTGCCATCCCTCTATGTATGAAATTGCCTTCCTCTCATCCTAGAAAAAGAAATGATTTCTCCTTTGGGGTAATAGATCTTCAGTTACTGATGGAATATCACCATTCTTTTCCCAAAGTCACTCTTCACGAGTGGCACAGCAGCACGTAACAAGTACCTAACACTCTTCCTTAGATAAATCTGTTTTCTACCTCTGCTGAACTGAGTCACATAATATAATGCAGCCATAATGCAGTATCTAACACAATAAATAAATAGAAGATGTTAAAATGTCTTTATGCACCAGGAGATCCAGTATGTAACCAATGCTGAAGTTAATTCTTTTGGGGTAGCCTGGGTTATTCAATAACTGAATTTCAGTGCAAACATTCTGAATTCTTTGGAGGATAATACAAATTTGGAGCAAGTGTGTAAGGAAACCATTAAAGAATATCCTTCTATGCTAACAGCAGGAATGCCAACCGCTCTTGTCTAAGAGGATGCAAACGGGACCAGATCTCAAAGTGATTGACCTGTTTTGGAGAAATCAAACACATGAGCAAAGGAGGATCACACAAAGTCTCTCAGAAGTCAGAAGATGCTGGTGCCATCACCCCCTTTGCTGGGACAGGCGTGCCCAGCCCAGCTGAGGTGCCCTGGGAGAACCCTGGGGGTTCCCCGAGGCAGCGCAGGAAAGGTCCCTGAGGAAAGGCAGCAAAGCATTTAGGTCTGGTACATACAATTCCACAGTCCTGCTGGGAAAATTCCAACGTTCCCCCAACGCAATCTGGGAAATGATCAGTTCTGCCAGTGCTGGGGAGGCAGAGAGCCCAGCTGGGCAAAGAAGAACCTCCCACTGAGGAGACCCAGAGCTCTGGAGCACCAGGGCACCTGGGGGACCCTCTGGCAGGGCCAGCCCTGTGCAGGAATGTCGCTGAGGAGTCTCTCACTTACCTAATTTGAGATAGGACAATTTGATCTTTAATGTCAGTCTTAATTACATTAAAGGAGGGGAAGGGATCCAATCTTACTGCCAACATTTAATACTGGTATGACTCATCCTGAACCGATTAACTGTTTCCCACACACAGAAACCTTTTTAATGTCAAGACACACTGAGTCAGGAGGAAATGAGAGAGACAGAAGAGAGACCCAGCCCTCCATGAGCCTCATTCCTCCTCAGGAGTCTGTGATCTGTACACGGCTGCCGAGGCAGCAGCGCTGGCAAAATCTGGAAAAATGGAGTTAGACTAATCCAGGCAGGATGCAACAAAAGCATGTAAAACCAATTTCCAAATCCACAAGACTAAAGGAGGATTTAATTTATTTAGTTTTGTATTTCTAGAATAATACCAAATGATTCTTGTTTTAACAGAGTCTGCTTCTTAAAAAAAAAAGAACTGCAAATCCCAGATAATGCCCAGCCTGTTCACAGTGCCATGAACAACTCCCTGTGCCTTCCAGGAGCTCTGTGACAGCACCCGGCTCCACCCCAGCTCCTGCAGCCACCAGAGCCCAA
This sequence comes from Hirundo rustica, assembly GCF_015227805.2. Classification (NCBI taxonomy): domain Eukaryota; kingdom Metazoa; phylum Chordata; class Aves; order Passeriformes; family Hirundinidae; genus Hirundo; species Hirundo rustica. The sequence continues at coordinate 20,302,139 of NC_053459.1, forward strand.
ATCCTCTGGTTTAGCTCAGTTTGTTAATCAGGACAGACTATTATTATCAAGCCCTCTCAGGCATCCAAGCAAAAAAAAAAAAAAAGGCATTAATTCAAGAAGTTAGTCACAAATTTTATTCATCACCGTGTGCTTCAATACAAGCTCTGAAAGGACTGATGAGACACAGAGATCAGGGGAAAAAAACCAGAAATCACTAAATCATCTCACCTCACCTTTTCTATGCCACAGACATATTTTGCCTTGTGTTGAACCCTACGACAGTTTGGCTATAGAGCATCCAACAACAGAACAAAGCCATAAAGGAATTGGTTCCATGCATCAGCTTTTCTGTGCTGTGTACTTTTACTTGTAATTTAATGCTGGATTCCTCCCCAGGTATCTATTTTTATGTGGAAATACTGCTGCACTGTAATCAACTAACTTCATCTTACATTCTGTATAATACCTATGTCGATATGAATGAGATAAGTCCCCCCAAGCTATATTTATATATAAGGACTGTGTCCTTAATAACTCTCTGGGCATTTATAATACAGCCACCATGGTACTTCGAGGTTTTACCACTCCAAAGGAACTATGAACACCAGAAATACTTCTGGCACTGGGATTAGGAGGCAATCAGGCTTCAGCCACAACCACAGGGAGAAGTGGAATATATGACAGCTTTGAGAAGTGCTATGTAAAGGACAGCAATTCAGATATTATGCTAAATTCACATAGGCACAAAACCCCATATAGAAATGGACAGGAAGTAGATATGTTTCTGTCTGTAGGAAACAGCCTTCACAAAAGTTATTAAATTTGTTTTTGAAAGAACCCACACGTTTTCCACAAGAACAAAATGAATACCTGTATTAACACCATGCCTTATCTATCTCCTTAGTACATAAACTGAATAATTTAGAAACAATATCCCCTGCAGGGTCTGTGCTAGGATCCTGAGGAACCATGCAGATGTAACTTTTTTTTTGTCACTGGGTTTAATTTTCTTAAATAGTTTGCAGAAATATTAGGAAAGAAAAACAGGCATTATTATACAGAAAAAAACCATTTGTATATTTTAGGTCACTATTTACACTGCCAGCAACACAGCAGCAGGTTCCATTTGCCTTGCACTAAAAACATGTCATGAATAATTCAGCTCCTTGCTTCGTTCCCTAAATAGTTGACAGGGAACAGAAACTTTGCTCATGACCTGTATGGCCTTTTTTGAAGCCTGCCTATTTATTTAATAATGCACATCACAAGGCCCATCACCCAGGCTGGCATTTATTAAAAAAAAAAAAAAAAAAAAAAAAAAAGCATTCAATACCAATTACTAACAAATGACCATGAAACAAGTGACTTCCCAGAGCTACCACCTTTTACTCGCAAAGAGCACTCAGCCAACTATTTCAATAATTAAATGCTCTCAATCTGCACTGCATCAGCCCTGGACAGGAAACAGATTCCAGAAGCACTGGGAACACCTTCCAGCCTGGCCACAACTGTAACTGTAAGTATCTGAGCTCTCTGCTAAAGCACAGATGCCCTGCTGGAACAAAATAAACAAATTCCATCAAAGGCACATGAGCATTTTCATAGACTCCTCACACATTTTTAACTATTGATCCTTCTCACTGTCTCACCTCTCCAAATTTTCATAAAGTCCTGGGCTTCTGCAGCCTGTGGGCTTCAGTTAGTTACCTGAAATGGCAGCAAAATGGGATATTGCCTGGAGCATCACACCAGCACTGGACTGCTGAGTCAAGGTAATGTGCTTCAAAATTCTGGCCATTTCATCAATTCTGTATTACAAGAGAGGATTACTGCAGGAGTCTGCAGCCATATCCCAACTTCCACTTCCTTGGAAAGATGTTCCAAACCACTTTCTTCCTCTAGACCCAGATCTCAGAAGAATACTACAATTATTTGTAGTAAACAAACTCCTGTCTGTAGAGCTTTCACAAGCTTCCTGGAGAGAATTCAATCTGCGATGGGGTCATGACCCTTTCAGCAACAGTGACCTTTCTCCTGAAGCCTCACACAACTCACTTAATTAGCCAGATGGCTAATGAAGATTGAGCACCCATTAAAAAAAGGAAAACAAGATCTTCAAGTGCTATTTTTAATGCTCATTTTTTGTTTCTGTTATCTTCTCTACTCTGTTAAGTAACAAATCTTCACAAAAGAGAAATAAAGACTTTAAATTGGTCAAGGATTAGATATTGCTTTGTGGGGAACCTTCAGCACATACACCCCAAAATTCCCCAAACAGGAACAAAAATCACGAGGTCTCCAAGAAAAAAGATTTCCCAACAATTTTGCTTCTGAGCTATTTGAACACTCTGTTTTGATAGTGACATTTCAATTCACTTTTCAAGTTTTATGCTTCCCTAAAAAGAAAAAAGAATGGAAAGAGAAAATTCTGCCTTACTGGAAAATTACAGCCTTTTCAGCCTTGAAGAAATACTCATAAACCAAGCAGAGTATGAGCCGGTATTTTAACTTGAACAGGAACATACGTAAATTGGTGGCAACTGGATGTGTCCAAAGGAAACATCAGTTTACATGAAGGATGAGAAAGGAAACACCAGCTTATACGAAGGATGAGACTTGAAAACGTATATTTAAATATTAGCCATTAGTGAGACTGAGAGAAATCAGACATACACACAGAGCAGGAGGCATTATTTCACTTCTCATCCACAAACAGTACTCTAGAAATTCAAAAAAGCCTACTTATTTAATTTTGAAAAGTCTTATGTTCTGCAAGTTCCAATACTGCCAGGGAAAGCCCTGACTTTTCAATGCAATCCATATTTGTTTCATTCCAGAAACTCACCAGCGTTCAAAGAGAATTGAACTGAGAATAGAAGCCCCTTAACGGAAGACTATGGCAGAACACCACCATTAAAATTGATTATTATTCAGACAATATCAATTTCATTATCCCTGATCGATCCTGAGCAATGTTCCCCAGCAACCCTCAGTTACAGATGCTGCATGAACAGTAACTTAATACGGTAAAATAAATCGCAGTTAGTTCAGTTCAGCAGTCTGACTTATCAGGCTCCCAGCAAATAGCTGTCATAGGTGCTGATGGTAGGGAACTGCCTGTCAAAGCAGCATCAAGAAGGGCTGAGAAAACTCCTTCCCCTCAGGGCTTTGGTAATTTGATTTATGTCTATAGGCAGGAAACTAATTGCTGATTGTTGTTGCAGTGCCTACCACGGAACCACAGATTCCATCGAAAGGCTGGATCTCAGGAGTATGCATGGACTTCAGTTTTACACCGTGCTGATGAGAGATGAACCCTTAACAGGAACCTGCTTGGTGATTCAGAAATTTTAGGGACCTTTGCAATGCCCTCTGCCACAATCTCCTCCGAAATAAAGCCCACCCTTCTGCCCACCCTTCTGAGAACACTGTAATGCCAACAAGTTCAGAGCAGACACAGGATCTTAAATGCTTATAAATTTGTTCTTGTTCTTTGGATATATTATTACCCATTTTCAGATTTCTCCTAGACTTTAGGAGAAATTCCTGCAGTTGTTCAGGCAATTAGGAGACACTCCATGTGTCACTAATTAAATTGTTAAGAGGGTTTGTTCTGTAAGGTTTTCTCCTCACTGTCGTTATATGCATGTCCCTGGGACCACCAGCAAAAATTGGTGCTCCTCCTTGTAGTGAATTGCAAGGACTGGACAGTGAAGGACAATTTTGTCCAATTTCTTTACCCTGTGGGATTTACCAAATGGAAGCATGTGGCCTACAATAAAAACTGGTTGTCAACTCAGCAGGCTGTGTGGGTTTTTTCCTTCAGATTCTTCCTGATAGGAAAAATGTGGTTAAATCTATAAAAATGATAGATGGCAAAGTAAATAACTTTTTAGCTTCAAAATACTGCCTCTTAGCCAGCATTAGTGTCAGAGTTGCTCAGCAGTCTCCAGTCAAGTATTTCTGTTTTTCAGGGAAAGTCAAGATCAGAACCTATCACTCAGCAGAAGTTTCTGAAAATGGACGGGTGTTTGAAATCCATAGATGTTTCACCATCCATTGCAGTTTGTCTCTGAAACAGAAATGATCCCTTGAAAATCTGAGCTTTTCAAACAGCACCAGACACCAGACAGGCAAAGGGGAAAGATGTCCTGGAGCAGCCCAGCTGATGGAATGGATCAAGGCATCACCAAGCCCTCCTCAATCCCTCTGTTACCCCGAACAAGCAGGAATGTGGAAAGCCAGACCTTTAAAAAGCAAATTACTCCCTCAGCCACGCTGGCACAGCTCATTTCATCATCTATTAGGGAAAGTAGCACTTGTCACCATTCAGAATTGCTGTTCTAATTGGGACTAAATTGCCCCACACTTTAAGCAGGATGGTAAAGAAGCAGACAGCTAATGGCCATGGAAATTGGTTCTCTCTCTAAACCCTAACCACACACCTCTTATGAGGACTGTGAGGCAATTGCAGCAAGATGATCTTTAACGTAGAATAAGTAAGATTATGCAATTCAAAAATAAGTGATTGGAGCAAAATTCATTTCTACTTTATGCCTATCAAAAAACGGTGTCACTTTTTCATGGAAAACACGAGGCACTGTACAGCAGCAAGACTAGGCTGTGAGAGATAGTAAATTTATCAAGGGACTTATTACTTATTATGCTGATTTGGCATAATGTATTTTATTGATACTAATTCATTAACATATCACACTTATTGATTAGGAAATCAAACATGCATTGCTCAGGAAAATTATTTTAAGTCAACACTACGTACTCAATTTACAAAGGATGCCATTATGATACAAAAAATCAGATTTCACTGTAAATGATCTCCCAAATCAAACATCTAACAATCAATATATTTTTATGGTTACTGTTAAAAAAATAATCAACTGAAAGGAAAAATTGTTCTCAGTGAAACACATGGTGGACTTGAAACCCATCCTTTTAATGAGGAGTTAAACCATAAACTAAGATAGTTCTTCAACAAAGAAAAGGAATATTATAAGCATATGCTGCAGCTGACCCTAACAAGATCAAACTTACAGGTCCTTCTCATGCCTTATATCAATATAATGCATCTTTTTTTCATCTAAAGGAAAAGAAAGAAAATTAAAAAAAAAAAAAGAATGAAACCAAGGAAAACCATAAAAATGACAAGCCTTTCTATGAACACCTCTGAAATACAGATATAACCTTTTTTTTTTTTTTTTTTTTTTTTTTGGTTTAAAAAGAAATTGTATTTGACATAAGTGGGAATCTGAAGCCTAAATTTATCAAGTCTCTGTTCCACAGATAGCACTTGGGTCACACAGGGCATCTTTCTTCCACAAAAGACACCTCCCCATGTTCCCAGAGCCATTCTTCAACGGGGAGGTGGCAGGGGAATAACTGAGAACTTTCTGTTGTTTGATATTACTCTTATCTCCTTTCAAAAGGGGCTTTGTACTTATAAATACACATTCAAAACTATCATGTGAATGAAGAGAATCCCAAGTGATTCCACAATGGGAATGAAACAGATCCAGGGAGCTCCTGGTCACATGGGAATACACCAACATTAATTTCCAGAGAGGAAGCACGCCTAACTAGATTTAATACCTGCATCTTTGATAGCAACACAAGAAACACCTGAAACTGATATCAAGGAGGAAACAGGATGAGTTCCCACTGAGATTTGCTTTTTGCAACGCTCTTTTCAGCTGCCGGGGTAACAAAAAACCCCAAAATTTGTGTACAGGGGACAAAACTGATGATGAGTGAAGTGAGCAGGGCCTAGGCCAGCACAGGTGGAGCTGTTAATTAACAGTAGCTGTTAACAGGAGTAGGCACTAAATGGGTTGCATTTACACTAAATTAGAACCCCAGCAGTCACCAGAGCCCTCCTTTCCTCACACCTTCCTGAGGAGGCTCTGCTCCTGCAGTGATTCCTCATTCCTGCCACAAAAGCAATCCACTAATTCTCTAAATTTCACTCAGTCCAAATCTCCAAAACTCCAACTCTCCAAGAAGATCCAGGCTCTCTTTGCTCCCCAGGCATGGATTTCACAGGCTTTACCCAGGGAAAAGGTTTGAAGCCCCAAGTTTTTAACAGTACTGAGTACAACTGATCAGTGAACAGGAAACGCTTGCATCTGGAAGCTTCTCAATTCACTTTGAGAAAAAAAACCAAGGAAAAGTCCTTTTCTGACTGCACTGGCACTTTTGTCCCGTGGCCATGACACACAGGAGAGCAGCCGCTGCCTGCTCCCCCGAAGCTCTTTGAAGAATTAAGCTTAAGTTATGGATGGCAGCAGACACCAGTGACAAATCAATTCTTGCCAGAGATGGATTTGGGAGTTTCTGCAGGTGATATTACCAGCTGGAGTAAGGAACAGATACGCCTCTAAAGGACAGTTAGTTACAACTGGATGTATTATGAAGGGATTTAAACCTCCCTATTGCTCGAGGGGCGGAAAAATGATAGCAAAGGAAGCATTTGAGTGCGAATACACAGGATGAAAAGCGGAGTTGAAATGTAGGAGCTTCCCTGTAGACTGGCTGGAGAGCAAAGCAAAGATTCTTCTCTCTGTGCCCCAATCCCAGTTTTAATCATGGGAAGATGCATCTAAAAAAAACCTTGTGGATCTGATAATAACCAAGCTGTACAATTTTGGAAAGTAATTATTGAGTAAAGCTCAATAAAGCTACAAGAATTTTAAAAACATGAGAGCAATTAGCTCATCTGATAAATAATGCACAGCCACAGTTGTCATTGACAACATGACTGCCTGTTTCTTTTATTCTTATTATTCAACATGAATCTTTGTTTATCCCTTTAATTTACAGAAGCTGACCCCAAAATTACAACCTCCCAAAAAATTATGTTAGCCCCACACTTTCCAAATAAAATAGGATTGTTTCATTTTTATTTGGTTTTGGAGCAATAAAACTGAAATAACTTTAGTTACATCATACAGAGAGAGAAAGAAAAAACAGGTGAATTTTCAAAAGCAGAGAAGTGATAGTAGAAATCTGAGTGTCATTTTAAAAAGTAGCTTTAACGAGTCAGATCTCAGTGAAAATTATGTATATTTTCATCGCAAATTCAGCAGTGTGCTGCTCACTGAAACTGGCAGTGGCCTTTCTGCATTTTTGAAGGTCTGCCTCTTCTGACCTTCAGCACTTATTATAAACTGTAGAGGCTTGCACATCTAAATGCATCAATCCCTTTGGAGGGCAGGGCCCTTCCCAGTGTAATGATGGTATTTTGGAGCTGCAGACATTCCTCAGGGAGCAGGGCTTGAGGCACAGGTCACTCCTCTCCAGCCATGCCCGACTGACACGCTCTCCAAAAGGGCTCCAAGAACTCAACCTCAACCCACCTGTCCCACGAGATAACCTGCTTTCTGCCTACCAATTTAATCACCTTTATCCATCTCTTTAGCCCTGCTAAGTTCTGCTGGTTATGGATATAAACTTAAGCAGTGCCCAAAATATTCTGTGTTTTAACTTCTACCTCTTTTGGATGCAGGATTTATGCCCTTTTCATACCCACCCTGAAGTATGAGAGCCAAGTTACACCTAACTTGAACTTAAATTTTGTCATGTAACTTCCAGAAGAAACTGTGAAAAGTTATATTCATGGCACAAATGTAATTACTGGATTCCCATCAGCCCAGTGATGTTTGCAGAATCATGAGTGATTTTACCAGATCCAAATCTGCCTGTACTGTGGAGAAGATTGTTTCTCTTTAAAAATACATATCTGAACAAATGTAGTATTCACGTTACTGAACTGCTTGATTTAACTGATTTGACTGAATCCTATTAAGAATATTGGTCCCTTTTTTCATTTTTGTCCCAGTTTAAAATGCAGCGTGCTAGGTGAGGAAAAACTCTTCATTTTTCTTGTGGCAATTACTTTTCCCCTTCAGGCACCTCTGACAACTCATCTTGAAACCTCTGAAACATCAGGAATGAACCGATTTCTACCTTTTATCATCACCAATGCAAGCAGCTCCCTACAGGGGGTGGGGAGAGATGCTCAAAAAGGCTTACAGAGATAATGTTGATTCAGGCTGCACCATTGGTGAAACAACTTGGCCAAGACCAGTAATTACAACTGTGCTAAATTGCATAGAAATTCTGTAGCATTCCCATTCCATGGGCAATATGGTGCAAAGCTGAAGGAATAAAAGCCAACACACTGAGTTTTCTTACCTAATGATTTCTAGTATGTCTGCTGGGGAAAAGAAAAAAACCTTAACATGGAGCTGGGGTGATGCAGCCAGCCAGGACTGGACTGACAAGAGGAGCCCACCAGGGGCCTCCAGTGGAGAAGCCACTCAGGAAGACCTGAATATCCCAAATCAGCAACCCATGAATACCAACTCCAGGTATCTACAGCATCACAGAATTGTTTAGGTTGGAAAACACCTCTAAGATTGAGTCCAACCATTAAGCCAGCACTGCTGAGTGACAAGGTGACTAAACCATGTCCCTAAATGCCACATCTACACATCCTTTAAATCCCTCCAGGGATGGGGACAAAACTACTTCCATTTCTAACAGGGATTGGTAGGCAGGCTTCATTCAACTCACAGAGAATCCAGTCCAAATCCAAACAAAACAGACACAAGTTCCCTGGAGCACTTCTGCCACCTCTTTAGTAGCGCAAAGGGTCAAATCCTCAAAGCTTCATCCAGCCACGAGCAGATTTCAGAAAGCTCCCACCCTAGACCTTGAAGCACATTAAGGTGATGTCTGCTCCAGCACTTTGATTGGCACCTCTGTGCCTCTTAAAGAGATTTTTTCCCTCCTAATTCCTTTACAGGACTGTTAGCAAACTCCCATACCATCTGAACCTGATCTAAGGAGTAAACAATGAAAATTAAATTAATGTCACGCTCAGTAACATTTAGAAACTGCAAGCTAAGCAGCTGCCACTTATTCCTAGGAACTCCAAGTATTTTACTGAAGGAAGTCTTTCAATAACATACATTGATTTTGTCAGGTTTGGGCTTTTTTTTTTTTTTTTTCACAAGCAACAAATGTTGCTTGTTCTGTACTTGTAGGCCAACACACACCCAGGTTTCACTGCAGTCACTCTGACTCCTGCCAAACAGATGTGGAGGGAAAGCAACTGAACACAACATGGGATAAAAGCTGTCTCAGACCAAAATGCTGGGTAAGGCAGTACCCTAAAAGCATTGATTTCATATTTATATACAGAACTGATAGGTAGGCACAGTAATATTCAACTGCTTTTACTGAAATCATACCATTAAATGGAAAAGAAACACAAATATTAAGAATTATGTTAAAGGATGGCAACTACCAAAGTTTTTTACGTTTTAAAATATTTATATAATTAATTTTACCTAAAATCCAGGTTCTCACTAGTATCCTAATGGCAAACTGAAATCATTTGAGAAGGGTTTGGAAAAAAAAACCATTAAATCATTAAAGGGTTTTAAAAGAGATGGTTTTAAACCCCACTTTGAAATAACAGAATGGCAAGTGATTCCCAGTCCCCTAACACAACGTACTGAAGTATTATCCTGAGTCTGACAGACATGTCAGCAATTTGCTACAATTTGTGTAATACCCAAGGCTTAGCTTACAACAATACTTTGGTTGTGACAAAGCCTAATGACAGAATTCAGTTCAGTTTACCCTCTGAAAAACAAAGAAGTTATCTTTTTACATTAAAAAAATCAACATTTTTTCACGACCTCTACCCTTTCCCATTATGAAAATAATTAGATTTGTATGAAGTAGAATCAGTTCAGTACATGAAAACTGTCATGAAACCCTTCATATTTACTTTTTCGCTTGAATTTAGTAACAGTGTTGGCTCAAAACCTGGTATGACCCATTACAGGATTTAAGACTTGGCTTAGCAAATATAATAAAAGACAAATACTGTTAGAACACCCCTGTGGTTACCTCTGATGTATTTCTGATCTACTCAATAACACCTCTTTGGAAGACCACGACAACAATCTTTTCTAACTTCAGGTATGTGAGTTCTGCTGCTTCTGAACTGATACTGATCAAAAAATCTGGAATACATTACCTTTAACATGAAAAAGGAACTTTGCATTCCAGAAGCCAAGAACAAGCTCACCTACCCTCCCTATATAGAAGTAACTTTAAAAAGTTGGCAGGAAAAACTATTTTCTTCTACACTCACTGCTACAGAAAAGTGATTATACTCTGATATAAAGTGCTATAGAGGCTTGTCAAAGCAGTGAGAGGATTCCACAATTCCACATTGAAAACAGGATAAAGTCAAACCCAGTCAAACCCAGATATTTTACAAAAATTTACATTCTTAAAACAGGTAATAAAGAATAAAAAAAATAAATCACCATCTTCCAGAGTGCAAAGGTCCATTTTTCCATCCTAAACCCATAGAGAATAAAGGTTTCATTTATCATATAGAGAAAAAAACATCAGTTAGAGTTCACTTTTGTGCCAAAAAATTATGGGGATTTCTCAAAGCACCAAATATTACAAAACATCCTATCAGCCTTGCTTTTCAATAGTGTTATTTGGCAGTCAGCTGGATCTAGGACAGCTGTTCTATTGTCTATTTTTCAATTCAATTTGAATTATCTATGTTTTTCAATTCATTTACATTAAAGATAATATATTTAGCAATAGAACATTATTAAAGCAAAACCTATTATGATCAGCACAAATTTGCATTATTAAAAAATGAGTTTTGTACACACTTATGAACACCTCCCAAGCATCATGATAAAACAGAACATTAAAAAAAAAAAAAAAAAAAAAAAAAGTCAGGGTTTGCAAATAAGATTCCACATTAAAAAAACCCAAGTGAAGACTTAACAGTGGCACCTGAGAGCATTTAGACAAGAAACCTGCCAAGGTACGTACCTGTAAATTCGTTGAATATTTTCAGCTTTGATTTCCTTGAGAATTTCATGGTAGATGTGAGGATTATTTGGTTCTTCAGATGCTGGGGGAGAAGGGCATTTCTTGCGTGCATAATATCCTATCACAATTCCAAAAATAAATAAAATCAAAGCAGTGCAAAATACTTTGAGTATCTGAATAAAGCTGCAGCGGTTGCTCTTTGGTGCCTGTCTGGTGTAGTGGGAGATGTAGTCGGGGTCTTCCTGAAGCCTCTGGAATCTTCCCTTTGGAGAAGAGGAAGGCTGGATGGGCTCCAGGTCGAGGTCAGGGCTCTGTGAGTTCCCCAGGTGGTGCTGGGCTGCACTGTCCAGTCGGAAATGGTCAAAGCCAGGCTCCTCCAGCTCTTTTTCCATGTCCCACTCCAGTTCCAACGCTGTGGCTTGGAGCTCGTCGTTGTCAAGGTATGGAGAGTGCCCCTGTGCCCTCTGGTCTGCATTCACCTTGTGATAGGCCATCTTTTTATCTATTAAAACAAAATTTAAAACCTAAATGTTTGTTTCTATGTGCACACATAAACAATTTATTTATTCCTTATAAACCTGAGAGAACGAAACAGAAAATAAAGCCAAAAAACCTGGGTTCTCAGCATTTCACTGTCTCCATTTCCATTGTCCTGTCTACTGTAGGATCAGCAGTCCCATGAACATTCTCATGGGAAATATATTGTAAGAACATGAATAAAAGGAATTTAAAAGTGCCAATGGCAAACTGCTGAAATTATCCAATTATTTTGTCAGTCCTCAAGATAATATTAAAAAATTGAGTGAAGGCTCAGAGTTTCCAAAACAATTATTTGTTACCTGAAAGTAATTTTAAAGCTTAACAACTGTGTGCAACGATTTCATTTCACACACCGTACAAAATAATGCCGCTAAAATAAAGCTGAAAAGCTGGAAATAATATGAATTGCCTCATCTGATTCTAAACACAAGGAAATGATAAATTAAAAAAGAAACTTCAGGGTGACACTGTACTTACATATCAATAAAAGGCTTCCATTTAGATGGAGCATTCTATTATTTATAGGTATTTTAAATGCATAGCTCCTGAATGACTGATGAATTTACTTAGAAATTGTCCCAGCTGTTTTGCTCCACTTATTTTTCCCATTTTAATGAATCAAAAGCACTGCCAGGTAAGTATTTGTAACAAAATCACTCTTTTAATAGCAAGGCACAACTGTGGCACTTCTAGATATTTCTATGGAAGTAGAAGCCCTCTAAAGGGAACTCTGACCTCCAGTACAAACACTCAAAGTCAATTTTCAACAAATCATTTTTGACAGACTGCAACAACAGGGTGCTTTTTCCCCCACACTCTGACAAAAGCCATTCCAACACATAAGCATCTGTAATTTAGGGCTTTTCAAACATCCGACTCACTTCTCAATTAGAATAAAATGAAGATAAAGATATGGAACCTCTCATTGTGATGGACACAAGACTGACACCTACAACACTACATTATCACTCCATTTTTGTGTTTTAAGGCATTTTCACTCTCCAAGACTCATCTCCAAGTAACATTACCAGATAATAGAGCAACCCACTGTAATGGCAAAGTGGAATTCAGCTTTTTGAAGCTCTCTGAAGAGAGCAAACCGCTTGCAAGCTCCAATATAATGAAACAGCCTATCGTCCCCTGAAGGCTATCTACCTCTATACAATACCAATTTACAGCTCTTATTTTCCCCCTACAGCCATATAAATATCCCTCACCTATAACTGTCAGACAGCCTGGGAACAGTCAAGAGAGCCAAGTCACCATTCCTGTCCCTTTGCAAACCAATTCTCCCCCTGCACTCCAAACTCTTCCATATGTGGCGGGAGCAGCAGAGCTTAGAGGGAGATGAACTAACACCTCTTAAATTAGCATGAAAGCCTGCATTATTTATTTAAATAACAATTGTGAATTTAGTCTTTAAATTCCAGTGGAATCCACAGATGGCTGCAGAGTCAAACAGCGGCAGAGCAGCTGTGGCTGCCCTCTGTGGACTCTGTGAGCCCAGCCCTCAGGTGTGCAGGATGCTCTGAACTTCAGCACCATGTTCCCTAGGGTTGTGAACCACCTCGAGGTCTCCCAAGGGAGCACTCTGCCTCTCCATCCAGGTTGTTCAGGAAGATATTTAATAATGCCAGCCCCACAAATGATGCCTGCTGCTCTGAGCTTCCTGCCAGGCACCAACTGGACATCAAACCACGTATTAATATTCTTTGGAAAATTGAGATAACTCATTTTCAAGCTATTTATCCGCCCTTTCACTCCATCTCCTCTTCTGTTAGTGGAAGGATTAATTTGCAAACCATCAGTGACAGAGATCACTGCTACGTAATATCAACTGCCCAACAACCTCATCTTTCCAAATCCACTTCATATTGCTTTTTATTAGAAATTAAAGACTGATGTTTTGTCCTTTAAAGCAAAGTAAATCATCCCTGCATTTCATAAACACATAATTTTGGCTCTAGAATTCCTGAAGTCATTTAACTCTTTTAGCCAAATAAGTAAACCCTTGGCAGGTTACTACAGCCATAAACCAGAATTTAAGTTTTTCAGATGCAGTTTCATGGAAAATATTAATCTTGCTGAGCTTATAAATGTTGACCATTGCTTATCTGTGGTAGTTAAATTTTCCCTGTATTTATGAAAATATTAAAGAAAAGTGTATTATTGTTCAATGGAGTGTATTAATAAAGGTTATTTAAATCTACATATAAATACATAAAAAAATACATATGGAATTTCTTGAAATGGTTATTAATACTTATTATGCAGATGAGTAGTAACCCCATTCCACCTCCTTGCATGTCAGCAATTCAATTTTCATTCAAAGCACCAAAACCAGTTTCCTCACTTCAGGAAAAAATTCCCAACAACAACAAACACACAAGCAGCTAAACGACCTAAAATAAAAAATCAATATTCAATTCAGCTTTATATTTGAGACCAGTCTTTGGAGTATGGGACCTTATTAGCAACACACATCCTTTAGTTAAAGAGTGCAAAGAATGCAAGAGTAGCTGCAGTTGTTAACTTTACTATTTCCACCAATATCTCTAAGCTCATTGTTTCAGTCTAAGGACACAGCACAACTTACCTTGGAATTGGAAAGGGAAAGAAAACATTGCATATTCACAGCAATAGTGAATTGTGACCAAAAAAAGACTATAGAAATACAGAAAAAAATGATGTCAAGAAAACACCACAATACTCTAGTTCAGTCTTCTCTATAACACAGACCATAAAATGAACATATTTCCGAAAGACATTTTTGAAAACTTCAGGAGATAGAAAATTCACCCCATCTGCCAGCAAGCTGTTTCAACATTTAATTGTTGTTAAGTACATGTTTTATTATAAAGATAAAAGAGCAATCCAAAATGCCAGAAGTCTGAATATGCACCAAGTGAGCTTTAAAGCCACTCCATAGGGACAGCAAAGGGGATCATAAACTCTGGAATACTGGACAGAGCCAAGCTGATGACCAATAAAGCTGATGTACATTTCTATATTTCGACTGATTTGTGGGGAGAATGTTTATAAAGAGGTATCAAACCAAAGCTAAATATCCTTTCAATTAACTGTACACAAGGAATCAGGAGAGTCAGCTTTATCAGATCGTTATTGCCTTAACGAGCCCATTTCAAAACTCTCTGCCTGTGTTTTCACCTTAAAAATAACACATTTACATCCTGCCTGATAGCAACATCTTGTTATGGAACCATCAGAAACTTCTTTTCTTGACAACTTTCCCTGCTTCAATCCCTTATCAGCAAAGCTTTTGAAAACTATAGAATATGATCTTCATTGAAGGTCCTGCTATCCCCCAGTACCTCCCCATAACAGAAAGGGGAGTTTACAGGAAAGATTTGATTTCATGAAATCAACAAGGAAAGAGAAATATGAACATGCTACCGTAAATTCTTTGCGGCTGGAGCTGCAGTTGTTAAACGCAGCTCATAAATAGCTGAGACAATTAGCAAGCTCACGCACAGCAGGAAGTGTGGTCAGTGTTAACGGGCTGCCCACAGCAAACCCTTCTCAGGCCACTTTGTGCTCAGCACTGAAAAGGCAAAATTCACCCTAAAGGAACTGTGGCCTCTTTGTACAGTCATAGACCCAAAATTCCAGGGTAGTTGGCTCATCTCATTTGGAAGGGGTCTTTCATGTTCATTTTCCTCTCAATATCTTCTATACAGAGTGCTTTTCCTCTAAGTCCTTGGAATAATTTTGTCCCTAGGAAAACCCCCAAAGCAGATGCAGTATCACCTGTTAAAAATGCTTATCATGGAACTCAACACCCACTGCACTTGCAAGGCTTTAAAGTATGTATGACAACAAATTAGTATTTTGTTAAATGAGATGATGCCAAGTTTCAGGCCTAGACAAATTTCTTCAGAGTCATAAATCCCTGTTTGCAGAAGAGATTATGATGCCCTTGTCAACAGCAACATTACACTACCCTGTAATTCAAAAATAAGAATGTGATATTTCCATCACCGCTGCCTTAATTTTGTGCAGTAATGATTTCTCCCTTCTCTCACCTTTGGGATAAGGGCTTGGCAAGCAGTTCAGTTACAGAAGGACAATTAAGTACCTTGTCACTCCATAGAGCCACCAGAAAAAAACAAACGGCAACACTCACCAGTTGTTCACATTTCACTGAGGATGAATGCAACCTGAAAGAGTCAACAGTGTTGTAGCAGAAACACCAGAGAGATCAGACTGGAGAAAGGTCTGTAGAACACAGCTAGGTTGAATCTAAAGTTGTCTCTTCATTAATAAGTCCTTTTTGGCACAGATGAATGATACAGAGTGTTTAACCTCTCCAAAATCTCTCATTGATTTTATTATACCAGGAACAGCCATGTGGACCAGGATATCATTAATACCAACACAAAGTACCACCACATGACAAGAACAGGGTCTGTGGTGCACCCTGACTGATAAGACTCGTGCACGACGACATCCAGCTGGAACAAGAGTTAATTTGCCTATGACCAAACGCATCAGCCACCTGAGCTATAATATCCTGGGCCATCCAGATGTGCCTAGGAATGTGGATATATCTGCCTGCTACCTTTTCAGAATCTCTGAAATCCTGGGGCTCGCAAAAACATTGCAGGAAGCTTCTTCTTCCCCAGCAGACAAGTATCGGGTAACAAAAAGGCAGCCTTAGCTGGTCTCTAATATGCTGGGCATGTATTACTAACACAGACCTTTCCCGTTCTCAGACACATTTGGTTTGCAAATACCTATTTGCCTGAAACAAAACACAGATATATTTACTGACCTTATAGGAGCTAACAGCATCTGTGATATATGCAGAGTTTACCAAGGAGGTTTATTAAAACTGCAGTGTAATCAGATCAGTATAAATGGCTCTGTTAAGGAGCCTGTGCATTTCTTGTGGGACGTGCTGGACTGCTGTCTTTGCTTTGCTTCCAGGACAGCTCTTCCCTCCCATTAGGGTGGGAACAGCTCAGTTTTCTCACTGCTCACTCTTTTTCCTCATTTGCAAACATCAAGATAACCATGCCAATCAAGGAGAGCGAAGCCACACACAAAACAATCATGAATTAATAATTCATTTTTCCACTGGAATCAACACTCAGATCCTGCTGTTCTCCTTGAGAAGGGCCCTAGATAGGATTTCAGTGATCCTGAAAGCAAAGAAGCAGATGGAGAATCTGGACTTCCAGGGCTAGTCGGGATGTGTTGTGCACGTGCGTTTACACACTGCTCCTAAACTGGGCGTAAGTAGAAGTAATTCTGTCCCACATCTCTGTTCATTGGCACCAGGCCCCAGCCCCGCCACCTAAATCGTCCTGTCCAAACTACATCCCCACCATTTACCTTCCCAAAATTCTGCCCAAGCTCCTGTCTGTCCCACCCAAAGCTCTTCTTCCAAAATGTCCATCTTTCCCATTTTTCCTCACATTGACTGTCTGTACACTAAGCTAATATTCAGTTTGTCTGCATAGATACATTTTTCCAACTTCAAGGTTTCATCAATAATATATTTTGCATTACATCCCCCCAGACATTATAATTGCCTCTGAAAGAAATAAAATATAAAGCTTTACCAGGATGAAAACTATTATTGGGGCATTTGCATTTAAGCTTATACTTGAATTTGATGTGAAATAATATCATTGTAAATGGTGTTTAACTTGAAAATGCTGACAGCAATAGCTGTACTAACAGGCCATAGAAGTTCTTAAGAAAGTTAATTTTATATGACTCATTTCTGCTTCAGAAATTTTTACATTGCCAGTCTTTGGCTTGGGCACATTTCACTTTAATATTTTTCAAACTCTTTTTTCTCTTTAATTACAGTAAATCCCATTTAAATTATTATTTAAAAAAATAAGTCATTTTAACTTCAAAAATTTGGAAACTGCACACTTGCAAGCTACTACACTGTAATAAAGTGTGCTAGTAGGAGTCTGCTATACTTCAAAAGATGCAAACCAACATTGCAAAGTATGATGTTGTTTCAACCCATATCTTGGAAAGAACAAAAAAACCACAAACCAGAAAAAAAAAAAACCAAACCCAAACATAAAAAAACCAAAACCCACAACCAACCAGTCAACTAACAACAAAAACAAACAAAAGAAAACCAAAATCAAAAGGTCACTTTTCTGGATGAGCTACAAACAAGAAAAACAGGAATCTGGCCTCATCATAGGCATCAACTCCGTTCCAGACTTTAAACAATCCTTGACAAAACCTTGCAGCGAAAATATTAACACATTCTGTTTGGGGGAAGAAAAACAACCAAACAAAAAAAAGAAACCACAACCCATAAACAAGCTGATGACTCTGGAGCATCTGGGATACAATTTTATCTAAAACTGGTCCAACCTCGCTGTCCCAGCAGGGTCATCCCAGAGGACACCGCACAAGATTGGAATCCAGATGGTTCTGGGGTATCTCCAGTGAAGGAGACTCCACACCCTTTCTGGGCAATCTGTTCCAAGTGCTCCAGTTTTCAGAGTTTACGATCAATTTCTCAAACTTTGCTGGTTATTACAGAAGACAAATCTTCCTGTTAGCAATATTTCACATGGAAATCAGAGATGCAGAGGAAATATGAAGCCCTCACGTCTCATGTCAAGAGTAATTTTTTAGATAAAACCAGACTTTAAATGATATATTCAAAATATTGATAGACACACACAAAAATGTTCCTGCTTTCACCATCCTGTGCTATTCTAACTTGCTGTAGAAAAATAGGCCAGTAGTTGTATAAAAAAAATTAAATCCTTACTTCAATACTACATTTTCTAGATTTTTTTTTTCTCATTTCTTGCTCAGTGGGGTTTTACTCAGTTTTATCAAGTTCAACAATGACAGGGAGCCCTTAAAAATAATATATTATATAGCTGAAGATGGCAACATTTACAATTTAGCTTTACTGGAATTTTACTACATTTTGATAGATGACAGCTTTAATGATTCTGTGCATGGTTTATGGCAGAAAACAGTAAGGCAGTAACATAATTTTTCTGCTCTTTTCAACGATCTGCATCCAAAGAATTCAGAAAACAAGCAAGTGTACTTCATAATCACGCCAAATTTATTTTCTGGGTGAACTCTCAAATGTTAAAGCTCAAGTACACGGAGTGACGTTGCCGTGGCAACTGCTACTGCAACCCAAGATGAGCCCATGTTTGTGAAAGCACACTCGTGTCCCCCGTACACGGAGCCCCGGACTCCTGTCAGGAGGCAATGGAGCTGCGCACGCATTATCAGCCCTGAGACTGCTCCTGGCCAGGCCAGGGGACATCTGCTGGAGCCATCAGGCTGTAACAATCCTGACCGTGATCTGTACGTACGGAATCGTGTGGGTGGTTACGTTGGAAAAGACCTGTAAGGTCAGCGAGCCCAGCCGCCAACCCAGCACCGCCAAGGCCACCACTACACCGTGTCCCCACAGCTTTTAAACACCTCCTGGAGGGGTGACTCCACACTGCCCTGGGCACCTGTGCCAGGGCTTTCAGTGAAGAAATATTCCCTTATGGCCAATCTAAACCTTCTCTGGTGCAGCTTAAAGCCATTTCTTCCTGTCTCTCCACTTGCTAGCTGAGAGAAGAGACAGACATAAACCCATCTGGCTAAAACTCCTTTCACGGAATTATAGAGAAGAAAAGGTCTCCCCTAAGACTCCTTTTCTCCAAACACCACCACCTCCCTCAGCTATTCTTCCTAAGCCTTGTTTACTCCTGCTTCTAGGGCCTAAATGAGAAACCCTTCATTTGCCCCAAGATGTAATGTTAGAAGATTTAGTGTTCCTATAGCTATAGGCGGAGTAGAGCAGTAATATGTTTGGTGTCCTTTGACCTTTTTTTTTTCCTAAATCTCCACTGAAATAAGCTGTCATATTTGAGAAATGTCAAGAGTTTGGTCATTTGAGTCTGCCTGGAGGTGTAATTTTGTATGGAGTACAATTCCTGTGAATTTATCAGAACATGTTTTTTCACACATAGTCAACATGGTGTGACATTCAGCATCCTGAATCCGCCAATGTCTACACGGTGAAATGAGTTTATATTTCTCTTAAAAAGAAAATCCGAGACATGTTAGTTCAGGTCAAGAAAGGAATCCTCAGTGAATTCCTGAAGATAAAAATTAAAGGAGGCACTCCTTCTTTCTGCTGTTTCCTCTGTACACCTATCTTTTGGCAGTTCTGCCACAAGTTTAACATTTGTGATGAAGTACATCTACACATAAAGCTTCACGTATCAGTAATGTATGTGCTTTCAGTGGCTCTCCAGAAGAATTTCATACTTTTACTACAGCCCTTCTGGAAAAAAGCGACAAAAGAAGTCAGATCTGATGCTGTTTTCAGCCAAGTCCTACCAACTGTGATCACATCCTTGGGAGAAGAGGCACAGCTGCTTAGCCCATGGTTTCATCTTCAGCCTCTCTTTGGTGGTCTCCCAATCATTATTTAGGGAAATCTCTCAGCCTTGCTATGCTGTATGGAGATGAGGCCATTGCAAGAAATAAACTGGAGAAGTCCATTATCCTAAAGACTACCTCAATTCTCAGTCTCTTTCTGGTCTGGTCATTTTTGACACACTCAAGCTGACAGTCAAACTTCCATATATGCACAACTTGGCACAGACTGCCAGTAGACTGAGCTTATTAATCCTGTTAGTCTATACACACTTTCCAATTAATAATTTCTTAGAAAGCAACCATAACACTTCTTGACCACTTAGAGAAGAGCGTGATACACACTTTATAATCAAAAAAAAAGAACAGATCAGTGACTGTAGAAGAAAAACTTCTCATAAACGTTCTTTATACCTGGTTGTGCATAGCTATTACAGCTTATATTGTTTACGCTGTAGAACTTTTTGAGTTAGAGCCATTGAAGAGAAGCAAAGTGTGCATTATGACAAGAACAAAGAGGACATATTCAAGAAACATATAGCTTAGTACACTGAGCTAAAGGAGGCTATATAAAGCTTATAACTGATGCTTAGAGGTATTGCAGCAATTCCCTTCTAAAGTGGGAACAGAGCATCAACAGAAGGGCCGATGGTTTCTGCTAATTCAGGTCTATACCATCAGCCAAATGTGGGCTGATGACCCTGTAAGACGCTGGATACCCGTATCCAGGTGCACACCCTGGACAAGACAGACAGCGATGTTTGGGAACTTTCAACAAAGTAATGGTAATCAGAAAATGACAATCTGCTGACAGCAAGAAATGTTAACAAATGCCACAGGAAAGCAGCTGTGGATGACCAGTCACAGAGTTCGCATACTGGCTTAATATGTACTATTGCTTCCTCTCAAATTGTCTTTAAAAAGCACCATTAATCCAAAATACCCCAAGGAACAGTGCCAAGAGAAGGCTAAACCTTCTGTCCCTGCTTTCAGCTATAAAGCAGAACATGTCCATGCTCATGTCACAGTAGAACACGTTACAGTCTATTAATAAAATGGGATGATACATCAATTACAATAGTGGAATTAATTATGGAAAGTTACACTGAAAAGTTGACAATTCACAGAATCATGAAAATGTTGGCTGGCAGGGACCTCACAGGGTCACCTGCTCCATCCTCCCACACAAAGCAGGACTGCTGCCAAGAACAGATCAAGTCATCTCATCCTTAAGCTGAACTCATCCAACATTCAATCACAGCTAAAGGGTTCAGTATAAACACAAATGTATGCCATTGCACTCCTTTTCTTTCCTCTGCTGCCAATACATCTGTTTCTTAGTAAAAATAACATCAGTATGCAAATATAAAAACTCTCAGACCTGTAATATAACCGGTTGTTAAAATTCATACAGACATTTTTGGTCTAGAAAAAAAATACAATACAGAAAAGAGACAGAATTGGAAAAAGAAATGAAAAGTCTTAACACACAGACATAGGAGCCATGGCATGAAAAATTCATTTCCATTAATGAGACGTGGTAGTCCCCAGGCCAGCGCCCTTTGTATGTGAACCATGTTAATCAGATTGTATGAGCATTTGCTGGAAACTCCTGGGACAGCAAGCAACTATAACTATAGAGCAAGCACAGCAGATTAGCAGCTTGCTAAAAGCTGCTTGACTTGTAACCCTTGAAGCACAGGAATGATGCAGGTTTGCCAAATTAGTGATAAATTAAGCATTTTATTTATATGTACCGTATTTGTTGCAGCCTTTGATGCAATCTCCACATCACCAAAATGTGGACCAAACTTCCTTCTCAGGGGCACCTCTACATAAGAAAGCACAGAACAGACACACACACAGAATCATAACACAACTGCATAATGTGCCATCGGCTATCAGGATGTCAGTTAATTACTCATTTTTTCAATCCTTTTTTAAAATGTATCAAGTTGTGACTCTGCTTCACCCGGATACAAAGGCTGTAGCTGCCCTACAAAGGGCTTGGTCTGAATACGACCAAAAGTAGTGAGTTCCATTACCCATTTTCAGACTTTTTTACAACATTCCCAAATATAACCATTACAGGCTCATGCCCAACGCCCACCACACTGAATGTAAAGACAGCAACCCACCAGTGACCATTGTGCCACATCTGTGTGTAAATAACACATAAATGCCTCCATAAATCTCTTTTGGACCTGTAATCCATTTCTATTTTTCCCTTACTTTTAGATCCCGGAAATAATCAAGCCTTCAGTTAAACAAATTAAATACTGTGTGCTGTTTCAAAACCATACTGGATTTTTACCTTCCTCTGCTAAACTTAGTCCAAAATAATTGCGGAGAATACAATTATCTACCACAGTCACCATCTGGGACATGAAAGCAATCATTTTAATTATTGCTATTGTAACTTGGGACCCACAAAGACCATTTTCTGGGCTACATATGGAGTTTATTTTTATGGATTAATGTCAAAACAGGTGGATGCAACATATAAAAAGGCAGTTGGCTAAATGCCCATAAACTTTCCTACCTAGTGCAGACTACTACAAAGAACTGGAGAACTGAATTTTATATCAAAGCTGGTTGTTAAGCTGCTGGGTGATTTCAAAAACAAAATCAGCACTGTTCTAAAGTACTTTTATGTATCATTGAAGTAGCTACCATTGAAGTAAAGAGATGACTTTCTCATTAGAGATACAGATTATCAAAAACTAGTAATTTTACTGACTGTATTGGGAATTTTGTTTATGGGAAAAGGAGAACACTTTACTCTGGGCACTTTTATTTGAGTAGATACCTATGAGGATGCACCTCTAAGCATAAGCCGTCAAAGTTAAAATGGATTTATCCAGCAGAGCAATCTCGCAGAAAAGAGCAAAGGAGGACTGCAATCTAATTAAATTAATGAGAACCAGAAAAATAAATACATAGGAAATGAAATGTAGAGAGGGTATTAACTTAAGAGTTTTTGAATATAGCACTGAAAAAAGCTACTTAAATGCCTCTGACAATAGTCTGAATCTGGTTTAGCAAGGTCAAAAATGACTGCAAAATGGGTAAGAAATCAGAAAACTTACATAGCATGGTAGTAAGCAAAATCTTCTTAGAGCCATATCACAATTTTGGCTTCCCACAGCTGAATGAAACCTGAATGGACTCCCATTTAATGAGCCCAAAAGACCTGAGTCATGAAGGGGAAGTCTTAAGATTATAAATGAATGCAACAGTCGATGGAATTCCCAGGCTACAAGTGTTTGAGAGGATCATCACTTCTTCATCCTGACAAAATGAACTCCTCCTGTGGGCTGCAGAGGCTGCTTAACTCTCATCAGTATTAAAAGAAATCAGTTCAGCCAGCTCTCCCAAACTCTGAATCCAGTAGAACTGAGTCAGCAGTAGCTTTCCATCCCACAGCACACCTTGAATTATGAGCTAAAAATGATGATTGTTTTCTGCTTTGCTTCGTTGTTTAAACCTGTAAGATGGCGATCATCAAGATGTCTCACTATTTACTTCCACTATTTCAATAAATGATAAAGACGAATTCTGCACTAAGATGAGCTCAAAGCCAGTTTGTTGGCCAGTTCTGCATTTTGTAAGCCAAGAGCAGCACAGCCCATCCAATCAGCAGGGCTTCCCAGTAGAGCTGGATGGTAGTGGAGCAACACCCCAACAAACTATAACTCACCCACCATCACACCTGGATCCAATGGACTTTTCCAAAGATGTCCATGACCACTATAAACACACTCAAATAACTTACTGAGGCTGGGGAGAATGCTCTTCTACTACCTGATTAGAGCCAGATCTTATTATCCTGCTTCCATGCAGGTTTCACATCTGCAGATTTCTTCTCTAAATTAAAACGACACCTTGCTTTTTGCTTGACAACATGCTCCAACCTTAACCCTCTGAACATTCTAATTGCTTTAAATAAAATACCATTATGGGTTGAAAACAAACAGATACCTGAAGTATTTAAGCATTGAGATTTTTTGGCAGGCGTACTATGAGCATCCAGACCTACTTCTTTTTTAAGGTCTACCTGCAGCATACTGCAGAGGATTGAGTTAAATCTTTTAAAAGATAATTATACAAGTATTGAGCTAAATGAAAAACAAACATACGTGACCTTATCAGGAATATTCTAATAGTAATGTTTATCCACAGCAATGATCTGGAGTAAGTCTTCATCCCATAAGGAATATGTTACTATTGAAAGTAAAAACATCTTTGCCATGTTTTGAAACAAAATAATTAGATTTAGAGAAAATATGCTTAATTACACACAGAACAATCAAGACTGACTGCTTGGAGGGTGTGAGTCCCTCAGTCCATCTGCTGAGTACGTTCACTGCTTTTTTGGCACTTCCTTGAAGTCATGAAGTGAACACACAAACACACAGAGGTTAGAAACGTTTCAAAATCATGTAAGCAGATGGTGATACAGCAGGTAATGATTTAATTACACAACTCCTAGAACATGTTTCCAAAAAAAAAAAAGAAAATACCCAAAAAACAGACAGAGGAAAGGAATTAACAATGTCCAGCCTGATCTTTTAATTGCAGTGCAACAGCTTTTGTTGGCACTGATTTTCCACCCATCTATCCTGCAGCTGGAAAGAGAAATAAACAAGAGGTTGTACACCATGTTTTTCTCCTAAGACAACATTTAAGACAGAAAAAATAAAAAATTAGCATGACAAAGTATAAGTTGTCCTTGTAGACAAGAAAATAACAGCAACACCAAAAAATAAAACTTATCTTTAGTTTTGCAGGTACAAAGAGGTCAGAAAGATACACACGCATCTGTTCTCGCTACTGTGCAGAACTCTGATACTTCTGAAGTGTGAAAGCAAAGAAGAAATGCTGGTCTTATTAATTTTTCATTTTATACAGAAGCACAGAATCCCATGGACATGGAGCAGTGCGATATAGACAAGGTATCAGAATTGAACTGAGCAATTAAATGAAAATGAGGGAAAAAAAAAAACCCGAAATAAAAACAAACAATCCCGCAGCCCAATATTGTGTTGTCTACTTAACACCTATTCAGGCTGAAAGAGAAAAAAAAAAGCTCTCCTGAATGCTCTTATGGCAACTTAATGTTTTAGACAAGGAACTGCTGCCTTCAAAGAGGCTGAGGATGACAAGACAAACACCAAGGTACACAAGGTTCGACTGGCGTGTTAAGTCAGTGCTGCTGAGTCATCCTAACCTAAGGAATGTGAAATTACATCAGAGATGCATCACCCTTTGCATTATTTAAGGCATAAACTAAGCCATAAAAGTGTAAGGAAGCAAAAGCAAATGAATTGGAATAACCAGCAAACTGTCACTGAGACTCAGCACGTTCCAGCCCCTGCTGGCATTATGGGATGATTCTAGTGAGACACTAAGATACAGGCAGAAAAAAGGAGGGTTGGGAGTAGGGTAGAATTAATGGTTGTGAAATTACCCCAAAATAATCCAAGTTTATACACAATACTTTAATTTTGTCATATAACAGTATGTTCTGTCCTTATGGAAAGGTCAAATGGCTTTAAGAGCCCAATATCTGAGTAACAAAGTGTAAGGAGTAATTTATATATATGTGCATATAGACATGTATAAAAGAAACATCATAAAAATCATTAGTTGAATTTTTGGGTTATTTTCATTCTGACTACAAATTCCATAATTGGCTGCCTAACTGGAAGTAAAAAACATAGGCTTATGATTTAGGCAGCTCATAACGCAAACTTTCATTGTATTATTTTTTTATTAGTTCCACTTCTCAGCAAACTCCATAAGGAAATGGAAGTTAGGTGCTGGATTTTATGATATTATAAAATAACATATTAAATATTACTTAGCGTTAAATATTGTAAACAAGAAAGATAAGGTCTCTCCAAATTGTACATCCAGTCAGTTCCAGCTTGGGATCAACTTCTCTCTTAGAATACACAGCAAATGAAAAACCAACACAGCTTCCTGGAGTGTCACCTTGTCTATGTTACACACTTATTTTTTCCTGTTCTTTACTGAATAGGTAAATGGTGTAAAAGAAGAGAGGTGAAGCACTCACAACTGCTTCCTATAATTTTATTTTTTGATTCTCACAATTTATTCCTCTATAAGTTAACAAAATAGAACAGAACTATCACAAAAGGTCACTTGGATGTAGAAACATCAAAATCCCCAGCATCATTCCAGCTAGGTTTATGATGTATAGCTTGAAATGCTAAATAAACTCAGAAAAATATATTAAAATAAACCTCATAATGAAAACAATAATAAATACCATATAATTGTGTTGTGCTTCTCACTTGAAAAGAAGTTCAAATCAAATTTTAATAAATATGACTTATGAGTTCAGAGTCTAATAGTGCATTTACCACATAAGACAATTACATATTTTTTTAATTGAATGCTGTTTAATGAAGCTTTACCTTACTTTTCAGACTACCTACACAAGAGCATTTTGGAAAAAGAGTCTGAAGTCAGAGTCTAACTAAAATCCTTTGCATGTCCTATGCAGTTGTTGTTTGGGGGTTTTTGGTTGCTTTTGGGGTTTTTTAGGAATAGCTGAGGGTTTGTACACAAATTAACCACTTTATTAAGCATACATAAATATACATGCACACAACTATGTATGTTGTCTGCGTTTTCTATAGCTATATACAGAATAAATTGAAGTTATTGTCTGGTATTTTTTTAAAAAACTATACAACCACCAAACTACGTCTGTGGCAACAAACACCTTATTAGGAAAAAAAAAAAAAGCAGTAAGAACTACCAGGTTTAAACATATAGTAGTAAATAATAGGCTTCTGACTATTACAATTACTCCGAACAGCCCTAAAGGTGCAGTAGGTGGACACATGAGGAACGGGCTGAGGACAGCTCTTGCTAGAATGGCAGCCAACTAAGAAACAACCTGCTCTGTCCTCCAGTTAAAAAAAAAAAAACAAAGCAAAAAAAAAAACAAAAAAAAAAAGAAGAAAAAAAGAAAAAGAAAAAAAAAAGAAAAAAACCCACACACAACCCAAAAAAACCCTGCTACAATCTGAAGTGTAAGAGATGCCCATGTTTATCTGAATATAAAGACAGACATGGTAGATGCAGGTACCCAGTGGGACGTGGCCATCCCTACAGCAGCAGTTCAGTGGCTGCCTCAAGGCACCCCTGCCCAATACTGAGCATCAAATTGAGTGAATTTGTCTCAGAAAAGGAGCAGAAAGGAAACAGAGCCAGCTGAACTGTTTTGTCCACCATCAACTGCAACGGGTACAGTGCAAATGAAAATGCTGTTGAGTTTTCTGATGAACGTTTATCATCCAAAAGTTACGTCATGGCAGTGAATAGAGGTGAGCAGCCATGAGAAAGCTCAGATGGAAGAAGAAAAGACAAAAATACTAAACAAGCTCCTTAAAAAAAAAAAAAAAAAAAAAAAAAAAAAAAAAAAAAAAAGAGTTTTTTTTAAAAGCTCCCTTGAATGCGAAAGACCCTACAAAGAGTAACAGGCCAGACATACCTGATAACTCACACAGACAAGGCAGGCCAAGGAACAGCCAGGCTCAGCCTCAAACACCACCAGCAACCACCATCCCCAACTCTAACTGGCATTGAAATCTTGCCAAGTTGATTGATGCGTCCCTTCTGATTTACTATATACATTTTTTTTTTGGCTCAAAAGAGAAGTTAAACAGGCAGAAGAGAATGATGTGTAAGCCAGGAGATTAGTTTTACAACCGATATGTTGAAGTGAATAATTTGTACTTTCATTAACAGAAGTAGGCCATACGCCGGAAAAGTCATTGGATTCGCTTCACTGGTGAACTGGAGCAGCAATATCTGATTAGAAAGCCTCAGCAGTTCAAAAGTCTTTAAAGACAGGTCCAGTAGTTATACAATTAATTTTTAATGGTATTGTTCTATCTGGGAGATTTACTTCAAGTGCCAAATGGGTTCCCTGAGGTGAAGTATTAGCTTTAACAAACCTGACACATCTACAGTCTGTCTAGTATCTGCTTAAAATACTATTAAGAAGTTTATGGGAAGATGTGCTCCCTGTTTGTGCTTTCTTCTTCTCCAGCAGTTATCAAGGTCTTATAATACATCCACAATAGGAAACATTAACAGCAGTAAGTTGGGTTTTATGGTTTGGCTGGGGTTTTTTGACAATTTGGAAGGCCTGAAGGTTTTCTAATAGTAATACTCATATAAAAATGTTATGAAAAATTGGGTTTTCTTCCAAGTGGATTATATGATGACCCTACCTTTTGGGAAAAACAAAACCAAAAAACCCAAGGTTTTTTATTCTAAAAATAGAAATGTATCATTTTCAAAAACCATATCAAAAGTAATCCCCATAAAACTTTTTGTAACTTTTCACTGTTTAAAAACTGAACAGGGCATAGAAACTAAATTCCTTCCTCTCAGAATTCTTGCTAAATATTGCCATTAACAGTGGGGTTTTTTTCATTACAAGTCACACAAGGCTCAAGCAGCTGCTATTAAAACAGAGAACCCAACTTTCAAATTTTAAGCACAAACAAAATAAAGCAAGATTTCCTTCTTTTTCTCAGAAATATTAATATATGTTACATTTGTTATGTCAGCACAGATTTTTATTCAGTAATCCAACTACAGCAACAATGCTGAGATTTTATATGGAAATTCAAGGATAATTCAGAATGCTGTTTAAGTGTATACTTCCAAAGTACTTTTGAGTACTTTAAACTTCTGACTTCTGTACAATTAGAACAAACAAATTGCTGTAACATTGCTACATGAATATGGTTTTTTGAAAAGGCAGCCTCTATTCTAAAAATGTTTTTGTCTCCAGGGAAAAAAAATCAACCTTTCTTCAATAAAAGAATATGCACATGAAACTACTGAGCTGTATTTTGCTACTGTATTTCTACTCATATCACAATAGTGCGGTTTAAAAATAATCAAGCAGACCTCCAGTTCCTATTCTGAGTAGCAGGATCCTTTTCTATGACCACAGCTTCATGACATGAAAGCAGAAAGGAGCAATTGCTGGAAACCAGCATTGCAGGGTAGAAAGCTTTCACTCACATCTTTTGGTAGTTAAAAAACCAAAACAAACAAACGAACAAAAACAATCACCAAACTTCAATTCTAAAACTAGGACATTTATGGAAGCAAGGAAGTCTGTTTCCTTCACCCAGAGTGCCTTGGCTGACTCATATTTCATGGAGCAGCTCTGAGAGAGATGGAAAAGAGACCAAGCTGAACCCCTGCTTCAACAAGAGCTTAGTAAGGACAATCAGATTAAGAAGGAAAATTTTAGGGAATCTCCTCCAAAAAATATTTTGAGAAATGAATGCAAAAAATCACTAGCAGGTAGCATTGCTAATAGTCAAATCAAATTGTTATTATCTAACACAGTCTCATATTTTCCCTTTTAAATAATAATTGCTCCAGCACTGTGACTTTCTGTTTCGGCAACAGACAACCCAGCACCAACCTCACAGGGCATTTTTTTAATCCACTTTTTTCCCCCAGAGAAACCATTGGGAAGCAGCTGATCCCTATTCTCGGTTCCATTTCTTTCCTTTATAAAATATGTAAATGCTTACCAAACTTACATTTTTGAACAGCTGTACATTTTACAGTCAGCAAACAGAAGTTTCTCACGGATAAAATGGCACCTACGCCATTCATGGGGGAAAAAAATCTAATATACATGAAAGGAAAGAACATGAATAACTGAATTTTGTGTTATTTCTACTTCATTGAAAAACATTAAGAATTAAAAGTAGAGATTCACGGTACCAGAGAAAGAATAAAAAACTAAAAGATGATTCTAAAGGTCACATTATCTTAACAAAGTGCCACTTTCTGACAGTGTGACACTGATATGGAAATAATATACTCCATTTACCAGCAACTGCTTTATGAGATTTGTGCCCTCCACACTCTAAACAAAGAAATTAGTGATTTTCCTCAAAGGTCACCCTGTGATTGTGATATTTCACCACTGCTGAGGTGAGCAGCTCCAGTGCTCAAATCCTGTGTTCAGTGTTGGGCCATTTACTCCAAGAAAGATACTGAGGGGCTGGAGCATGTCCAGGGAAGGGAACAGAGCTGGGGAAGGGCCTGGAGCACCAGGAGGAGCTGAGGGAGCTGGGAAAGGGGCTCAGCCTGGAGAAAAGCAGGCTCAGGAGAAACCTTCTCACTCTCTGCAGAAAGCAGATTATAGCCAGGTGGGGGACGGTCTCTTCTCCCAAGTCACAAACAACAGGACAAGAGGAAATGGCCTCAAATTGTGCCAGAGGGATCAGATGGGATACGGGAAAAATTTCTGCATGGAAAGGGCTGTTCAGCACTGGAACAGGCTGCCCAGGGAAGTGCTGCAGTGTCACCCTCAGAGGGATTTAAAAGAAACGTAGCTGTGGCACTTAGAGACACGGATTCGTGGCGGCCTTGACAGTGCTGGGTTAACGGCTGGACATGATAATCGTACTAAAAATGTCTTTTCCAGCCTAAACAATTCTATCAAAAAGGCATCATTTGCCAATAGGTATCTTGGAAACTTCTGATCTGGGCCCTGAAGCAAGTCTTAAAAATGTCATCAAAACTGAAAGAACCTCTCCCCAGATGCACTTTTCTGTGCCATGGGACAAATTCTGTCTCTCTCGCAAGGCAGCAGGCTACAGCATTCAAGTCACAGATCCAGAATTTTTTATTCTCTCCAGAACACGGCTATTTGAAGAAACGTTATCTCCTTTGAGCAGGCAGAAAAAGCAACAGCCTCCATTTTCCACGTGCTACTTGCGTGCATTAAAAAAAAAAAAATACAGACAGAGAGGCAGAAATTAAAACAGCAGCTCCATCCCTGCTGAATGTGAAATCCTGCACATCAGCCTAAAGATAGCCTTGTTACATAAGATACACCCAGTGCTGGTTCATGGGAACTGTTCCATAACAACAGACCATGACAGCCCATTACTTAATGTGCCACTGAGCTGATGCGACTCAGATAATAACACGCAGGGAAATTTAACGCTTCCCAGCACACGCTCTTCTTTCTACAAGTGCTCCTTTCCAAACCCTCACGGCATAGCTGGCCCGCCAGCAAGAAGTGGACCTATATTTAAAGGTTATTCAAAGGGCAAGAATCAAGAAAATAGCAAAGATCGGCTCTGCAAAGCTCAGTAATAAAACCAGAAAAATATACAATAATGCGCTGACATTTCTATATAAGATGTGAAATTAAAACAGAGATGAAAAGATGAATAGAAAAGAATTCAGTGAACCTAATGCATGTTTTGTGAGTAAGATATGTCTCCAGAAGTCGTTCAACATTCTGACCTTATCAAGCTTTTCAGCTTATCCAGGCCTGTTAGAGCTGTTTAACACCTAAAGAACCAACTCACTGGAAAACTGTGAAAGCAAAGCATCTCACAGGAACTTGCTTACCAGTTCGCTGGGAAATATTATTGCTGTGAAAAGTGTAATAAAATGACATTCCTTTGAATATCTCCCCTCTCTAAATTTTTGAGGATTAGTGTTTTAATGAAGCTCTCTAGGAGAAAGAATCTCAGCAGTTATTCAAATATATTATTTCAGTGAAATGATTTAAATTCATCTGTATACAAAACCCTAACACTGCCATAACATGTTCATGTAGCACAAACCATGATCTTGCCGTTCTGCTGCTCAGACTTACACCAAGATTTTACTGGGCTTTATTGATCCTGGCACTTGTAAACTATGAAAATTTGTGGAGGGGGAGGTTATAGATAAATCTGTCAAGGCAGGATTCCCATGGCAAGGCCTTGTAAACAGAAAAAAAGAGTTATGCCAAATGTTGAATGGAAGAGCCCTAGAACTGATGGAGAAGATCATCTCCCTCCCTCGACCTAAGCACGAGTCCATTATCTCAGCAATTTAACAGAGCCTCCATTCTCAAGACAATTCAAATCCACCTCTTAGAATAATGACAATATTGCAATGTGTAACCTCAGTCTTCCTCCTGACTTACATTCCTTCACACTCGCTCCTCTTCCATTCCCTTGTTTTGAGAAATTTGTTAAGAGCACATGAAAATTTGTGGAGAAAAACAGAAAAAAGGCAGAAATAATTATTTCCTTCATCCTTGGTAGCATGCTCTCCCTTGGAGGGATGAGCTGCTGTTTCAGGGGCTGCACACATATTTTGCATCCAGTTGCCACTGTATAAACATGCAAACTGAAGCATCCAAATGCTACTTGAAGGTATCAGCAAATACTGAGCTCTACACCTCTTTTTTAGTTATACACCTTCAAGAACCTAAAACTAAAGGCCTTTTTAATGGATTCTTTACACTTATCTCATAAGCTTCAGCCCTTTTCTTTTTCAAAAGCAAGCTGGCAACACTTACCTATCATTAAAATGAGAAGAACAAATTGATTAGCAGTTCTAAAGTAGATTAATTTGAGATAATCAAATTGAATAGAGTAGGTAAAACCAAAAAGTATCAAGACTTCATTGACGTGATACTGATCATATAAATATATTCTCCTTTAATAGGTAGTACTAATAATGTTTTTCACCAAGTGAAAAGGGTATTATTTTTCCTGAAAAACTTTTATACCTTATTACTGCAATCACTTTTTTAATTTCATGCTTCCCTAACTTTATTACTGTTAATTTTACTCACTTAATTCTATCTATTTTCTACCATTCACTAGGAAAATTGACAGAACTTCATAGGTTTCTGATAAATAAAAGTTAAATGGCTTTGTGAAAAAGGATATTTATGTGTGCAGTATGCTTCTTACCACTACTGGAAGCCTTCTGACATCCTACAATATTTATCTCCGCAATTCCCATAAAAAATCCTGCAGCCTCAGAGCAGAGGCCGAGGCAGAAGGAAAGCAGCAGTGCCTGGCTGTGACCCAAGGAACAGCCCCACCCACTCCAATGAGGTTTTGGATCACATCTCTTGCAGAAGTCTTCTGTCACTGCTGACTGAAATCCAAGCAAGAATTCATAAAATGTAAGCCACAGTTGATCAGCATCCTGCACTTCATCATCTTTACTGAGAAAATGATTCTTCCCCTCCAATAACAGGAATTTTTTTTAAGGGAGAAAAGAATCAACTAGGAATTGTTCAAATTCTCCTGTGATTTTCCTGTCAGGTTACGACTAAGTAACAAATGTGGGACTTGTCGTTTAAAACAAAAAGAAAAGGTCCATGTCAGCCAAACTCCTACATGAAAGTCAAAGATGAATGTATTTATGTAGAATTCTCAATACCTTTTTCCTTTACTGTTCCCTTAATATTTGCAAAGTGAGGTTACAGAAGAGCTGTAAATCAGTGCTCTTTCAATAGCCTAATGCAGACATCTTTCTCGTATGTTTTATGCCTACTGGTGGGCTATACAATGAAAGCCTAATGTCTATAACTGAGAAGATATTTATATTCATAATGTAAAGAACTGGAGAATGAGTCTTTAGAATATTGTAGCTTTCAGTCATGTTGGCTTTAACTCCTGAATTAATACTGGATTATTAGAAGAAAACTGCTGTATTTCCCTTTCATCCTGTATTAGCATGACAGTGGAAAAAATACACTAAGGGACTGGAAAGATGTTATTGCACTGTGAGTCCTTATGGGTGGATTGCGGTGCATAAATGAATCTTTTCAGTATCTGCAACTTTCTCTGATGGCATTTTCCAAGCTTCTCTACTCAAAGCACCCCTCTAAAACAGCCAAACTCACTGTTCAATACTATCTGGCATTGTTTCACAGTTCTAACTATAAATTATACTCTCCACAAGCAAGACAGATTAGAAGTATTTCAAGCTAAATGGGTGTAATGAGATACCTTTCCACTTCCATTTGTTTTTATACGATGAAATGAAAAGCTAAATACTATAACCATAGCTCTCTGATATTGCACATTCCAGGTTATGCTCATTTGTTGTTTACTTCAGAAATAAACACACACAAAAGAGGACAACTGTTTAAAGAAAAAAAACAGAAAAACACCCTGAAGGAGACTATCTTAAGGTTTTTTCTCCTTGAAACAGGCAATTCCCTAGAAACAAGATGACTTTGTGAAGCTTTTGTTGTGGCTAAAAATGCCCTTCTGTGGGAGCACCCTGACTCAACCATGCCATCCACTGGAGCTGATTATTTAGATTTAGATTTAGTGTTGCTTTGAGTTCTTACAACATTCAAAAAGCAGCTCAGCCATGTGAGCTGTCTAAGTATTACCATGAATCTCTCTGGAGCAACACAGCTGAATTTTTCACAACCCTTTAAAACATTGCTTCACAGAGTGGAAAAGTAAAACCATTTGTGCTCAGCTTGCCTATGAAAGGATGTTCCAAACTTTTTTGGGTTTTTTGTTTTCTCTCGTTTCTCCTTAAAACATGTTTTGCTTTCAGTAAAACACCAAAAAGACTTTATGGATTAAACCATCACAATCTTGATTAATGCAAGTGATTAAAGGAACTGTCTTGCTGACCACAGACAGCTGACAACCTTCCACCCCAAGGCTGCACCTCCCAGACAGCAACAATCTCTCCCTTCCCTGAAGTGCTGCCTTCTGCCTTTCATCTCTGCATCCTGTGATATCACTTTAGCATTTGACATTGCTTAAAACCTGACTTTTTCCCTGGTAATTGAGTTGTATAATAGTCTCCCTCCCTGTCACCTTGCTTTCCACACACCACAAATATGTGCATCCCCTCAGAAACAGAGAGAGCCACCCAGCATAGCTGGCTAATTGATGATAATATTTTAATTTGCTGGAATTGAAAGGAATGGCTGCACAGACAGCATTACCTAAACCCACTAACTGTGACAGCATGTGAAGGACCTTGTGTCCCCAATGGCACACCTCTGCGTCAAAGACAAGCAGAGCAACAAACATCTTATTAAACAACAAGTGCAGAAAAGCAAAAGGCAGGAGCCTCCAGGGCCATGTTAATTATCTCAGGGTCGAAGTGGCTCGGAAGCTGTCTCACAGACTCCAAGGCAGTCAGATGGCAGTGCCAGCGCAGTGAAGTCCCCAAGGTCCTGCAGTTACAGCACTGTCATATTTCAAATGACAGGTAATACTTACGAACACGCCAACACTAACCTCCTCAATTATACTCAATGTCAAGGTTTTTGCGCTGAAGGAAGTGCTAATTTTCAACATACACACTTGCTGACAAAAGGTACTTTATCAAAGAAGGGAGTTTAGGGTATCTGCTGCAGATCCTTTTCGACACAGTGGGAATTCTGTCCTCCGTGCAAGTTCTCCAAGGATGAAATAAATACTGTCCTTAGTCAGGCACACAAACATCACAACATGCTGTGTTTGCTTTGCTGACAGACAGTGCCTTTGCACAGAAATCTCACTCTGTTATTAACAGCAGCACGGACAAACAAATATTCTCTTGGTTTTTATGGGAACTTCCTCCAGAGGAAAAGGTCCAAGTGAGTGTGGGCTTTCACAATGCCGCAGATGCTCTAAGAAACAGGGCTAAAAATCCTCCCCCAGCCCCCCGGAGCAGCCATGCCTGCACAGAGCAATTCCAGTGCAATTATCAAGAAAAATGTAAGCACTGAATTTAAAGAGAAAGACATTTGAACATGCAAACATGATTCCTTGTTTATTCCCATACTTGCACTTCGCAGACTTTAACTGAAAATGCAATTAAATGAACTTGATTCAACAGTCTAGAAAAGAGACTAGGTGGCGGAGATATGGCTACGGGTGAAGGAACATGGTCTCATTAGAGCTTCCTCGCTGCTCAGGCAGCTTCTCCCACTTGCAGTCATTAATATGAACTGGAGACAGATTCTGCTGTGAGTTGCACCAATTTAAATCCAGAGCAACTCTTATCTGGCCTCCAATTTGCATTAATGGTCAGAGGTGGCACAGTGAGATGAAGCACAATGTAGGCAGCACCACATTCAGGAGGAGAAGGAGCAGTACCCCAGCAGAGAGGCTCAGAATTTAAAGGGACACAGTGCAGTGTAAAGAGGCACTAGTTGGAAACATTTTTTTTCAAAAAAAAAACCCCTCCTAATATTAAAAATAACATTTAAAAATTACTTAAAATTATTATAGTTACTTGCATTATTCTGACTTTTTTTTACTCATGTACAAGAAGTTTCAATGGCTCATCATGGTTACTTTTGTTAACATTTACAATGCACTAATACAAACACCCAAAAATGCCATATTCCTGCAGAACATGCCTGAATAGCATTTGGCATTTTAGCAGTTACTTGGTCAAATGTTCAGACTAGAAGAGTGTTAGATCTCCTCTAGTTTGTCTTGTCACACTGTGGAAAAACAGAAAAATTTGGTTTTTACTAGGCAAATAGGAGCAGCAGCACCCCATTTGTAACTGATGCAAACTGAACTGTGGCTACACTTGGAACTTTTAGTGCCTCATGTTCATGCAGGAATTCCTGCACAGCCCTGGGAGGAAAGCTATGACGTCCCTGCAGCTCATACCCAAGAATTCCTTCATAATGATTCCTGAATTGCCCATGGTAACAAAGAACCAGCAGCTGGGATGTGCTGAGGTATTAAAATCACAACGAGATCTTCTTAGTCCTTTACTAAGTGAAAGAGTGAAAGAGTTAAGGAAAACACAGCAAAACGTGATATTTGTATACCTGCATGTGCATTTCCAAATTTATGCAGACATTTTTCAGCTGATCTGACTGATCCTCTTCAAAAGAGCTGCTGGAGTAATAAACCCATACACACTTTCATGAAAGGGAATATTTCAGCAACACAGGTTGCATTTTTTGGCAACATGTCTACAGATCCAGAGCTTGAACTTTGTGCTGAGCCAGCAGATGGATTTCATAAAGCACCGTGCTCTTGTACAAACAAAACAACACCAACCTCTCTCCCAAGTGTCACTAGTCCAAGAAGAAATTCGCAGGTCTGAGACTTCCACGTGCCCAAACTAATAACATTCAGTATTCACAGGGACTCCTGAGAGGTCTGGGATTACGTAATGTCTGACCACTCAACCCTTTGTCAGCACTTTTATGCAGAATATAAAAAATTCCCTACATTTGCTATGAAGAACGTGGACTTCTAAAGTCAAAAAGGTAAACAGGCATCATACCTTAAAATACCAACACATAATTTCCTCCCAACCTTGGTTCTGATCAAAAATGGTCCAAGTAACTCACAAAAATTAGTTTAGACAACACAGAAAAGAAAGAAAAAAAAAAGAAAATAGATCTTCTCTACCTGCCATTTTGTTATTAGAGTAAGAACTTTGCATTGATCTGGCTTGAACTGAGAAGACACCTCTTCATACAATTTAGATGTACAGAAGAATTACAGAGTTGTTCACATCCTATGCTAAAAAGATACTTATGCTGTAAAGATAAACACGAGAAAGAAAATTTCTTTCTATCTTCTAGCTTTGAATAACTCAGGGTATGTTCAAGTCAGTAGCAGCTTTTTTGGGGGGTTGTTTTTCTTGAGTTTATTTTTTTTTAATATGGAAGCTGAGGAGCTAATACCACTCTAAATAGTTCTGAAAATGTAAAGGTTATTCTGGTTTAGGGAATTCAAATAAGCCCCTTTTCTCACTTAAAATCTAATTTTCAAGCACTGCAAAACACTGGGATCATTAACAGGAGTCCAAGAATTCCCATAAATTTTAATGAAGAACAGAAGTATCATACTTTTAAAAAATACATTGTTGATAGTTTCACCTAACTTTCATACTTCTGTTTTATCCAATATATATATTATAAACCTGAAACTGCTACATACCCATCTACAGAGGGGGACAAAAAGTTAAACATCTTTAAAACCACACATTTCTTGGCAGATTTCACGTACACCTACTATATCTCAACAAAATACATATGCATATATTACACTGACAGGTAATTTTACATGCTGGTAGACACTTGAAAGGTTTTGGTTTTTTTTCCTGTATACAAACACAGGTTTCAGTACACTAAAACATCTGATTTTGATCCTATTAATCATACTATTTTACTAATCTCTGCAAGAAGATTAAACTCAATGGACTGAATTTCAGGCAGCCAGAGGTCAAGAATAAATAAGGGAAAACCAGTGTTTCTCTGTTTCCACTAGAGTACTGAAAACATGGCTTGGTTTAGGTACCATAAAGAAATTTAACAACAGAAGTGCTCTAGATACATCTTTATCTTTGATTTTAAAAATGCAGGTACTTCAGAGATACAACAGCTTTGGCGACATAAAAGCGCTGATCTTACAGCAAAATGGGAAGAGCAGTTTAGCATTTTGTGCTGAGAGCTCCTGCTGTCCCTGGGGAGCACAGCACCAAGGTTACAGGTGCTAAATCAGCTTTACAGGGCCATATACTGTGCTGCTGCAGCCAGCCCAGAGAACCTAGCACAGGATGCTGCCTTACCTGCAGGCACACCCAGCTCCCAGGCTTCGGAGTAAAGCGAGGGCTGGGAGAGCCTGGACACAGAGAGGGGCTGGCACACTGCCCACACAACCCCACCACCCCAAATATGCTAAATCTGCCCTTCTTTACTCAGCAGACCTTGGTGTTCCCCATGAAGGTGACTTAACGCTTCTGAAACAATGGGCAGAGACAAAATCGAGATTAATATCTGAAGACCCTGCCCAAAGATTTAATACAAGAGGAAGTAAAAAAAGCCACATTTCCAGAGCCAACTGTCAAATCAAATCCACACTGCCAAATTAAGTTTCTCCACACGTGGCATGACTTAATATTTGTTCAGTTCTTGTTCCAGTAACAACCCCATGGAACAGAAGCCTTGGAGAGATGAAATTTGCTATTGCTGCAGTGGAAGCCTAAGTTATCTGGCAGCCTTGCACGACCCTAAATCCTTCCAGGAGTATCAGTACACCAAGTTTAAAGGCAACTTTCTAGAACATGCAGGAAATGTTTCTGCAGAAGCCAACAGTAAATGTTAAAAGAATATGCAGTGTGGAAACCAGGATATTCCTAATGCTGGATGTTGATTTTTTTCTAAGGATTCAGTTTCCACAGAAGAAAACAAAGAAATAACCCTAAGAAAAAGGTACTGTTTTTCTCCTAGTAATTGCTACATAAATCAAATTACATTTTAAAATGTGTAAATGTAAATAGACATTTATTTTCCTTGACCTCCTCAGGCAAAAACCCCAGCCTCAAAATTCAGCGATTCAATGCAAACCAAAGATCCCGAGGCCAATAACCTTATTTAATTCCACAGCAATAAAGACTTTAATACATGCACAACTATTAAGCAATAAAGACTTTAACACATGCACAACTATTATCTTTTTTTCATCTCAACTCAGACATGCTCACATGAACTTAGGTGATTTTATAACTGGGGGCTGCACTGTTTGCTCATTTTTCCAATGACTATAGTCACGATTCAGTCAACTCCCTCAGCGTCATCCCAAGATATTTAAAGGATTGATATTTGCCCAGCACTTCTTTCACTCACAAACTGTCTGACCTATAAGAACAAAACACATCAGATCTACAAGGCAGCACACAGGAAAGTTAAACTGGGCTGGTTTGCACTGCAGGAGCAGCAATGTGGAGAAGGGAAGCTCCAAGACCATCAAATCCCCCAAAGGCAGAAATTTGGGTTATGAATTCAAAAGCACAAAACACTATAGCCACCTTTGGCAAAAAAGGATATTGCATGTTTATTTTTATATATATATATATATATATATATGTATCAGAAATAGGTGTGTGCACATATATACATACAAAAATATATTTAAATAAATTTATATCTGCTTCCAATAGTTGGGCAAACCAAGCCAAGCCGCTGCATCATCAGCCTTCAGTGCGTTGGACCGTGCCCATCCAGGACTTTAATTAGGGAGGCTCCCAAACTTTGTTTGGAGCAAGGTTTCTCCTGAGAAGGCTGCACTTTGATAACGATCCCTATCACCATCACTAAAGTTCAGCACCACTCAGCTGCTAAAGCTTGAAATGACTGTTTTCTCCCAAGGTAATGGACTTAAATATTATTTAGGCAGAAACAGATTCTTTCCTGCACACATGTGATGGAAATAATCTGCAAGTACTTTCATTTAGAATGGCTCATGATGTAAAATTATTTCAGACTGTGGCTTCATTCTAGCATAGTATAAAAATTTACATTAAAGCTGACTGAAATATTTGCAAGCTGTAATATCATTCCAGTACCAAATCTTATCAAATCAAACCCACTGCAAAAGAGACTGTTCCCTGATTATTCACAGAAGCAGCAAGCCATGGAAAGGTATTGTTGATCTTACAGCCAGAGGTGTATAAAATACTTGCAGCAGATGAGAAAGGATGTCCTGCATGCAAACAGCTTTACCTCTCCTTGTTACAAAGTCACAAAGAAATTCTTCATATTTTACAGGGTTTTCCCTCTGACAAATATGTCCCTTTTTTAGCAATAAAACATAAGTCCTTTTATAGAAAACCAGGACATGGTGAATTGCTCCAAGTATAACAACATACCTTTAATATTTACTATACAGCCACTTAACTGAATATCCAAACATCTAGTAGGCAAAACCCAACATTTCAAGCATCACAATTAACATTTTAACTCTTCCACATGTTCAAAAAAAATTGCCTTATTAGTCAATGGAGGCAACCTCAACACTAAACCTATAAATCTCCTTCTAATACCGAGAGTTTCAAACTTAACACACCCAGAAGAAATCACACACTTTTGTCATGGAGGAAGTTTGACCAAAGTTGCTTCAGACACCACAGCGAAAACACAGTTTGCGTAAATCTTGTGCTCTGACCTGTGTAGATGACAGCAGTCCCTTCTGGATGGGCTGAGGACAGAAATTTGTATAGCTGGGTCAGGACCAAATGGGTTTATTTACTTTAATACAATCATAGGCCATACAACCATTAAGGTTGGAAAAGAACTCCAATATCATCAAGTCCAACCATTAAACAAGCACTAAAACATCCCCAGGTGTCACATCCACACCCCTTTTGAACACTGTGATTCCACCACTTCTCT
This sequence comes from Hirundo rustica, assembly GCF_015227805.2. Taxonomy (NCBI): domain Eukaryota; kingdom Metazoa; phylum Chordata; class Aves; order Passeriformes; family Hirundinidae; genus Hirundo; species Hirundo rustica. The sequence goes on from NC_053459.1 coordinate 20,342,955, forward strand.
GGGCAACATGTTCCAGTGCTTGACAAGCACTTTAAGTGTAAAAAATTCAAATATCCCAAACTGAGACATTCCGTGTTTCCTTTTATCCCTCTGACCAGAAATGTTTGTTTAAGGGGTTGTTTGACAGATGACCTCACTAAAGACAGTCATTACCATTTATCCTCCCTGGTTTCTATGAGAAAGCTCAACTGAGGGAAGCTTTGCATTTTGCTTTTGTTTTATTTTAAATTTATTCTGTTAGTAATCAACTCCTTGCTGTCAGCTGGTGGCTGCAGAAGAGTTGGATTTGTAAGAGAGGCAGCAAGACAAGCTCAAGCCTGTGACAGGCAAAGCACAGCGATGGCTGGGAGATGCAAGGCTTTTACAAAAAAACAGAATTATGTTCCAGCAGAGAACTTAAACTTTTATATCTCCTAGCAATTTCTCAAAAGGAGTAATACTTATATAAATGTAACAGCTGCCCACACAAGAATTAAAGCAGCGATTGCCAGCACATTTTACTTCATCTATAAAGGTGCACACAAGGCAGCAAAAAGTTTTGTACATGTATTTCTCAGAGAAAAACTCAGCCCAAAAACAGCCTTCTGACTTCTGAAGACACTTGCTGTTCCTGGAGAGCAATCAGGCTTTACAGCTTTGGGAATAAGCTATACATTATGTCCCTGGAAGCCAACACAGCATCAGACAAGTGATCCTGTGGGTTTCCTGGGGGAGTATAGGAACACAACAACAAAATCCACTAATCAGGAGCACTGGAATTTGACAGAGACAGCACAGCTTCCTCCCACTAGTGATGCTGATTGATGTTTTCTGTACCAAAACTGTCAGTGACTAAAGAGGCTTTAACATGAAGGAGCCTTTGCAGCCCCACTTCCCATTATCTGGGAAGGCTGGCACTGACTGACAAGCAAATCAAATATCACAAATGATCGACATCCCTAAAACAAATTCAGAGGTGGGGCATCTTCTGAGTGCTGCTGGTGGGAGCTGTTTTAGCTCCTGGTCCAGTGACTGGCTTTGCTGCACAGCTGAGGGGACAAAGGGCTCCGCTTCACTGCTGGCACTGCTGCCCTCACTTCCCAGCCCAAGGAGACCAAAAATAAGTGATGCTGGCATGGCTCCATGAGGCAGTGAACATATATTCTTGATGTAGGATGTTGATTGCTACGCATACTGGCATCATGGAAAAGAAAAACAAGTTGGAAAAAGGCAAAAATTGATCTGAAACCAGAGGTGGAACAGAAAAAGCACAAAATTTATCATCTTTGTCATGTCACATTTCCATCCCTGCCTGGTAAACACACTTGTCACCTCCAGTGCCTTTTCTCTGCTTTCTGAGCACCACTTGGCTTCGCCTTCTCTGAGAAAAACACACAAGCAAGAGATGAGAAAAAAATTATTTCATGCTTTTTATATTCTCTGTTCCAAGTGATGGTCCAACCCTGAGGAACTGTCTGCAGAACCCTAACCCCTAATACTGCACAGACAGCCCCATCCCACAGCCAGCAGAAGCTCAGGTGTGCACATTTCAGCTCAATCTACAGAGATCCCATTCACAGCACAATCAGCACCGTGTGGCAAAAGTGCTTAAATCTCTTGGGAAAAGAGTCACAGTAGGGGGTGTGTTTTGAGTGAGGCTAGCACACCTGTTGCAAATAGAAGTGAGATTTATACTTGCTAAAAGTCTAGTCTACTGAGGAATAAAATAAATTTAATATTCAATTAAGGAAACAAGAGCTTACTTTTAGTATAGATGAAGAGCATGACGTAAACCAGAGCATCCTGCCATCCATCATGCTTAGGATGGTTTTAATGGATCTTTAGAAACGCTTATGGAACCTATGAATTTCTGGGCACTACTTTGGGATCAGCAATAAAAGAAATTCATTCTCTAGTTACCTCCTAAAGCAACTTAGCATACCATGTGTGATGAAGAGTTATAGTCTGCTTGAGAAAAGATACTTAACTCCTTACAATGCAGCAATAAAAGATGCCTGATCAGAGCTGAAATTTGAAAGCTTTGAATTTGATGGGCTTTGAGAATACCCCTTTGCAAAGTATCATATTTTTATTCTTTTTTTTTTTCCTGTTCATAATGATTGTTTTCTCACACACTTTGTAAGAAGACCATACAGGCAGAAAATATTCAGTATTTCTTTTCAATTATGACAAATTTCTTGAACCATTTATCACAGTGGAAAAACCTAGGCAAAAAAACCAAAAAAAACCAAAAAAAACCACAAACAACAAAAAACCCTCAGCATAAATTGCTTTGCACTATCTGCACCTCAAGAAGTTATGTCCAGAATCAGATATGAGGACACCTGCTCAGGACATTTTTTTGTAGTCAACATGCATCCCCTTCAGTACTTGTACCCACACACCCCACACTCCCTGTTTTGCTCCAAGGAAAAATCCTTCTTCCTCTGCTGCTTTAACCTCTCCTCATATTTACTATGCTCTAAAGAATTTTAATAAATATTCCATGTCATATCCATAAAGCAAATAAAAATGATTAACTAACAGTCAGCACAAATGCCTCTAAAGCAGCATGCTCTCCTCTTTCATGCAGGATCATCAAGTTCAATACCATGATAAAGGTTAAGTTTATTAAGCATTAGAGAGAACTGAGTTCTCATCATTCAACCCCTCCTCCCCGCACCCCCCTTTTCTTTTTTTGAGAAAGTGCAATAAAAGGAGGTGCACAGCTAAATGGTGACCTTTAGAAGTACTGTCTTCCTGTGGGAAGAAATGTGCTGTATTTGATTGTTACCTTTTAGAAGATTAATTAGTCTGGCATGCTAATTGATATTTTTTGGTAGGTGAGAACAATCAAATAATTGGTTTCTCTTTAAAGGAATTATGTAATAAATGCAATCCAATGAAAAACTGCACTGCTCTGTTATAGAGATATTATTTGTTTTAGGTTTAAAAATGTGTCTAAAAAAAGAGAAAAGCATCCATTCGAGTAAAGTTATCTGACAGCATTATGTGGCACAGCTTTCTCAGCCAGCAAGTTCTCCACGGACTTAAATCACCAAAGCAGATACATAATAAAGGTCTCCTGTTCAACAGGATGACAGATGTCAGAAAGCCTCGGTATTAGTGAGCTACAGCACATCTCAGATCTGCATTACTGCCATTGCTGCCGTCACGCAACTTCCACACAAACACAACAGCACTGAGTCTGCAAAGAGCCAGCACTGCTACAACTGCTCGTGCTGCCTGGCTTTTACCTGTAGGAGTGTCTGTGAATGCAGGCATTACAATCTTTCCCAAGCCTGACCCTCAGAAATCCCACATCGGCGTGCACGCTCGCCCTGCACGCCGCGGACCCTGATGGGGACACGGTGACAGCGCTGCCAGGTGATACACCATGGAGATGTCACAGATTGCTGTGTCACCCACAGCAGCCAGGCCACTCCCCACCACCCCGCCTGAGCTCCTGGAACACAAGGCAGCCAAGCAAGGGGGGTCAGCAAAGCCCTGTCGCTCTGCAGCCAAGCCAAATTACTTCTCATTTGTGCAAACACGGCTGTCGGAAAAACCCTTCTTCTGACCCAGAGACGGGGCTCCCCAGAGGCGTTTTAAAGACTTTTATTCCATTTTCAGTCTCATGAGAAGCGTGAGATGGTACAGATGTTACAATTCAGGCCATCACAACTATTTCCTCGTTATAATATATTATAAGCATTTTTTGGCATATCAGTTTTCGCCACAGCACTGCTAATGCTTCTAAGCCAGTCATCTAAAAATACCCCACGTGTGTCTGGACACAACGGATCCTTCATAGTTCTATTTCACCAAAATATCTGGTCTGTTTGCAAGGCCATTATTTGAAACTTGTTTCTAGTTCCATTTCTCTCTCAACAATGTCTGTCCTATTCCATGGCATTTCTAAGTCAGCCCACCTTCTCTCAGAGTTTGCACACAGATGCACAAGGCTATGTGAGCTTTCAGTCAGGCTTTGAGAATTCCCTACAAATCCATTTCCCACACAGGGGCAGCTCCTGTGTCCGGCAAACCCAGAGGAGCGGAGCAGGCCTTGGTGTGCCGGTGCTGTGAATAACCCACCCCACGCTGCCCTCACCTCAGGGACTGCCCCACAAATAAGGGCTGAGTCACACAGTCACTACCTCCTCCCACAGCACCAGAACTGTCCCCTACACACAGTGCACAGTCCTTCGAGCGGCTGCACCAAGGCTTATTTGCCTTGTACCCAACTTCAGGTGACACTCCAGCTCTCACCACATCTGTCGCAAAGCTACCACAACTTGGACCTCTTAAATTTTAAGGCTCCGTGGCAACACTTCAAAACGCCCCAGAACAAGCTCCTAAATGAATACAAATTAGGTGTTAGAAGGATGACACCCCACATAAATGATGGAGTCTCTAAAACCCCAGTAGATGATGTTTTTCTCAGTATCAATCAGCAATTCTGGAAAGGACCGCAGGAGGCTCAGCCCAGATGCACGCAACCAGGAAGCTGCTGAACTGGGAGCGGCAGCGAGAGCTGAAAGAGAAGAGAAAAACTTGCCTACCTCAGTCAGTCTGAAGTAGTTTAGTAGTTTATTGCTCACTAATTGCAAGCTGGGAAGAGGGATCAACCAACCAACCTGATCCCTGGTGCTGACAGAAATGAGAAGTACGAGGATTTAACTGTAATATCTGGTCTTTCTAGTAGCACAAATACAAATCCGTTTTGATGAACTTTATCAGACACCACAGGTCTCCTTGGACTTTTCCTAGGAAAGGTCACGAATTTATGGCCAAACCTGTCCAGGTGCCTCTGAACAGTTTGGGAAGGAGCGTGGTGGAACCTGTGAGCCAACAGTTCCCATTCTGGTGTTGCACAGAGTAGGAGGCAAAAACAGTATTTGAGTTCAGAGACTGAACTAATTAATTTGTTGTTATTTTTGGAAGCCAGTAACAGTATTAGAAATGAATTATTTATTAAATGAGAGTGCCCTTCTTATCTAGGAAGTGTTTGTTTCAAAGGACAAGAGTGTCTCAAAACAAACCTCCCAACAGAACCCTAAAGCACTTCTTTTACCAGAATAGTGAACACACAGAAGCACCAGCAGCAGAGACACACTCCCCAGATGATTCCTTCAGCCATGGTTTATGGAGATCAGATGGAAAGAGACGAGGGGAAAAGGCAACCGGAGTTCAAGTCCAAACTATTTATATGCCCAGCCTAGAATTCTGGCTGGAAAGCAAAATAACTGTGCACAAATTCAGGGGTGATTTTTTCGGTTTGGTTTGTTTGGTTGGGGTTTTTTGCATTTCTTTCAGGAAACAGCTCCAAGGCCACGGTTGCTCAAGCATGGCAAAGCAGCTGAGAAATGGGTTTTTTTGGTCTTTTGATAAATTCTCTTCTAAGCAGGCTTTTGACTGCTGGGCTCTCACTTTCTTGGCTTTGGGAAGCTCAATCTAGACAGCTTTGTTGACAAGGAATGGCAGAAAGCAAGCAACGCAACAGGACAAGGAGGGGGACAGTTCCTAAATAAGAGGTATGCTTGCATCAGGTACAAAGGACAGGAATGTATATTGATGACTTTTAAACTAGAATTATACTGACATTATTTCACTCTCTTCGTAAGTGGAAATGAGGAGTAAGATTAATTTTACAGCAGCAGATTTTCCCCATGACTTCAACAGAATTAGATTAAATTAATGTTTCAGTTGTGCTTAATCTAAATTTTTGTCTTCTAAGCTGTAGGCAAATGGTTTCTAATCACTATTTCTGTACCATCTGATGTTAAAGGTTCATCAATTTTGTTTCCCACCAATATGATTAAACTCTTATTCAGGCAAGAAAACATTGTTAGTAAGGAAATCAATTTCTTCTAAAACTCTCTCATGTACTTCAATTTAATAGATTCTTCAACCAAAACAGGATAAAAAATCACTGGTCTTGGAGTTATTTTCTAGCTTTGTGCTGAGCTGTGAGATTGTGGTGTTTCTCCTCTCTAATTCTACTTGTCCCAGACTAGCAGCATACCGGACAATAAATCTGAATTTCCTCCTACACAACTCTTAAAAAATAAAGAGCTGTTAGAACCATAAGCTGACAAACAGTGCAATTTTAGCTTATTTAATGAAGGACAGAATGAACTTCTGCACTAGAAAATGTAACTCCAATTAATATCCAGAATAAAACACCCTGTGCTATTATCAAAAAGCCATAAAACATCTGGAGTTAACAATAATCTGGCTGGAGAGTACGATATATAACAGAAGTGAAATGCCTTACTGCCGTTCATCATTTTCCATCTTTACAACGCTGCTGCGCTCACAGATTAATTACAGATATTAGATAAGCAAATTGTATCCCGATGCCCTGGAAGGCTGGCACTCCAACAGCTGCAAGGGCAAAAAAACCTCATTAAATGGGTGAGATCCTTTCCCTGCCAGGTCTGCCAGCACCTGATTTCACAAGATCACTCTGCCAGGCCTTTACCTTCAGCTGTACTTGTGAAATATTTCCCTCCATGAGCACCTTATGCATTCCAGCTCGTGTTAATAGGTGAAGGAGTTTTTTGGGTGAGGCAAGGGGAATTCAGGGGCTCCTGACACTGCTCTCAGACAAACCAGTAAATAACCTGCCAGCAGCACAGCCAAGAGGGAACTCTGCCATGTGGAGTTTATTTGTTTGGTTTGAAGGTACCAATAACCACATTGGAGGACAAAATCAGTTTGTTACATTAATATCTACTTAATTTAGGGTAAATGCACATTTTAATGTGAGGCTCAAGCACCACAACAGGTCCTGAAGCACTACTAGTACCCAAGCTCTGGTGGAGAAAGCCCTTTTCGAAAAAACCAACCAGCACAGGATTTCAACCCCAGCCATCAACCCTGGTGTAATGCCACAGCTTTTCAGAACGTTACAGATTTTGGGGCCTTTCCCAAAAAACACATCTGGTTTGGGAAGCAGGGAGAAGGGACGTGCTCTCCCCCTCTGCCTCCTTAGCAGTCACCCCTTGGGCACAGCTGGAGCCTGATTTTAAGGGAGCTGGCTCCAGCAAGCCAAGTTCTGAGTGGGAAGGAGAGTGGAGCACATCTCTCCAGCCAGTCCACTCACAAATGTCCCCTCTGCACTGCTGAAGGGGCGCGGACAAGGACTCTGTGTCCCCCTGTGCTGCCCTGGTGAGGAGCCACCTCTGAGCCTCACACAAGCAAAGAACAAGGTACGTATTCACAAAATGACAACCCACCCCGGCCTGCTTAGCAACAGCCTTCCTCCTCTGCGAAGCATTAAGAATATATTCTGAGCTACTTTCAACAGCACCACACCTATATGATAACATATTTTATTCCCTAGAAAAATAAACTCAGCCTCCAGCAAGGAGGAGTTTGTAGCTCACCAGCAGACATGGGGTTTTGACAGCTGACTGTCAAACAAAGGTTTGACAACCAACCAACCAAAGGTTTGAACAAAAGATAAAATATTTGTGTGGGCCACCATTTCTGCCAAGAATTTCAATGAAAACAGCATTGTGAGGAACAGCAAAGACAGAGGGTAAAATACCACAGCCTGGAAGCAAAAGAAGGCTGCAGACAACAGGGGCCTGAAAGGAAGGGGAAACTAGCAGGAGATGTCACTAGGCATAATTAACAGCTAGGCAAGAAACAACCAGATTTCAGAGGAAATCCTCCTTCTGTAGAGGTTTAAAGGTGACAATAAAGCTTAAACTGTCAAAAGCATTTGATTAGTATGTTACAGATGGAATTTAAAACTGGCAGGTTAATAATGAAGAACTCCCCATGGTACCTGACTCCCATTAATGCTTCCCCTCCTTTACCTGGACCAATCAACCTAAATCCATAATTTCCCACCACCTGAGAAAATACAGCTGCTGATAAACAAACAGCTTTTCCTAGAAACAAATTAAATATTTATGCCATTCTATTACGATGTAAACACTTTGACATTATTTTCTAGCTGTAGATCAGTGCCTTCATTGCAAAATTTAATCCTGCACTGTTCCCTGAAAACTGCTTAAAAGTATGTTTTAGAAACTGTTCACAGAAGGTAATAAACCATACTCAGAGCCATGTAAGACTTAAAATCATTGTTCCAGCCATTTTAATACTGAAAAACAACGGTGCAGAAGTCAATCAGCCTTTGCTAACACCACATATGCCCTTCCAGTTCCTAATTAGCTGATAATACTCCAGGTGCCTGTAATGCACAATTCAAATGCCTTGCTTACCAAAGTATTTAGCATTCCACAAATAAGTCTTCATACCAATTAAATCCCTTGTTATTATTAAAATGCTTCCATACTGTTGTAATAACACAGGATAACACAGCCAATGCTACTCTAATCGTGAGGCTATTCTTTGAATAATTGTGGGATTTATGAGTAATCATTGCTAAGGATACGCCACTATTCAGTAGAGACTATGAAAACCTAATAATACCTTTCAAATAAATTTGATTTATGTTACAGTATCTTTTAAGTGTGGCATGTACACTAAAAAAAATCTTCCCAAGCCAGTGAGAAGCAGTATTTTATAGGGCAGTAATTTACTGTAGCAATTCCACAGTAATTTACAAGCACAGTAATTTAAAAGTGTACATAGACAACAAAAATCTATTTTTCTTCTCAAGATCTGAAAATATTGCTAAATATCAGGTTCTAGCCAAGAGAAGATTATTATTTCTCATTTCCCCTACAGAAGGCAAATTAAGAGAGATTATTTGCTCACAGGAAACTTTCAGGGCAAACTCAGGAATGAGTCCAGATTTCCTATCAAATAAACCAGCAAGTCCAGCACCTGCATTGCCTCGACAGAAATATTTAACAGCAGCGGCTTAAAGTTTAGTCCAGTTCTAATCTGTTTTGCTGAATCTTTGTACAGTAGGAGAAATACTTCACTCATCATCAGAGTAACTAAATCCATTACTTATACAATAACACACAAGCCCATCTTATTACCTGAGGAATTTATCTTACTTTTACCTAAACAAAAGTCTAGGGAGCTGCAGAGCAAGGAGCTCCTACTATCAAGATTAACATTTAGAAACTGGCAGGAACTCTAAGGAAATCAATAAGACTTTCAGCAAGTAACTTGACGTGATCATCTACTAAGTTTGACTAAAGAACAAAATTAAAAACCAGCCACTACTAAAAATCTTCAACGTAGAATAGAAACAGAAACATTTTAGAGAATTATTTAATTATCAACTTACATATATGGAGACATTTAAAATTATTTTCACACACAGGACTAGTCAAACCTGCAGAAGTCAGTGTAGCAAGATAATTTCTTCCAGGCTGAATTAGCCTCAACATTCCTTCACCTGTAGCTAATTTTATACCCCTCCTACCCAAATCCATCCAGCCTTTTACTTTTCACTCCTGGGAACAGCTGAGACAAGTGTCAAGGAGGTCTCCACGTGTTCAGCTTCCTCCCCAAGGAGAACTGGCAAAGCTTCCAACGTGGTACACGAGTTGTGCTCTGCCAGGGCGGGCAGAATTGTCATTATGGGATGCACAAGGGAAAAATCAAGGAACAGCTACTGGGATCAGCACCTTGAAGACACACACACACCCCTTTTGGAGATGTCTGGAGCATTTACTCAGCTTCACCAGCAAGGGTTACACTCGCATTCTCAACAGCTTGGGAAGTTCCATGTTCCCTGCATTGTTTTAAGAACACCATCTCCATGACTGCCTGGAAGAGTATTTTTTTTTTTTAATTGCCTGTCTGTGATGTTAATTTCTAACACAAAATGGAAGTCTGAGGATTCTGCTAAGCAGCAAAATATCATCTGACAAAGAAAAAAAAAAAAAAAAAAGACACAGACAAGCACATTAGAAAGAGATTATTTGTAAAAACTGTTCTCCAAGATATCAATATTTATACGTTGCATACAAAATATAATAAATACAAACAGAGAAAGGAAGTGAAAAATCACAACAAGCTGCTACAGATAAACAAATCTGTTTATTTTTTCCTTCAGAAGACACTGGTTACTCAGGCGAAACACTCTTTTAGCAAACCATGCCAAAAACAGAAGCCTAAATATTCCAGAGATTAATAACAGCTAAAGTGTTGCTTTTGGTCTCCTGCCCAGTGAATGCTGTTCTAAAGGAACAACAATATTACAAAGCCAACCATCACTACACAACATTGGACTCCACCTCCTCCCTTTTTAAAAAGCAAATTACCCACACACTAGAAAGAGACATTTACGGATTTTATTAAGTATCAATCAGATGGACAAAGCTCACCCAAAAGGCATTAGAATCGCCAAGTGAAGCCAGGCAATTCCACATTAACAACAGCATCCAGCAGCATCATAAAGGAATTTATTACAGAAAAGAAAAAGGAATCTTGGCACACAGATATAGCTCTAGACAATTAAAATAGTAAGATAAGAACAGATGTGAAAAGCTCTTCAGAAAGATAGCTGTTCTCAACAAGTCTTTAATGGAAAATCAAATTCTTATTTAGTGCACCCAGAACACATCACTAAATACACCGTACATGAATTGACACTGTGCCTCAGGGGCAGCAGGTTACTGCTAAATAACAACAGGATTTCCACCCAGGGCAAAGGCCTCAAATTGCACAGTAAGTACCAGTTCACAGAGGCTTCATTGAAACTGGGGCCTCAAGTGGGGAAAAAAGAAAATCCTCATTTTCCTAGAATGTTGAAATTGTGTTGTCTGAAAGCTGAAGGTTTGTGTTCTGACTTTGATCAGAAGTTTTCCTATAATTTTCCCATGTATAGATGTGCCATGCACTGTACAAGCAACTTGTAGCACTCTTCCATTTTTTTGCAGCATTCTTACAAAATGATAGCATACTAAATGTTTTGGGGTTTTTTGCCAAACATGTAAAATTGAGGGGGAAAATACGTGAATTATACAAGCACCTTTGCATACATGGAAAGTATTTACTTTAGCAAAGCAAGTATCTGAAAACATCAGATTCCAACACATTTCTTTACATCCAGGTATCCAGGGAATCCTGCAAGCTTTTCTTTCTCTTCTGTTGTTTTATTACATGGATTCTTTAACATGTGAGTCAAGCAAGCAAAATTTCATTAAACTAGTGAAGAGAAAGGCAGAGGCACAAAATTGGTACAGTTAGAAGGCTCAGATTAGTAACTTATGACAGCCAATCTGATTTTTTAGCGGCAAAGTAAGTACGGAAGATTGTATGTCTGAACTTTTTCCTGATGATTCATTAATATCCTTGCTCACATATATCCGAATTGTGCTGTCAGCATGTGCCACATTCCCAGGCAGATGAATATGGGAGCAGCCCTACCTTTGCATCCACAGAAAAAATTCCACAGTGCTTGAGAGTGATCACTTGCAATGAAAATCTTCCTCATTAGCCATTTTTACTGAGCAGATACCACTTTGCCTCATCGCCGGTACCTCTGCCTGTCCACACCTTTGACTTCCCATCTTGGAGTTAAAAGATAAACAACCTTTCTCTGCCTTCCAAGCTGTCACTCCGAAAGCCACCCATGGGCAAAATCACAGCTACAGCAGGAAGCCATTAAATAAATTAAGTGCATGCCTCAACCCATCGTTTGAATCAATGTATGTAAAACATGGGCAGAAAATAATACAATAAACTGTTTAAGCACCCTTATCTTAATTTACATTTACTTGTCTAGTAATTTAAATTACTTTTTTCATTTTTCTGCAGCACCTGGAAGAAATCATTAATATGATATTTAATTTGTATATGCATTACAGCATCAAACAAAATGTGCAGGAGCAGTATGCCAAACACAACACCTTGAAAAATTTAACCTAATTTAACTGCGCTGATTTTTTGGATGAAGTGTAGATCTCCATTAGGAATCCATAGGCAATTTCACTTTAACCAAGAGCTTCACAGAGGAGGAACTCATGAGATGAAGGTAAAATATACGAAGAATAACACAGAGTGTGAGAACACAGAAAATATTCCTTTGGGTTTTGCTTTTATCAATGCAGTTGATAACAATTAAACCTCAGAAGCCGCATGCCTGAACAACATGGTGCCATTTATTTTGATTCCAGTTTGGTTTTTTTTCATGTGTAAGCCACCAGCTTACAGGCAAGCCCAAAAAACTATCCATCTCCTTGGTAACAAACTGAGCCCAGCTCAAGATCTGAAAAGCACTTCATCCCCTCCTGTCCCCTGGCCAGGGATGGCAGCTGAAGGGGCCCTGGGTGCCACCACCCAGGAGTTTCATCTGGAGACAGGTGACAGTCTCCGTGTCGGTGAATGGGACAGCCAGGCATTCCCAGGTGGAATTATCAGACACTTCTCACAGGCAGACCCACAAATACGCACCAAAGGATTCTGTCATGGTTCCACTGCCCTAATTCCAGTGTGGTTTGGCACATCCCACATCCCAGCCACTCCAAGGCTTGTCCAAAAGGACAATTCCCACTCCCTGGTTTTTCCCTGTGGATCTCTGGTGTTGGCTGTTGACGTCCTGTGCAGTGAGTGATAGCTGATGAATATCTCCCTAACTGCATGATGTGAAACTGGATGGAAGGAACCTGTTATTGATGGCACAATGCAGTATAATGGAATTTTATACAGATCTTATGGATTTCTTCACCTACAAGCATTATTTCAGAGAGAGGTTTAAGCAAGAGTCAACCTGACTTCTGTTTTTATCTCACGACTATGACAATATAATTAAGCTGTGAATGATATATCAAAGTGCCATACACAAAGATGAATTGACAGGAGTAATTTTTACTGCTCAGAAGCCTTTGGTTTCATATATCATAATATCCTGTAAAGCAAGCCCATGACATCTGCTTGACTGCAAAAGCAATAGCTCGGTACAAACCTCAATTCATCCTTCAAACAGGCATTTGTGCTCCCTGCTCATTACCACCACTACCTGCACAACTGCAGTTGGAACCTGAATCATTCATGATTTCATTTCTTTATTAACCGCTTACCACAAACAGAGGGGATAATGTGCCATATTCCGGTATGGCAGTGTTTCATATGAATGCTCAACAGATGTTTTGCTTCTTTTGAAGGTGCTAAAGAACAGAATTTGGCATATTGGTGGACTTGGCAGGACTGGGTCAACGGTTGGATTCAATGATCATAGAGGTCTTACCTTAAATGATTCTGTATCTGGCTGGGAACCAGACAGGCCTCCTCTTTTTTTTTTTTTTTTTTATTAAATTTTTAGTAAACAAAAAGGAAGGGAAGATTTGTATTCAAGCTCTCGCTGCTTCTCATTTCACTTCTTCAGCTGGAGAGGATCTTAGTTTTTTTACCTACAAGAATGAGAACCTCATTTACAGCTAGGATCCTAAGGCACTGCTGTAATGCAATTATTATTATCATCACCATCACTATCAGTCCAATCAATCTGACTGTGTGCTTCTAATGAGTTCGTGTCTTAGGGCAGTTAATGTTCACGCCACTTTTTTGGTGGGTTTTTGTTGTTAAATAACCATTCTTTGCAACAAATAAATTGAAAGCTTGATCAAAAAAAAAATTATTATTTACAGAACAGCTATGAAAAATCTGATTATAGCAAAACATTATCAAGAAGAGCAGATTAACCCAGCTCGTTTGAGGGGTGAATTGCATTTTCTGGGTTAAGAGATATGACTCGGCCAAGAGGCAATTTCCTTATATCTTCGCTTCTTCTGTAGAAGAATAAAATAATTTCCTTGAAATAAATAAATTATACAGGAAAGATTAAATACTCTCCCACAGAGGCCATGTGTAGTAGGAATGCTTGCTATTTAAATGGCTGTTTTGGCAAAACCGAAATTAGGGAGATTTGTTTCCTGCACATTCCTGTGAAACTCATTCCTGTAAACGGCCCCACCTTCCTCTGAGAACACCAGGGACAATCCTCTCTTGGCCATCAGATGCCAGAGAACTTCCAGCTTGAAAAAAGAACCCAGACTTAATTTGTTCTTGTCTGACAAAATACTCTGCTACAGAAGTCCCAGTTGTGAATAATCACCACTCCACCACATGAATCAGTCCCTTGTGTATGGATTTACAGGGATGGGCTCACTGTTAGCCGTGCGTTCGCAAGCTTTGCATTGAAGCCACCATTTCCAAGGCAAGAATATAAAGAAAAGTGAAGGTGAAAACTTTTTCATTATCTTAGAAGACAGCCTATTACCTATATCATTTTCTCAGATATCCATCCATCCACACCTAATGAGTCCTATGATTTAGTCAGAACACATCCATAAAGATGATTCATGGCTGCTATGCAGCCACTTGATGTTAATAGCAAAGCTGATGTCTTAAATCACAGCTGTTTCCCTTTGATAGCCAAGGGGCAAGGCAATACTTTGGAAAACACAGGGAAGAATTTATTAGAGCAACTCTACAAAAGCAACATTTACAAAAAAAATGAAAAGCAAAACATCAGGGTCGAGAGTATTATAACCAAAGCAATAAATAGTATCAGATACTGTACAGTAATCTGCATATGTTAATATTGCTAAAAGTTTACTATATCTAGGTTAAAAACCTCTGTATTTGATTTTAACTTTATCTGTAATCATTTCTTGCTGTTCCACTAGCATGGCAACCTGTATAGCCTTAATAACATGAGGCAAGTAAGGTGTCATTCCTTCCTGTGTTAGTAAGCCTTTCACCACAACTGAGAGGAGTAAATTTCAACAAAACTAAGTCTGATTAAGTTAAATTAAGGTCTGATTAAAGTTAAAGGGATTTGCTGATGTTTAATTATATTGATTAAGGAACAGATAACACAGTATGTTAAGCGTACCAGTACTAAGCCAGAAAGAAACACCAAATGACTCAGTGTCTCCAGGAAAACTACTTACACCCCTCAATTTTAGGTGGTTACCAAATTTTGCTGGATCACAGAGCAAAAAGGGGTTTACAGAGCTGAGTCCCCTCTACAACTCCCCACTCACAGGCAATTTCATTCAGAAACATTTAATTTATGGCTGCAGACTTTGGAGCATTAATGAATAATATAATACAGCCAGGAAGAAAGGACCACATGAGTAAATTTGGCCTCACACAAAAGATGACAGTTAGGCACAAGATACCCATCAGCTCTTGGAAATCTCTTAGTAGATTCATAGATAAAGAGATGTTGCAGCATCAAGCTCTGCTGAGAAATGGGTGCATTTTTAACTAGAACCAACATTCCTTGACATTTCACTTGCTTTCAGCAGGGCTCCAGTTGCCTTACTCATCACTATTAAAAACACCTAAACATCACTATTAAAACACCTCAGGATTTCTGAGAAAGTAGTGAACAGGCTGTGATTTTACAAAGCACTGTCTGGTTCCTGCCTCCACTCTCTTGGCCAGTAATTTTAACAACAGAAACATTCAACTCAAGTTCCCATTAACAACCAAATGGTTATTTTTAACAAGGAATAAAACAATTGCCAAAACCGGGAAAAATACGGAGACAAGAACACGATGTGCATACACCCAAGCATAGTGGAATAATTGCATAGATTAAGTAGGTCAACTACAGGTATAGATTTCTTTTAAGATGATCCAAAAAGGCATGAGAAATTGCATGTGAAGGCACGCTCCAAGAGAATTCCCTTCCCACATGCAAACTGACTTGTCTTACTCAAATCAAGGGAGGCAAAACTGAAACTACCTACCCTAAGGAGCTTCCACTGGAAAGCAGCTCCTATTTCTCAACTTGCTCGCTGGAAAGTCGCTGTGGAATAACCGGCGTGACGGCCGAGCACATGTCCCACAACTACTTCTTCATGATCTTTTTGTCAGGTGATTTGTAACCAGGAGCCTGGATTGGATAGGAAATTACCTTCTTCACAGCTGCTGTCTGGTGTTCTGCACTGTGAGGAGCTGCTGTTCCAAATACAGGAATACACAGCAACTGGTGCTTTCTTCACAGGGAGCTCTGAAGGTTTCCGTGACTATTTAGATTTGCAATGTGATTTTCAATACAAAGCTAAGCCAGTGTATCCAAAACAAAAAGGTGAAAGAAGGTCAAGAACTGCTCTGTTAAAAACAAGCCTTCCATTTCAGGAGGAAAGAGGGGATACTTTCAAAAAGAAAAAAGTCTCTTGGGAAGAAAATGGAAGAAAAGTTTTGGAAACCGGTGGATCAGTTTGTTAGTGGGTTTTGGTGGAGGACATAAGCAAACACATGAACACACATGCAGATTTCCAATGGAGATTTTTAATTTGTGAATGTTTTCAGCTACTGGAAGTCTTTTAACCCTCTCATTACCTTCTTCCTAATTTTTAGAAAATAATTTTAAAACAGAGAAGATGGAATGGAATCAATGAGGCTCAAGCATGCCACCAGGAGAACATCTCATTTCTGGACGTGCTGAAACATTAGGTTTACAATGAGAAACTGATGGCAATCCTAAATAAATCTTATGTTTTTCCCTTAACTACATACATGGCTCAAAAAGGAGGTGCTTCAGCACACAAATTCAATAAAGCCCCTGGAAATCTGCATTTCCCAGGCACAGGAGCACTCACAGACCCCCTGACTGATGGCAGAACCCCAGGGAGGGGTCTTAATCTGCCCTGTGAATCCCAGAGTGGAAAAACACAGATTCCTGAAGGCACCTGCCTCGGGAAAGGAAAGAAAAATTCAGAGCTGGGGAAAGCCTCTCTTTGCCCCACTCCATCACTCAAAACTCCTCTCTGAAGTAAAGCAACACGGAGCCAGAGGCAGCAGAAGGAACGCTCCCTCCTCCCTACCTGAGAGAAGCAGCAAGGAGACATCGCTGTCCACAGGATTTCTTGTTTGAAACCCCTGCATGGCAACGCTCACACACAAACTGCTGCCACCACGGCGGGGTGGGAGTCTCCTGACGCACAAAACCCTGCCTGTGTTGGCAATCCTGGCTCAGAGCCTCCAGGTGAAGGAAGAACACGATCTCACAGATAAGAATATGTATTAAATACATATTCCCATGTATTTAATACATATTAAATGCACAACTTCCCATGGCTGGTGAGCTCCCTGCTCCCATCTCCACCCGAATACCAAAATCTGTGGGTAGTCAGCAACTGTAAACATGGTTTAGAGATCACTGCACATGGTCTTATCCGGTGTTAATGGCAGCATTGTTAATGCAGGAGGAAAAAGTGACTGAAACAAAGCAAACTACTAAAGAACAACCTGTCATTGTAAATTAATGGGCTTTTGGGAAGATCCAGGAAAGTTCCTGAAGTTTCTTCCTCCTCTTTATAATGTCATGCTCCTAATTTACTTCATTTATATTAATAAACACTGGATTACACAACTATTAATCTAGTTGAGAACTGCACTAAAGCTCACTAAATCTGTCTCTAATTATTATGATTAATGGTGCAAAATGATCAGCTTCTCAAATTAACAACCTAAAGCAACTGGTATAGGATAAAGGATATTTTTCTTCGTGAACAGGTTCTTTAGACTTTCTAGTTAATGAAATCTTGAGCAGTCCATTCAGTAGTACTACATTCTAATTCATCGTGACTACCTATTTACGTAGATTTGCATTGATTATGCTGCCATTATGTGTTTATTTAAGATTAATTATTTTTAAATTGCACTAAAACTCCGTCTCATGCTTAGTATAACACAACAGATAAAGATCTTCAAGGGCTGACTGCTTTAGCCTTACTCTTTTTAGCTCTGTATCCAGATATTGTACTCTATTTCTTCTTTTTTATTACTAGTCTGGCTATTCACCAATACTAATTTTCAAAGGACAAGTTCTCCATTTAATATCTAAGCTTTGTGAAATAGTGTCCGACACTTCAAATTAATTAACAAATTTTAAAAAAATAATACTACAGGAATTACTGTTATTACTGCATTCCTCCGTTACTTCTGTGATTACTACTCCAAAGTCTGTTATTTTACGGCGGTTTTTAAAGAATGTTAAAGCAATCTCATCATGCAACCTAAGTTAATTAAGAGAAAGAAACTATAAGGAGAATCTTATCAAATCCAAAAGGAAGTATCACGTATTTTCAGTTCTGAGATCCTTGGATTTGGGTTCCTACAGTGGCAGTTCTACCCAACCATCACTGAGGACAGCTGAGCCAAAGTCAACTCACAAACAGGACTAGAGAAAAGATGCTGAAAATAACAAAATAATGGTAAGATCATCCTTTACCACCCTCAAACTAAAAAAAGCTTCTCCCACCCCTTAAAGACAAAGTAAGGACCAGTCTACTACACTGATTTCCAAATGGGAAGACAGTAAGTCCCCCAAGCACCAGGACACTGTGTGAGGACTAAGAAGGAAAGAAAGCCCTTCAATAACATTCAAATGAATGGCAGCTTCCTTTGCCATCTAAGACACACTGAAACTTCTCTGTCTTCTCTCCTAAACAAGGATTGATAACTCTTCCTCAGTGCATTTTCACCAGGAGTCATTTTTCTCCAGTGTCTCTCGTCAGTAAGGCTTTTATTTTTTTTCCCCGTGAACTAAAAAAATGAACAGCCCTGCATGGAAAATTAAGCCCTGCAGAGCATAATGAGGAACTTTCCCACAGCTGCAGGGAGCCTAAGGGATTTTTCATTAACAATTAGTCTTCAAACTGTATAGATACGGTCAGTGCCATGGGGATGAAATGTGTGCCTCAAGAGTGGCAAAGACAACTGGTGTCTCTACTTTGTCCTTCCCCATCACAATCCATTCCTAGGACAACTGGAATATTATTTGACAATGTACTTCTCTTGCAAAGAACCAGAATAACACCTATGTTTTTTTATTTCTCCTGCCCTTGTCCTATGGTATCAAAATGTGCAACTCCATTGTGACGGTCTTCTACTCACATTTCCACTGGGAATTTTTTGTGGGCTGTGGCACCTGGGAAACTTGCAGTATGCATTCAGCAGATCCTCCTGAACCAGACATTGACTGCAGCCCTCCATAGCGTTGTCCCAAGGCAGACGCCACATATTTCACTCCTGCTTCTGTATTTGTAGTAAATTTATATCCTTTCAGAGGAGCCTTTCTCCGATACAGGATTGAGAAAAAAATATAGAAGTGCTACTTTCAAATAAGGATTGAGTAGCTAACAGAACCTAAAACACTGTTGGTAAA
This sequence comes from Hirundo rustica, assembly GCF_015227805.2. Classification (NCBI taxonomy): domain Eukaryota; kingdom Metazoa; phylum Chordata; class Aves; order Passeriformes; family Hirundinidae; genus Hirundo; species Hirundo rustica. The sequence continues at coordinate 20,362,006 of NC_053459.1, forward strand.
GAACTTGCTCCCACTTGAAGATTTCTCTTAAAATTTTCAAATTACATGCCCAGTTTAAACAAGTTCGTGTTCATTGCTTCTGTCATCATCCAAGTTAATAACATTCATTCTTTAGCACACGTGAGTAACCAAGGCAGCGAAGATTAAAAGGGAAAGCCAATATCTGAAACAACTGGTTTGGCAGCTGCATGGAAGAACAGGAGTGGTTCAACCACGAAATTCTCACATATGAGTCTGGGAATGCCCTGCAGAGGACTGCTTAGGACATACTACTGGCTGGTGTGTGGGAAACAGAAATACAAGACTGTTTCAGCATGAGAGGTACATTTGAATGCCCTTCAAAGCAATTGTGAAAGCCACAACAAAATACACTCAGATCTGTTTGGAAGGTTATTGGGAAATGGCAAATTACTCATCGCTGCGTGGTTTTCCTTCTGCTTCCTTGCTCGGAATTCCGGAGCTTGTAACTAACCTGAAAGATCTCAAAAATACTTCTAAAATCTGAAAACCTCACTAAGTACACCCTCGACACTACTGCACTGTGATCACCCCTCGGTGAGATGAAATGTGAAGATAAAAAGTGAACAAAAACTCCTTTAAGTGAAGGAATTGCACTATATCCATAACTAGAAGATATAACTGCAATTTTAAGTGATGGGATATTGCTCTCTGCAGGTTCCTGAGTTGCAGAGGTGAGAGGGGGCATGGGGGAATGTTGCTCCTAATGCTGGAAAGCATCTAACATAATGCTGTAATTAAGCCTCATATAACCAATTTAAATATTTTAATCCATCTTTTTTTTTTTTTTTTTTTTTTTTTTTTTCCTTTTGCTTGACTAACCCATTCTACGGAATATGGTTCTAACACTTTTCCTCTGGGGAAAGAGGTAAAAAGTAAATTGCCAGTTTTACTCAGAGGTAATTGGGCTTTACTTTCTTTCTGAAACTATGGTTTCCTTCCCTTACTGTATCAGCAGAACCTGGAAGAACAATTTAATCACTTCTGTGACACTCTGACTAGTCCTTTCACTTACTTTTCCTGAACTTGTAAGAAATTCACATTGCAATGAGGAGTAAAACCACCTGAATTTCATCTGCTTTCATGTCTCAACAAGAAATTTCATACAACTCTATCCATCCAAAGTAACCCTGCAAAGTCTTGGGGGTTACTGATGTGTTTCTTAGCTCAGAATGAATCAGGAAGAACACACAGACACACCTGCAGATATCCCAAAGACTAGAAAATTGTAGTTTGCGTCTATGCAAAGCATAAGATAAGAATAATTTGTGAAGGTTTTCATGTGTATAGGATTTCCCAAGGCTTTGTGTGACAAAAGTTCATAAAACACACTTATGCCTGATGGCACCTATTATTTTCTAACACTACCACTCACCTCTCCTCTGTTCCCACGAATTTTCATTAAGGCAAGAAGAGTCAAACACGTAAGGAGAATTTCAGTAGTAGCTGATTGGGTAAAGGGGATATTGAGTTGCAAATATATTTGCCCCATTAAGACTATTTTACTAATGCCACAGTGAAATGACAGTAATATCAGGTACCACTTCTGGAATGACATTCTTGCTCGTGATGGCTGTTAAAATTTGTCCCCAGAGCTAAATTTCACATTAGCAATTAAATTGAGGGGATATGGAACAGGAATGTAAAGAAAAAAACCCAAAAACATACAAATGCTGAGAAACCCATTTAGATCAATAAACTTTAGAGTTACTACTTTAGTCATACCAAAACCTCCTTTTTTTATTTCGTAAGGCGTTGCTTTTATGTAGGTGCCAGGCTAAAAAATATTATCCATAGATGCCAATGTAGCATGCAGGCATTGCTGCTGTATCAGGTTTGGATATAACTCCCCAGCCCACATTGCAGAGAATTCAGGGAAAATAGAATTTACTGCAAAGACAATGCCACACTGGGTTTCAGACCTCTGAGTGAATGGGAAATACACATCCCCACCAGATTCCTAACACATTCCATACAAAGTTCTCGCTGATTGTAAAAAGAAAACCACGATTTAAAAAAAAAGTCTCTAGGGTTCTGAATCAATACACTCCAATGATGTAATTGCACATGTCCATGTTCTCTACAGATAAATGAAAAAGGATCCATTTTGTTCTCACATCTGGGAGCCAATTAAGCCACATTCAAGACACCAGAAACTGCTGTGACACACAAAGTCTAGGACCAACAAAACCTTGAAGACTTTGGAATCTGTTCACACTGAGAAAAGTCAGTGCAAAGCTTCTTTTAAAAAAAAAAAGAAATCCTGCTAAATTACATTATACAACTGTACCACGTGCCCACTTCTGAACAAAGAGAACTGTCAAATGCTCACTGTAAGCTTCAACACTTCACAAATAGGAATTTGCTTCTGAAGACAAAGTCTTACATTATTTCCTACCTTCAGCATCATACTCAGAGTTTTAAAACACACACCTTAGGCATCCCAAAGTCAGGATGAAAGGAAGCAATACCAAACCACACATAAGCCAAACAGCTTTGAAATGGACAAGGTTTGCAATTCTCCTTGCAGAGAGAAAATTACAGTCCTTAAGATAGAAACTGGTTAGATAAAGGATGCAAACAGTGAAGGATGGAAAGAGTAAGAAATATCTCCTTGGTGGTCGTAATCTGCATTTTATACATCCGCATTCATTTGAAGATCTTACTAAAACAAGAGCCTGCTGTGAGAAACTAGATTATAGAGTAATGTAGATATATTTTAAAAGAATAACAACTAGTTTTTTATAACCACCTTATGGCATGTAATAGAGTTTTACCTATTAGAAAAAGCTGGCAAACTGAGGATCACACAGAACAAAAGTTCCTTGCAGGTATCTCCCTCTTGTCACACACAGCTTTCTCAGGTTCTCTGTTTATTTTATTTTATTTATTTTCTTTATTTTCTCTATTTTAAGTATCCTCCTGACTTGAAGTTAGACTCTTGTGTTCCACCTCAAGCTGCAGGTGAAGATTATGGTCCACCCACAGTGAAATTCATAATATACTTTCTCATCAGTTAATCAGAAATAAACATTTTTGAAAAAGGTAAATCACTCTTACTTTTTTTTTAAATAAGGCTTTCTATTGTTCTGACACAATAGAGAAGAAGTCCTGCAGCATTGTTATTGCCACACTTCCAAATCACAGGTCTTGAATTCTCTGAATAGGACACTTAAACATTCCCTCTCCACCACCACAAGTAACGCATTACTGAGATTTTTTTTTGAGGTAGTTTTTTTTTTTTTCAGGAAGCACTGGTTCTTAAAAAAAAGGCAAGACATTTCTCAGAAATGCATTCTAAAAACCTCTCTAAGAGCTATCACATGCTGGAGAAGCTGCTGAAGATTCCCATGTGAGCACTATAACGCTCGAGGTGGGTGCTCTCTCCCTTCCCTTCCATCATTCTCTCCCTTCCCTTCCATCATCCTGCGGGAGAAAAAGGGTGGGGACTGGTGGGGAGTGAAGGAGAAACATTTCCTGAGCATCTCTAATTACAGGCACCACTGTCCTCAAAGAGAGGTTTAATTGGCCTCATTCTTATTTTAGCCTTTTCAGTTCACTCATATTTAACAATTACTGAAAGACATTATGCTGTTGGTCTTGGAATTATTTTTAGGCACCATTAGAAGCCTGGCCTAGGCAAAAATTCTTAATTTAATTTGTCACAGATTGAGTAATGAAGTTATTCAAGTAGGAAAGACTCCACACTGACAAAAAACAGAGGGGAAAGTGACAGCTCATCAAGTCACACACCAAAATCTCCTACAAACCTCCCACCAGTGAGGAGGTGCTCAGGCTCAGACAGCTCAGGTTCACTGCGTCACTCCTGCAGTTTTTAAGGCTACCACATATCATCAGCTTGGAAAGAAATTGCAAATCTGCCCCAATTCCTGCTGGGTTTGAGGTGTAGAGTGCTCCTCTACACCCCTAAATAAACCCAAAACAACAGTGCCATGCTGTAGTACCAGGAACTATTTCTGGGAGAGATTATGCAGGTTTTGGACCAGCATGGCCCAACCCTGGAGGAAATTATTTAAACATACACAAGATAATCCTAAAGACTCAGCCTTCCAGAAGTAAGGTGTTCTCTAGAAGCTGTGAGTGCTACAGAAAGCTTTGTACACATAAACCTTAACATCATCTGCATGAAGATGATGACATCTCTCATAACGGCTAAAGAGAGGAGACTGAAGCAGGATATAAATACTGGGAAACACAAAGCTCCACAAAGCATCCCAAAGCGCCACACTTCATATCAGGAAAATTTTTACTTAATGTGAAAGCCTTGTGTGCTGCCAAATGGTGCCGTAATGGACAGTGGCAGAACGGAATGGGATAATGCTGGAAAATTCTGACAGCCTTATGCAGAATTCAATATATTAGCAGAAATATTTGGGTTTAGTTTCCTGCCATCCAAATTACTACGAAGATGTAGAGGCAAATGAAAAACATCTTTATGCCAATGACAGAAAAAACTTCTATCTTTATGCCTCAAGAGGATTTTAATTGATTTTTTTTTTAATTAAGCCATGCTAATTCAGAGCTACAAAAGGCATCCTGAATCTCTTCTTTAAAAGTAAAACTTTCTAGTAGATCACTAAGATTGTTAAAAATGCTGCTCATCGAAGTTATCTATTCAGTAAAACAAAAGCTTTTGTCGTAAGAATTAAAAATTTGAGGTGCAGGTTGTTTTAGCAGAAAAATTAAAATGAAAAGATGAGTACCATAAGAAAAACAAACCCAAGAACTTGTAATTTCTTTGTTACTCAGTACTCCGGTTCAGGTTATTATTGAGATAAAGTTCCACTGCAGATTTATAAAACGTCACATTTCTCTTTTGTCCATATATTCATGACATTTGGTGGCAATGCAGATTATAATCTAAGTCTGGATTTCCTCTTGCATTTGCCTCAGTAGGTCCCTTCTCCTCAATGCTGGAAAAAATTATCTCTAAAATCTGAATTTGCTATGACTAAGTGAAAGTTGGACCCGTTTCTTGGTGATGAGTGAATGAAAAGCACAAATGCAGTCAGCTGGATTCAGGTCTGCACACAGTTACTCTATGGCTGATCTTATCTCGACTTAATCCGCTTAGAATGAGATTTTAAGATGTAAAAACACCACAAAGTTCTTGAAGTGGAGTTTTACTTGCTAAGAGTGATAGGGTTTGGGAGTTTTTTGTTTTTGAACCTGCTATTTTTCTGCTGCTTTCTCTCTATATTGTTATTGTCACCTTTGCTTTTTTTTTATATTCTGTGTTTACTTGTACCAATGAAATAATACAGTTCTAGTCCTTTCTTTATTGTTATTTCAGATGCTGCAGAGTGAAAAAACCCACAACCATGACTCTTCTAAGCATAGTTGCTGTCCCTTATCATGTGTGAATGAAAGAAAGGGTCAAGGATACAGACAACAGAATCATAGAACAATTTATGTTGGAAGGAACCCTTTGAGGTCTAGTCCAATGCCCTCACAATCAGCCCACAAAGTTCATTTCGGTCAAGCACCTTGAAGGAGAGTTTGAAAACTGTGAGCAATTAAATTCTGCTTACATTCTCCAAAAAGCAGAAGAAATACTATAGATTATTTGTTCCAAGACAAGATATCTCACAGGATAATAATAATAATAATTTAAAATCATATTCCCTTTAGAAAACAATCAAATACAGGACAGATTTCTGTTCAAACAGGATGAAAACACTTCCTTGGCCTTTGCTACCTTGGCATTTTCTGAAAAACTCGAATCTAATAAAAACTTCTAAATGAATTAACAGGCAAAGTTACATGAAGCTCTGAGCAAGACAAGAAAAGCCAGCAACTGCATTATACAATGCTACAATTAATCATTAAAACTGAGCAACATTTAATATATTTCCTTTGAAGTGCAGTGGTATGGGAAAATCCCAGTGATGGAAAGCCTGGGGTAATTGCAGCGAGCAGGTGGTTTAGCCCCAGGAGCTGGAATCAGGAAGACCTTTGTATTTTCATTATTCCTTCTTTGTAAGACATCAGAAGACAATGTCTTGAGTTAACACAAAGGAACATCAAAGTGCAGGTATGGTTGTGCTGAGGAGGAGAAAAACAGCGCAGAGAACCTCAAGGAGTGCCAGCAGATCCAGGAGAGGCTGGAGCCACTGGCCAAGAGGATGCTCTTACAGGAAAGCCAAAGACAGTCAAGCCCCAAAACACAAGGTGATTAAACCAGTCACTTTCTGTGTACATGAATAATGCTACTTCTCTGTGCATGCCTGGAAATCACCCAGAAGTTTGAGAACATCCTCAGTGTTTTCTAAAATATGATGATGCATGTGACTAATAGATCTCAAATATAGTTTAGAATTTGGGAACTGACTGAGAGAGATACATCCTTAAGAAATAAGCTATGGAAGACCACATGACACAGAGATTCCTTTAAAAACTGTCATTGGAAAAGTTACATTCCTCCAGAAGTGCAAGTTACTGCACAAATGACAAAAGAGCTTCCAGCTAATGAGGGAAATATGACTGAATTTCCAAGGAGGCTTTACAATGGCTTACAGGAGATCTTTCATTAATATTTACATCTGTGACTCAGCTCTGACAACCATTATTTCTTCACCTTCTAGGTGAAAAGGAGATTCTTCTAAATGGCATCCTCCTGTATTTGGCAGGTTTATGACACTCAGGGACATAGTTTAATGTGGATTTGGCTGTGCTGGGTTAATGGCTGGACTTGATGGTTTTAGAGGCCTTTGCCAGCCTCAAATGATTCTATGCTCAGAAAACAAAAAAATCCCATGCAGGTTGTGATGTGACATAAATTAAAACAACTGACTATACATAACTCCATATATCATTTTCATATATAAGGAGAAGTTCTTGACTTTAACTAAGATGAAACTTCATGAAACAGTAATTACTTTAACCAAGATGAAGTTTTCAGGATTTTGATGGTTATAGATACTCCAACTTCTCTCTGGAAGCCGAAGGGAAGTCCATTCCCAGCAACAAGCCCAGGGTACACATATCTAAGGGGCATCACAGGGAGGATAAGGAATGTGTTCAAATATTTCATGAAATTAACCTCTCTCAGCTTGCAGGCATTTTCTGCAGCTGTACAGTTGCTGAAATTTAGAAACTAACACCAACGCTTATGAAATTTTTACTTACGTGATGAAAGACAAAAAGTATAATCTATCATACGACAGATTCACTTTCACACTGTGCTGTGGTCTTTTCCCTTTATCCAGGCACCCTTCAGTTAGGGAGCACTGCAATTCAGTCACCTGCTGTAGCAATACCTGGTGAAAAACAATTGCCAGAAGTGATGCTGGTGGGATTTTGGTCAAAAAATTCAATTAGAGGTTGAGCAGGTGCATTTTTAACGCCTGTCTTCTGGGGTGCAGTGACCCAACAGTACAGTCTTCATCTGTGTAACAGCAAAAAAAAGTCCAAAGGGATGAAGCAAAAATGCCGTACAGAAACCACACCAAAGAGTAAAGAGCTGGATTTCAAACAGCTATTTGCTATCTGGATAAAATTTGTCCTTTAAATGTCTTTTCAAATTGAAAGGGTAGACCACTACGTCTTGCTGGTGATGCTCAACAAACCAAAAAAGCACAGTACTTTTCTCTGGGCAGAGGGAGACTCATTTTTTTTTGACTGCAGTTGATAACAACCAAAAAAATGCCTGTCAACCCACCAAAAAACTAAGCTCCAGCTGGACAATACTATACAGTTCTTGATAACTCAGTAAACTACAAGTGCTTCACGTGAGTAAGTCTGCAGCAGGACTGATATGCAGCTGGATATGATTCCCAGTGTGAAATTCAAGAGAAATACCAGGACACTTGCAGGGATAAAAGGTGACAGGCAATCTTTAAAAATAAATCCAGATTTCATCCAAAGACCAACACAACGCAAATTCACATAAAACAATGTCAACCATTAATTCTAAAAGGCAAAAAGCGCAAAGCAAATGACAGAGGAGAACGAAAATCTGAACCACTTCTGTGGTGCATCATGTGCAGAGAGCATTTGAAACACTTCAGGATCTCTCTGCAAGTGGATTAGGAATTACTATTTCATGAAGTTCCCCACTACTTCCTCCATCAACCTCTTTTGCTTCTTTACACTGTCCCTGTACTCTCTCTAGCAGAGGTAGCCATCTACCCACACAAAAGCCCTACAGCAGGCCAAGATGCTTTTTCCTCACATTGTGTATAAAAGCAGCCTTTTAGTCACACTGGCATTACAAAGCAATCCAGCATCTAGTTACTCTCTTCCCAGTCCTTTTGTCATTGTAACTTCAGACATGCTGGCTGATGCCATCAGCTTTAAAGACCTCGTTCCCCAGGTTGTCTGTGTGCAGTTTATAAATCTGCTTTGGATTATATTGATTTACTAATTGACCAAAACACTGGATTATACACTCTGCTGGAGACTTCACGCATTAAACAAAGTAATTGATAAAGACAGCATGCTTTTTGGGCTGATTTTTCTAGGATTTGATCTTTTCTAGGAACGTACATTTCAAATCAGTCCTTAATAGCAGAAAGAAATAACATAAAAGAAAAGAAATGGGGAAAAACAGTCTTTGAAAGCTGTTATTTGCTACTGGAGGAAGGCTGGCAGAGGCAGCAGCAGGAGCAGGGGCTTGACTGGCAGCAGAGACCTGATCAATGCTCACTATCATGCAATCAATGGAAATTCATTAGGTAACACCCTCAGCAGCCCAACAGAGGCGCCTGCAGCGTTCCCCAGGAAACAGAGAAGCAAGCACCTATCCATCAAATCCCTGGAAAGAGCAGTTTATCTTCCATCCCTTTGAATATACATCTGTTATTAATCAATAGCTGCTAGAATTTGTGTCCCCTCTCCTCCAATTTTTACACGAGCTGGCAACTTTCCTGTGACTGAAATAACCCAATTAATCTTCCAAATAGAAAGGCAACTTTTTTTTTTTTTTTTTTTTTGACAGGCAGATGTTTGACAATCGATCTGAACGAAATGAGGAAAAGGGGAAGAAGCAAGTACAAAATAAAGAAGCACATGTGATCTCACGGTCCAGTGCTGTGAATAGTTCATTGCTCCACCTGCTGTCGGGCTCCCTTTCCTCTGCAAAAAGCACGTTCTCCGTGGCTAATGCCAAACACAAAAACACTGTACCTACAGGGAGCCTCACCACACGAATCCATGACATTAAAAAGGGCTAAATGGACTAAAAATGCACAAATGTGCAGGCAAGTCAGAAGGAGACAGAACATTGATTTATGTCTTAAGCCTCTTTTCATTGCGATGTAGAAATATAAAAGACAAATGAGCAAGGATTGCCACATGGGCTTAGACGCATCTTTGAAGGAGATCTCTGTTGTCCAGAGAACAATAAAAAAAATAATGCTACAAAAGAACACATTCTACACTGCAACTATTTCTTACCTGTATTTAAACAGTGATTGCTATTCCTACCAGCAGGCCACATTCAGTTAATTTTTAAACATTTTGTAAAGGAAAACCAACACCAATCTGACTTTGCTTTTCCTATAAGCCCTTAAAATCCTGTTGTGCAGCCCCTGTGTTCTCCTGACACATAACCGTGGGCCCTGCTGGGATCAGCACGCTCAGAGAATGCCTGATGTGAGCTTTCACCTGCGTGGGGCTTTGAACAACCTGCTCAAGTGGAAGGTGTCCCTACCCGTGGCAGGGGGTTGGAATAAGATGATCGTGAAGCTCCTTTCCAACCCAAAGCATCGTGTGATTCTGTGTGGCGCAGTCCCAAGGACCACAGCAGAAAGAGGGAAGGGATCTGAGTGCCCAGGCAGGTGCTTCTCTCACCTGGCACCCACAGTGCCCCCCAGCTCAGGAGGCTCCCTCCATCCCATCAGCCAATTATCCTCCAGAAGCGCTCTCAGAGATCAAACACATTCAATTCCTGTGGCCAGAGGTGTGGGTTTAAGTGAGCAAGAGCATTAATTTCAGTAGCCAAATTACATGTTCCACTGCAGCTAATGAAATCTGCATTTCATTAACTTTTCTCTAGGCCACCCATAAGTGAATGTTTAAACTGAAAAGAGCTGCAACTCAGGTAGGGGCACAAAGGTACGAATATAAATAGGAGATGTATTGTGAGATCCACTGCAAAACTGCTTATGAATGTAATGGCTCTGCCACTGACAGCTGTTAAACAGTGGAAGGCCAAAAGGGCTTCTCTGAACCTTTAGCAGTGAGAGAAGACCCTGAATTTAGTAAAGCATTTTAAATAATATCACATACTTTTAACCTATGATTGTTCTCCTTTAAATCATCCACAGGAATTTTTCTTTTAAGAAGCTATTCCCTTTGTACAACTATGTTATTAAATGTATGAGCTGGATATCCTAACTCTCTGCCCATCTAATCTCTTATACTTCTTCCATCAACCAAAACCTCTCTGAGCTTCATACACATCCCACAACAGCAGCAATGTACCGACGTTACCACAAGCAGCACCACAGTTGCATCTTAAATCTGTCATCCCTGACTCCCAAAGGCCTCGCAGTCCTGCCCTGCTCTACATTTAGCTCCGTGCTTTCAGCTTTCCAGCCAGTGATTCAGAGGTATGAGAACAGCTTTAAAATCCCAGGACTGTAAGCAAATAAAAAGCCCCATAAGACAGCAGGTTCATGACCCTTAGAACTGCAGCATCTCAGCTTTTGGCCTTTTAGTCATGGGTTTGATTCTAATCTCAGCCCCACACTCCACATATTTGCATCACAAATCTTCAACGCGTGCCCACAATAACAATCACTCTACAAGAGCTTATTCTCAAACACTCCATTCTTGCATTCAAAGCACATGCCCACCTGAATCCAGCTTCAGATTCCAGTTAATAAGGTGTGGTAAATGAGAGACAACCTTTGTTTGCAAACACTTAACATCTTCTGGACAATTATTTCAGTTATTTATTATTAGCACAAGTTATTTGGCTGGTTTTAAATATATCTTAGCAGCGTATCTCTGACTGAGAATACCAGCCTGCAAATAATTCAGCACTGTCAAATTATTCCAATGAACTGATTATTCCAAGGAATGCATTGTAGTTATTAATATCACTCCAGAAACAGAATTGCTTTTAATGCCTCCGAACCCCCTTATGAAGAGAGGAGTTTATGCACTTTAATCTAAAACTAACTGGCAGCCAATTTAGACATCAAGAGCATCCCTTTTCCAGTACATTATATTCAAGCACAAATTCCACTTTCCCCATGCTTCAACCTTTCAAAAATACTATGGCTCCATCAAAAATGTTTTGTTCAAAAATATCACTTTTATAGCTAAGTGTGAAATGACACAGTTACTGTTAAATCCTCTGAAATCCTGCCCACTGCCCATAATTAGAAGGAAGTTCTTCCTCCAATATTATGTTCTTATTTATAAGAACCACACAAAACACCACACTGCTTTTCTATACATCAGAAAGAAAATTTCACTTTCTCATTGTAAGAAAGTTGCCTCACATTAGAGGTGCATCTCAGTGATATATGCAGTATTCAGCCAGCTGAATGCCCTGGACAAATGTATTAAGATCCACTGTACACTTAACACTGCATCAAAACCCTGGTAACTATAATTACTCTTATGAACTTCAGAAACAGAAAGAATAGGCTGAGGGGTTTCTTCCCCGGAATTTGTTTCATTTGATAGCAACACCAAATTGCCTGTTGAATTCATTTTTATCGTTTGTCAAAACCGGCCAATGATTCTCTTTGTGATTAAAATCCACAATTAGTCCGAATTCTCTCAGAAATTGATATTTTTTTCTATTTGTCACTATGATTACCATGTCTATGGTTATGAGGATTTTCGCATTTCCCTTCTCTTTTACGTTCTACAAGCAAAAAATTCTGCCTGATCCAAAGAATGTCAAAAACTTGAGGAGTTGAGACCTTCCACATGGAAAACCAAACCAGAGAGAGATCCAACACCTTGCTGCAGTTTTAGGAACTGCACACACAAGGAGGGATACACACCTCTGTCACACTTTCCCCTCACTAGGGCAGCCCCTTGTCATCAGGCATGGAAAAAATTCCCTGCTCCATCCATCCTACACCCACGTATTTTATATTTATCACCGCACTTTAAGATCTTTCTGTCACACTTTCAGTGGTGGTGGGTTTGCTCCACCTGTTTTATTTCCTTGATCCAGCAAAGTAGATGAAAACCGGAGTATTAGTTTCAGTTATCATGTCTAAACTCCAATGCTTGGTCAACTCCTTCACTTCTCCCACTGACAAGATTGCAAGTAGGACTGAAAAGGAAAAAAAAAAAAGGAAATTCTTATTTTAATCCAATTCTTCTGAATAAAATTTGCTGTCTATAGAGAGAATTTCTTTTTTAATATAAAATATGTGAAATTATCCATTCTGTTTAATGGGTCAAAAGTGTGGTTTATGGATAGGCTCCAAATTTTTTTCAGATTAACAGCTATTAGTAGTCTGGATATTCCTGGCAGAGGCAAAGAACAAGAACACTTTTTCAATAAACCTTTGAGATTTCTGAGAAATAATCACCATTCATCCAAAGGGTGGCAGAACTTATGCAGGTGTCGGGGTTTGCCATGAATTGACACCATTTATCCTCTCAAGAGACCTTGCTGGAGCTGTGGAATAATGACTAAAGGCTCATGGTAATTAAGAGATCTCCAGAAAGAAACTGAGGAATTCTGAACAGCAAAACAACTGGGGGAAGCAGAGACTGCAAAAAAAGAAAACCATCATTGCTGAGGGAGGCCTAGAGAGGAGAAAGCAACATTCTCACCAGGAGAAGAGGGATGTCATGAAAGTAAATTTTCCAGATAAATGTGTTTTAAGAGAGAGCAAACAATAATATATTTATAAAGATGCATATTTTATGACTACATTTATCTCCTCACTCTGATAAGGCTGTTTGGAAATGTGAGATACAAAGCACAGAGACAAAGGATGTGCAATTCTGAAGTGCACATAATTAGCACTTACCACCTAAAAAAAACCCAAAACACTAGAGATGCAGGAAACTGGATTTTGTTCCTTTATATTTCCCTGTATTTTTAATAGAGTGTCCAAAACCCTGCCCACCAAGGGAAAGCTCTCAACATCTCCTCTTCTCACTTTTGGGAAAGTGAGGATGAAAATTGATGAGGCTGAAAGAGCCCCGCACTAACAACTTACTCCTTCTTATATGGTCTCAAATCCCACTGTAAAAAGCAATTCTGACTGCAAGTAGCTTGAAGAGGCACGGAAAGTTAGTTAGGTGAAGTGGAAAACACCCTGGGAAAGGATGCAAGCAATGTCAGACCAATGTAATTGTCACTTTTATAAAATCTTTAAGAATCCCCTGGTCCAATTCCGAGCACAGGTAGTTGGATTTGAAAGTGTCTCCAAAATGAGATTCTGGTAATCACTGAGCTAGAAGGAATGAAATGGAGGAGATTTCTGAGCTGGGACAAATAGATTTCATTCATCTGGACAGTCTATACTCAAAGACCAAATAATTCTGTATAAAATGCTACCTGCCTAATTCTAAAATATATTTCTTCCTGTCTATGGAGTTGCACTCTGCAGAATATTTTAGATACTGTGTGCAGACCAGCAAGCCCAAAATCCATGTAGTGCTGTGTACACCTCATTTCCCAGTTTAAAGTTCATTTTTATTTATTCCAACCTTCTGAATTTATTAGGCAGACTCAACAAATAATGTCCTACAGCACAGGGTCTTATTTTTAAGGTTAATTTACACTATTAAACACAGAACCTAATAGTCAAAATTTTCACATGCTGAAAAAATTACTCATTAAAATTATTTAAGTGAGAGCAATTGCAGGAGTTTCCATGGGGAGGGGGAACCAAAAAAAAAAAAAACACCCCACACAACAAACTGAAAAAACACCAACCAAACTAAACCACCTAGAAAATTAGAAGCTGCATTTGTGTTTCCAGCTGAGAATCAAAAGTGTAACAAGCCAAATAAAATCTTTCAACTGGTTACTCTTGGCTAATTGGCAAATACCATTATGGAATTAAAATTAAGTAACTGTACTTTTTTTTTTTTTTAATTGTGAATCTGACCCGCTGCTGTGTCTGAAGTCATTTTGTGTTCCAGCTGGGCTAAAACTAACCCCAAAACGTGCAGCTCTACAGGTGATGCACCGGCCCTAGTTCCATGTGCTGCTTCATGCGACAAACCACGGATTTGTTTGGTGCTAGAGCTACAGCTTACTCAAAACTTCTGGTAGTGGGAGGAAAGTACCAAACAACAGGAAGTCAAGGGTAAGGAAATAAATATATATATATATATATTAAAAAAAATGGACCTTATTTCATCCCAGAAATGGATGCTCAGAAATATGGGCACATAAAGTCACTGATACCTTAGACACACCTGGCCTGTTTGACACTCTCCTGGGAAAATAACCCCTGCTATGAATGGCAATGAGGACAATCATTTTTATTGTTAAAGGATTTGGAGCCATTAAGGTATTTGCCATTCTTACTGCTCTCATTTTTAGTCTTTAGCCTCTAGTGTGCCAGAAATTCAGTAAGCTTCTCCTCCCAAATAAAATCTTATCTACCTCTCTGTAGACGCAGTCCACATTTTGACTGGAGTCCTGAGCCGTCACTCTCTAAAGTAATTACGTAACAGCATCAGGCTTTCATTCTGTCAAATTCCTGTTTCATACCTTTTCAAAACACGCCCTTCTGGTCACCAGCAGCTGGCAGAGGTAGCTGGTTAAATCCAGAAAGCAGCCTGGGCTCCATCTACTTGGAGCTGCCAGGGTGTGAGGTTCAGCAAAGGGAGCTGCTGTGTGGGGATGGGACTGCTCAGCCTTCTGTGGGGACCAACTCCAACTCTTTTTTAGGAGTGCACTCCATCAAGAAGCACCTCCAGGATAAGCTGGAAAGGTGCACCCCTGGTGGGGTCCCATCCCTTGGAGCAGCACCACCAGCTCCGGCTCCTGCTGAACTCTCCTGGGAGCCGCCGGGCAGGCGTTGCTGGAGGCAGCGCACCGATGGCAACAGCCAAACACAGCATCCCATCCTCCAGAGGACACAAAGAGCTTTTATCCTCACACACCAGCCAGGCTCACTCCTGCTCACAGCCCCTCTGAAGGCCCAGCACCAGGGAGGGGACAGTTTTCCCTGGAGTCAGGATCATCATCCTCCTCATCACTCCTTGGCTTCCCTGGCTGGGCTGAAGAGGTTAAACTTCAGCAGCTCAGGGCTGCTCTAACCTATTGACAATTTACAGTTTTGCTCACCTAATTTGTTCCACTACTCACAAAAGCATGCAGTTACCTTAGCAACTACTACATTATATTTTATCTCCAAGCTGCAGAGCTTTTCCTTTCCTAAAAACAAACCCCACAAGTCTACTGATGCCGCATGTAACCTTTGATATTAGTCCCAGCCATTTCAGGAAACAAAAATAGGGACAAGTGTAATGAAAATAACAGTCTCACTTCTAAAATCTATTTAACTTTTCCATTTATGAACAGATTTTCTTTGTAGATTTGTTTTAGTTGACTCCTTTTTGTGTTTGCTATTTTTCTGTGGGTTACAATTTGCATAAAGGAAATTAAGAGGACAAGGAAGAAGACCAGTTTTGATATAAGGAGTGAGCTAGGAGAAGACATATTAAAGAATCAATGTCATATCTTGAAAATTGCTGCAGGAAGAAACAAGTGCCTTTAGGCCACTGAGGGTCTTTACAGAATGGACATCCAGAATGAAAATACATCTATTTTTATAGGACCAACCAAGAGAATGCTGAAGGTTTTTCTAAAGTGAAAGACGTGTTTCTCTGTGAACGTATCTAAAAGAAAGAATAATTGTACTTGGAAAACTTTTGCAGTTTGTTATGCACCAGCATTGCTCCTGGGCACCACAGCTTCCTGCACCACACGAACTTGCATTCCAGTAAAACAGATCTGTTTTGAGAGGCGTGTTGTCATCATGTCACACGAAATGATGTGGAGACACGTACACAAACACCGAGTAACCTGGGACCTTCACACTGCCCGCTGCCAGATCAACCAACCCTGGATCGAGACGTGACTTCCACTTCTTGAAATGTTCCTGTGTTGTTTCATTGCACAGGCAGGAGGGGAGGGAAATTAAGAGTTTTCCTCCAAAAGGAATATATTTTTGGGGACATAATTTTCTTTCATTTAAATCAACCAAAAAAGCACAGACTGCATTTTCTCACAGATGTAAAAACTATTAAGGTTTATCTTCAGGGATAACTTAAGCTAGTGAACTTGTTGAGTCTTCTGATTTCAGCAAGTTACTGATTTAAATCCATAGATCAGGGCTTAGACTCAATTTCTAATATATTATTTTAACTACCTTTGAAGTTAGGACTAATCTTAAATACTGTCTTGAGTTAATACTTTAATAAAATAACTTCTGCAAAGGTCTTGTACAACAGTGTGTGATAACCTTTTATAGCTGTGACAGGATGTTTGATTTCCAGCTCCCTGCTCTACAGTGCCCATTTGTGCATATTTGAATACACCACAGAAGGGAGCTTCTGCTTTCTGCCAAAGCTGGATACCTTTCAAAGGTTAATTTTCCCATTAAAGGTAGATAAAATAAAAAGCAGCTGGACAGAGAATTTTTCTGGGCTTTCCTTTTCACAGGGAGTTATTTTTTTTTTTAATCAAAAAGGCACAATATCTTTACAAAGTGACAAAACTTTGCGGGAAGCCACCAGTACCAAGTTCAATCCAAACTGACAATTTTAATCGCAGTTAATTAAGTCTTGGTAGGGAAGTAATCTAGCATCCAATCAGTTATTAGTAATTAATCCTTCTGCAAATCTCACTGAGGATGGGTCTGGGCACTTAAGCTCTAAGTGGTTTTCCAGTTTACTGACCCTACAAGTTTACTCCTGCCAGTTCAAACCCCACTACTGCAAATTCAGGCCATCTGAGAGGTGTTTTTTTTTTTTTTATTAACCTCTAAAATCCCTGGGTGGGTCCACAGACTCTGAGTCTGTGGCCACCAGGTTGCCAACACCTCTGCCAGCTGTAAGTCACTGCCTCATTTCAGCTTCTCCCCTCTGCTCTCTCCCCCACGAGCACGGCTCCAGCTGAAGCTCAGCAGGGCTCTGCTTTGAACCTGCTCCTTCTGCGGTGCTGGAGAAGCCCCTGAGGCTGGCCAGCCGTGGTTACCTGCCCAGCTCAGCATGGGGGGTCCTACTGACTATTTCTGAAACCACAGCTGCTCTTGAATGAGGATTTATTTTTTTTAATAACAGATACAACCGTGACCTTTCCGTTTAACACCTGCCTTCCGATACCCACAGTCCTGTTCTGCCCCCAACACCACGACTCGCTCTGATCAGAGATTTCAGAGGAAGACACTGAATTCCTGTCTGCTGGTGTCTATGAAAAATTGTGTTACACACTTTGTCTCATCCCCTAATTCACCCTGTTGCCATGCGCAATGCTCTACCCCCAGCACAGATGTAAAATGACTGACTACACATTAATCCCATTTTGTCAACTTGTCCTTTACCTACATCCCTTTCACCCAGGGAGATGCAGAATGAAATGTTACCGATAGGTAAGGCTTCATGAATTTACTCAGTTGCCTTCTGCATTAACGCTTATTTAACTTAGTGCATAATCTGATGTAGCTCAAAGGCAGCAGGAAACCAGAGCAGTGCCAACACAGCACTAAAATGCCTCAGTACTTGTTACACCCTTTCTCTTACACCACTCAGCAGACAGAGCAAACCTCCCCTGCTCCAGCTCGACAAAGAAGCGCTACAGCTTTGATCAGCAATATTAAAATTGCCACCACATTCCAGTTTAGTGTGGATGAGTTCCAGTGTTGTGGGAAAAGACTCACAATGTGTGTGACAACTTGTCTAGGCTGCACACAGGCGCGACCGGCACATATAAAATGAGTTACAGAAATGATATGAATTAAGAGTCTTCTGTAATTTCTGCCACTCGTTCTCTTGGCATAATGCAGCACCATGCCAGCCATTAAAATTCATAAAAACAATTCATTGCCTTTTAATTTTTACATATTTATGAGCACTCATTTGAAATGAAAATTATTTTCTTATTGACACTTTCTTCCATCTTGACAAAAAAAAAAAAAAAAGAACAGTTTTGAACATTAAAGCCTAATGACTTCAATATGTTTTGCAGATATTAATCATACTTGGAATGCCACAAAAATGAAGAGACATTTATCCAAATCCAAAATACAGCAATCAAGTAATTAAGACACCTAATCCAAAGCCAATAAACAATATTCCTAGCAGCAAATGCAGTGATGTAATTATAGCTGTTTTAGCACCTTTGCCGAGTAAGAATACTTCAACCACAAAATAAAAATTAATGGCAACCTCAGCTGCTAACACAAACAGAAACAACACCCATTTTTCAAAGAAAGCAGATGTATTTTCTTAGGTTAAAAATGCACCAAGCATATTCTGTGACATCTTCTTCACCTTTATTTAGAGCAATCAACTTTCTTTACGGTACTGTATATGAGATGGTAGACATGAGACTGTCCAGTGAATTAGCACACAACTTAAAATGACCGAACTTTACAAACCAATTCATCAAAGAAAGGGGAAAATCCTCCCTCTGTCTTACAAAATAAACATGAAGTTGCAACATAAAAATTGGGAGAGACATGAAAGGCACAGGAGCACCCTGACAGGGTAAATTAATTGTATTCATATTAACATTCGCCTAAATTTATCCAGCATGATTCCTTGATAACGTTTCTGTTCTTCATTACTTGGCTGTGACAAGAGGAGATGGATGCTGGGATTGCAGCTTTGGAGACCACAAAGTGACCCTCACCCTGTTTGCTGGAGGAGAGGGGAGAAAAAGAAAAAGGGAAAGAAAAGCGGAGGCACTAACAGCCACCTGGAATAGAAAAGCAGCCGTTTCCTCGATACTTTGAAGAACACAATCCTTAATTTCTCATCAACTCCATTAATGTCGAGTGCCTGCCCAGCCTGCTGTTAGGATTTTAAAGCATCCCTGGCGCCCATCAGCATTCCCCTCCAGCACCAGCTATGCAACTGTATTTTGTCCTAATGCACTGGACGGAGCCCGGTAATCACAACTCAGAAGGAGCAGTCAAAATCTGTGTCCCCTGCTCCAGCAGGGCAGAACCCAGAGCTCTGCAGTCCCTGTCGTGTTTTCACAGCACCCTCACGCTGGTTTCAGCCCCAGGCAGTGCTGAGGAACCAGCCACCGTGTCCTGTGATCCTCCAACCACACATTCCTTTGCCTCTACACCCCAGTTTGTACCACACACGCCTGGTTCTGCTCCAAGTACACACTGAGCTGGAAATCAAGCTCGGCATTGCTTACTACTGTAGTGGCACGTGGGTTTTATGCAGATTTCACACAGTATTTTAAAAGTAAGGGTTCTAAAATGTGCTATTATATAAACCCAGATGGATAAAGCTTTCAAAATAAAGCAGATGATAAAACTGCACGGAACGTTTGATAAAATATTGACATTTCCACACCCAAAATTTGTGAAGCACTTGGGAGTTTCCATAACTATTACAGAGCTGGAAAAAGAACCTGCCAACAACAAAAGAAACAACTCCTATGCATTTTACTGTCTTCATATAGGTACACATATTGTCAGTTTTGGTCTAGAATCTTATCTGATCAATGCCTTTCAAAAGTTTTCTACATAAGAAATAGTATTTAAAAGGATTTTTAGGAAAAAGTTATTACTGGGATTGTCAGGAGAATATATCTCTATTTTCAGAGTGATTGTGCATATTTCCCTTTGCTTTGAGAAAGAGAGGATCATTAACATTTAAATTGAAGTAAATGAGACCAATTTCTACTCTGAAGGGCCTGCAAAGCAGGAAACATGATCCAGCATCCAGCAAACTGGCAAATCAAGTCTGTTATCAGCACCTCTTGAATAAAAACCCTGTGTAATGTTGTGTACCTGGCACGAAACACTTCTCTCAAGAGAGGCACAGCCCACAGTGACCTTTGAACAGCCAAGTAGGTGTTAGAATAAAAACAGCCTTGAGATGCTCTGTAGTAACTTTACGTTTACAATGTGTATGTCAGCACTGGCTGTGTTTTAGGAGGTTTAGGAGGCTGCATCATTAAAAATAACACTGAGCAGTTCACTCCTCACTGTACTGGCAGCACCTGAAATAATCCTGAACCCAACACGGCACAAGAGGAAAAACTGGAGAAAGGTGAAGAAATGGTTTTCATTTTCCCAGACGAGCCGGGTTTCAACGCTGCCACAAACGCGCAACATCCTGGGAGTCCGAGGAGAGTGGGATCCTGCAGGGACACGTGGAGCAGGGCTGCAGGGCCCTGGTGCATTACTAACGTGACAACAGATCACTGACACCCCTGTTAGGATCCAGATGTGTCACCCGAGGCTCAGGTTTAGAAAAACACCCTCTCATTCACGCACCTGTCCTTCCCAGGGACAGGTGCCACTCGGCTGCAGCTCAGTGGAGCTTCAGCACTTTAATATAAGGTGTCACATTAGCTCTGAGCTGTAACTGCAAGCTGAGTCCCTAAGGAATAATCTCTTCTGTGAGCACTTTCAGAAGCGCCTTGGGTAGGATTAACTTCTGCCTCTGAACAGGGAAAGAGAACAAAAATATTCTGCCTGGGAAAGGGACTGTAAAATACTGGTTTGTTATTCTTGCTCTTAGAATCTTGCCGTTTGTAATTTACACTTTTATTACTGTATCAAAACGTGGAAGATAAAAGTTGAATGCCAGCTGCAGCCAGGTTCATAATGAATAACACTTCAGAGCCCTAATGAGTGTTAACACTCCCCTAATGCACACAGTGTACAACAATCATCTCTGTAGTCAGATTATGAAGCTTCTTTGACAAAGTCTCGTCTCTCTTCCCTCCCTCCAACACAACAGCCAGGCTCAAAAGTTAGGAAGGGAAGGACACACCAGCATTCCTATCAAACAGATTTAAAAAACATATTTCAAACTTCAAATAGTGCTGGGGATCTGCTAGAAAAAAAATGGGAAAAAAACAGAGTTAGACTGCAATACATGCTTTCATATTTTTTACACCCCGATATTGCCAACAGCAAGATCAAACTGTAAGAAATAATGACAAGCTACGGCTTTGTCATTTGTGTGATAGGTGCAACAATGGGAATAGCAAAGGAGTCGTTTTTCATCCTATTGTCTAAGACTTGGTTAAGAGGGAAAAAACCACATGGGTGAAAAGACTCAAATTTCTTTTTCAACTGGTGGTGTGGCAGCCAAAGAGACCTGCACCAGCATGGGTGGGGATGGAAGGAAGTGTTCAAAAGCCACGATGGACAGGGCTTGGAGCAGCCTGGTCTGGGGGAACGTGTCCCTGCCCATGGCATGGGCTGGAATGGGTTGAGCTTTACAGTCCCTTCCAACCCAAACCTGCCCATGGTTCTATGATCACTGGAATGCTACAACCTCTTCTCCCCCAAGTATTAAATTATGGAAAATATACCGTCAAATAAGGATTAGGAGCTCTTTGTATTTTTTTTTTTTTTCCTTGTAGTGTTGAACTTGGAAACTTCAGGCTATTCCAAATATTTATAGTTCACCATGCTTCACAGCTCCAAGAGCCCGAATGGACAGCAAATGCCATGCAATCATACAGAGACCTTAGTTATCATCCATTTTTCTTCTTTCTCTTTTCTCCACATTCATTAAACCTTTAATTTTTTATAGAGAGGATGAGAATCCTTACTCCAGAAAAAAACATTTTATTGTTGCCTCTTTCAGAATTTCAATTGTCTTTTCCAAGATTCATGACCCATTATAGTTTTAAATTGGGGGTTAATTACTGTATCGGATGAAGACTGAATCGTCCCTCTAACTTCTGTGCAGTTTCTGGGCTTCTACCAAAAAAATTAAACAATTTTAACTTTTTTTTTTTTTTTTTTTAAATGCATGAATCATTATTCATCACAGAATCATGGAACTGTAGAATGGTTTGAGTTGGAAGGGATGTTAAAGGCCATCTAGTTCCAACCCCCTGCCATGGGCAGCGATACCTTCCACTGGACCAGGTCTTCGGCAATATAAGCACAGGAAGGAAGTTAAGAATACAGCATTTCACTGTTGATCTTTTGTCTAATATTGAATACCCACAAACTGTACTATTTCTGTAAGCAGGAAGTCCTTACCAAAAAGGAAGTCTCCAGCTCCCAGCTGTTTTTTTTCCAGAACTAGCTGCAAATCTCATTTTTGCAGTTAACCATGCAGAGCACTCCAAACTCAACTCAGAAGCCTCTGTTAGAGCAGTGGATGGAAACCAACAGCAGTACAGAACCAGGCATTTCTGTAAACACTCACTACCAAAATAAACATATTTCTGCTGCTTACTGGTAGACAGAAGGACGAGAGCAGCATTCTAAGCCAGGCAGAAACAGGAGGTTCCTAGGTAAGTACAATGGCCCGTTACAGACCTGGGTTACTGCTGAAGGTTTTGAGATGCCAATCACTGTGTTTCTGACCAGGGATGAAATCCCCAATGCACTGAGCCCATCATTTCCAGATATTTCCATATCCTGTCAGCACTCACACTGCTGCACTGACGCTCCTGACAGATTCCTGGTGATCTATTAGGAGTTTACTCCTGCTGATTAAATGCAAGGCAGCCAGATAGCAATGCAAATTAGTAAGCTGGAAGAATCATTAGAAATTTGATTTATTATGGGGAAAACGACAATAATTTCAAATAGGACTAATAAAGTAGTTAAAAACACATTTTCACTGTGTCCTAATTTCAGTTAATTATAAAAAGACTAACTGTCCAGAAATATTAAGTTTTGATTGGAGAAAGGGAAACTTTAATAATGGGTAAAGACAACATCTGCAGGATGTTGAACTTTTTTTAAAGAAGACTGACCTTATTAAGAAAGAAGTGATTTGATATTCACATGGAAGTTAAAACCTGCCTTTAATGATTTAAGACTGAAAGCTAATGGGCACAAAGCTGGCTATATAAAAAACAGTAATTATACAGTTATCATTATATATAAAATGACTAATAAGATAACGCTTGTGTTTAATAACATGACATGGATACACTGTCACAATGGCCTTAGTAAATCAACCATAACCTATTCTAAATTATTTCTCTTTGGCTCCTTTTCCCTCGCCACCCAACAGCTCTGCAGAGCCCCAGCATCACTGACTGCAGCTGAAAACATCAGTTACTCTTGCATGAAATTGAACTTTATGAAGAATAGGAAGTTACTGATGATCTCCAAATTCGGAAGCATAATAGAAATGCTTATCTTTATACTTGGCATAATTTAAACATTTATACACTAGTAATTTAAAATGGCTGCAATGCCTCACAGTTACGGGGTTTACAAATGATAACTGAACAACCCAGGAACATTTAAAATTCTGCTTTTTCAAATGGGCTATCTCAGCATTCTGCTCCTATTCTGCTCCACGGAATATAGGATTTTAATTTTCTCCTATTACAGTAAGCAATCATGCCTCTATCAGTTTTCCATTTTCACAACAGATGTGCATATTCAAAGACCTAAACGTACACTTCCCAAAACAAACACCAAAGTCAAACCAAGACAAAAGAGAAAATATGGCCAATTATAACTTTTAGCCCATATATGCCGTAAAAACCCAAAACAAGAACAAATGATTGCTATAAACAGCCTGTCAAACAGAAGCATTCCAATAGGATAAACATGACCTTTTTTTATATATATACAGTCAACTGTAACTTGCCTTTTTCAATTGAATGTTTCAGTCTTATATTTTGTATTTAATAATGTATTTCAGGACTGAAAGAGTCAATTTTTAAATTCATTCTTTTTTGTTTGTTTGTTTCCCTGGAAAGCCAAACATGGGTCAGTGAGTGGACCGGACACTCCCTCTTCCAATTCTGAATAAGAAATACAAACAAGATAAAGTGAATTAAATGAAATGCAAATTATTTTACTGCAGACTTTAAGAGGAAGAATTCAAATATGATTGTCAGGACAAACTCGTTAAACAGATTTAGCAAAAATTTAGCAAAAACAAATGTATGTTTGTGCTTATAATGTCTGCAATCTGTTGAAGTGTATTACCGCAAGTCAGGAAAAGTTTTAAAGCTTGGGTTCAGGTCAAACCCTCATTCTCAAAGATTTGTGTTTGCTTATCAACTAAGAATTTCCATAAAGGAAAACAAGATGACCATCACAAAATTTCAGTGGGCTATTTCACATCTGGCCAGAAATAATTTAAAGATACCAGCTGGGTTTCATCATCCACTTAGGACCTGTCTGCACTCAGAGGCAGCAAGGATGAAATGCCTGAACACAGCCAGAATCCCAAAAAAACAAAAAAACACCAAAAAGAAAACAACACAAACTCTTACTTTTTAAAAGCCTGAGTTTTGAAGACTGAGATTTGATTTGGACTGAACTCAATTACTCAGATTTTAGCAGAGCTGTGCTGCAAACTGAGGCTGCTGCATTTTTAAAACCCTGACAAATATCTATATACATGAACCTGCTTCATCAGCAATTTTGTTTCTTTTCCAGGGATGCTGAACTCTGCTGAAAGAAGCCTCATTCCAAGACTTCAGCATACAGAAAACTCCGATTTACTTGCTCCCAAGGCAGTTTATTTACTAAAGACT
Organism: Hirundo rustica; assembly: GCF_015227805.2. NCBI lineage: Eukaryota > Metazoa > Chordata > Aves > Passeriformes > Hirundinidae > Hirundo > Hirundo rustica. The sequence goes on from NC_053459.1 coordinate 20,386,661, forward strand.
GGTACAAAATTAAACAATAAATTAAATCTGAGCACAAGTTCATGATTGGGTTTAAACAAACATCTGTTTCTGAGACAACAGAAAACCCATTTTATTTTATTTTATTTTTTTTAAATATCTCTTTCCAAATATGAAGGTGATTTTTCTTTTCTGCATCTTTTAGCTTTGCTGTAATTGCAATAAAAGATGCAATCCAGTTCAGATGGCTGCAGCTGACACCAAACTCAGGGGGAAAAAAAAAAAGGAACAATCCAAGTTTCTTGAACCCAACAGATGACAAACAGACAAAAGCCAGGTTTTATCTTCATTCATTTGGAGCACAGCAGGAATCATCCACGCCACAGAACTGGGACACAGACCTTAAATCCAGCAAAATGTTTTCTTTTGGTCTGCATTAAAGACAAAGCAATAAAGCAAGAAATAAAGCTACAATTTTACATAAATAAAAGAAACCAGGGAACACAATACCCTCAGGCTACATACATCTAGACACTAAGACTCCTTCTGGTCTCAGAATCAGTTTGATTTTCCTCTTGCATTTGCGCAGATCTAAAGGAAAACCTCTTCCACCTTTGCAGACTCTGTTCAGGAGAGGTTTGGTGACCAAGGTGGATGCCTGGAGAAATAATAGGATTATTGCCTGTGGATGTTCCACTAACTTCCTAGGTTAGGAGCACAGCCATGTATTGGAAAGGCAGAACACATAAAGCCTAAGTTCTTTTTAAAGCTGAATTCAGTAATAAGCTAAGTTTATAAACAGTGGTGAACTTTAAGCACTGCTCTTGTGCGTGTAACCACAGAACGTGGGCACCAAGGAGCTGTACAACCCTTCCTTGCTGCTCTGCTCATTTGTCTCTGTCCTGACCACTGGGAGGGGCCCAGGGCAGGCAGAAAGTGTGCTCTGAGCGCTCCTGATTTCTGGGAATGGCTGCAGGCAAAGCCAGATCACTGCCCTGCCCGTGCACGCACACATCCCCACCCAGCGCCCAGCCTGCGACGGATTTCAGGTCACACATCAGTGAGCTCCCGTCCTTGCACCACCACGCAGTGCTGGGGCAGGATTTCCAGATGTGCAACCTGTAATCTCTGATCTCCAGCTGAAGAGTGCAGTGGTGAGTGAAAGAATGGTTTATGGAGCCCTGAGATGTCCCTGAAGGATGTGAAGAGCCACCTTCAGCAGAACCAGATGTCAGCACCTGCTGCTTGCTGACTCCAAGACATCCGTGCCAGCACTAGAGCTCACCTTAAAAATATAAAATGCAATGATATCGCAATAAACAAAGCAATACACTGCACTTCCAAGCCAAATTTCATCTTTCACACTTAAGGAGGACTGTATTTGGGATAATATTTGATTAAAGTAAATTTAGGGGGCTGAATTTTTGCCCCCAAGATGTTTGAAATCTTACAATATTTAGCATTTCCATGAGTCCAACAAATACCAAATCATTATGCTAGACCAATTTCCATCCTCCTTTAAAAACAAACAAACAAACAAAAATCAACCCACAAAACCCTCCCAAAACAATCCCTGCAAATACTTGAGAATTCATGTATGCAGCAAACAGATATTTGCATTATAAAAGGAGTTGGAAATGCCATAAAGCAGAATAAGAAACAACATTGAAGTGATACATGGGGAACCTTCCACTTCTGTATCATCTCTGGAGTGTGCTTAGAGCTACTCAGTCTGACACTGAAGTTTAAAGCACAAGATGAAAGAAGAAGCATTCACTTCACAGCTGTACACAGGGCATTGAAGGAACTAATCCCTCCCTCAACCAGAAACCTGCCACATGGCACGGGATGGAGGGAACATCCATAATTACATCCAGGCTCGCATTCCAACCTATTTTATCACCCTGTTATTAGTACAGTGCCTTCAGCATTTTGGATGAATGGCCAAGTGGGCGTTGGAAAAGTCTGTCTTGAAACAAGGAACACCCTGGGGAAGGTGGAAACCTCCTCACTGATTTGAGGCTTCTATCAGTGCAAAGGGATGTGCCAGGTTTCCTAACTGACCACAACTGCAGCACAAATGTTTTCTTGGGCAAATTATCACATTCATTTTGCTCCTCACTCTTTCCCAACCTTTCACTTCCTATCCTATCCTCTTGATTTTTAGCTCAGCTTTTTCAATCCCCACAGCTTAGAAAAGCCTCCTTTTTGCACAGAAGACCTTGGGTTTTTTTCAGTTTCATTCGAACACCCTCCTCCACCGTTAGAAATGAGCCAATTAAACCCACAAAGGCCCTTGTCAGTAGTCCCTGCGATATCGATATGGTATTTACCTTCCTAAGATAAAGGCACTTGAGAACTATTGACAGAGTTTAACCCTGTGCTGTCTGGAGAGCACGGGCAGCTCCAGCTGCTGATCTCAAATGAGACTTGAGGGTAAAAAGTGAAGCAAGCGATTTGCACAAAGCAAGACAAGGGGCAACCCAAGCCCACAGAGAAAATCTCTTGTTCGACCAAAAATTGAGAGAAGCCCTTCTTTCTTAGCCCATCTAAGTCTCCAGAGTGCAACATAGCACCGAGCTTTGATGGGTGCAAGCTGCCACTTTACTCTCTCACTACCAAAAAGGACCTCTCCCTGCATGTAATCATCCCGAAATTCAGTGGCAGACATCTATTGTTAGAGAAGATACCATGCTATAGCAAGCACAAATTCCCTCCAAAGCAAAAGCCAATTAATTGCATGTCTTACAATTTGCTAAAAAGAAACAAACAAACAAAAAAACCCAATATTTAATTGCTTTTTAATAGAAAATCTTTACACTTTTTGCAGATGATTAGGTTATTTCACAGTTTATTATAAAACATTTTCCGTTATCATTAACTGAAAGTTAATAGTTTTCTGGCGTGGTGGCTGGAGTGTAGTAACTGCAGTGACACACCAACATGAATTTTAAGTTGCTGCGTACGGCAGCAGTACAAATCTGACCTGCCAGCCAGAAACAATAGACAGAAAAATCCAAGTATATAAAAATTAGAGCTTACATTTTTCAAGGTATTGAGCTTCCCTTTGTCACCAGAATAAATGGTAGAACATATAAATGGAAGAACTTTCCTGGAGTACAAGGCCTAAATTAAATGGCTAAAGGGTAACTGCAGTTCTGGGTTCAGAAGCTGTTGGAAGCTTTTAGAGAACTGGGCACTTCAATGATTCTTTTTCCCTGTGAAAACTGCATACATTTCACTCTTTTTAGAGAATGAAAGCAGACAAAAAAGTATTATTCAAGTTCTGCTAGGGCTCTTCAGAGAACACAAAATTGGGGATGGTGCAGTATTTTACATTTTGCTGAGAGGGCTCTGCAGTCAGATGGAGATGCCACCCCAGTCCTGCTCTGTAAAGTGAATGCAGATGCAAGCTTTGATTTAGACATTCAGTCCTACATGAAAACATTTAAGTCAGAACTTGCCACAGAAATCCTTCAGAAACCGCGTGATTGTTCCGTGTCCTTGAAACTGCCACAGCTGTCTGCCTCACTGAGGTCCATCCCAAAAAACACCTGACGCTCACACAACACATTTTGTCTCTGTGTGCTCTTAATAGGCTTCTGTTTACCTGCTGGAGTGCAACCTGTCAGCTTGGCCACCTCAAATGCCTGCAAGCCTCAGTGGTATTTGTTTCCATCCCTTTTGCTCAAAGCCAGGCTGAGCGAAGGCAGCCAGGAGGGTTCGAGCATCAATACGCCCCTGGCAGACACTCTTGGAGGGAGCAATTTCCTGCCGAAGAGTTGGCAACAGCCACCGCAAGCTGCCCCTCTGAAGTCAGCTTTGTCCTACTTTGCTGAGCTTACTTTTTCAATAAGAGGTCACAGTCACGTGCACAAAGTTTGAGAAACTTCCGATGCCGTGTATGGTAACACATGGCTCACCACAGGGTGAAGAAAAGAAGGTGAGAATTTAAGTAAAACTACCAAGCAGGATGGGACAGAGGTACTTCCATCCCTTGCTGTAACTGGGAGGAAAGTACAGTATTTCTCAAGGGTAGTCTTGGGAGTCTCCTTTAAAGAGCTCCTTCTAAGCCCTCGGTACAGCTTTACAAACATCCTTCCTTTTAATACCAACACATCAACACAGCGCTTGGCACTGGGTTCACTGTATCTCTGCACTGAGCCAGCAGCACTCATCTGTCCCAGCACCACACTAATTCCCTCCTTGTTTCAGACATTTGGAGGGAAAGCACAAAGTGCTTTTGGTCCCCCAGGCACCTGCTCAGCACTCAGAGAGCCTCTGTTATTTCTGTCACCGTGGTGAGCTGCCCTCCACTGTCCTTCCAAGGGCCAGCTCTTTGGAGCTCTCCAACCCAACCCATCTTTCCCTTTGTAGCTCCAATTCTCCTGGACAGGGAAGACTATCTCTCATCTGCCTCAAAGCAGTGTCTCCTCAAAGTCCATCCTGGATATGAGAAAAGAAAGGGAGCTTTACATTACCCTGCCTTCGAGGACACCTGCACTCGAGTTTTACTGCGGTACAGCCTGTATTTCCAGTCACCTGAAACAACTATTTCTGGGGATCACCTACAAACAAACCTCATGAATCACATGCAGACCAACCACCAAACAACACATTTGGCTCCAGGCCTTATGTGGACTGGAAAGGTGGTCTGCATTTCTAGTTCTGTTCGCAGCACATCCTGCTGTGAAATCCAAACTTCTTAAAAGCTTTTCCTTCTCCTCTGCAGCATCTGAGTAAGAGCTCAGTGGGACATGGAGCCACTGATTTCAGAGCAGATCTGAATTTCTAGGTTACTATTTTAAGCCTGACTTAAAATTTTTACACTAACAATCATCATCTAACAGCCCTGGTTTGAAAAAAAAAAAAAGCAGAAATAAGGTTCCAGTCTTTGTCTCATCTGGCCCTTAAAATTATAATTCTTCCACAACAGAGAAGTTAATTGAATTCCAATTTTAAATGTACCTCTAAGACAAGAAACACACTGTACACATTACAGCATCCCATGGCGAGAAAGAGTCTTTGATAGAATTAGAATTTGCTTTCTTGCATTTCAAATGCAAATTTCTCTGGAGATAGCTAAAAAAAAATCTGGTAAGAAACAAAAAACTCTTCAGCAATAAAATATTTTTAGTACATAAACAAACCAAAATATTCTCATTTGCATATGGTGCATCTTCATCTCTTGTGACAGTTTTTATTTTTATCCTTTATGACAATGCTACTGACAAACTAAATAACCAGAAAAAGCAGGCGACATTTCTGATGCCAGATGCTGAAGATCAATAGCTATTTCCCAGAGTTTATGGCATAATTAAAATTTGTAACAGGAATAATTTTCTCTTCAACCCCTCAGGCTAAGTCTAGAATTATTGACTAAGTCTAAGTTATGTAGTGTAGCATTTGTTATTATGTTTATGGATAATATAAAAGATTTTATGCTTTTTACATGTAATCTCCTAAGTGTAGAAACAGTAACTAGGAAATAATTCTCTCTGTCAGGAAAGCAGGCGTTAGAAACATTTTGTTGTTCAGGTATGCAGAAGACAGTATTTATACAATTATCTGCTAGTTAAGCTGTGCTGCAGTTTACAGGAGGTGGCCACAATGCCCAAGAACTACCAGAAAACTGAATTTCCAGCAGTTTACAGGAGGTGGCCACAATGCCCAAGAACTACCAGAAAACTGAATTTCCAGCCCCTCAGAGCTCGCAGTGCCTCTGTTCCATGGAGGGGGTGCCCGGTCCCAGAGTCACTGGTGCTGCCAGGAGCTGGAGCAATATATGGCAATTTAAATTAAATTTACTGCCATATGGGAATGGCTGTATATCTAAAACCCAAAAGGTCTGCCTATGCCTTCCTCTACCCAAGGCATACAGACAGCAAAGAAGAGAGCAGAGCTGATCAAGGACAACCACACATCACTTGAGTATGGAGGGAGAAACAACAATTCTTCTAACACAACCATTCCATGGCTTGAGTTTACTGTAACTTCAGACTATCAGGTCAGATAGACTCAGTTTATAAGTGAAAAGATAGATTTTTTTTTTTTGTGAGTTTTTGTGAGCCCTAAAAACTCATCCCTGGGCAGTAGAAGAGTAACTAGATTATTTCTTGCTCATGTCTCAATCAAGGCTAATAACAACACAAACCAAATTAAACCCTCTTGATACCAGTGCAACCCCATTACTTTCCTTGTATTTTCACAAATAAAGCAAAACTAGAAAGTTGGTAAACATTTCTGCTGATGAGGCACAAGAACAAATACAGTCTGACTCAGTCCCTCTTTGCAAGGCTAGCAGGAATAAAATGTGGTAAATTTAATTGTGTTATGAAGGCACAGAAAAATCTGAGCTTACACAGACAGCAGAAATGCCACTTTTAAAAGCACCATTTGAAGAAAAAGATTAATATATATACAAATTGACAAAGCCAGCTATTATGCCTAGCACTATGGATTCACAGTAACATTCGGGCTAAAAAGCACAGCTCCACTTTCTATAACTGTCTCTACAGTGATGGATTTGGTTAACTTTAGCTTATGCTTTTTCTTCTCCTGAATGCTAAGAAGAGCTTCAGGATATGACCAAAATATAACCAGAAACTGGAACAAGGCAGAAGCAGCTGCAGCAACACTCCAAGAGAGCTGACCCTTGGTACCAGGCAGGCCCAAAGGTACCTCTGGCTCTCCACCAGCTGAAACATGAGAGTGGACTCTAAAAAGCCCAGAATTTTAAAATTGGAGTGAAAAGCTCCAACATGACACAGAACATGCACATTTTTCTCAGGAGGGAAGAAGATGACAAGTCTCTGAAGTTCACTGTTGGCTTGCAGTGACTTCTAGCCACTTGCCTGATTTACATGAAGTCAATCTTTCTTGCTTCTCTGATTGCTGACTAAATGCAAAATGAACAGATTTGTTGTTATTAGTCTCAGTGCTATATATCCCATAACCAGGAGACCAGGCCTTGAGGGGGGCAGGGGAGAAACAGAACCAAACAAACACACCCCCCCAACACAAAACCGAACACTCAGGAAAAAAAAAAATCCTGAAGATCTGGATCAGAATAACATAGCAACAAAAACCGAACCTCGCTTATCTTTAAAAAACACATTTCAAGAACTCACTGCAAGACACGATAGCATTTAGGACACTGAATGGTGGTGACCAGTGGAGATGCTGGTTTTTTCAAGAAAAGGAAGAAGACAAATAAAATGAAACCTCTCACCATCACCACCTTTTCCACTAGGACTGGGGAATGAAACCCCTGTACGGAGATGGAAAAATTTCCAGCCACTTCCAGAAAACTTCCAGTACTTGAAGGAGGAGGGAAAAAAGAGAGCTTGTCAGGACCTGCTATGAATGCAGAGCACTCTTTAGTTTATGAACTAGTTCATATCTGCATAAGAAGTTTACATAAAACCAGATTTCCTTTGCCTGAACTGCTCAGACCACATTGATATTCCCTCTGCGCCAACCTCGCTCTTTGCTTTTCCCCAGTAAGTGACTGACTTTTAGAAAAAGAGGTGCAGGAGCAGCCAAAATAAACATAACCCTTACCACACACACTGAACAATGATGTATTGGGGGAAAAACCAACAACTTCCCTTGGATCGCTTCCCTGGAGTGGCAAACACTGAATCCGACAGACGCTACTGCTGACAAGGGCTAATTCCTACATTTGGTAGAATTTCAAAGTTTAAAGCAGCTTTATGAGGAAAATTTTGCAAACACTTTGCAAACATCATCCTTTTGCTATATATCTACTATGTTTTCAATTTCAGTTTTACTTATTGCAGCAAGATGTTGCTATCTTGTTTCATTTTCATGCACGCATATTAGGATGCAATCATCTGCAACCCACCTTTAAGAACTGGAAAGGATTGCAACAGCAAAACAACAATAATACCAAGCAGATTGGGAGAGGAAAGTCTTGGGCTTGATAGCCAGGTCTGTGGTCAATTCTCTGCATTGCAAACAGATTCCCTCTTATCATGCTTCAATTTATGCAGTTTTCTCAGATTTAATATGCTTATATTAGGGATAATATTTGTGTAGAACTGAAATCTCAATTCCTCATTTCTGAGCACATATAAACTGGGAAATGAAAGCTAAAAAAGCCCAGGTATTCCTGTGATAAAAGAGTTAAAAGCACCCTGAAAATGTTCGAATGACTTCAGCTGAAGTTAAAAGAGTGCTCTGTGCTGTTCCAGCTCCTGATGGCTCTGCGGGACTATTTAAATCTTGTATTTTTCACAGCACCAGGATAGTGATCAGAACATACTTCTCCAGCTCTCTAGATTCACCACTTTGAAATGAAAGTCAAAAATCTACAGGAGGCAGCAATAAAATGAATTATTTTAAATTACCTATTGTTACTGTACCTGGTTGGGGAATAGAGCCAAGCTGTGCAAGAGATGCTGTCACAGGAAACCCTTGCTATTATCATTCAAAAAGAGCCAAAAAGGGACCCAGTGATGTTCTGTGAGTAACTGTCCAGAGAGCAAACCTCGAATCGCAGGGCTCAGGTCATCCAACACCAAGGGGAGAGGAAGCACTTTCACAATGCACCTTCAGAATTGCCACTTTTTGTCAGAGAAGCCCCCAGTTAATAATTGCAGCTGATTACAGCATTCATTAGCGTTATTCAGAGTCCTGCTCAAAAACACCAACCTGAAAGAAAATTATTCACGTAGCCCAGCAAGCTGGGTAGATCTGGTAGCCAAGAAGCAAGAAAGACATCTGAGACTGAAATTTGCTTCCTGGGACATTCCCTTCTCAACTCCCAGGGCTCCACACAAGCACACCAGGATCTTTATGCAGGCTCTTGATATTCTCCTATCACCTTTCTCAGCAAAAAGTAGTAGCTGCTTCTTTTAGACCTGGTCTGTAAATATTTCATGAGACTACATATATATTGATCTAAAAATCAACATCGGAACACAAGAACAAACCCTAAGGAACACACGCTCAAAGCTGATCCAAAGCCCAGATTAATTACAGACGCAATCTGAATTTGCTGGGAACCGCTTTTAGAAATAATGCAGTTGTTTAATAATATGTTTATATAATATATATAATGAAACAAGTTACAAAAATGTTTAAGTTATGTTAATAAACAGCACACGAGGGAGCCCTGAAAAAAATACCAAATTTTTCAGGATGTTTTATTCATAATGCTCATATGACTCCTCTCATTCTTGCTCACTTATTTGTGCCTCTCAAGAGCCAAAAGAACAAGCTGCTTTAACTTGAACTTCTCAAATCAGCTCTCTCCTCTGTGGGCCAGAGGCAAGCGTGGATTACACACACTTAGCAAGCCAGCAAAGCTGCTACCATCCTCTAGCAGCACAATACAGTGTAAAATCAATTACAACTCATGTACAAAGTCATCAAATTAAAGTTTACAGTAATTGCATCTTGTGGGGCTTATATTGTCACATTCTCCAGTAAACAGTACTTAATTCATGGCAAGACTGAAAACAACAACTTGTGTGAAGGGAATGGATCTTGACTCTAAAAGCAAAAAACCCAACGACGACAGAAGAGGGAATAAACCCCAACCACCACAAACGTAGAAGGCACTCCCAGTGAGTTTCAGCGCGTTTCCGAAGGGCTCTCAGCGCGCTGCCTGAACCACGAATCAATCTGTGGCTGGCAGTCAAAGGCCCATTGTTCAGAGCTTTGCTCTTTTCACTTGTCACACCCCGGCTGCGGGAAGGCGGCTCTGAACCACTTCCAGCAGCAGCCAAACAACAACGGAACCAAGAGTTAATTTGTTCTGCGGGCTGACTGTACTGGGTGCAAAACAAAAATGCTGTGACGGCAGAGCGACCTTACATTTACTGATTGACCAGATGGCGAGAATTACTGACTTATGTAAGCCCCAAGCCTCCTTCCCCATCTGACGGCTGCTGGGGGAAATCAAATCAAGGGCTCTGCATAGTCTTTAGGGCTCCATCCTAATCATCAAAACACCATTAGAAGAAAATGCCGCAGGGAAAGGCAAGGAGGGAGCAGGACTGAAACCCTGGATCCTCAAAACCCATTTATTGGTTTTTTTTGGTTTTTTTTTTCACAGCAGAACTGAAGCCATGAGTACAGCACAGCAAGGTTTGTGCACCTGCTGCCCAGGCCGTATCTCTTTTGCTAATGAAGAAGTGAAGCCAGCCTCCAGGGCTGTCAATCTGGCACCTTTAGTAATTCACACAAGCCTCAAAGTTCTCTAAAAATAAATAACATGAAAAGGAACCCAAGTTGTCTCGCTAGCAGTGGTTTTGACACGTATCTTGAGTAATGTTAATCTCTGCACCTTTCTTTCCCTAAAAAGTGCCAGCTGAATCACCAATTATTTGGGACAGTTTCTAGAAACAAGCACACATGGAAATAAGGTTGATGGCAACTGAAAAAATAAAACTGGGTGTGTGCATGTGTGTTTGCACACATAGAATTTTTTTTTTTTTTTTTTTTTTTAAAAAGCCCCAGAATTACCGCACAGCCCTAATTCTTGTCCCATTTCCATTAATGCAAATCAAGAGGAATTCCATTTGGCTAAGCTCACTCAGGCTAATGGAGAAAAGGCACGAATTAAGCCAGAATCACAATCATAGTTCCCAAAAGACCTGTATAAAATACAACGTGCTTGAAAATATTTTCCATCACTTTTATTTGTAGATTATATTGGCAGAAGTGACATAACTCCCACATACAACACAAAAAATAAGATTGGAATTACACTGGATAACCTTCTGAACAGCAAACCCCTGTAACCACAAGTCAGGTCCTGAATGAAGAAAGAGAGAAAGAAACAAAACCAATTCTTTCATTACCATGCCTAAAATGGCATTCAGACCTGTACAGCACTGAATATTCCTGGTGCTTTATTCTATATTAAAATCTGGATCAAATTCTAATTTGCCACCATATGTTTTCTGAATACTTCCTACATAATTATTAACATACAGAAAAAAAAAAAAAAAAAAAAAAAAAAAAAAAAGAGAGAAAAAAAGACAGTGGAATAAAAGTTCTCTGTGAACTAAACCCGCTCCAGAATTAATGGAGTTATTCCCTATTAAATATAGAAATCCGAGACACACATTTGAACCCCTGGATTACATGTGTGCATGCATATAAAGAATAACTTCAAGGGAAAAACAATAACACATCTTGTCACTGACCAGCAAGCTACCACTCTAGCTCTCTGGAAACCTTTTGCAAATTTTACAGCAGTTTAAGGATTCTTGCAAAACACAAAGTAGACACAAAGCTCTATCCCTTGTATGCAAAGCATGAGAAGGAGGCCAGGAAGAAACTGGTAAAGTCAAGCAAAAGAAAAACATAGGTTGAATGTCAGGGGGAAAAAACACACTGAATGCTAAGAAGATAAAATAATGGAATAATTCCTCAGGGTGATAATATTTTCTGGGATGTTAAAACAGCCTGTTGAAAGAAAAAAGGGCGTCTGGGAAAACATTCTTTCTCAAAGCAAAAATTTGACATTAATGTTGCAAAAGAAGGACTAAGCAAGATTTATGAAGTGTTGTGCTCAGGATTCTACTGAAAATTTAAAATACCTAGGACAGAATACTCTGCTCTTACAGTTAGTCACACAAGTGCCCACAAGGGTTGTTTTACATGCATGTGTTGGTGTAACCTCAGCACAAGGCACAAAAGGGAAAAAAACATAAAGGCAACAAGCTGAAATAAGCCACAAATGCCAAACAGAAACAATACCCTTCATCTCCCTGAGTCTGCCATGCCCTGCTCACGTGCAACAGGCAGGAAAATTGTGCAAAATAGTTGTGCAAAGCACCTCCTACCCCAAAAACGTTCGCAAAAGGTTTAATGAAGCTACAGAACAGCAACCTCAACGTCCACAGATCGCCTTAAATTGAAAGCAGCCTTTATTGACAGCACGGTGCCAAATGCTTACACAATCTTATCAGACCTTTCCTTGCCCTCCTAAATGCAAGCAGTGGAGTTTTTTTAATAATGCATTGCAGTGATGAGTGATGTGGATTTCCTCCTTTCCCCAAAACACACGCAAGGACAAGTCCCCTCGCGTGGACGCGCTGCCGCAGCCGGCAGCAGAACAAGCTCCCACACGCAGAGCAAGGATGCCCCAGAGCTCAGACAGCACAGCATTCCACATGTGCTTACCTGGCAGGGCTGCACTCGCTGCACTGGGCTCATCCTCTCCCATTTCCACAAAATTACAAACTCCCCTGAGAGGAGCCGGGCTGTTCCAGCCAGGGGACCTGGTTGTTGCGCAAGCTGTGACCTCCTGACTTTGCACTGTGGCGCGGTAACCCTATACCTGACTTTCTTCTGGGAATAATCAGTATCCTGCTTCCTGAGCTACCTGGGCCTGCCTGACCTGTTTCTCTATAAACTGACATCATATCCTTTGATCTGCTTTGATTAACATGTGCTTCGGGCAAGGCTGCTTTGTCTCCTCTTGGGCTCTCCTGCTCCTTCGCTCCCCACCCTCTCCTTTCACTTTCACACAGGCAGCAAGATGAAGGGTATCTCGGGTGCCTGGCACATCTCTGGTTCGTGGCAGGTGTTTGGGAAAAAATGCCAAAGGCCACAGAGAGTTTGCAACTGCTTTTAAAGAACCTGTGAATCTGCATTGCGTAGGAAACCTAAGCATTAGCTACCAAACCAGTGCCTGGGATGGGAACTTTGCAGCTCTCCACCGAAGACAAAATGATTGCTGCCCATGCAGAGCCCACGGGCAAAATCTCTGCAAAGAACCTCAAACCCAACCCACCCTTCCCCAAGGAAAATGCTTTCCTTCAACACTGCAATTTCAATATTGTTTTGACTGTTTAACAAAAAGGGCTTCTAAACAAAACAAAAGGTTGTTTTGCTTGTCTTATCCTTCCTCTCCAGCACAAGGAGACAATCTTATCCAGCCACACTCTCAGCTGAGTTCCAAGAAAATATTTACTCTTTTCTGCCACGTAAATCAAATAACAGGTGTCTGATACATTTGTAATCAATTTGTTGACAGAGTACACCTGTCTCTCTGCCTTCAAAGTTAGTTTTATTTCAACATCTACATTTGCAACTGCCAATGACAAAAATCAAAGAGAATACACAGCATTATTTTAAAGGAACAAACAATTGCAACTTAAAAAGAGGTAATTAGCTCTCCCCGTGTTAATCTCCATCTGGATTACACTCAAAATGGTCTAATCAATAGCGTTAGAAATTTTTTGTAATCCAGAAGCAATTAAGTCTGTTTTTAAAACTAAAATGGATTGTTTTTTCTTCTCTGTTTTTGTTTTTTAAGCACTGAAACAGAAATGCAGAGGGTAAAAACAAAAAGATGGGTTTTTCAAGATAATTCATTCAGGCTAGATAAAGCATACTTTCAAGTAGAATTTCGGAAACAAACTATGCTAATTCAAACAAAAATCTCATTTAGGAGTAAGAACATCCCCACAGGCAGTACCACCCCTCAAGGTAAGCATCACATAAGCCAAAGTAAAAGACATTTATGTCCTGAGTTTTGCTATAGAAGGTAAATCAGACATACCCCAAACCTCAGTCATCAGAACAGTAAATTCCAAAAGAAGTTCTCACTTAGTTTGCAGAAATGAAGGAGTTTACAAGAAAATCCTCATGCTTTATTCTCGCCTGATCATTCCATTAGTTGGGTTAAATCGACTGCTCCACAGTCAGAAAAGGCTCTTTACCAAGCAAAGAGAGAAGAAAAATGAACTTAGGTTTGAAATTAGGCCTTTTTTTACTTTATTTCTGTTAGCTTAGCTGAGCTATTGGTATGTATTCCCCCATAATCAGCTCACGGCCCAAGATGCACAGTCAGTGGTTCCTACAATTCACCAGGCTCATCCATCCTACTGACATTTACTGCCAAGGAGCTGAAGCTGCCCCTGGCCAGCTCAGGGTCAGTGCAAGGAGTGAGACTCCAGCAGACACCTGGGGAATCTCCCCAGCTGCTCTGTGACTCCCAGTTCCAATGCTGAACATCATCTTTGAATTAATTCAGTGAGTTTTCCCTGGAAAGTACCAGGGAAGCATTCCACTGAAACATCCGTTTGGTGGGCGGAGGTTTTCAGCTCAGCTCCAGTGCAGCTTTCCTCTGCTCAAGGACAGAGACTAAATGAAGTTATTTTGGTGTGCAGAGAAATGAAGAAGTAAGAACTTTGGTGGCTTTGTGTTCACCTCAAGAGTGAAAAACCAAAGTGGCCTTTCCTGAAAGCCTCTGTTAGGACAGCTACCAGACAACAACTGTGCAAGAGCAGACACTGAGCCTTTATTAAAGGCTCTATGTCTATTCCTGCTTTTCAACCAGGTCCCTGTGAAGAAAAGAGGTACCTAAATTGCACAATCCCTTCCTGGGGACAGCAGGGGAGAACATTCAGAAACTCCTCCTTGACCACCAAACTTGGGGAAGTCAAAGACTTGGTGCTGAGCTTCTATAAACAAACAAGTTTGATTTGCTCTGTTTTTGAAAGACACATTTAGGAGAAGCAAGTTTATTTATCAGTGATGTTCTGCACTGCAAAGCAAAATATATTTGATACTTAACTGATGAGAGAAACATCTAAAGCATTTCTGCCCTTGCCAAATATCAACTGTCCATCTCTTGAAAGAGAAATCCTTAAATAACCTACGTTAGTATCACTTCTGACCATGGGAAAATTCACAATAATTAGTTTTCACCGTCACTACTGTATTCTATCACGTGTCGTTCCCCCCCCCCCCCCGCCCCCAGCTCCATAAAGAGAGCTACTAATTCCAGAGAAAACGGAAGTCTAAGGCAATAAAAATAACTCTTCTCCTCAGCTACTGAGTACCAGCACTTCCTTCAAGAGTAAGGTTTTGATTTTAGGCTTTTAGCACCTACAGAAGGATTTTGTAGTTTAAGTTCTAGCATTTTCTCACATCACCTTCTGTTAACTCTTAAATATTTTTAAGAATTCAAGGGATGAGAGTGATAGTACTGAAAATACTTCTTCCCTTGAAACAAAGCCTACAAGTGGGAATAGCGCAAAAAGGACGGAAACTCAAGATTTTTCACACTCCCTCTCCCAACAACGACTGATGGTGAGAAGTGGCTTTCTTGCTTTTATGTTCTCCTAGGACTGTTTGTTGTGCTCAGTTCTCTGCAATGATTTAAATGGAGTGTTTTCCAAAGGAGTAGCTCTTAATTCACTCTCCCTCTCCAGAAAGACCCGAGTGTGAAAATGCAGTGGCTTTGTTCTGCTCCCAGGGAAAAAAAAAAAGTGATTCTGTGTATTTACTGCTCATCAAATACAATATTTCTTAGTCTAAAGAGTGCATTTGTCAGTGAACAGAAACGTAATTTGTTGATTGTAGTGATCAGGGCTAAGAAAGAGAAAATTCAGTTATTATTCTGTGCATGAAGCCATGGCAAGCAGATCACTGCATCATCCTGCTGGCAATAGGGATGACCATAGGTCTAAATTCCATGTCATTAGAAACAGAGCACACACCACTAATAGTGCTGAGAATTGACAGAGAATATTAATTTTGGCACAAGTAGAGTAGACGTGCAAAGCTAGAGAGGCCCTCACAACTGAAAGCCTTCAGAAAAGCAAAGATTTCCTCTATGAGCTGGCCCAAGGGCTTTCAGGACCCACACTTTTACTCAAGAATATTGTTATTTTATACAATTAATGCAAACAAAGCAGTATCACCAACAGCTAACACTGCTGCTGTCATTCTCTATTGGTAACATGCTTCGTTACACTATATACTCTGCAAAGGGAACAAAAATACACATTTTGGGGTTTGGTTTTTTCAAAAGAATATCATTCCAATGTTTCCAAAATGTGAGTAATTAGACCCATTTATTACATATGAAATTGCAGAGATAATAAAAATATCTAGAACTGAAACATAACAACTGTGACTATGCAGAGTTCCCCCACACAGTTGCTACGATGACTCTGACCCAGGCTCTCTGAACACTTGCTCCTTGATAACCACGTGTTTTAAAGTGTATCACAGGACAGAAGCAGCCAATAAAGCTTCTTGCACTGACTGTCGGTCTGGCTTGATGAGCTGACAGCTTTGACAAGACAATAATAACAAATATTTCACTTTCAACAGGTGCATTTCAGCAGGAGTGCTGGGAGTACAGGGACAGTGCCAATCCTGTCTGCCTCACTAAACCAGAGGGGCACAGATTCTGCTATTTCTGTATTGTTGGCACTCAGGGTTTTTTTTGTTAGTGCTATTTGTTTGTTATTTGTTTGTTTTTAAGAGCAACATGGCTATTTCATTTATCTGATGAAAAATGGTACAGCAAAAGGAACAGCATTATTTGGCTTGCCTCTAAATTACAAGCAGTTGCTTAGGCTACAACCTCAATTAAAACAGGAGATGGGAGGGAAAATATTTTCTTCCACAATTAAAGTGGAAGAAAATTAAAACAGAAACAAAGGCAAGGATAACCAGTCCCAAAATCCACAATGAAAAAGGTTTTCAATGTCTATGCAGATGATGCACTTAAAAAAAAAAAAAAAAAAAAAAAAAAAAAAAAAAAAAAAAAAAAAAGAAGAATGTCAGCAGCAGAGACCTTGCACAGACTGCACCGAGCAGCAAGCAAAGCCCAGGAAAGTCTTACTCCATCATGGATGAGAAGCTCATCCCACATTCCTCATCTTGCCCAAGTTTTATTCCCAACTCTAATTGTGCTAACCACTTTTTCAACACTTACAAGGATGCTGTGGTGCTGAACTTCAGACAGATGCAAACATCACCGCTTCAGAGCTTAGTGAGAAACAAAATATATTTGTTCCCATTTATTTCTGAGCATTAATCACAGGTGATTACTACTGAAGGACCAGAAAAGGCTCCCAAAGACCACTCTGACCCACAGCTCACTGCTGTGGACTGAACAGAATTAAGATTGAGGTCTTCCAGACCCCAGAGGAAGTGTTTTTTTCCCCTTTAGCCACTTTGCTGGGGGATGGTTGCACAGAGGAGCAGCCTCCTCTTTCAAAAGCACATCCAGCAAAATGACTGACGTGTTGTTCAAGCTCTCTCTAATCCCTTGCTGAGCGAGAAAATCACATGCCAAGGGAATTTATTAGTATGCAGAAAAAAGAAGGATTCATTATTTTTTGTTGTTTTGTTAATAATGCATACATTATTTTCACAATACCTGATTTATGGGTAATTGTTCTGTCTCTCTGAGACTTACCAGTCCTGACATGATTGATAAATGTAACACAATTTGTGACCTGCTTTACCTTTATGGCCATAAGAAAACTCAACATCTCTCCACTCTCAAAATCCTGATTTGAAAGGCTGAAACAAGACCAACTTTCTTCACCAGAAATATTTTTTCCTCCAAAGAAAACAGGTGCTTTGTCAAAATGTAATTTTTGAAGTTCCTTTAAATTCCACTTTCTAATCAGTTCCTGCTCCTCAGTTTTCACTCCCAGAGCTTTAGTAACCAAACCTCGAAAAAAAACCAAACAAAAACTGTTAACAATCAAAATCAGCAATGGCCCCCTGACTCACTTCTAATGTTTTATACTTCCTAGTTAATGAAAATAGAGGTCTGTAGAAAATAAATAACAACTCAAGTTTCAACAGCTTCAGACTTCAGCAGCTGAAGGATGAGAGCACAGAAGCCAAAGCTGCAGACACGTTACTGGGAAGTTGGTTTGCAGAAAGAAAAAGTAAGGATTAGTTTCTCCTGTTTCCTTTTAATTTGGTCTTTTCTGTATTCAACAAAATTAAACTCCTGTAAAGGTTTGATGCACAGAAGATGCTTTTTAATCTGAGGCTATAAATGATAGTAATGCAGAGTATACAAAATATAGTAAGAACAATTTTCCCTGCCCTTTGATCCATTTGATCATTCAGGAGAACAGCAGAATTAAACCAATGCTTTTTAAAGATGCTATTTGTTTGACTCAAAAATCTCTTCACAATTTATTTCTACCAGCCCTACTTTTGATGAACCTTGTAGTTATAATTGAAAGCAAAGGAAAAAATGCATGACAAAAGTAAGCAGCTTAAAAAAGGAGAATGGAAGAGTGAGGGAATGAAACAAGTTTGTCACAAGAGAGCTCACGTTATAAATGCTAATATGAACTCCATCTTGCACAACTAAGAAGTAAATCTTACAATTCTAGGATCACATTAGGAAGCACAGAGTCTAGAAACCTAATACAGGAAATCAAAAGCTGATAAGCTCTAAAAAGAAAAAGAAAAAAAATAACCATTTTATCCTTATTCTACTCTCTTAGAAAAAGCACCTTTTCAAAAATGGGTTTAGATTTTGGCAAGATGAACACATCTCTAGATCCATCTAGCACAGCTGGGAAGGGCTGCAGCTAAAGTAGGTCAGCTTGCATTCCAGGCACATATGTAAGCTTTTATAACAAATTTACTATATGAAATACAGCGATTTAATATGGAGATGGATTTTCAAGCCAACAAAGACTTGAATGCTGAAATATCTCCTACCACAGCAAATATAGAAGAGCCAGGAAGAATCTTATGAGTGAATCTTCAACCACTAAAGATGGTTCCAACAGGAGAGCTGTAAAACACATATATATGTATATATAAAGATATGTATCTATGCATATCCTACAGAGAAGCAATACTATGCTGCAAAGGACCTCACTGTGTGGGGCTGCCCCATACAGTTCCTGCAATGCCACGAGCTGCAATCCACACACCCCATCAAGCAGAGCCTGGCAAACAGCTCCAGAATCCAGCAAAGCAACCAAACTCTGCCCTGACACATCATCCAGAGGCTAAACAGGGTCTCTGACAAATACTTCTGATCACACCTATGGACAAATGAGGGCAAAAACTGACCAGAAAAGCCTCTGACCTGACATTCCCACACCAAATAAATATTCCATTTATTACTTTTCTAGACAGCAGACTTGCTGCCCTCTTGTGCCACGTGTGGTTGTCTCCTGAAGCTCTGGTGAGCCATTCCCTTCACTAGTCCCACTGATGCCTTTTCTTTGATTCTAAAATTAAGAGCCAGACACGGTTAAGGGATAAAGGGTATTTACCTCGGTATTTAACAAGGATTTTTGCAGGGCAGTAACTGGCCAAGGTGGAACACACTGAAATCCACACACAGAGTAGATCGCACATAAAATGTTACAGAGCTTGCAAATTGGCGTGTCTGACAAATACACCCTAATGAGAGGCTTGAATGACTAGTGTTACATCCGCCTACCCCAAAACACCTCCCCAGATGAGTTTAATCCTATTTGTCATGATGCAAACTGCAAACTTTTAGAGGGGACCTTGGTTTCTCAATACAGCGCAGGATTTTCTGGCCTCCAAGCCACTGGGAGGCCTTTGGGATGTTTGGTCTTCTGGCCTAACAGGATACCAGAACTACGCTAAAATACCAGATTTAAGGATTTACAAGTATGCATGCTAAGGGTACTGAGAATACATAAAAGGCGTATCAATAAAAGAAAACGCAAAAAACCATCATGGCATCACCACAGTAGGAAGGTAGCCAGAACTTCCTGCTACATCTCAGTTTCCTGCTACCTAAAAATAGTGAATCAGCCCCCGCATGGGCACACACAGGAGAACAAGAAGCTTTCCTAGAGCTGGCAGGCTGTAAGGTGAGCACAGGCTCCCTGACCCAGCTGCTCCATGCAGGGCACACGTCCAGCTCAGCACAGCCTCACCCCCATCGCCTCCTGGCCAGTGACAGCCCTGCACATCACACCTTCCCACAGCCCCCTGCACACAGAGAACCCCTCCTTAGTCTGCAGCAAAGCACATTTCATTCGTTTGTAACAACCAGGCTGCAAAATCAGATGGGCAGGCAGCGGGACGACACAAAGCCAGGCTGAGGTTCTGGCCCAGCTCAATCCGAGTTGGGCTCCAGACTGAATAAATTCCTCCTTTTTTCCAAACTGGTTGTTAGATCAATTATTTACCATAAGTAACTCCCCATACCAAGCCTTTCTAGCATGGAATAACACTCTTCATTGCTGTTTGCATCTCTGAATCAGCTTTGCAGTACTGCTAAAAAGCAGGAGCTCTGTTGTTCCAGAGAGAGTAAAGGCAGCAACATCTTATTCTCCCCAACCAAAGAAGGGAAAAAAAAAAAACAACAAAAAAAAAAAAAAAAAAAGGAGAAAAAGAGAGAGAGAGAAATTGTTTTTAGATTAGCACTGTTTTCCATTTCTCCCCAAATCCACAATAAAGTTTTATTTTTCCCAATTTCAGTTGCAGCACTGTACTCTTAGAAAACACAGCTGTTGGCTTGGTATTTGCTTGTGTGCAGTTATTGCTTTGCTTTCTGTATTTTCACATGGATTTCTTAAATACAGAAGCAACATAGGAAATGAGATCTAAAATCCATCAGTCATGACCCCTTTTTTTCCTGTTGTACCATATGCTTTAATCAATAAATTGTCTCCGTATCTCAAAATGGATAGGCTATTATGTAACACAAAACAGCACAGAAGCCAGAATGAAAGATGAGAAGTTAATCTTGTGTCCATAATTAACAAATCAGAATCTCACTTGCATACAGTGCTCATGGTACACACAAAAAAAGTAAAATCTTTTAATTCTTGTCTGCTCTGGGTTGAACTTTCCATGACTTTTTGTGTTTCAGTTCCATAAGAAATGAAGCAGCTCAACAGAAACTACTACAGTATGGGTCAATAAAAGAAGATTAAAACCCTTGCAAAAGTAAGTTGAAAGTGTCAAAACCAGATATTTAAAGCATCACAGTGTAAGTTTCCTTAACCAACACTTCAATGTAACCAATGTTTTAAAAGATCAGTAATACTGAAATTTCCTAAGACAGCAGCAGGCATTTCAACAGAAATCTGAAAGCATTTAATGTACTCCACTCACATTCCTTACTAAAGCTGGACAACAATGATTTGAAGTTTAAAATTATTCCATTTGAATTGCAAATAAAAGAACATGTCTGATAACATTACAGAAGTTGGTCGGGTTTCCTTCAACAGAAATGCATTGTACAGACAGAGAATAATACAAACTGCCCACAGTTTAAAAAAGGAAAAAAAAAAACTTACTTATTGTCTTGGTTTGAATTATAAGTATTTTAAGGTATTTTGCTGTCTTAGAATCTGCCATAGGGGAGAAAGCAGCCAGCAATCTGGACATCTTGAACGTGAACACAGATACATCTTAAAATTTTAATTTTTTCCTTCATTGACACAGCAGATTAAAGCACAACTTCAAGGCTTTGGATCTGAAGTTTCTGTAACACCAGTGCAGTTGCAGCTCTCTCAATGCTAGTGGTTAAATTTGGATTACAAGTCCATCCACAGGCAATTACAGGTACAGATGATGAGAAAGAGCAATCCTGCCCCAGACCAAGGCTGCCCTGAAGAATACAAGTTATCACAAAATGCAGTCCAGAGCGGTTTATCCAAACTTTCCCATGAATCATCATGAGCTGCGAAACATTTCTCAATACCCTGTAGCAAACTCAGGGCTTGTAATATGAGTATAAACCATTAAAAAGATAAATAGTAAGTCAGAAGTTACAGCTTACAAGAGCAGGAAGGAGAAAGACCATTTTGTTAATGACAATGGCCTCAAGGCTTTGGCTATCCAAACTGGAACATTTCAAACCTTTCACCTGATTTTCTGAGGATCTCCAGTCACAAGGAAGCTGTTCCACAGAGCTGGCTGCTGCTGCCTGGCCTCTGGGTGTTTGCTTGGGGACAGAGAGGGAGAATGGAGTGTGCAGGAAAAAAAAAAAAAGCTAGATGAAAATACGAATAAAAATCATAATATTATTCCAAGTCTGATAACTACAAAGCCAGCGGTAAATTTAATGGGTTTCTTTGCAAATTCCATCAATACACTTCCATGCAAACACTGTATTTTGATAGCTGGTCAGGTTTCAGAATATGCCAAAATGCTCTAAAGTTTCAGCCTTAAGAACAATGATTAACTAAAAGCTTGAGCTCAACAAGCAAAAAGGGAAGCAAACATTTGGCAAATGACAATTGCTCTTGCCGGTAAGAGGTGTTTGATTTTTTTGTTTGCTTTAAGAATCCCCAAGATGATACAACTGTAGATAAACACACACTTTAATCTCACATTTGCCTGGCATAGGAAATGGGCACAAAATTTCCAGGGAGATCTTTTCCTGTTTCCTACAGTTTTGACCTCACCATGAGGCACCAAAGTTGTTTCTGAGAAGCAAATGTGCAAACAAAATTACCGTCTCTGGAAATGTTCAAAATACACCGGATTGCTCAGGCTCTGCAAGCCAGTCGCGCCTTTCTCCTTAATAATTACCTCCAAAGAAAAGAAAAATATTTACTGGATCAATATTCACTTGATGACAACAGCCCTTCTGGGGTGATGCTCATGTACTTTCCCAAAAAGTCGTCTGGGGAACACCAAATTAACACCACTTCCCTACGTACAACCCCACTGCAGCACAAAGAGACACCCACCCCTCGTGCTGACACCCATGTTCAAAACCCATTTGAATTGTTTAAGAACGACTCGTACAAGGTCACATCTGTCAGAATCCTCAGTGTGTTCACAGCCTGGCATTATTTTTGTGTAAGAAGTGAAACAAAGCGGATGCGTCACTTCAGAGCAATGTTTAACCACAAAGGCTTCTCCTCAAGGTTGCAATTATAACGCGAACCCCAGATCATCTAATGATAATTTTCAGAGGGGTCGTGGACTAAGAAAAAATAGTTTTGCCTGGAATTAGGTCTAAGAGCTCTTAATTTTAGGCAAATCTCTTCCTAGACAGGGCTCTCATCTCGAAAGCACAATAACTGCATGGGACAGGAAACACGCATTCTTTTACTTGAAGTAAAACGCTTGATTTGCTTCTATTCCTCCCGTGTTTCTCTTTAGAAGTATGAAATAGACAGAGACAAAACATGCAAGATACAAATCTAACCCAGCCACGATACATATTGAGGATAAAGTGTGCAAACCCTCAGAAGTCAGTCTTTATGAGCTCAAGAGATGAGCCGGTGTCAACTCGGACGCAGTGACAGGGGACCTCAGCCCATCCTCCCAGGTTGCCAGGCAACCGTTCCTGTATCCTTGGCTGTATTCATCAGCCATTAAGCACCATCAGGCTCCCTTTCTTTCTTTCCTCCCTCACCCAGGCTCCCACTCTCAGAGATGGATGAAAGGGAGGGGGAAGTTAAACAATATGACTTTCTTTCCAAGCAGAAGCAGCATTCTGGGTTTTAATAGCTGATAGGTTTTAGCCAATTCACACAACTCAGACAATTGCTTTGTAGTGAAAGGTACAGCGTGATTGCGAGGTATGGCTGTATTAGGAAGAGGGTTCTATTAAAAGTTGACATTAATGGACATCTAATATTAGACAATGATGATCTCATGCTGACAGTACTAAAGTGCCCTTTGGATTTGTAAAAAAAAAAAAAAAAATAAAGCAACAGATGACAGGTTTTCTAAACCCAGAAGAATGGCATTCAACATGAGGAAGCGCTGCTCTAAATCATGTCAAGATAAATAAAAACCAATTGATCTCAGAATCAGAAATGTGCTGTTTTTAACTTATTCCAGGGAAACAAAGCAGTACTTCAACCACTGGAGGTACCGATCCAGTCCTCAGTATCAGTGCAAATACCACCCCACTTCTGGGGCAGTTGTCTCCGTGCTGTTCTCAAGCCATGGGTTCAAATCCACGGGCAGGCACCAGCAGGGCAGTCCTGCAGCCCAAGCAGAGCTGGGCAGTGCAAATGAAGGTGAAGATTCCTCTCCTCCCAGCCCCAGGCTGGCTGCAGCCACAGCAGCTCTCACTCAGCTCCTCACACAGCAGCCCAAGTGTCCCCCGTGGCACAAGGCAAGTGGCAGGGCCATGCTGAGGACACAGGGGAGGACACAGCCCTTTCAGCTGAAGCCCACTCTTGTATCACCTCACGCTGCCATCAGACAACCAGCAACTACTGAATCTGATTCGGTTCTAAAGTCCCTGACACTTAAGGGCAAATGCTGGGCCTTAAAATCAAATACATAACTGCACAAACTTTGACAGTGAATATTTCCAAATTACTGTGCTCCTGGGATGTGGGTCTATGTCTCATGTCAGTGTCCAGCCCCAATACTGGGATATGAAGTAGCAGGTGGTCCCTGTGATGTCCAGTTACATTGGCTAAATTAGGGGCAAGTTTTGTTGAAAATCAAGTTTTTTGAGTACAGCAACCCCACTGGTGTGAGGTTCATCCACAGACACAGCAGGGCATATAGAATCAAGAAGTTCCAAACACTGGAAATTACCCATTCTGAGTGATTTCAACGAATGAACAAGACATGCTAAACATTCAAATGAGGTACAACCACGATAAAGGACACCGAGTTGAGGTTATGAATTCTTAGCTGTACTCACAGGTAACTAACTGGTCATAAAGTTTTTTAAAGAATTCTTTTCTGCAATGATTTCACAAACAAAACAAGCCTGCCACAGCAAGTTAAACAATTCTGGAGGAGAAAGGCTAAAAATATGCAGTTAGAGGATACATTTTCCATATACATGAGAAATCAAAGCATATACATACATAATGAAAGCTGTAGAGTGCTGAAAATTAGTCTCTGGTTTGGCTCTTACTTTCCTACAGATATTTAATTACCCCTTCATCATTTTCACTGTCTTGCTCCCTATACCAGGAGTATGGTACCATGAAAGGAAAATTAGGAGGAAGAAAAATGTAACTTACCGTTCTACCAATTTTGTTTGCAACTGAGCTCCCGACATACAGAAGCTCAGAGCTGCAGCTTGATTTTCAATTATTTATACTTTGTTGCCTTTTTAATTTCATATTTTCCATTCAATTAGAATGATCTCTCCTTCATATGCATATTCAATTTTCAGACAAAACCAGACAGTTGCCAAGGCAGTATGGAAGACACATAAGCATTCATGCCACTGTCATTTCTTTTAATTACTGAAGCCATACTCAAATTACTGGCTTATGCTTACACTTCCTTTTGACTAAATTTTAAGTTTGGCAACTTAAGTTCTTAAAATACTTTCTTTATTCTGAGCACATGATATCCTCACATTTCTTCCAAGCTGAATAAGAACCACGATGAGAAGAAAAGTTAGAAGAGGTGGGGTTTTTTTTCATTTACCTTAAAGCCAAGATGGGATCAGCTTTGTAGAGACTTCGTCATGAAGGCATATTCTCAATCTGGCCTCTACACTAACTCTCTGCAAAAGAGGAATACATCACATTTTATAATACCATTCATTGAAACAGAAAACTGACCATTTGCAATGATACAAATTGTAAATATAAATAGAAGATGCATTTTCCTGACACAATAGCAAAGTAGAACATATTTCAAAGCATGATGGTACTTAGGAAATATTTTTCCTACTTAGAGAAACAAAATGTCTGCCTAAAATGTTAAAATCAATGTCCTTGTATCCAGCAAGGTCTGTTTCCTTAAGCAGCTGACTCCTCAGAAGGGAATTTGTGGTGGCACTCCTGCTGTACTACAAAACACTGGACAATAAACAATTGTTTTTGTTATCCATCAGTAAACAGGAAGTGTTCTTATTACAAAGAGAAACAACACTGATATTATGATCATTTCAATTTTTCCCCTATTTCCCAGTAGCAACCTCATTATCACCCATATAAATCTCCCTCCTTCTTTAATGAAATTCAGTTGTCAGTGTGTTCCTTCCTCAAGCAAAGCAAGGTGGTTCAGTACATATTTAAACAGTCTCTGTGCATATCACTGAAGTTCAGTCGTAATCAAGGCTTATAAAGATTCCACAGATTGCTCCACTAATAAGCTTCCATTGCTACGCTCCATAAATTATGAAACAAAGGGGGAAAAGGACCAATAGCAACCAAGTTTTGTCATAACTTTCTGTAAACACAACCATATCAGTAAAGAAGTAACCAAAAATTAAAAAAAAAAAAAAAATTAAAAAATATAGAGAAATGCACTGTGTCTGTTTAAGGAAAGGCTCAGTGCCATGGTCTGGATCACTCAGTGGTGTTGGGCCTCAGAGGTCTTTTCCAACCTCACTGATTCCATGACTTTTTTACAATGTTCAGAATGCAGAACCCAGCCAGCTCCTCCATTACTCCATTTCTGAGGACCACAACCAGCAGTAATCCAAATAAACAAAAAACACACTCTACTAGCAGCAGTTGCATCTCCCAGATATTTGGCTTTAATATAAATTTTACTGATTTTACAGTGAAAGCAGGAATAGAAATGTTAGACGGGGTTGCTCAGAGCTTTGTACAGTCAAGTAAAACTAAGAGAAAAATACCAGCCCTAAAGAAAATTCATGTTTTGCCCTTCAAAAATCCAGTCCCCCCTTCACAAAGGCAGTTGAAAATGAACGGCAGCAAAGCACCAAAAATTTAAAGTGAAGGATGGATTTACTGGGTTCCAAAAACCATATTTCCTTGACAATCATAAATACAATATTGTACAATTCTTCTGCAAAACAACACCTCTAGACTATACAGCCCCTGTAAGCACATGTTACATTCATGGTCTGACTGGGCAAGACAAAAGGAAGCTGATAAAAAACAACAAAAAAACCCCAGTCTTTTCCCTGGACCAGAAAAAAAAAAAAACTTATTTGCTCACAGGTCTCAGATAAAAGCTTCACGTTACAACATTTTATCTTTCTTACAGTTTTACTGCTGGAAAGATGAACTATGAGATTAAATCCAACTTTCTATTAAGCTCTAGAGACAGTCACATGCCATGCAACTCATAAGACTTCACAGTTTGGACACAGTAGTAGATATTGAATATATGAGGGAAGCATTTCAAAAAGGCATTAACACTAATAGGGATTACATATGTGTATCAAGGGAAGAATAGCTGCTAAGTTATGACACTACTCAGTCCTGACCCAGAGGTACAGAAAGAAGCTGTCTGTGTAATTCCACTGAATTCTGAGAGATTCTCCTAAATTCACCCACTTAGAAGCCTGATTTTTTTTTTTTTTTTTTAGTATTTACTGGAGAGGAAAAGAAGGGAGGGGGGGAAAAAGTTAAATCATACACTAATCACTCAAACATGGTTTTGTTTTACCACTTTGAAGAACAAGTGCAGGGACAAATTTAGCAGACACAGAATGGGGGTTGTTTTGTTTAGTTGAAATTCACTGGGAAAAAAAACTCACAGTGAATGATTCCACAAAAACAGCACCATACAGTTTTGTCCTGTCTCTCACATTTGGACATGCAGAACATTTTTAAGTTTTTTCTGTCACCATAACTAATAACTGCAGGCTCTCAAACCCCTATACCTCCTAGATATACAGCTAAAAAGGAGCAAAACAATTTGTTTGTTGACATAGTAACAACAAGATTCAGAATCAGGGAACCGAAAATAAAAGGTCATGTTTCAGTTTTACCAGCCAGAGCCATTTATTTCATTAGTGACCACCTTCCTTGGCAGTAATGACTGTGTTCATCGTCTACTTCCGAAGTTTTGTCCATGCCACCTATATGTAACTTTTATGCAGCTAGCAAAGGTACAGATAATGACTCTGAAGTAATTTCAGTAGGGAAGCCTGAGGAAAAAAATTCCTGTACAGAAATCCTGAAGAAATTTTTCTCTCCTCAGCAAAGTTTATATTTGAGAAGCTCAGTATTTCTTGCTAGTAGAGAGTATTGCAAATTAGAGCAGAAATCCCATTTCACTTAAAATTGTAATTCCTGCGTATCACAAGAGGCTCAGAATTCACTGGGTAGAGAGGGCAGGGAAAGGAGGGAGGGATACAAGGATACAACAGCTCTTGGATTAGATGATGCCACTTTCAATCCATCATCACATTTTCTTAGATTATGAAAATGAATTTTTCCCAGTAGTACATTTTATGCTTGACAGATTACAGATCGGTTTACACATTCACAATCTGAGCACTCGGATTTTACAGAAGTTCAGGTCTTTTGAGACCAGCATTTGTTATATGGTTTGACATGAGTCAGGAGGAACATTCTAGGAGACAATGCCAGAGACAATTTCTGGCAATGAAATGGGTAAAGTCACAAACTCCTTAATGATCTCTGCAGCCAGCCTGAATTTAACACATTCTCTTTGACTTTACAGCTGGCTCTGAAAGGTCATTAGACTATTATATCTACTGTTATGTAGAGCAGCACCATACACATGTAAAGTTTCTATAGCAACACTTTCTTAATTCACTCTTTAAGCAAAACACCAATTAGCTTTTTATTATAGCCAATTAAAAAAATCTGCACACTAATTGACAACCTCTCTACACAGAACTTAAGCTTATGCAGAAGAAAATTGCAGTCAAATTTTTTATGGTAATAGCTTACTTCCTATTCTCGCCTCTTAAGAGAACAGTAAATTATTCAGGATCGGGGCTGAACATTTCTTTTCCAATGTAAACCATTTAGACACAGAAGTAACCTATCCTGATATGCCTTAAATCTGAGGAGACCCTGAAGATTACAGGTTTCAAAAAGGCAACAGAAATGTAATCATCTGACTTATTTCTGCATTGCAGGGAACTGGGCATTGGCCCCTGCACCTGGAGATCATGCAAGAGACAGCCAGCAAAATGTTTCTCTTTCAGAGCAGCCAAGCACGTTGAGCCAAGTGAGAAAAATGGCAAAAAAAAAAAAAAAAAAACAGTACCAGAAGTCATATTTAGCAGGGCAGAAAAGACATTTTAATTTCTTTCTTAGTACTCTAGCGCTGATCTTCTCAGATGCCCTCTGCACAGCTGGTGATGACAGCCTCTTTGTATGTCACTTCGAGTAGCAAATATCAAGACATATTAGTCAGAAACCAGTCAGTGAACACAATATAAAAGGGAATACAACATGATGCAGAGTATCAGGAGAAATAATCAACAAGAGAAGTTAAACCACCCTTTCTTGTAAGATCTTCTGCAGGAAGCCAAATAAAAAACATCGTTCCCCTTACAGTTCTTCCACGTGAGGCGCCGGGATTCACCTTACTAATAAATAAATATATACACACAGAGTGAGGTGGCAGATGGCTCCTCTGACAAGCTCAGCGTGCCCCAATCAAGAATTCATGGTGCTTGAGGTATCAGTAGGTCTGCTGATTCTTAAGGACACGCCACAGAAACTGCTTCTATTCTCACCCACTGTCCCACAGTGCAGCACTGACACAGAAACCTGAGGCACCTCACAAGTTACGTGGGGAAACTAAAAGAGTTTCCCTTGAAAGGCTGACAAATAGAAGGAGGGGTTAGAGTGCTCTTTCAAACCTACCCCTGTAGAGGAGAGGTCAAGGTCTCCACAGTTGTGAAAGAAATCACTGCGCGTAACCTTGGAGTTGCAGCGTGCAACAGGTCTGGATACACGGTCAGGGCTCTGCAGTACTCAGGGACACCAGAGATAAGGGACTAGAGTCAAGCAGCACAGTTACAGGCTTTTACTGTCAGGTCTTAAGAGATGTAAACTCCCAAAGGCAGCTCCCTGAGCTCCCACGAAACGGGAGCATTTTCAAGTTCCAAGCCTTCCAAGTGCCCACTGCAAGATCCAGAGCTCTGCAGGGAGACTGCCTGAGGCCAAGACACAGTGCACAACGCTGCACACAGAACAGGTAAATTCAAACTAACATCATCATTTGCTGTCCCAAGACTCCGAAAATTTCTCCTCCAGCAAAACCTTGTGACCAGCACCTCACCAAGATATGGTCAGTTCATGCACCCCTGCAGGGAACATCACTCCCTTCCCTTGAGGGAAGGAGAGCAACCCATGGCCCAAAACAAGACCTGCCAGTCACAGTGACGCAGAAGTGAATACTCAAGAGTACCAGAGCAACCAAATAAGCTTTTTCCTTTTTTTTTTTTTTTTCATTTTTTAAAATTTTCTGCATGGCCATCTCAAGCCATTTAATATTTCAGCCAGTCAGTCCACTCTGCCCAGTTAAATATTACACAGACACAGAGTGCATTCAAGGAGAAGGTTCAGGGCAAAGTTTAAAGGTAGCTGGTACTTATTGGCAGCAGGCAGGATCCCCTTCAGCGGCTTTCCAGGAATGCCCATTCCCAGGATCAGAAAGGCTCCAGCTGGTGCCAGTCACTTTTCAAACCCATCAGCACGGGGTATCTCTTTCCCGCTGTCTCCCCCGACGCGCTCTTCGCCCAGGCAGCCTGCCGCGAGCGGGCACGTCCATGTGGTCAGGTAGCTGGTGTGTGATGTGAAAACCCTCCGGGGAGTACAACAAGGGATAGGATTTCTGGCAGTCTCAGCCCTGCCAAGAAAACACCTTGAGTGGCCTCAGATATGAACCCAAGCCAGCTGTGCAGCCGTCCCAGCCTTTGTAAAAGCAGTTCATAAATCAAGGAGATCGGGCAGGTAGAAGCTTCTCCCCCGTAACTCCTCTTAGTAGGATCAGCGTTCAAAGCATCTTCATTAAAAGAGCAATTTGCACATCCAGCTGCAGGTAAGGACACAGAGCTACGTTCCACTTTAAGAGCACAGAAAAAAACCAATTTTTTCTTGGATTGACTTTTTTTTCTTTTACTGTTTTGCAGGAGAGCTGACTGCAATTAAACTGTCTTTGTCTAAGTATAAAAGCTCATTTCTGTTATTTCCAAAGAGTAATGGGATGGCTTTGTTGCTCTTGTAAATTACTCACCCACTGTTACGATCTACCATAGAACTAAAGCAAATTAAAACAATTGCTAAGGCATCACTGAGAGCAAAGATTTTCAACATTTTTGAAAGATCCTTTTTGACTCCTTTCATTTACTTTTCTGCTTTTGAGACACATAAAACACAGAAGCATGATTGCAGTAAATTTTGATAACTACCACAGATTTCTCCCACTCTCTCAATGAAGGAAAGTATTTCAGAAAAACCTTACATCCAAATTTATCTTTTCAATTTCTGCACAATCCCGTGTTGGCAATAATATGCACCCGTTACACTGGATGATGCCGGATGATGAAAAGAAGAATTTAAAGGAAACCGTAATTTTCCTGCAATGTTTTTCAACCTCTGAAAAGAGGACTTCTCAATCTCAAGCCTGGACACAGAACCTGAAAGCAAAATTACTGCACAAAAGATAACTTTCTTCCTTCACATCTTGGTGAAAAAAGAAAAGTATCAACTTTATGACCTGCTAGACTTCAATAATCTAAAATTACTACCCTCAAACCTAAGAAAATGCAGTTTTATTACTATTTCAATAATATTTCTATATAATACATTACATATGTTTGTTTATAGAAAATATTATATATTATATTAATGTTTGAAGTAACGGAAATGTTATCCAAATAATACTAATAACTGCTCTAATTCTTGCTATCTTATTGAAGACGTATAGCAAGATCCCTGCCTTGCAATCAGATCAAACAGTTAATACAGAAAGGATCTCCTTCCCCCCCTTGTGCTTTCACAATTTTATCTTCTAGAAGACTGAAAGTTATGGGTAACTTCAACAATATTTATAAAACTCTAGCCCTAAATTCCCAATTTCCACATCTGTAAGCTCTGAAATCAGGAACTCTGAGTAAACAAGTGAATATTATGATCACTATCAAGCTCCTGAACCACAGCATGACAGAGAAATTACTGTGTCTAACTTTCATAAAGTCTCCCAGAACTCACACTTTTTTAAATCAGGCAAAACAAAAATAAATACAATGAATCTCCAGTCCTGCTACTGAAAATGGCCAGCTCATATCTAAAGGATACAATATGCTGTTTTCTATTTTACCATTTTGAAATTAATTTAAAAGACCTAAATTAAGACGGAAAAGAAGGAAGCATATCCAAGGATCTCACCATCTCACAGTCAGGAAATTCTGGCCAATTAAAACAGAAACAAGCACTGAGGAAAATACAATTAAATGCTTCCATGGTGGAGTAACACTGTTGAAACAATGCAGTCTATCTCCTTCTTTCTATTTCTTTCATCCAAACCTTTCAGAAAGCATCTAGACAGAGTAGTTCTCACATCTTATATTAGGGGTGGAGCAGCATATATTTGTATTATAGGCACGAGAAAAATCAATAGGTGCAATTGAGATCTCAGCAGCACGTGCGGTTTGATGGATACACTGCTCTGAGGAGTGCCAGGGGACAGCTGGGAATGAAGGAGAAATGTCAGTGCTGCCACCAACCCTTCTGGCACCTGCAGCACCCACTCTGCATCGCTGGGGTCACCCAAGGGCTGGAAGAAAGAGCCACTACGAGCCACCACATGGGGAGAAACAGGGAACTTATGCTGGCCTTTTGCTTTGTCTTTGAGATAACAACTCCAACAGTTTGCCTTGACATATTCAGATAAAAATAACTGAATATCTACCACTCAAATTAAAGGACACAGATGGCTGCTTTGAACTGAAAGAAAAGGCCAAGGACACCAGCTTCAGTTACAAAGTCCCCTCAGAATAAGCAGAATGTTGTACCTTTGTTGGGTGGAAGGAGCTGTTATCTACCTTCCCTGCTCCTAATGGGATTCCCTGGGGTCTCCTTTGCATCAGTTTCAAAAGGTCAGTCTTTGTCTCCAAGCACTTCTTGTCAATGTTAAAGCCACATTCTGCTCTTAGATACTGAGATAAAAGAAGTATCTGCTGGCTTAGACCACCACAGACTGAGAAAAAGCCCCACTGCAGTGTTTCAAAGCAGCAAGTGCATAACACAAGGTGACCAAGGGAAGGAAACGTTCTGCAGGAGAACAAAATACCTTGCTGTGATATACTCACTGACACATTTCACTCTCAGCCTGGTCCAAAATGCACTAAAAAGCTTGCGGAACTTCTGTTGATTTTAACAGGTTTGGGAATACGTCCCTTACACCCTCTGAAATTATATCAGGAAAGTAGTATCAGTTTATCAGGTTTAGTGGGCACACACAACACATTTTATCTTTAAGCGTCTCTCCTTTAAGGAAAAGGAAGGTTCACATGCTCAGGGAATTCAGACACAAGAAATAAAGCAAATAAGAGGGAATACAGATTCCTCAGTGGGAGAGCAAAGACAACAGGTTCATCTTCAAAAGGCTTTGTATTTTCTCCCTCAGCATAAATTAAAAAAATACAGATAATATACATTTTATTTTTACTTGTATTCTCATCAGGAGTCATCCCAGTTGGAAAAGAAGGTATTTCTCTCAATATAAATAGATTAAACCATAAAAAAGTAGCAAAAAGTCAATTTCCAGACTTTATAACTATTTTCATCTAATAATTTGTATTTTGCTACTGCTAAGATCTAGACCTCACAAAAAACAGGTTTATATAGCATGACTATAGATAATCATCTGCCAACATTTTAATTAAATTCCCTATATCAGCAGACTACATAAATTGGAAGTTTTATATATATATACATTTTATTTCAACAGAAACATTGTGGAGCCCACAGTTTTGGTGGGTTTTTAAGGAGAAAAAACTAAACCACACATCTCCATCTTGCCCTAGCGCACAGCTATCAAAATTTCCAAAAATTAAAACAATTTTTGGGCCATGAGCAAAGGCTGAGCTGCTGTGTGAAATATGCTCATCGCTGTGGAATGTTCAGCCTCCATCCTCCAGTTCTGTCCTGGTTGGGATGGGAGAACTCAGGGCCTCCATGGGAAAAGGTGACTTTGAGCACTCAGCAAGTTAAAAACCTCCTCCTGTGTGCAGGGAATCACAGGGAGTGTGAGGCCAGGACAAGGCAATTCAGCCCTGGTGCCAACAGAGAGTATGGAGATGGTTTGGGTACGTTTTCATCTAATAAAATGTTTTGTGGTGTAGAGATGCACCAAGGAGTAAGCAACGAGCTCGCTGATCCAGGCATGTTACACGCAACAGTAGCTCAGAGCTGGGTGCTAATGAAACCAGACTGCACTCAAGACGCTTTTCCTGAATTATGTTGGGTATTCCTGCCCAACCCCAAACTGTGCTCCCTCATCCCATCCTCCAGGAGACACCACAGTTAAGTCATGCCATGTTTTCACAAAGGGGGTGGACAAGGAGAGCCTCTTGTTCCCCTCAGAAGCACTCCTGAGCCTCAGCCTCACCAGGGATGACCCGGCTCCTCCTCCTCACTGCTCAGGATCAGGAGCACTCAACGCCACGGATTCACCAGCAGAGAAGATGCAAGACCTGAGTCTGGCTGGAATTCCGTGGCTAGGACATGCCATGGACGTGGCACCTTGAAGGCTTGAAGGCAAAACCAGCGAGAGACTCCAAGTCAGAAAAAACAACTTAATAGGAGAGAAAAAAAGGTAAAATAAAATAAAATAAAACACATGCAATAGTACAAAAGATCACTGACAAGAGTCAGAATACAACCTGACACCACAGTAGTAGCAGTCCAGATGAAGTGGTCTTGTTGAAGCAGTGTTCCCATAGAAAGGTCTGGTAGCTCCTGTCCTCTGGGAATCCAGTGGGTAAGGCTGCCTGTGCCGTCCCAAATCCCAGATTATATCCAGGGAATAGGGAATTCTTGGCTCCTCCCCCTGGGCAGAGCATCTCACAATGGGCTGATATCATTTTATCAGGCTTGCAATGGGTCCTTGATTGCCCATTAAACAGAGATAGCTCCCGGAGGCAGTTACCTATGAGTCATGCAGCAGGGCACTGATGGGCCATTAACAGAAGACAGTCTGGAGGGAGGGGGCACGGGAAACACTGCCCAACCTAGGTTCAACAGCTCATGTAGATGGTGATAGAATACATACTTTGGGCACATCTTACATTGTAACCCAGGACACACCTACATCCCAGGTCTACTCCTGTCCAGACAGGTCTCTGACTCCTCAGCCTCAGTCCATAGGCACCTTCTGGCCTTCATCCTCCTTAGATAATCCTGGTTTAGGGGTATTCGTGGTTTAGGGGTATCCACCTGGTCAGCCACAGCACTCGCAGCCTGCCTTCTGTCCAAGGTGAGAGGGGAAAAATAGGAGCGGATTCGTTTTGAACAGTTCAGCTACACTGAGTTTTGCTGACTTATTATTGGTCAGCATATTTATTATGCTAGATATAAATAAAACATTAAACACTGTACTCAAAATATCCAAAATAGACTGCAATTCTCCTACTTCCTGAGCAAATTAAATGAGTTTTCGCCCCAGTAGTTTTTGCTTTTTTTATTATTAAAGAACTAACACATGGAAAAGTCATGACCATACCTAAACTATGTCTTTTCTAGGGAAAAAAATAAAGGGAATAGCCATGAGATGATACGAACAGACTTGCACTACTGCTATAAGCTGAATTCTCTGCCATTGTTGCTGTTGCATTATTTTGGTAATCCAATTAACTTCTGATGTTGTCAAATTCAAAATCAGAATGGGTTTGCACAGTGAGTACTTATACACAGTAGTAACACAATTACAACAAATTCTATTAGCCTGTGCTGTTAAATACTCTCAAAGGCCAAGGGTAAAAGACTTACTTTACAGCAGTGATTATGAATTCCTGTTGTCCAGGAGATAAGTATTGCAGATGGTGCCCAACAACAACAATAAATAATTCTGAAACCTCATTTTCTTGCTTTCTAAGTAAACCCACTGCACTACTGCAACGTATGTTTGCAGTTTGCTGCCAAACTTAGCTACGTCACCAGCAAGCATCAATAAAGATCCTACTGATTTAAGAGCATGCATTGCTAAAAGTCAATGTTCCAATACATGGGACAGAAGTGACATCAGAATTGCAAAATCCTAATTAGCTGAGCATCTGAACCAAAAATCCTATCCTAAGCCACTCTACAAAAAATCATCTTCAAAAGGAGAGCAAAGTCCAAACAGGGCAGAACAGATAAATTGGCTAATAATGAGAAACCAACGTTCTTGTTCATGCTTGCAGAAAGAAAACAAAACAAAATCCTAATATCTGCACCAATTCTATTCTGAAATAATTTCTTTAACCACCTGCAGATCTACCTTGCCTCGTTGAAAGGCCACGGAATGAATGATGACTTGTACTTGTTGCAGAGGCCAAGCCTGCCTGTGTTGAGTAAGTCAGGAGCAGTCCCAGTGGAAGTGAAAGGTACCGAGGTGCTGTGGAGGGCAGGTCAGACACAGCCACCAGCAGCAGGGTGATTGAGGACGCTGCCTGACAGCGTGTCTCTGAAAAGATCAGGAAAGCTCTGATTGCCTATTATGCATTATTAAGACACAGATCAATAGAGAAACCTCCAGGGACCACTAACATGCGCTGCACGTGTGATTTCACCTTCTGCAGACACAGGAGTGAACTGTGGGAGCTGGTTCCTGCAGCCCTGGCTGGGGACTCTGGACAGCCTGAGCCATGACACATCTTCCTCCAGGAAGGAGGCTTCCCTCCTCTTCTACCTCACCTTCTTCCCCCCTCCTTTTTATTTTTTTTTTCTTTTTCCTTTTTTTTTTTTTTTTTTTTTTTGTGCCTACTAAAATTCAAGCCATCACACCTTGATTTGTGCTCCTCCAGCTACATCCACTGCCACTAAATTTCAATTTAAGCATTTTAGGGCAGAAGCTGGGCTGGGAGATGGGCTTGTATTCAGGCAGCAACCAAATGCAAAAGGTGGCAGATTCCCGTTGCAGCCTCTAAACATTACTCAAAACACCAAGAGTAACCTGTTATTTTGACAAGTTTTTCAGCTGAGGGATTGATTTTAAGGATCAGAGAAGAGAAACAGCTCATTTCTGAAGGATAAAAAAATAAAATAATAGGAACTCCAGATGCACAGTAATTTTCTTCACAAGACAGGAATACTGCTAAAATTATCCTAGCTACCAAATTATATCCTTTTTCTTGAAAACCTGAAGATAAAGGTAATTTCTGAACAGTAGCATATGTCATAGATACATGTACCAGCACCACTCTGAGCCTCACACCACCTCGCCAGCAGAGCTGGGCAGATTCAGGTGATTTACAGTAAGCATAGTTAATAACTTACAATAATCATGCTTAGCATCAAGTTCAGAATGAACTGCTGCCAAACTGACACATGTGGCTATGAAAATTGATAGCTTCGAAATTTGTTTCAAGGTTCATGTACAGAAAACCTCGCCAGCACGCACAGAATTCAGAAGGCTTTAAGAACAACAGCACTCTGCATATGACTGAAATTAGTTAATTACCTGAAAATCACCCACCCAGAAAAAAAAAACTGTCTCCAGCTCTGGCGATTGCCTGTTTATTTCCAGCACAGAAATAACATTATTCATTGTGGCAAGGAAGGATAACGGATTCTTTGCACCTTTTGAAGGGTAGAAATAAGTATAGAGAGTAAAGATAAATCACTCATTTAAAACAGGACCTTAAAACTTTTTCACTTGCAGCACCCATACAACTCCGATATGATTCACCTTCTGCCCAAAGTTCAGTGATCCTTACTATTAATTCATACATTAACCTGCCACAGAAAGGTGTTTCTCCTCCATCCTCTTGGATTTATTCTTCTAGATACAGAAGAATGCACACTATGAGGAGTTGAGCTCAAAATCTTACCAGAAAAACAAACAAACAAACAAACAAAAAAACCAAAAACACCAATAAAATAAAAAAGCAACATAGGTTCTGAACAGTGGACACTAAAGGAAGAACTGGCAACAAGACAGAATTGGCAAGAGTGAAGTAAAGTAGGAATTATTTTCACACAGCTTCCACGGCAGCCAGTTCAGTCTATAGGCTGGATTGCTGAACTATCCCTGCATGGCATCTGGCTCCAAACGCCTCCAACGGCCAGATTTTGACCCTGTGGGTTAAAATTCCAAACTTCTCAATCCAGGGGCAGATGTTTCTACAGATTTCTGAAATGTGATTTCATTAATTCACCAACAATAAACACGAAATCTCACCACAGCACGCCTGATTTAGGGGAAATGGAGTTCAGAGAGCAGCAACTGTGACAAGAAGGGCTGGGGAGAAGCAGCAGAGAAAACATGGAAAGGCCAAAGGAAAGAGCAGAAATGGACTCAGAAAGCAGCAACACTCATGGTCAACAGTATTCTCCAAAAGGCTCTTACTGCAGAGCCTAAAATACTCCAAACCACTGATTTCTCCTGCTCCTCTGGAAGCACAGGGACACCATCCTTACAAGCTGTGCATCCCTCATCCTCATTGAATGCAAACTACTCGTGGTCTTGCTCTTTCAAAGACTTCCAGAAGAGCATTTTACACATCTCTAGGTCTCAGGCTCACTGCGAGGTGCTGGTTAACTCTGTGGGCATTGCATGGCTGATTAGAGTTATTCAGCCTGCCTAGAAAACTGAAATAAATAAATAGATAGATAAATAAATAAATGAATTGCAGAGTCGAGCACTGAACAGCCACCAGTTTGAAACACAGATATATTTATTATTATTTAATCCATACATAATTCTGTGCTCTAAATTGATGTAAGCGGGTATGCAGTTGCCTTGTTCTTTACTTATCAGTACTCTCCTGTGAGAAAAAGAAGCAGAAAACCTCACCCAGTTGCATAAAAGCTTGAAGAGAGCCTACTGAACCAGAAGAAAAACTCTACCATCTTAGATTTAACACACATATACCACAGAAAGCTGAATCAACATCAAGGATGGATTAAGTGTTTCTGAATGGGATTCTTAGGCATTAAAAGGGAAAGCGAAGTGTGGGTGAGGACACAGAGGAAAAGAGAAATGTGAAGGACAGTAGGAAACAAAAACAACTCGGAAGTTCAAGTCCACAGCGAGAGGGGATGACTGCTAAGTATAGCAAACCAGCCTCATGGAAATAAAGACTTCAACTGAGACTAATCCTGTGCTTGAGGTAAAACAGACTGCACAGGATTGTTATGTGCAACAAGATGGCGTAAACCAGCACCACAAGCACATGGTTGTGTCTGAACACTGTGACACACCATCATCAAACTCTAGATTCATACCTCACACCTTCCTACAATTATCACAGTGCAGTTTACTCTCTGCCTTCTATAGTTTGAAACTGCTGATGCTGTTTAACAAACTTCTGCCCTTAAACAGCATTCCATTTCTCCATAAAATATTTATATTAAGCTTCTAGCACAGGTTCCTGCTCGGGGTCTATTAAGCTCTCATGAAGAGCTGAGTCAACGTGTCCTGTGCTGAACCTTTTAAACTCCCTGTTTATTCCAGGTTACATAAAAACAGAAGAAAACTGGAAGAGAG
This sequence comes from Hirundo rustica, assembly GCF_015227805.2. Lineage (NCBI taxonomy): Eukaryota > Metazoa > Chordata > Aves > Passeriformes > Hirundinidae > Hirundo > Hirundo rustica. Next base: position 20,425,706 of record NC_053459.1, read on the forward strand.
GGTCACACTTTCCAGTTCTCACTGAATGAAGCCGCAACTGATATTGAAGAATAACAAATTAAATAACATGAATGCAACAGAAACTTCTTTTAAAAATGTTGTTCATCTCCTCAACCAAAAGCTCCAGCAAATGGAAGGTATTACTCCAGCGTGCTCTTATCCCATCCATCTCCTACACATCATCCAAGTTTTGTGCCAAATGAGATCATTCCACTGTAGCCCACACCTGCTGCATAATTGATTGTTTTGACATTAAATGTTCATGCACAGAGGCACACATCACAACATCTCTGCGAACATGGGAATGTGATCTTTGAGTCGCCAGCCTGCCAAAACTTCCACAAAAGTCAACAGCAGTTGTGTCATGAGAAATATGCCCAGCGTTCCTGGGTTTAAGCAGATTCCATGAATTTCACAGCCTTCAAAAAAAAACATTCTCTGAAATTCTTCTTTACAGCCTTATTTTCCTTGAAGGGAAGCATCCACGACCTCCCTGGCGGAGATCATTTGAACATAACCTCATGTTTTTGCTGACATTTGGCTATCTTCACCCCCAGGCAAAACACTACAGAAATGTATATGGAAATTGCTCAGCCAGTAAAGAATCTGGGTAGCAATCCCAGCTGTCATGTGAGAAATATAGAAGATTAAGAGTATCTCAGCCATTTATTAAGTTATACTTCCTTGATATTAAATTAATCACGAAGACTAAAACAGTCTTGCTGATGTTTTTAAGACGAGGCAACTGAGCTGTATTTGATTTTATGGTTTTTAATTTATCTGTGTATTTGTGATGGTTCTACTGCAACGCTGAGCAGAAATGCACCTGGGCAGTCACACCACCCAGGAGTGCCCACATCACAGCAAAATTTGGGTTCTTTTGCCATTTTTTTTTGTCCATGCTCTTAGTTATTGGACAAAACCATAGTAACTGAATTTCCCAGACTCAGATTCAATTAAACAGTGTCTTAGCTATTGCAACAAGCACAACGGCAGTTACTAGAATTTGATAAAGGTGCTTCAGCACTAGAATCCTTTCTGTTCTTACTACCTGATGTTTAGAGGCTAGACAAGTATCACACCCTGAATCACACAATCATTGTTAGTCACACAGCACTTCATTCCACAGCAAGCTGGATGCTACCAGGAAAATCACGTGCTGCTCAAGCACTGAATGAAACTCACTGCACTGGACAGAACTGCAAAATGTGTACAGCCACATATTCCATATCCAGAGCTCTGCCATTGTATGGCACACTGTGAACCCTGGAAACAATGGCATGATAGAAAATAATAGATTAAAAATATAATTTGAAATAAAATTTGTTACAATTTCAAACTTGTAAAGGAATCAATAAAAAAGCTTACCACAAGAGAGCATACTTGTATATAGAAACCACTCACCAGTTACAGAATTCCAGCAGAGGAATTTAATTTTTTTGTTTGTTTGTTAATTAAAAGATGCAGCTAACCTGCATACCATCATTGAAACCAAGGACTTTTATCAAACTGAAAAGCCCAATTAGCATCAGTCCTCTCTGGATGTATAGGCTAACATATCCCTCATCAGCTCAATGAAAACCCAAGGGTGCCTCTGCTCTCCAGAACTGCAAAACTAATAAACAATTTCATTTAATTTGAAACAGACTACACTGAAATCCAGTTTACCTCAGAGTAACAGTGGATTGCATGCTTTTCTCCAGGGCACACGTGGAAAAGTAAGTATTAAAAACCTAATACATGAAAAAGTACATTGAAAAGACTTGCATTTGCAAACAGAAGAGAATGACACATTTATCAAATTCCAACACAGCATGCTCAAAATCTCTTCTGAAATGCATTAAAACATGTTTCTGTAACAGCCTATAAAGTATATAAATATTTCCCAGGTGAATTAATACAGTATCCCAAAAACAATTTTTGTTGTTAATATTATTTTTAACAGGCTATAATGAACTGCCAATCTACTATCCAATTTTTTTATTCTGGTTGTTTCCATCACTACCAAAAGGGCTGTCCAGTGCGAAAAAACCCTACAAACTGGGAAGAGAATTCACCATTTTACAGGGGAGCCTTTCATCACTGGAAAGAAAATGCCTTTCCAATTCCAGTGCTACTTCTATGGCTGTGCTTCAATAACAGAGCTGTTACTGCACAACACTGCTCAGTGTTAAACATTAGGTCAACCAAATACACTTTTGGTGCATCCTTAATTGCTGCACAATCCAAATGCACACGTTGCTTTTCTTCAACAGAGGGGGAAAAAATCAAAATCCCATCCTACAGATGGGATCATCTCACTGGCAGAAAAGCCCCTATATGTTACAGTAATAGGCAAGAATAGACAGAAATAAGTCTTGGGTGCACTCTGCAAGTTTTATTAAAAGGGATTTACCATCAAATAAATGGTGACAACAATGTTTTTCTCTACAGGTTAGACCTAATTACTATAACTTTTAAAACGGTACTGAGAACTAACATTTGGCTGATGCTGCCAAATGGAAACAGTAACTTCCCAAAATTTGGTTTGAAGTACAATTCTCTCTAGATTCTCTTAAATCCTAGTACGTGAGTCAATGCTTTTAACAGGATCAGGAAAATCAGCCAGGTCACTGGGGCCAAGATCAACTGAGCTACTCCACAGGGAACTGAAAGATTTGTATTTTCCTATTCTTCATTAGAAAGAAAAGAAACCACACAGGGCACAGAACACCCATGCCAAAACAGACTACGAGACACATACACAAGAGCAAGGGAGGGAGAATCATCAGAGAAGCACAGAATGGTTTGGGCTGGAAGGGACCTTAAAGCCCACCTCATTCCACCATGGGCAGCGACACCTTCCTCTACCCCCGGCTGCTCCAAGCCCTGTCCAGCCTGGCCTTGGACAGTGCCAGGGATCCAGGGGCAGCCACAGCTTCTCTGTGCACCCTGTGCCAGGGCCTCCCTGCCCTCACAGGGAAGAATTTCTTCTTAATATCCAATTTAAACCCACTCTCTTTCAGTTGGATGCTATTCCTCCTTGTCCATCGCTCCATGCCCTTCTCCTGCTCTCCTGGAGCCCCTTGAGGCACTGGAAAGGGCTCTAATGCGTCCCCAGAGCCTTCTCCTCTCCAGGCTGAACAACCCCAGCTCTCTCAGCCTGTCTCACAGATGCTCCAGGCACTGCAAACCCTTGCCTTGCAGGAACCAAATTGGATCTGCCAATCGCAAGATAATAAATCTCATTTCAGGTGACTCCCAAAGCATTGATGTCAATGTTTCCTCAAAGGTTTTGGGTCTCATTAAAACATAAAACCCCAGCCACCACCAAACACAGGAAACAGTTTCACTGAACAGCTCTGACCAGCTCTAATTAAGATATATAAACTCTTACAGTCACACGCCAGCTTGGTGTTTATATGAATAACTTAAGTATTTAATAGATACCTTCACTTTTAATTACCATAAATGTCAAGAGCTTCCTGTAGTATAAGAGCTCCCCAAATGTTTCAATGATTTTTGAGCTTTATCTGAAGTGGTTAACTTTAGGATTTTGTAATGAAACCAACCCTACAACATTTTAAAAATTAACAACCTTCGTGCCTACACATTTTCACCCTAAAACATATCCAAGGACCTTCACTGAATAATAGTGCCTCTTCTCACACTTGACATTTATTAGCCATGATTTTAAAGTGAAGAGTATTTAATTACAAATAAAGGATCCCTGACTTTGATAACTCTCAAGGAACTGCTAGGCATGAAATAAAATACGATGCTGGAGCCTCCCCTTCAACTTTGCCAAGTATATTTCTTTCATTTGATAATTCCAATAGCATAGGCTGATTGTCAAAGTCTAATTTTAGACTTAATGAAGCAGTAAAGGTTGGGGTGATGAAAAAGAAGCTGAAACAATAACAGTAAAAACACAGTCATGGACTATGACGATCCAAGAAAAATTTTCTGGCCAATTTGATTTGATTGTGTTAAACAATGACAAAGTACAGAAGCAATTAGAAATCACATCCAGTATTAGCAAGTGACTAAATGCTGGTTAATGGCATTTTATGCTTCCTGAAGACTGGCAAACTTCTACCCCATGTGTTTTAAACAAGAATTCAATTTTGTCGTCAGGATGGTACTTTTCCTTTCCATTTAATTGCGGCCAAATCATTTCCTGAATTTTATCTTGCTACTGGCTTTACTATTACAAAGCACTATTAATACCAAAAAGCTTTTATGAAAAAGTTGTTCACATATATTCCAGCATTGACAGTGACACAAGAAATTAATATGAAAGCTCAATGAAAGAAGACTGGCACATGATTTTGGAATAAGCATATACACTTATTTTGTATATATATAAATTTTGAAACATACTAATGGAACTGCTAATGTCTGAAGATATCCCACCCCCCAAAACTGAAGGCCACTTTATCAGGCCAGAAGAACCACAAAGCCAAATTGCTCTGCATGTTCTGAAGAGCTTAAAGCCCAGTTTTTGTAGCATTTTAAAATACACCAACAAAAAACGGCTTTGAATTGACAAAAACACACATCACACACACACAAAAGTGCTTTATATCAGTGTTGAGACTAACAGTTATTCACAATGGCTCAGCTGAACACTGTGGCAGGGAGTCCTTCTTGAGATGAAATTAAATACACTCAGCCTTAACATTTCATAAGCATCTTTGTATTCACCAAGGGTGCATAATGCCACGGCCACGAACACACTGGAAAATGTGGAGCCAGAACAATACTTAATATAAATGCTCACAGCCAATTTCCTCAGCGCCTCCAGATAATAAAAATACACATCTGACTGCTAACACCACAAGCAAATCCAAATTACTATCATGCTCTAAATCAGATCTTCATGTGGCTGTGGAAAAAAAAAAAGAGATGGGAGAATTTTCAGAAGGCACAAACAGAAGTCAGCAACTTAAAGCCCTTTCTTTAACCTTTTCTTTCAGGTGCTGCAAAACTCCTGAAGAATCTCTCCTGGCCTACCCCCACAGGTTTTCAGACAATAAATTACCAGGAAAAATTAATTCACAGGAGATCTTGCAACAGCTTTTCCACTTGGATATTACTGAACACAAACAGTGAGCACCTGTCTGTACTACCTCCTGTGACTAAAAGTCAAACCCTATAGATTTTTTGTGAGTACCAAGAAAGTCTCGTGTCAAGTTGTCTAACAGAAACCCAGGTTCAGCCAAGGCTCCCACGGTCAAGCTTTTACAACAAGTGCCCATACAAGGCAAATCTTGTTTTACTGACAATCACATAACACGTGGGAATGTCTCAGGTTGGGTCATTGCCTTGGTCACTCTGACTCTTTCAAATATTAAATTCAGACAAAATTATCTGGCAAGAGATACAGCAAGCTCATATTTATTGCTCAGTTTTAGTTTTGAAGATCAAATTCCTTAATGATCTAAAACACCAAATTAAATTGTCTTTTCACAAGTACTATAATCACATATAAAGTAATCCAAGAAAGTTCACTCATCACACAGCAAGGAAAATAGGAACAAAAAAAAGCAGGACTACAGCTGGACTGCTCTTCTATTGAAGCTTTGTGCAGTGCATGATCCTTCAAACTCTGACACAGGCAGCAATTACAGTTCAAGTTTAACATAGCTCCTTTTACTCTGCTCTCACCTTTAAGCAAATTCCTATTTCAGCGACGATAGGTTCATCTTTTATCCCTCCCTTCCCCACAATGTTCAGAGATAAGAGGATTTATCAGAGGGTAGGAGAGGCATTACATTTAACGTTGGCTTAGAGCAAGCTCTCCACCCTTCTCTATTCTCACCTTAGTCTTGCTCTAAACTGTACATTCATCCACAGAAGGGCTGCATTACTCCTGTCCTGTGACCCATTACTTTGGATAAGAATGGAATAAACTAAAGATAGGAGAGGGTTTCCCTGGCACAGACCAATTTCAATATTCAGAGTAAAATCTTAAAAGGATGAAGGAGTCACAGGAATGCATTCAATGTAAAAAATGGCTGGGCACAACGGTAACACTACAGCAAAGCTGCTTTTCCATGTCTCTGCTCAGATAATCATGATAAATATCAGCATTTTTAAAAAGGTAGTGTTAATTGCTTGTAATTATGTACACGTGCTGGACAACGACCGCGAGATCACAGTGGACTTTCTGTAAAGAGGGGCTGGTTGCTGCACAAGCTTAACTCACCTGTGCTCTAAGCACTGCTGTAACAAGGAACAGAATCAATTTTTTGGCAAAAATCTAATTCTGAAATTGAGTTTCTCTGAATATTGCAAAGTATCATATTTTCTAAGCCTCCTCCTCCTTCAGCCATCCCCCTGATGCTGACAGAATTTGGATTAAGGGTTCTTGAAATCTTTTTCCAAACGTTTACCCAAATTTTTTTTTCTTTCCCCTTTTTTAACATCAAGAACAGTGAACATGCTTTTAGTAAGCTCCTTTAAATGTTACTAGTAGAAGTGTTTATTTTCCATATTCTAGCAATATTTGCTCAATTTGACCAACTGAGTTATAATACTGCGCTCTAAAAGGAATGAGACTGGAATCATAGGAAACAGTCTTGTTTAACCAGAGTCAAAAGACCTTGTCCCACTTGTAGAAGAGCATTTTCAACGTTTTCTATCCCCAAAAACATCAACTTGTACTTGTATCTACTGAGACAGATTGCCTGGAGAACAGCAGAAGGAGCAGCACAGTCAGAGCATCAAGCAGCAACACGTGCACCGTGGCACTCACCTTTGAGCACCACCAGCTTCAAACTTGAAAAGAACCAAAGAGAAAGCAAAGGTCCCATGTCCCAAAAATAAGAGAGGGTTTTGTTTCTCTGTATTTCAGAATAATTACATGGGAGCAACTGCTGGATGTGGATGGCAAAGTGATACAAGCACCTGCATGTGGAGCATGGAAAGGTAACAAAGAAATTTCTGCAGTTGTCTGAGGGAATTTGCAAGGGAAGTGTTTTCATCCAGAGGCAGCTTTGCATCTCTGACACTTGCTTAGCAAATTTGCCAGTGATAAGCAAAGGGAAATTAGCCAAGAATTGATTTATCCTTGACTTTAACAGGAGATCCCATTCAACCAGCAGCAAGGCCCAATTTCTCTATAAAAGGCTTGTCAATTATTCTTGACCAGGTCAGCCTTATTCTGTAAATCAGATCATTTAACTACTGTCTTGTTCTTGCTTCTAACTTCAAATATCAGTTCAATTTCCCTGCATTGCCACTGCTTTGCATAAACACTGGGCAAGTTTTAAATATTACATATTATACGACCACATCCTCTCAGTGCCATTCGGACTCTTTAATTACTAACAAATATAAATAATCTGTTGAAAATAATATTGTATGCCTAGCAAATTAAATATTTAACAGTTATTTAAATTCAATACTTTCAAGTCCTGCAAATACTGAAATTAGTCAAGTAAAAAAATGGTTTTAAACTCAAGCACTGGAAACGCACATTTTGTGCACTTCATTTCATTTTATAGTTTCTAAGAACTATTACAATTTTTAATAAACTTGTATCTGGGATTTGAAGCCAAACACTGATGCTCAAAAGGCACAAATCATTAACTAACAGACACCCAAAGTGGTAATAAAACATATTCCCCGGTGGTATATTGCAAATGGGCTGTAAAAATTACGTTTTATTAATCCAGCTACAATTAAACAATAACAGCTGCACAACTTGTATCGCAATGCCCCACTTTCGGGGAGATGACAAATACTGTTCATAATTCATTATATATTGCTGATTGGCTAACATTTTTCTTAGTCCAGTAGGGATGTCTCTTGGGTATGATTGCTTCTCTTTATGATTGCAGACTGAGTTCTCCTGGTATCTTGGGGTTTGCAAACGCTACGAGTCCTCTAAGATGTTCCACATTTCAAAGAGAATGATAAATTTCTGCTGAAGCCAACAAAACTAAGCAGCACATACATATAGACAAGTATCTGGCTAACAAGTTTTTAAAGTGCTACTGACAGCTACTTACTCTTCTACAATTAATAATCAGCATCACAGCATCCATCTTTTTCTTGGGATAACACTGAAATGCTTGCCAGGTAGGAAGTGAGAAGCAAAAACAAATACTAGCTAAAATCTAGCTAAGAAATGTACACAACCCCCCATTAATTTTTACAATGAGAAATAGCAGCTAACAAAATCATCCTTCTTCGGAACGAATATTACCATGCAGTAGATAAAATATGGGCATCATCCTGCTTCTACATTTTTGCCATGTTCTAAATATTGGTCTGTAAACATTACAGCTGCTAGAAAAACATTACAGTAAGATAAAACCAGGATAATTTCTGCAAACAGACACAAAGCCACACTGGGTCAAACGAGTATGGAATATAACAATCAAATATTGGCATTCTGCTGTGTACATCACACCATCTTAACTACTCAGCTTCATCAGGATCCTGATGGCTTCAGCAAATCTGCTTTAGAATTCTCCATTTAAATTTAATTTCAATGGAAATGCTGTCTGCAGCCCACAACGTTTTTAATTAACTTTTACTCAATTTCTGACAGGTTTTTTAACCATACAGTAAAGACAGGCCTGACCCCTACCTCAAAGATCACACTGAGCTCTGCAGCCTTGCTTTTGTCTGACTAGACAGTAACTGTTAGATGGTCAACCTCGTGTAAAGTCCGTAATCTGAAGAGCACAAAACCAACAAAAAACACCTTTCATTTCACATCCTGACACTACAAAAATAAAATAGTTGGGTATGTCTGACAACAACAGTACTATCCATCGTGAAGGAAATTAATTCTACCCCAGACAAAACCAGCACACATCCGAAGCCTGGTTTATCCTTGTGTGTACTTTAGGAAATTATTTACACGTATACAAGTCATCAGGACCGATGCTCATCCCTCAGTGAGACCAACACAGCCAGAGAGAATCCTCCACTTCTTGGCACCATTCTGACCAGTCCTTACCAAGGCTGAGTGCAGAGAAACAAGCAGCTGGAAAATCCATTTCTCATGCCTTACTGCCCTTCCCCTAGGAGCCCTTTTTCTCACATATCTTCATCCAAAGAAAAAAAAAAAACATGGTCTTTGTGAGGAAGTAGGCGAAGGTTTGCAAGGTAAATGGATGCCTACCAACTCAAAAGGCTGCAGGACAGACTAGATATTTTCTGCTTAAAGCTTACAGTCTGAGAGCAATAAAAAATGGCTTTACCAGACTAGCAGCAAAACAAGGATACTCCAGAATTTAAGCAAGATTTCCTCACAAGCAAATTTTTTCCTCATTCCTTTACATCTTCCTAGATTAGGCAGGCTTGTAATTTCTCCCCTGCTATTCACTGCATTTTTCTTTGCTTTCACTAACAGAGCATCTCAAATGCAGTGACAACAATATCAACTTCCTGACTTACATCACCTCATATTCAGTGGGAAAGTGACAGAACATGAAAATCTATTTTTAAAAGGCACATGGAAAGCTAGTAATGGCAAGCTGTCTTCTCCTTGTTACAGGCTTATTGTCAGAGTAGGAATTACCATTCCATCTGGAAAAAAAATGCTGCTATAATAGTATTGTTTACTTATAAAATATTAGCAACCCTTATTTCTTGTCATATTATATTTTCTAGGTAAAACTTTCAGACTGACAGTTCATAATCACTACTACAGAGAATGACTTCAGAGTGCTCCTTCTACGACAGTTGAAATAATCCTCGACTTCTAGACACAAGAACTGGGTTATGAATATACTTTCATCCCAAAAAATCCAAATCTCACACTTAATCTGAAGATCTGTAAAAGTCTTGATGTAGACCTGAGCCAGGACCTTTTCTCCTGATGAAACATCACTCCCTCTCCTTACTGAAATTCTACTAAATCCACCAAAAAGGTCTATAGAGATGCGACAGTCTCTACTAAGCTTGCAGCTGTCTTCAAATCTCATGCACACTGTGGCATTTTCAAGATCTGAAATGCACATTTTGAATGTTTGCTGTTGACCCAAGGCAGCTTCACAGCGTGGTACATCTGAGGATGGGGAGGAGGACAGCAACAGGCTGCCTGTTTGCAAAGGCTCTGAAGGAAAGGACAGGACACTTCCAAACATGTCTGAGTCACAGAGAGAGAGAAGGAGCAAGGGAAAAAAGCATTTAGGAAGGAAAAAAAAAAAAAAAATCACACCACAACATTGATTTTTTACTCTTTTCAGTGAATTCATTAATTCACTGACATAAAAATAGTCACCTAAGAATGTCAGAAGAATGCACAGTAGCAACTTTACTCACCAGCTGAGTCCATCAAAACTGCATTTACTACTTGCTGCATGAGCTTCACTTCTTCATAGCCTTCCTTCTAATATGGTCAAATTGTTTAATCAATAGAAGACTGGTAGCTGGCATGTGAGTGGGGGTGGTGGTTTTGTGTGGTTTGATTTTTTTATTTATTTTAATAAAGAAATATGCCAATAGTCACAAGTTGCCACTTCCAGGCCACAACACTAAATTGACCCACTTGAAGGGTTTTTGGTGGGTTTTTTGTTGTTGTTGTTTTTAGTGGTTTTGTTGTTGTTGTTTTTGGTGGTTTTGTTGTTGTTGGGTTTTTGGGTTTTTTTAATTCTGTAATTTCATATTCAACCTTAAACCAATTTCAGTATGGAGTACAAGAAGACATCATAAACTTAATACACAAAATCTATATAAAAAAGTGCATTCTGAACTTGGAATCATTTGGGAAGAATGAACAGAACCCCATTTTGTGCACACTGTTGGCAGGTGGTAGAGGAGAGAATTAGCTCTTCTCTTCTTAATTTTCCAGTAGAGCAAAATTTTCTTAAAAACAAGAACCATCTTTAAGAAGGGGTCTACAGCTTGTGCAGACCCTGAGCCTGCAATCCCACCCTGGAGCAGAAAGCCCAGACACATTGCCTGTCAGGTTCCCATGCCAGGTCCAATGTTCTGCCCGTTGCTCTAGCCCAGGCTGAAAGGCACAGACTGCCCCCAAGTATGCATTCTTTTCAAAAATTCTCACTACACAGAACATTTACTTTCACCACAGAGTTTACCATTACCTTGCTTGCTGCTCAGTGAAGTATTTTTAAAGGACCTCAAGCGTTACAGACACTTTCCATTAAGAGAAACGTTTGGAAACTTCAGATAAGCTCGGGGGGGGGAAAAAAAAATCGCATAGGACCAAAATGTAAGAACACCCAGCAGGCTCTGAGACATTAGAGCAGTGTGGGTTCCCGAATTCAGCTCTTAAAGAACCCAAATCCAACAATAATGATCTTGGCACAGGGCATTTCCTGCAGATTAATGACCAGCAGGGAGGAGTTGATGGCCCACAGCGCAGCCAAGGGCCATTAACCCCAGCCAGTCATTAATCCCCAGGAAATGCCCTGTGCCAAGATCATTTTCCTATTCCAAAATGAAAAGCAGCAGAGACCATATAGGTTGTTTTGTTTTGTTTTAATGAATGATGCTATTCAGCTGTTATCTCCAGGGTGTAACACCTCTGCAAGTTAACTTGCCATGGTTTAACCAGGAGAAGCAGAGTGCAGAGGATGGACAAAGCACAGGATCCAAGCAGAAAACACTGGTTGTACGCCAGGCTGACAGCAATTAGGGGATGGCTGCAGTCTTGCTCCTTGCTCAGAAACATGAAGTGATGAATCACTGTGTCATGAGCAAAGATGTTGCTCTGAGATGCATTTAATCGTTCCCAACTGTGCTGCTGAGCACACTCAGTAATAAAACACATTTTGCCTTGTCCTTGCACAAAACTAGGATGTTGCTCTAGAGCAGTCAGTGCCATGGACTGTGTAACACTCCACTGAAGAAAAAGGGTAATCAGTACTGCTCCTGTCACATACATCTCCTGGGAACTCATGCAGCCCAAAGATCACATCCCAAAAAAAACCCTACCACAATAACACAGAATAATGTCTGATTTGCATGTAGAATTTCATAGGAGGCCTGTTTATAGCATGTAACTATGGATTAGCATAGACACACAGTAAAAGAGAACAGTAAATCCATGTTTACAAGCTGACCTGTCATCGTAAACTTCAGTCTTCCATTAACAGGCAATCTGAATGCTTTGCTATGGTTTGTTATTTTTTTTTTTTCAAAATGGGTTGCAAATCAGATGGCTGGGGGGGTTCCCAGTGCACCTCGTGACCAAAACCAACTCCACAGGTACAGCTGGGATCTCATAAAATAACCCTTGTACACCGTGGACTCCTGATGGATTTCACACAGTCTCTTCCAAGATTAACATTTTGAAGGTAAGAAACTTGCACATGGAGAAGGATTTTTCCAAGGGCACCAGGCGAATAGCTATCCTTGAGATACTGAACCTTATCAATGTGCTGAAATCCATACAGCCTGTCACCACACTGGCTGGGAAGGCAGTGTGCAGGAGCAAGCACCAAATTCTCCGAAGTACATGCTTTTAGGAACAGTTTTGTATATTGACATTATAGGGAATGCAGAGAAAGGAAGTCTTATCTATAAATTTAGCATATCACTGGGTTATCATGACTGCAAGTCGCTGTGCCTAATTTTGTTGGTCTATAATCATGCAATTAAAGCTCCTCACTAACAGCATTATCACTGCTTTAAATACCAATATATCACCAGACTTCAGGTTAAGAGACTTCGTTCTGTAAATACCATCCAAGTGTTTTATAAATTAAATGATGTCTTGGCTGAAAAAAAAGACACAGCAGAACAAAAGCCTTAAAAAAATATTCTAAGCAAGTATTCTCCAAGAAATTTCAGTATTGTCTTACTTGTGAATTGTGCCCTCTCTAACTCAACAGTCTACAGCTTCCTCACATGGGGAAGCAGAGGAGCAGGCACTGATCTCCGCTCTCTGGTGACAGGACCTGAGGGAATGGCATGGAGCTGAGTCAGGGTAAGTTTAGAGCGGCTGTTAGGAAAAGGTTCTTTCCCCAGAGGGTGGCTGGACACTGGGACAGGCTCCCAGGGAGGTGGTCACAGCCCCAAGCCTGACAGAGTTCAAGAAGCGTTTGGCAAATACTCTCAGGTACAGGCTGGGATTGTTGGGGGGTCTGTGCAGGGCCAGGGGTTGGACTCGGATCCTTCGGGGCCCTTCTAACTCAGGATATTCTATGATTCTATAAACAACTCAAATAGTCCTAAATAAACAAACAAACAGTTCTCTTTTCTCAGAAGCTCATCATGTTTCTCCACATTGGCAGTCACAAATTCACCTGCTAACTTAGTGCCTGTGAAAGACACCGCTGCTCAGATTTTTAAGCTGAGTTTAGAGTACAGAGTATCTCTGCAGCACAGCCCCTTCCTAATCTGCAAACTGTCATTTTCAAAGACAAGGCCACATGAAAATGGATTTTTCTCTACTAGGGATGGATTTACACGTTTATATTCAGTAGGAAACAACTGTGCACGGTTACCTGCTCCTACAGTCCCCGATCCTATAGAAGCTAACAAGAATCTCCTTCCATCCAAAAAAAGGAGCACATACAGTACTTTGGAACAGTGGGCTCCTATCAAGTCCATACGTGAGCAATGATCCCCGCACTCCTCTAACAACTGCTTGTGGTCCTCTGGTTATACCTAATCTACTGGAAATAAAAATACATCATGAAATGATTCAGGAGGGACTGGGTAAAACCAGCAGTGCTTTTCAGGAATTTGTTGCCCAGCTGCTACAAAGGTCAGCTCCTCCAACCTGTTGAACAGTTTGATCCATTTATTCCCACAAGGAAAAGCAGAGCTGAACGGTTTTCTGCATCAAAACCCACAGTGTATTAACAGACACCAGATTATCCACTGTTTGTCCACAGAGTGCAGCAGTGCTCCATAAAGCAATACAAATAACACAACATAACTAATTCAGCTCCTTGCCCACAGAAGTAGCCACGTGTCACAGCAAGCCAGACTCAAGCTCCATAAAATGCAGTTTTGAGCCTCTTGCCCAGTCTCCTACAGATATATCAAATTGGGAAAACAGAAAGGGAAAGGTGAAAAAGTACATTATGATGAATGAAAGAGACCAATCTAATAGAACGGAGAGGAAAATATGTTTATTTATGCTGATACAAATCTAACAAAACTTCACTGATTTTGGAAAAACAACTAACCAAAACTATATTATTTGTTCATACACAGTATTCAGGAAAAAAGGCAATGCTAAGATGAAATGAATAATTTTGATTAAATTTGAAATTTAAGCCTTACTACTAAATTAAAGATTTTAACTGAACACAGTTAATATTAATTAGATATTAATACAGGCAAGTGTTTCACAATAACCAGTCACTATTTAGCACGGACTTTCTGCCCTAACTTTTTGTAATGAATACTCTCAAGCCTCAAGAGAAATAGCTCTTTTTAGAAAATACTACGGCCCCAAATAAGAAACCAGTTATTGCCTCAATATGTAATCAGCATACCAGAACACATGCAAGTTTTAAAAGATGAGTGTAATTTTTTTTAAAATTTGCTCAAAAAGTTAGAAGCGCAAGTTCCAGATTAAACTTAAAAACAATATATACATATATATTCCCCTGAAGTCATTCTTGAAGCTCCTCTGATAGTATAGAAATAAAAGAGAACACTTCTAAAAGAGCTCAAGATCTGCTCTGACCTCTGTACTGAGCAACCTCCCAAGTCATCCTCAAATGAAGGAAAGGTTACATGTTTTTGCTAGTTGGCAAGTGTGCAAAGGCCTACAGGTATTTGGGGTACAGGTACTTTGGGGACAGGTTTTCCATCCACACATCACATGCTTTTGTCCTTTAGCCTGAAGTTGAGAGACAAGAAGAGAGGCTTTCTTCTCGTGGTAAAAAGAAAATCACTTACACAGAAAATACAAGAAACCTGATTTTCTCATATATATCTGTAGAGGCTTTTAAGAATTCCATGAGCTCTTCAAGAAAAGCTGTTTTCTTAAATATTACCTGTTCTCAACTATTGGTAATTCAGTTCTAAGCCTGAATGAGACCAACCAGTTCAACGACGATCACTGCAATTTACAGAAAAGTGAAGAGATTGTTCTCAAAACTAACAAGGAAGGCACGCACACAAAATTCAACCCTCTACACAACTACTACAAAGGCACATTGTCCTGCCTGCAGCTTTTACTTTGAAGGTCAAATATTCTCCAAGTCATCAAAGAAATTGCTCTTCAAAAGGTGAGAATAACAGTCTCTGTGTACAAAAATGTTCTGCCCAGCTATTTTGTGCAGAGAGTCCCAATGATAGCCTTTTCCATCCCTAGCTGGGAACTGCAGGCCAAATGTCATGCTAAGATAATAACTGGCTGATTTAAAAATATCAAGAAGCAGCTTGAAAGTGAAAAACAACTTTCAGAGGATGAAGAAATGGCAGCGTTTCCATACAACTGTAGACCAAGATGATTTAGGGCAGAGAACAAATTATTTGCGCCATCTTTGCTCCTCTAATTTATCAATCTGTAATTACTGTCATTGTCTTAATTTGTACTGGTTGTAATTTGTCCAATTAAGGAAGAGGCAGATGCTAAAACCCAAATTACATAATTACAAATGTTACAGATGTGTATGCTCCAGTCAGTCATGGTCCTCAGAGTGGACAGCCTCTCTTAACCTCTGTGGAGGCAGAATTCCACATCCTTCTAGTATTTTTCCCCATAAACAAACACTAATCAACATGCAAAAAAGCTCCCAACTAGAGAAATTGCTCCATTGTGTCAGTGTTAGTAATGCTGACTCTTAGTATACAATTCTCTTGAGCAGTTGAGAAAAGTTAAATTCAACAGGAAAAAAAAATTTAAAAATTAGTATTATACTGACCCATGCATTTCCACGAAGTTTCCACAGTTTTTCCCAAGCAATTTTCATCTCTGACTGTGGAACTCAAAGTTTTCACTTGACCCTTGAGGTGCTGGCTCTCAGGAATGGCTGACACATGCACACCTACACCCAGGTGCAGGTTTTTGGAGGGAACACAATAAAGAGCTTACGAGCCTACTCCTCAGCACTTCTCCCCCACACCAACACTGTCACCATCCATTCACATCTCTTAACTAACATTCTCATTTTGCATTACTGATTTGGGTTTATTTAGCAAGGATCAATGAATGCTTGAGCTCTCCTTGATCTTACTTCCCTGCTATGAAAAGCAGAAAAGCTCAGAGACTGTTTCGCCTCTCCATCTCACCCTGGTTACTGGGCACACAGGAAAATTCTGGGGCTGCACACCCTTGTTTACAGCTTACAGTTCTCCAAAAGTATCTGGGATGTTCTTTTCCTTTCTCCACCCACAATGAAGAGGGAGTCAATGCAATATCCCTCACTCCTCCCATATTTCCACAGTGAAGTGATTCATTTGAGAGCAAATGCAGAAGAGGATGCTCTTCTCCTGGCATTGCTGATAGAAACAGATTGAAATAGGACTGAAGGACTTCCTGTGGTCAGAGTAGCACACTTGTGTTCGAGCTTTCCATCATTCTTGGCTGGTCTTTTAAAATACGCTTTCAGATACCACTTCTCCTCCCAGTTAAGTTTATAAATAACTCCCATCCTACAAAACAGAAATACAGATTTTTGGAAGTTCAGCAGCTCAGAGGCATTTGTAACTCATTGGTTTGTTGGATTGGTTTTGCGCTTTTTTTGTAAGCCATTGTAAATCCATGGATAATTCCACTCCTTAATACCCTGTTTTCTCACAGTAGGGACAAAGGTCATCACATATTTTGTCCTGAAATATTTTCATTACGTGTCCTTTTTACTCCATAAGTAAAGCAGTTAAAGAGCCCTGCAGGAAGACACCTCTGGCTTTATTTACTTTCTTATTTATTCTGCAGCAGCCAGACTCATGCCTGTTTGCACTGTTCCTGAGAGCTGTTCCTGCTAAAAGGTAATCTAATTGAGCCAGAGCCTTCAACACATCAAGCAGATGGCC
The DNA here is from genome assembly GCF_015227805.2 of Hirundo rustica. Classification (NCBI taxonomy): domain Eukaryota; kingdom Metazoa; phylum Chordata; class Aves; order Passeriformes; family Hirundinidae; genus Hirundo; species Hirundo rustica. The sequence continues at coordinate 20,442,614 of NC_053459.1, forward strand.
ATAAATAATGCAAAGATGCTGAACTTAGTGGAGCCATCACAAAAAACATCCACACCAGTCAGTCCAACTTGTTAGAACATCTTTAGTCCGAGTCACGCTATACACGTCTTTACAGCTAACTCAGGAAATTCGAGATTCATTTGTCAATGCAGCAAATTCTTCTTTGTCCATCTGTAAAGCAAATACTGTGTGCACTTGTAAAGCCCCTAAAGTTCTGTTTCTACTTACACTGCTTTGAAAACTCATGCTGAATACATAAACCGGGAGTACAGGGTACTCAAGGAAAAAAAAAAAAAAAGGCCAAACCCAAAAATAAAACAGACAAAAAAAGCCCCTGAACCTGTGCATTTATTACACTCCAGATTATCACTTGAATGTTCAAAGAACGAGATTTTTTTTTTTTCTTTTTTAGGACAGCGATCACAGCAGTGTATGATACAGGAAAGGATTTGTTTGCTTCAGTGCTAACTTCCCAGGCTGCTGTCTGTCAGCTGCTCAGTGTGGCTCCTTGTTTAGAAATTCTGGATTTAGGGGGGAAAACAAAACTCTGAAGAAAAAGGACAAAAATTGGGACTTCTATTTTTCCACTTTAGCTAATAAGAAAGGCAGCAGGTTTGTATTTCCCATTTCTTTACCACTTTCTTCACCTATTTATATGTGTATGTCTCTGTAGCACACTTTTAAGAGTGGCAAACAGTCCTACAAAATTTAACTAGCATGTCAGAGCTACTTCTGATTTTATCTTTAAACAAATTTCAAAAGCAATCTTTCCATTTGAATAAAAGCTTACTTAGCTCTTTTGCAGAGAAAAAGCCCAAGGAATCGTGCATCTCTCTCCGCTTGCAAAAGACTTTATACACGTATAAAGATAGTTTGTCTTTAAAAATGAAACACTACAGGAGCCATTTAAAACCATTTCACCACTTTTTAAAATGTATGTTTTCATAATCTCCTGCTTGTACAGAAAGCTTACACGTAAAAGAAAGTGGAAATTCATGTCATAAACATCAAGTCTTTCAGGTTTCCACCAGCTACAGAACAAAAACAGCCTTAAGTCGTCAACCACCATTTACCCACAGCATTATTTTAAAGGAAGTTTGGGATCCATACTTTCAGTCAACTCAAGCACGAATCATCTCAAAGAGAAATTACAAATACATTAAGCAGGCTCCATCTCTAAACTCCACCCTCCAGCAGAAGCAGCCAGAAGTAAACCTCTGGGAGAACTATATCAGTCTACCTCTCAGCTTCAAGCAAGCCCACAAAAAAATGTGAGATTTAAGGGAGCTGGGAAAGCATTGAGAAAAAAAGATTAGCAGGAATGGCAACACTAGGAAAAATAACACAGGAGAGAGAGACAGCTGATGCAAGTCACTCTTCCGTTTTACAAAGTAAGAGAGGCTTCTCATTAGCTACTGAATTTCAGATATCAGATACATACAAATAAATTTATTTCACATACTTTCTGTAATTACATAGTTGCTTGACACACCATATATTGCCCCCCACGAGTTTTCCTCTCTCTCAGAAACAGATCTGTCACTCTACCCCTTTTGGGGTTTTTTTTGGAATTACCAAGATTGTTGCTGTTTGGGAACAGTTACCATCTGGGAAACCATACCGACATAATTAACCAATATAGACATAATTAACCAATTTCACTTTCAATAAAACAGCTCCAAGTGCAGCCAAATCCTCACACCGAGAGAAGCAGTGCCAGGCTTGCTTTGCACACCCATTATAAAGCATCCCAAAGTGCCACTCTTAGCAAGTTAAGCAGAAAAATTTGGCTTTTGTTAACTAATATGTGTTTACATTTATTTATATATATATGTATCCTATATGCACTGTGTTCTTAAAGGAATGCAAGGCAACATGGATCGAGGAAGAACACGAAATTGGTTAAAAAAAAAGAGAAAAACAGAATAACTGATGACTGTCTGCACAATGCCCACTTGCTTTGGTAGTAGTACCAGAAGTAATCTGCATATTAATTAAGCCATGACTGAAGTGAAGCCCATTAATTTTGCCTGCCACAGATGACTGTTTGTACTCGTTTTCCCTGCCATAAACTCTGCTTCAATGCTGCTCTAAGTTACATTGCAACTAAACAAAAATCTGCTTAAGGGGGAGAATAGCAAGTGGTTGCCTTTCAAGGAAAAAGAAATGCCTTGCAAGAAAGTTTTCTAGGCCATTCTAGAAGAAAGCTCCAGAAAGGGAAAATGAAGGCACAAAATGGGGAAGTAAATGTAGATAATTCTAAACAAAGAACACCCACACAACAAACACCTACAAAACATTTTTTAGCTACTTCTAATGGGTATTATTTATTTGCTTTTGCTTATTCTTTTTACATACTTAAAATACATTTAACGAATTATGCATTTTATTTCTTACAGGGAGGTATGAGTCTTGTCTAACCTTTTCCTTGAGATGTAACTAAAGTGCATCTCAAATGGTTTTGTCAGTTTTCACACATTATGAAGTTCTGGTAGTCATATGAATTCTGCTAATATTTAGCTAGGAATACACAACATAAAATTATTTCAGTATGAATCACTTAGCACTCCACATAAACATCCCTGATGTTTCACATTTACATCCTCTACTTACGGCTCTTAAGCTGCCAAGCATATGGTTTTAGACAAGATTAGAGACAGATTTAGAGAGACACAGGGTACATCTATCTACACCACCTAACACCAGTATTACTTAATACCACAGATACTGAAGGAAAAAATAACCAAGTTTTAGCTAGAAAATAACATGCCCTCATTAGAGTACCTAGAGAGGCTCACAACCCTCACCACCAACCCCTTTGCAGTTCCTCCTGCACCTGGGGACATATAAACCACTATTCAGCAGTGTGTGAGAGAAGCGGGAGTCTGGAATGGCCCTCCAGGACCTGCCCATGACCAAGCACAGCCTGGCAGCCCCATGCACCACCAGGAAGCTGTGCTGGGCACTTGCACACTCCCAGAAACCTTGGCAGGTGTATCACAGAGCCCTGAGCTGCTGCTGTCCCTGCCCCTGTAGAACACAGGTCTTATGCCCAGGAGTGGTGTCAAGGTTTGGGAATGTCCAGCCCACAGCAGGCTTTCTAACTGCATGCCCTCTATGCAAAATACTGAGAGAGTCATACAGACGGGACACTGAATAAATGAGGCTGTAGATAAACCTCTGTAAATATCACACCTGCACACTGACAGGTATCACCATGCAATGCACTTCCTAAATATTTCAGAGGATACTGAGTCAATTCAAATACAAACCAAGACTCAGTTCTGTGTAGTACATGGGAAAAGTCTCTCCTGCTGCACCCTCAAAGAGCAGTTACAGCTTTTCCCACCAGGGTCACGCATCTGCCTGCCAGATGCTGAGCAAGTGCTTTGACACTATCTCCTCACCCTCTGCCTGGAGGAAGGTCCCCTCAACACAGCAGCATGGGCTTTGTTTTAAATTTGGGTGAATCCTCAGACACTGACTCCTGTCAGAGACCAGTTGGTTTTCTCTCCAAAGATTTTACTTGGTTTTCCTGGGCAGCCACAGTAAACCCGGCAGTGCTTCAGCAGTTTCCTTTCCTGTGCACAAATAGCAACCAAGTTAATCATTACCTACCCTAGCAATAAGTTACAGTTTGAGCAGCACCAGCAGGGAGAAAAGGAGGGTATTTATACCCTACCACATTAAAAAAGGATCTTAAACCTTTAGAAATAACATGTGGGTTCAAGGAAGCTATAATGTTAACACCACCAACAGTTTTAACCTATTTAGACTTGAAAAGCACTGTACTGGCACTCAGTCCTGAGACCCCCAATGGATCCATCTCCTTTCAGTGCTGGTCCTGTCCCCCATTGCTCAACCAAGCACTTCTGGATTTCACAGCCCTGGGCAAGAAGCAGAGAAATTCAAGCAGCCACTGAAGCACTCCAAAGCTGGAAACCCAACATCGTGTTCTTGAAATTTCCACCAAATCACCACAAATTTAAGCAACTTTAATACATGCAGAAAAGGTAACAGTACTGTAACACAAAATTTACCACTTGTTTTGATGACCACATAGAAAATGATCATCATTAAATCAGCAGGCATTACCCAAAGTTCTCATCGTCCTGTGAGCAGGTGGCAGCAGGTAACAGAGCCTGGGTGATCTGATTCAGCTCAGTTATTTTTTTATCCCCCTTAAGGCCTCTTAGCAGCAGTTCAACAGAGTTTAAGAGAGAAGGGACACACAATTTCCAGACACCACACTTTGAATCTGTGCCGGAATGAGTAATTGGATGGAAGCTTAGAAAATGAAAAATACCGAGCCAGCCTCATAGATCCCTAATTGAATGCCCCACAATGGCACAAGTTGGGCAAGTCAGCCATAAATTTTTACACCTTAAGCTTTCAAGTGGCAGAATGGAGACTTGGGAGATGTGTCTGGTTCCATCTATCCATCAGGCAGCTACAAGCTGCGTTAGTCTAACACACCAGGAAGATTCAGCCCAATGAGACAGTAAATTGATGCTGCTCTAAAACTCTAAAGCAGCACCAGAATCAACATTGTCCCTTGTGTGGTACCCACCACTTCCCTTGCTAAATCCTGAGCTCTCAGCATTCCCTTACCACCCAGCACAATAAATATCCAGCGCTGCCAGAGCACACAGAGCAGCACTCCCGGTGTGCAAAACAAAACATTTCACCAATCCACACCTGGAGATTTATGAAAATCAGTGTCAGAGTATCACTGCAAAATGTCTTTTTCATTGTCACATTCCCTATTTCTGTATCCCTGGATACAGGAGTCAATTATTCACAGGGTTTTGTTCATTCCCACTGCCCAGCCTTTCAGCAGAGGCACACTGTACCCTACAGCACTCTCTTCTCTGCAAGTCAGGAGTTTTCTTTTGTCACAGATCATCTTCCACTACCAACCAGAATGCATTACCTTGTTCTAATGATATTAATGTCCAGGGCAACTGTATTTCAATACTGATTTTCCCAACAACTCTAAATAACGTCGCCCTATTAATAAAATGCTCATAAGGCCAAATGTATCTTCCTTAGGCTAACAGTTACAATGATTACTACTATCTACAGATCCATAGACCAATTACCCTTTATTTAACCACAAGGGTTATTGTACAGGCAGCTCCAGAGAAAAATAATTTCCTTCACCTAATTATTAAAAAAGCAAAACCAACCAACCAACCAACAAACCAACAAAACCACTTCAGTGTTCCTGTATGCAGATTTTGTTTTATAGATTTTAATCACAGAATCAGGTTGGAAGGGACCTCTGGACATCTTCCAACCCAACCTCCCCCACCAAGGCTCTTGCAGGGGGTTGCTATATTCACATGTCACACCCACAAACCAAGGAGCATAAGCCCACTGACTTAAAGTCTGATATTGAGTTCTTTTACAAGAGAAAATTCAAATTAGAAAATAACCCGACCGGTCACTGGTGGCTTTTGGCACCCTGCAATGATTTGATTTATAACCATGATTTCATTACTAAACCTCAAGTAAACAAGTTACTTTCTAATTACCTGGGGTATGAACAGTTGATCCTCTCCTGTGCCACCCCCGGGAACTGATCACTCTTTGCGGGGGCAGAGGTGATGATGCTCACCAAGAGCATCCTCTTATCTGCCTTGAAATTTTCTCTGTCATCCTCATCCAAAAATGCACAGCTCACCTGTGCCCCTCTGCAGACGATGCTTAATGCCATGTTCTCTTAAGCTTAAATGTTCTACTAATCAGGCACTAAGGAGTTATGTTCAGGCTGATTACAGGTGATTAACAAACATGAATTGCACTCAAGGAGATGAGTTACTGAACTCCAGCATGATCACTACTGCAGCTAGAACAGATCTGTCCTTCTGCAAAAACATGTCAGTTTTGACCCTTTACCCTGTAAAATCATCCAGGCATTGTCACCTCTTTGACAGCTATCTTTATGAACAGTACTATGTTAAAGAGCCAAAATCCTACCACAAATCATCCAGAGTTTTTATTAAATAATGCAATTTTACAAATTACCTCTTTTTAAATATCTGAAACATGCTTCTCAATGATTTTTTCCCCTTTACTCTGAAGAAGACTCAATTATTACATCAAAGAGAAGGCTAATGTGAAAATTAAAACAGAAAAAGTAAATTAAACAGGAAACTTGAAACAAAAAAAAAAGTTCTGGGTGGTAATGGATTACATTCCATTTGTTTCCTGTGAGATGAATGGAAATATGGAGACCTCAGATTTTTTTTTAAAAAAGTGGTTTATGGGAGTAGAAATCAACCTTCTGGCGTAATTCTCTGGTGAGAATCAGGAATGTTGGAAGCTCACTCAAACAGTAGCAGCACTAAAAGAAAAAGATTTCCTGCATGGGGCTATAATCCTTGACTTTATTCCATTGGAGTCAGCAGCAAAATTTCCATGAGCTTGCTGCAGCCCAGCTCAGAGCGCAACAGCCAGACTCTGGATAAGGAGTTCAGGGAGCAGGAACAATCAGGTGCACCTGCACCATTAATCTGCCTGCAGATCTGCACCCTCACAGTTTTAATAATTGATTTTTCTCTGATCTTTATTTTTGAATGACAGCCTAGCAGTGGACTGACATTCACACTAGTTCAAAAAGGTGACTACTTAGCTTCATAAATGCTAAAAAATAAATTTATGGGAGAAAAAAAGTCTTATATAGTATGTCCAGTATTTTACAGAAAGGGCAGTGAGGAGTCAGCAGAGAATAGTGCCTGTCACTCCCTCTGCAATTACCATCCCTGCCAGAGTCCCATCAGCTTAAACACTCCAGGGCGTTGGTGAGAATCTTTGCTTTAGACACACAACTTATGTCATTTATTGACCAACAGCGAATGAGTCAGAAACTTAAATGAAAACCTTGAGAAATTGATATTACCAGCTTTGGAGTTAAGGAAGGAAGAGGGTGGTGAGGCAAACTGCACAATTTGTAAATGCATCCTGCAAAGTATGTAACTGCTTTATGATGCTCAAGTATCAAATGCACATCAAGAACAAAATAAATAACAGTCAGAAATAACCTTTATATATTGTGGTGCACACAATAGTGCCCAACTGCTGTGAAGAGACTGTGTGCAATTTTAATGTATATAAAAATCTGTAAGTATTGGTAGTATATTTATCAATATGTACCTAGTATATATTTTTGCAAGTATGTCTGGCAGTTTTTTTTTTTTTAATCTTGGATTTTTTCCTCATTTTTTAACTGTTCTTTCATCACTAAGACATACAAAACCGCTTACTTCTCCAAAGCCCTTAAAAATCTTAGAAGTTCTGAAATACTTGGGTCTTTGAATAGAAAACGAATAGCAGTATTTTAATAGACAGAAAGCCAATCATAAACAGTAACTGAATCTGCTGGATCAATTGCACAGATTGGTCATTAATCAGAAGACTACATCTATTGTCATGTTCATAGGATTCTAATAGAGACAAAAATAAAAAACAGGCTGTGCAAGGATCTTGATTAATTACCCTTTTTACTGACAGTTCCAGCAATACAAATTTTATTTGATGCCTTTCAATACAGCCCTCCATCAACATGGTAGTGCTTCCATTCTTGTATTTTTCGATGCAGCTCCTCAGCGAAATGAGCATTATGCCTTTAATTTAAACAGTTCTCCTCCTTTAAACAGTTCTCCTCCAAAGAACTGCAGAGGAGCAGAGAAGCACAGTGGCTTTAACACCATCACCACAACAGAATTAAAAGTTCCTTGATGGTGTAAAACAGACTCAATGAGGCACTGTCAAGGTGAAGTGTTTTTATGTGGAAGCAATGTTACACTGAAAGGCCAAAGTTTACGGCCACTGCTTGAGGAACAATCAGTTGTACCCTTTGAACCTTCTCAGAATTGCTTGGATTTACATACTTTTTTCCTTTTAAAGGGTTTTTTTTTTTTCTTTTGAGGGTTGGGTTTTTTCTTTTGTTTTCAATGTTATTATTACTCTAAAATTTAGACTCAGGAACAAGTACAGTCATTTTGTTACATCTTCACAACGAATACTCAGCAGTGTTCTTAAGGAAACTAGTCAATGCAGAGAACACTTGCAGATTTTGAGGGTGTTTAGAGAGATTTCTAGCAAAGTTTTGGCTTTTTGCACTAATTCCTTTCATATAGGCCAGTTCTTTCAATTTTCCTTGACATGGGGCAATTTAAAACGTTTAACTCATCCTACAGCAAGTTCTTAATTACTCAACAGCTTAATAAAGCACATTTTGTACACACCAGTACATCTGCAGCACTCAACCAGACAAGACCTAAGTTCTGAGATATGGTGTGAATTTCACTTTACCAGAAATATTTTTTCTGGGGTTTTGGGGTTTGTTTTGTGTTGTTGTTGCTCAGTTCTGTTTTATTCTCTTGCTTTATTTCAGCCATTCAGCTTCAGAATGTGCTGCCAGTCACTGGCTAGCAAGTAACCAGGGGCTCAAAGCACATTCCATAACCATTTCTGTCTATTTCTGGAACGGGACACAACTCTCCCTGTCAGAAGGGAAGGGTGGTCCTGGTGATGGTCGTGGTTTTGACACCAAAAAGCAGCATAAAGACTCACAAATACCATCATCCTTCAGTTGAAAGAGAAGCATCATAGCAGGAACACTGCTAACAAAAGCAGACAACTCAAGCAGCGAAATCAGACTTTGCTTCAGCAAGACAAAGGCTGGACTGCCACACAAGAGCAAGAAATTCTGGCACAGAATCCACTGCATCTCACCCAGAGAAACATGTTTTAGCAAAACAGAGAAGGGTTTAGGAAACCAAGAGAGAACCTTTCTGATATTCCAAGTTTTAACATGAGCTTTCACAGTAGTTTCCTCAGACCTAGACAATGACTTTTTTACTTATTTTTTCCAGCCTGCTGCGTATTCTATTTTTAATATTCAAATATAGATGGTGTGACGAAGATGTATGGTCTGAGTGTATGGACCTGGGTATTACCCAACCTTTTACAAACTCCACTCCAGGTACACTAGACATTAAGCAGGTGAATAACTTGTATTTAGTTTCACTGACAACCACAAGGATTATTGTGCTCAAAATCAAACACTGCTTAAGAGCTTTTCTCACTGCAACTAAATAAGAGTTACTATCATGACCAAAAAGCATCCATAGCCCCTGCCTTCCTCCAGATATGAAACATTTTACAACAAACTAAGTAAAAACTGCCACAATTTAACAGAAGTTTCACATGCTTTAAACTGGATTAACGTCACTGGGGGGAAAAATTCACAAAGCAAATAATTCACACAGTAACAGTGATTATAACATCATTTCAGAAGCCTTTGCCTCCAAATGAAAGTGTGCCACTGCACAAACAACTCCACAGCTGGTTGGGTTGGAAGGGACCTTAGAGCTGATGGAGTTCCACCAGCCTGCCAAGGGCAGGGATCTCTCCCAGCAGACCAGGATTCCACCAGGAGCAGGGTTTGTGAATGTGAGGCTGCTCCTCTCTGTCCACAGAAGGTCTCAACCCACTCAGTGTTCCTGGGTGGGTAGTCTTGAGCAGACTCCCAGCATAAATCAGCAGTGAACCTGACTTACCTGGTGAATAAAACACCCTCCTCTAAGATGCACAAATCTTTTACTGTAGCTGATAACAGGGACAGACAGAGCTCAAAAGTCTGACTGCTTTCGGTCACCTTATACCTTATAAGTTAATGCATAATCCGTTGTAACTGCCTCTTCCTTTTTTAAATGTACAGAAGTACAGGAGATTTTCACCTTACCCCTGGGTAAACAGATCATTGTTTCTAACTGATTTGCAAAAGTAATTCTGAGTGCAACCATAAGCATCAAGAATATTTCATTTAGGCAGCGTTGAACTGCCTGATATGAGATAAGCTTGATGAAACAATCGACACAGATAAGAGCAATGTTATTTTGGTCAGTGGCATAAGGAAACTGTCAAGAGAATTAATCAGCCCAGTGGATTTACTGTAAGGCAGAACCAAGCTGCATTTGTATTCATTCCGTTATTCCTTGAAGCAAGTTGCAGGCTAAAATCCCAGGTCAGGAAGAGGCTGAGACACCGGGACTGCCACGGTGACACCCGTCCTTGGGGACTGTGACCCAACACCACAGCAGCCTTCCCATCAGCTCTGCAATACAAGGACAAAGCCAAAATAATCACTTGCACAGCTCAGGTAAATTGATCACTGCACGCCAAATGTTCCTAATTCCTCTCTTCAGACTACCAGGAACGTGTGACATCAGCAGAAATGTAGCATTTGGTGACAGAAATCACTTCCCATGACATTTCAATCATGCTGCTAATAAGTACACAAGACCAAAGCCCTGATTATTCAAAGCCATTTTCTTTATTTTTACACGCTGAAAAATTCAGTTTGTTCCATTCAGCAGGGCAGAAACACCCTTCCCCATTCAAAGGACACTTCCACCCATGAGGATCCTTCCGAGGTCCCTTCTCAGCAGAGGAAGCCTCTCTGCTCAGCTCTGCTCCCCATTTTCTCGGGAGTGACTAATACAAAACCGTACCACTGGTAACCATCTACTTTCCAGTGACAGCCACATAAGCCCAGTATATTCAGGGACAAAAAGCAGCTGCAAAAACACTGACCTGCTACAGGAAGGGCAAAATGATTTGTTCCCGTAACAGAATTAGGCTCCATCCTACTTCCCAGCACCTTTAAGTAATGCAGGGCACATTTTTTTTCCTCCTTGTAAGAATGATCGATGTGTAATGTGGCCAGAAATGTTTTCTGCTGTTCTAACTGCATTTTCTTTCTTACCTCACACAACACTTTGTCCGGAAGGGATGGATAAATATTTGACATGGCATCATTCCCAATGCTCTCCCACAACCGAAAAGTTTTTAGAAGATTAAATGTTTTGTTTTCCTGTGTAATAATTAATGAAAAAGGTTGGGTTTTTTTCCTGCTTCTGTATTCATTTTAATTACAAAACAAATTACGTAATTCCACACGCACAAAAATCCTCTGACGTTATCTTACTGGCTCTCCCAGCAAGGATTTGAGTATGACCAGGATCACAGCTAATGAAGTCAGCACTAAAACCCCCACATAATCTGTCTGAATACCCACAAACTTCCATATGGAGTAAAAACAAATCATTTTTATGATTGCATTCTGACACAATTAGGAGGACTATAAAAAGACATAGACTAAAAAATAACTGGGGTATTATGAAAATATGTCAAGTGGATGATGTGGCACTAGGATGGGAAGAAGCCAGCATGAAATGCAAGCAATGTAAAAACATACCTTTGTTTTTATTAATGACAAAGTTTGTGCAGTGTACTTAAAACTAGCTACAAAACTATGTGGTACTGAAATAAAGACTTCAAATCTGCTGGGCCTGCAATCTGTCACAGGCTAAACTTAAGACCAAAGATTTGCAGTTTTTTTCTCTTTGTTGGCCCATTAGTAACAGGCCAAAGAATAAAAAATGTCTAAGTGGGGAAAAAAAAAAAACCAAAAAACACCCAAACAAACAAAAACAGCTTTTTTTTTTTTTTTTTTTAATAAATATAAATATTGTAGTTGAATATAATGCATTTCCATGCTTTCAGTCAGAGAATCACAGAATGGTTTGGGTTGGAAGAGACCTCAAGGCTCGTCTCATTCCAATGCCCCTGCCATGGGCAGGGACACCTTCCACTGGCCCAGGCTGCTCCGAGCTCCCTCTGAGCCCTTTCAACCTGCAGAAGGAAACTGGAGCAACAGGAAGAGCTTGGAGTTGTGAGCATGGTGAGGATAAGACACTGGTGAGACACTGAAAGAGCATTCAGTCACCTTGCAAGCTGAGAAATTTGCTCAATTACAGAATCATAGAATACACTGAGAGTTGGAAGGGACCCACAAGGATCATTGAGTCCAACTCCTGGCCCTGCACAGGACACCCCAGGAGTCACACCCTGTGCCTGAGAGTGTTGTCCAAACACTCCTTGAACTCTGTCAGGCTTGGGGCTGTGACCACCTCCCTGGGAGCTGGTCCCAGTGTCCAGCCACCTTCAGGGTGAAAAACCTTTTCCTAATACCCAGCCTAAAGCTCCCCTGACTCAGCTCCATGCCCTTCCCTCAGGTCCTGTCACCAACCACCAGGGCAAAAGGATCAGTGTCTGCCCCTCTTCTTCCCCTCATGAAGAAGCTCCCGACTCTGATGAGGTCTGACCTTGGTCTCCCACATGAACAGACCAAGTGACCTCAGCCACTCCTGCTACAGCTCCTTTAAAAACCCTTCACCATCCTCACAGGCTCCTTTGGACACTCTCTGATAACTCTGTAACTCCTATTTTGTGGTGCCCAAAACCACACACAGGACTCAAAGTCAAGTTGAGTTTCTGGAACAGACGACACAACGCTCAAATCTCCTGCTGGAGAGCCTAAAGCAGCAAAGCTCTGGGTGACCCCAGCCCAAATTTTCCTTTCCTCCTTCCCCCACACAAACACAGAGGCCCTGTCACCTCTGGATAGGGGGATGGCTCAAAATCAGTAGTTAACATCAGATGCTCATACTGCTTTTACATACATGCATTGCTCTTGTTAGTCATCTGAGGACTACACTAGAAATTTCTTCCCTGAAATGGTTTTAGGCTTTACCCTGGAATTAACTGTCTCTATAAAAAAAGGAAGCATTAAAAAAACATTTAACAGCTGGATACAACATCTGCCTTTCCTGAGTCATTAGTACTTAAGAACAGTTAATTTATGAGACTACAAGGTTACAGGGACTGACAAAAGAATCACACTTCTCTCTAATTTAAAACCTTGTCTGTCAAGTGGCCCAGTTGTCTTTTTTTTTTTCCCCTCGGTTTTTAAATGTAAGCTATGCCAAAGGGAAAGAGCCATCAACTCCTCAATATTTCAGCAGCTTTGTCACAATAATGGGCCATTTTCCCTTGGACTCCAATTTATGGAGTAATATGATTTTATATAGTATTTTCGTATCTCAGATTCATGCTCACAAGGTTTAAAATATGAACCTGGAAGGTTAAAAAATAAATAAGAGAAGCACAAAAAACTGTATCTTGTGTAATATACACATGAACTCCTTCTTAAACACCAAAACTTAAGGCAGTCTCAAGATTTCTTTGGGATATGGTGAATATTTTCTGAGGATGTATGAGAGGCAAGGCAGTTCTTAGTCCCATGCACTGGTTTCCTTACTTTGAACACCTGAACTCTGATCACATAGTGGCACCCACAAAAATCACAAACCATTTGGTAATTCAGCAATGGTTTAGGAATATGCACTAATTTTTTACTCATTAACAGACTTTTAATAGCATCCATTTTCATATGAAAATTATCATCAAAATCCCTAAGACTGTATGAAAAGGTGATGTGACTCTTGCTTCCAAAAAATAAAAATAAACATAATTCTATGAAGAATAAAAAAACTGAGCCTGAAAACTGCAATTTAACAATATACCCCCAAAAATAATTATTTTGAAACAGTCCAATTACACACTCAACAGAGAAGTATTGGTTCCAATTTAGAATGAAGCATCTCTGCTCTCAAGATCAGAATATTATACTACTGTTGAAACTCCTTCTCTGCCAAAAGTAAGACATTCAAATCTTTTCATTTCATGGTTTGAAATCTAAGTTTAAAAGTGGTTTGTATTTTTTTCCACCCTTAATCCAAGTTCTAATTACAGTGATGTAGGCTTACACCTTTTACAGATATTTCATGTATCAGGGACTGTTAAGAAGATATTCTTTCAAGAATGATATTGGCATGTAGGTATCTCGGCATGAACAAAAACAAGTTTTACAAAATCTGGCATCAAAAGTTAGAGAGCAAAGAGAGAACCAAACAAGTTTTACAAAATCTGGCATCAAAGGTTACTTCTGCAGAGAGCAAAGGAGATCAAAACCTCATTTGCACACCCACACTCATCCAAATAGATAGTTTTGAAGAAATGAAAGAAGGAGGGCATGAAGCATGTAATGGATAAATTAATGCTCAGAGGGATGCAGGGACCCACACAGAGCCCCTTTGTTCCCTCTCCATCCCGTGAGTGTCCCTGGCTAAATGGCCATGGCTCGGATTTCAGTGCAGAACTGGGACCTGCATCTGGAGTGAATTATGGCTCAAACTCACACCTGATTTACCCTCACCCAGAGCAAAGCCTCTGCTGGCTCAGGCAGCAACACCACTGTCACACCAGCACTGCCACAGCAGCCCCCAGGTGGCACACAGGTGTAGCTGGAGCCTCTCTCACATCAGACAGCAGCTACACTGCAATTAAATCCAGTCTGGGAGCTGCAGGAATACGTCCAGGAAACAAATCACAGCCTGCCCCCAGACACAGGGCATCTCCTGCACACCTGGGCTGCAACAAAACTCATCCAGAACTTCAGCCAAGAAGTTCTGCTTCCATTCCTCTACCCTCTAGCAGGCTCTGAAGAATCAGGCTTAGCTTCAGTGTCAGTCCTTCTGAACCAGCTGCAACTCATCATGTGATAATCCCATCTTCAATTGCTAAATCTCTCCTTTTCAGTGCACATTTCCTTGTGTTAAGCCAGTTATTCACCTGTGGCTCCCTATTCTTTCAGACTTTCTCAAGACTCGCTCCTTCAACATCCAGAATGTGTTTTTTCCACAGAAAAATAAATAGTTGCCATCACTCCCAACATTTTAAACTGACAAACACATACACAGGTCTGAGATGTATGTTCTAACCCACATATTATACTGTAAACCTGTCAAATCCCATTTTTCAGCCTCTGAGGCATAGGGGGGGAAGTGTTAAATCAGGTGTTAAAAAGTTGTATATTCTCCTATGGCGGGAAGTTTCATGCCAAAATCTAGCACAGGGTGCACAAAGCTTTATAGTTTTGTTAACAAAGCTGTGAAAACAACTTTCTTCCTGGTGAAAATTGTGAAACACTGACTGTCTTCACATCCTTAAGGCTGACTTGTGTGAACCATAGCTTACAAGAGCATTGCTCTAATTTAATCACAGCCTACATTAATATATATAATATATAATTATTATTATATATAATATCACTATAAGCTACTTAAATTTGTAAGAATGAATGCAGCAACACCAGGTAGATTTATAAGGTAATTGAAAGAACTCTGAATTTCCATTAGAACGCCAACTTTTGTTTCGCCTCTGTGTTCCTGCTTTTCTGCTAACGTGCACCATGCTCTGATTTCAAATTCTTCCAATGCCCAATTAGAATAGCCCAGACATGATGCAGTGAATAGGAAATACTGATTTAAGTCATATGTGCAACTCAAACGTATCAAGTTAAATTTTTAGAGTTTCCAAATCCTTGTTTCTGTTTTTGTAATTTACACTGCATGGGGAAATTGTTTTAAAACCAAATCCAGATTTCAGAAGTATATTGATTTTAGTATAATACTCCGTGAGCTCTAAAATATATTTAACTGGTGTGCTTACACGAGTATATATATACATGCAGAAAATGCCCTTAAATCCACACTTTAATAACATTTCCCTAAAAATCACAGAAAATTTAATATTCTACAATTACATACAGTAGAGGTGCTATTCATGTTTCACTTTTGGGAAGTGAGCAGAAATTAAAAAGTCTCCACCAGTGTCACTGAGAGACCCTGATGAACTATATTAACCCTTGTAGCCAGAGGCCAGGGTAATTCCACTGCATTCCTGGAGAATCTGTAATGCTGTAGCATCCACTACAGGCAGGAGCTCGACCTCAACACTCAGCACCCTGACACAGTAGAGATACCAAGGAAGAGAACTTCATTCTGCAATTTCTTCCATATTATTTAATGAAGAGTTCAATAATCAACCTCCAATTCTATTTATAATTTAGCTATAAATGGCTATATTTGAAATTATAGGTATAGTTCTACTCTTATCAGTATTTCTCTTCAATTAAAAAAATGAAAATACCAACTCTAAAAATCAGTGTTTTCAAACTCAACTAGTGCGATATGGGTGGTACAGAGAGCACCAATATCAGGAGATTTGAGTGAGACACACAACACATCTCCACAGAGCACCTTCCACATGGCCATTGACTTTGTATCAAAAAAAAAAAAAATTACCTTTTTGTCTATTTTCATCTCAGAGAACTTTGTTTTCTTCCACATCGTATCTTGACCACTGTTTCAAACACCCCATCGTGTCTTTCCAAGTCTTCTGTGCCCTGAAGACTCCACTAAAACCATCCCAACCCGACCTGTCAGGTGGCTGAAGGGGCTCACTGGAGAGGAGTCCAGCTCCCAAACGCTGCCATGATCAGCCAGACAGCAAGTACAGTCAGTTCATCTCACAAAAACTTAATGGAGTGTATGGCCCTGGGTGCTTAATACAAGCACTGTCAAGGCATCTGAGCAAGAAGTCTCAGCTGTCAGCGCTGACGAGTGCGCAGAATTATTTGTCACACTTGCCCAGATCAGAGAGCAGTGGAGTGGTGTTTGGTGACATCCCCACACATCTGCACACTCCAGCCCCACATGCAGCCATGTGCTTCCCCCAACTCACTGGCAGCATAAATGCAATCTTTCTACAAGGCACTGTGGCTAAAATGTTATTCTTGTATGTAACTACACAATCCTTTCTTTTGCTCAGTGCTTTACCTCTTTTAATTACACAGCCTCTGGCTTTCCCTTCAAATTTTCTGAAAAAGACAGAATGCGAGCCCCTGAAAAATCTCCAGGTCATTAACTACCATAATTCATGACATCAATATGTCATATTAACCAGCTAAAAAACTAAACTGATGCAGCTGTTCTACAATATAAAAGCTTTATCTGGATATTTCTTCTAACTCTATCAAAAAGACAATCATTTATTATCTTTCAGCACATGTGCACTCATTAACAAAGACCTCCAAAAAGCTAATTCTTTCCTGGCTGGTGTTTACACACCAAAGTTCTCATCTTCCAGAGCACTGGGTCTATGTAGCCTCCTTCTTAAGGATCCTCCTACACAAGAGAATGGGACCTTAAAATTCTACTACTATTCCTCATACTAGAAAATCATGTTTTTCACTTATCAACATCTATCCTGCAAAACCACATTAACACTGAACAGGTATAACCACAAAGGTGCAGATTCCATTATAAACTCATCAATTACCTGAAACTCAGATAAAAATTGTTCAAAATCATCAGTCAAGAACCACAAAACAAACTACTTTGGACAAAAGCCAGGCACAGGTGTTGATCTAGTCCTAAAATCTATTATGAAACCTCAAATAAATTTATTTAGCTTATAACCTTACAACTGCATTGCACTACAACACACTTCACAGTATCATTTTCTGTTCCATCAGCCTGCTGCAGCTTATCAAATCTAATATGCGAGTTATTTTGGACAAGTATCCTTTTATGGAATGATTCTTGGCAATAAAGCACAGTAGAGATCAGGTTCTCAATAAAAGCCTCTTGATGTTAACATAATGCAATAGCAGCCTCACTAATTTACATCACTGCCCAATGAATTCCCAAGTCAGACATCTGGGGTTTTGCAAGGGTTTTGCCAGAAAAACATAGGTGGGTCTGCATCCTCTGTGCTCCTGTTCAGAGCTTTTGCCTGCCTGGTGTACTTATAAAATCAGCTCCACGGATGATGGAATTTCTCTTCTGTTTGTACAACACCTTGTAAAAAGAGGGGCCTGCGCTGGACTAAGCCAAGTACTCTTGATTTTCCCACTACCTAAAAATATCTAAGCTTTTATTATGAAAGCATATAGTGTCAAGGAGTGTTTTTCAGAATGTGTGTAAGCAGGCTATACATCTGTAACGATCAAGGAACATTGCAGCCAATTCATTGTCTGCTATGGAAGATAATGAAGTCCCTAGAAGTGTTATTAGTTTGCAATATTTCTTCAAATTGAAAGGGAGTAGATTTAGATTAGACATTAGGGAAAAACTCTTCTGTGAGGTTGGGGAGAACCCAGCACAGGGTGCCCAGAGAAGCTGTGGATGCCCCTGGATCCCTGGAAGTGTCCAAGGCCAGCTTCCACAGGGCTTGGAGCAACCTGGGATAGAGGAAGGTGTACCAAGTTGTGGCATCACAAAATTAGTATCATGAATTTGCAGAATTAAGGCCGAGGGAGCAGAAGGAGATAAAATTAGAAATGAATATGAGAAAATTAGAATGACTATGAGACGACAGTGTATACAGTAAAGGCAGATGCTTTCTAATTCACAGCTGAAAGAGCTTTACAAGTGAGCAGCTAACCTACTTAATGGGTGCTCAAAAAAGCCAGCACAGACAGCATTAAATTTCATTAACTCATATTTTCAAAGAAGTTCTGTCACTATACAGGCATCAAATCATGTTTTGAATGCAGTTAATCAGCCATACAGTGAGAACTGAGAGGGACAACCACAAAAATAAATGCAACTATTTCAAAAGCATTTCGTTGTAATGCTGGTTTGGAAAAGGATCTATGCTTAAATTCTGTTCACTGATAAGTGAACTCCTCCCAACCTAACCAGTTAACAATACTGTATCAGACCTCCCAAGGAGGTATTATTAACTCAATATCAGAGACCAAGGAAGAAGATTACAACATCCTAATTACACGGATACGCGTAACATCAAATGGGCCACGATAATCACACCATTCAACAGGAAACTAAGAAGGTTAAACCACTAGCACTTTAATCCAAACTGAAATAACAAAATCAGCATGAAGTTACAAATTACAAGACATCTAAAGGTAAACACAAACCACAGATTTTTGTCGGGTGCAAACACAGAAGTCCAGCGGCTGCACTCTCCCACCCGACAGATGCTGTCACTGCCTCTGCTCAGCACAGAAGGAGCAGAGCTCAGGGTGAGTCTTCCTCAGCACCTGCCTGCAAGGGCCCCACAAACAGCACTAGGAAAGATAGGAGTCTGAAATCACACCCCTGTGTCCCACGTCCTATTCCAAATCTCACAAATTCGTAATTACTAGGGCATCAGGGGACAAGAGTAAGAAGGAATGGTTTACCTTTAAAATGAGAAAGCAGTAACTAAACCAAGTAATTTCTTCCACTTTTCAATATCCTAGTGATTTCTGAACTTTAATCAGCCATTTCCTTGCCTAAAGTTTGCCATCCACCGAAAGACCTGCTTTAGAAAGGAATTTTCAATACCCTGCGGGACCAAAGTGATACATTTTAGCCCATTTCTTCTTAATAAATGTAATGATTTTAATCAAATTTGTTCAGAGGACAGAAGATTAGTTAAAGAAGAGAAGTAGCTGGAACATTAAATTAAGGTATCATTGGGAATTAAAAATTTAATTTTCTGTTATTATCAGTGGTATATTATGAAAAAAGAGCATAGAATATGCAATTAATATGCAACACAATATGAACAGCATTTGAGAAAAATGAATTAGATATGTAGGACAAAAAGGGATGAATTCTTAAACCAAATTCAATTTGCTTTACTCTGTTCAATCTTCCTATGGGCCTCTGTTTAAATATTTCCAGGTCTCTCTTCCATGGGAAGAGCCACCACTAAATTCTGATGTATTTTAAGGGGATTAGGGCTCATGACAGGTAACCCAGT
This sequence comes from Hirundo rustica, assembly GCF_015227805.2. Classification (NCBI taxonomy): domain Eukaryota; kingdom Metazoa; phylum Chordata; class Aves; order Passeriformes; family Hirundinidae; genus Hirundo; species Hirundo rustica. The sequence continues at coordinate 20,462,144 of NC_053459.1, forward strand.
ATATTTCCTACACAAATCAGCTTGTTTTTGAGCAGCTGGCTGTATCCCACATGGAGCCCCAAGAAAACAAACAGTTTTTAAGCCAAACAGCAGAACTATGCCATTAATAAAAAAGTTAAAATATTCTTAAAACATAAACTAAGCTCCCAGGTCATCTAAGGTTAAATTGTGTTATTCAGGGTTACTAACCAAGGCACAAAATCATATTTTCCTAGGTCACCCCCTGTTCTGTGTATGGATATTTTGAGGGAGAAGAAAAGAGAAGAAGCAATGTCCTGCCAGACACGCAGTATCTTTCTCCTGCATCAACAAAAGGGAATAGGGAAACATCCAAGAAAGTAAGACAAATATTCCCCATATTAAAGAATATCCATTTGATTTAAAGGCATTTGCATTTACACTTACTTGAAATTATTTCTTCCCGATCAAGACAACTAAGACACTGACAATTTTCTTGATTGCAGCATTTTTTTGTGTAACTCTAATATTGCTAAGGATCTAATTAAGTTTTCCTTAGTTAAGTCTGGTTCCCACATAGGTTCTGAATTTACAGGTATTTGAAACTTTGGAAATAGGTAGCAAATATAAAGAAAGGTTCAAATATTTAGTAAATCCTCTCAATTTCAAAAGACAATTATTACTTTGTGTCAGTTCTGAGGCAAAAAAAATAGCCCCAAATTTTCTTCCATGAAAAAGGAAACTTAATGAGACACAGCTGTCAAAGAAATTCTGGAAACTGGCTAAAATATCCACAAAGAAATAATGTGCAGCAAGAGCAACAAGTGTTGAATACCACTCAATGCCAACTATTTACTGGGAGATTATCCTCAGGAGTTCTGCTGCAGCTCAGGGATCAATGATTTTGTACTTAAGCTTGTCAAGTCATAACATTGCATCCCCTGCATCACTTCTGAGTGATAACAAACAAGATGCAATTTCAAGAGTCTTGTCAAGAGTCTTCATGAAGGGGGGGCTGTGAAGTACTTTTATCAGAGACCAGCTACAGTACATACTGAAATACTTAAAAAAAAACAAAAAAAAAACACTGATACATTTGTAAAATTCCAACTGCAGAGACTGGGGTTTGTCTGAAGTTACCATATCAGTTTCATGTTCTGAAATAAAACTTCAGACACTGGACTTAGGTCACACAAGCACACAGCTGGGACACCAAAGGGGCTTGAAGATAAACCAGTTTTTGGAACCAAGGTGACACTGCCCTCATATAGTGAGGATTACTTACAGGCTTGTATTCATTAACTTCCAGCACAGTAGCTTTGGACAATTCCCTGTTTCATGGCTCTCAGGGAGAGCCACAACTCCCTGTAAATTCTCATCTTCCTCCTCGTGGTCAGATGATCTAACCAAGCATGCAAGCAAGAAGACAAGACGATACTTAAATCATATTGCCAAAAGTATTTCTCAGATCAGAAAACCTAAGTTAACATTCAAAGGAAGTCCTTAGCAAACAGGCAAAAGATTTGACCTGAAAATATGTCCTTTATTTTGCTGCTGTTAGCCTGATGTCTCCTCTTTTTCAACTATGTTACAGGCATCAATACATTTCTATACATTCTTTACATGAATTCTTGGGTTAAGTCATACTTTACTCCTCCTCAAAAAAGATCAATAGTTCTGATTATTTTTTTTAATAAAGGTAATTATACACTGCAGAGACATTATATTGAGGAAATCAGATGGCTCCAAAGACTTCAAAAGCAAATTTCAAGCCATAAAGCTTTTATTACTGTAAAGTATTTAACTGTAATTTGCTTTTACCTTATCCCTTACTTCATTACTGCAATTATTTTAGATTATCAAATTTAAGAGGAAAAAAAAAAGCAGTACAGTAAAACTGGAATCGAAAGGCAGCAAAATATTTTCGGTGATTTAAACTCTGCTTTTGAAATTTGTATTCACATATGAGCTGGTAACCCAGGAGTGAACAGGAAAACTGCAGATTAAGAATATTTTTCTCGGTGAAGCACTTTTTCAAGGAAAAATAGAGATCTTCCGAGATAGCTATTCACTGCTTAACTTTTTTAATTCCTTACTCCTGTAGAGAGCTATAAAGAGGCATGGTGTGTTTAACTGATTAGACAAAGATACCTGCTTACTCAGCCTAAAGAGAGTTTAAAACTTTCGCTAAATCCAGCTCTTAGAACTCAGATAAGAAATACTGAACATGTTATGGTTTGAGAATAAACCCATACATGGACACTACTCATTTTAAACTACTGAAGAGAGTATTAATTGGTGTTGGATTCGCAATACAGGTGTGCTGCTGGAACACAAACAAGCACAGATCACGCAGAATGAAGGACAGGCAGTGATTTTGAACTGTTAATTAGAGACAAAAGGGATATGAGAGCAGAGTGGACAAAAATGAATGTGCTGATTTTGAGAAAAGGAGAAAGCTGCTAGAGCAAAGCATCCAGAGTAACAACTCCCAGTAAAGCCAGAAAGATGCAGTTGGCAGGATCAAGTGTGTTCATCTCCCTTGCCCACAGAAAACCCTGGGTTGGGCACTGGCCATCAGGGAATCTTTCTGCAGCACAGTCTCACCGTGTTCATCACACACCAGCTGCATCCCCATCTGGGAGAAATATCCCAGAGCTCTGTCACTGGAAAGCAGCACCAAAATAAAGCAACAGCTTCATTCAAATAAACTGTGTAACTCCCATTACATTAGAACCATAAATTAACACACAGAGCAGTAATATCAGCACATTTGCTATCTGGAGTTTTGTGGAAGATGAAAACTGACACCTTAATGGGAAAGCTTAAGATGCAAGAAATACTATTTAGTAACAGTGTGCTTCTACAGTTCACCTCTATTAAACTTCAAAGCCACCAGAGCTTTGACCCAAAATATCACTTTTTCTACTTGTGTTTTCCATGTATCTTCTACTGCGATGATATTTTCAAGCTTCAGTAAAACCATAAAACAAAAAAACAAACAAAAAAATATCAAGCCAAACAAAACTTAGAAATAAATCAAAAGTTAACCTGATTCTAATGCAGCTTACCACGAACTGTAACATCAATTAAACCCCACTAATATTAATGAACTACAACAGAAAAAGCAAGAAAAAGAAACTTCTGGCTGTATCCTCTGTGCAAGAGGGAAGTTCAGATTGAATTGTGCAGCACAGCACACTAATACAACACTGCATCAACAAATGGGGTTGTTTTGAAATAAAATCCTTACAATCAAACACACATTGAACTTTACTGATCCTAATATTTCAAGACATAGGAATAATGAATTTTGTTACATTATCAAATGAGGCTTATACACTGTTACTTCAAATAAAGTCAGTATTTTAGAATTCAGAACGTAATTTCCAAACACATCTAATTTTATCTCTTATAACTAAAGGGTCATAGAAGAGTAGTTACTAAGCACACTAATGACATTGATGACATTTTAATACAGTCACGATAATTACGGGAATCTTACATGCAAAAACAATGGACTAAAAAGCTTCATTGTTTCAGCGTTTAATACAGAGATCAGATTATTTCTTTCCTAAATTAATCATCCCAGACTCACCTGTAAGGAAAAGAAACTTTTTCTGCCTACAGGAACATGAAAAATACTCCTGTGTATACATGTATGCCCTCCTCAATAAAGTAATCCATATTTATAGGAGCTGTTAATGATTTCTTCTTCACTCACGCATCAGTTTTCCTTACAGAGCAGCAAGAGAGTTAACTTCATTCCACTAGTTTTTCATCAGAGGAAGAATGAAAGGGCACCATATGAAATCTGATCTACATTTCCCATCTTTCTTGTGAGGGCTAAACCTACATTTTGGGAGGTGCAATACAGCAGCTGCAGATTTAGGCTGCACTTGGGAGTCACCAGGTGACCGTGCCTACCTGGACTGCTGAATCAATCACACAGCACTCTGTCCCCACTAATGGTGCCACTGAGCCTGGTCTACTTCCTCCTGAACACCAGACACAAGGAGAAACCAACAGCTTTAGGAGTACACTGATACCCACTGTCCTCTGTATTTTACTCAGATATTAAAACTGCTTCATTACTGGTGATTTGTGTGTTTGTGTTTTTGTTTCTCTCTAAACAAACATTATTAACAGATCGTTGTCACCAGCACACGCACATTAAATAATTATGAACTCCTATTTTCAAGAAGGTAACAGCGCTGTTAAGACAGCTTTGTAACACTAGTTCTAAGTTCTTGAGCCAAGCCTAATAATGCACTATTTTCAAAAGGCATATCTGATAATATTTAACAGAGTAAAACAATCTGGCAACATCCCCTTCTTGCACACACACGTACAGACTGACAGAGCACATCCCTCACCAGCCTGGGCCCCTGAACCGCAGAGACATTTCAAGCCAAGTTGTAGATACATCTTTTCTGACAAGCCAGAATTGTTTGTAGTAGGATCCCTGCTGCAGGTACGTGCACACAAAACAATGTGACCAGAATGTCAATGGGAGATGTATTGTAACCCCCTTCACACCAGACCGTTTCTCCTCCAAGGAAAATATCACCAAGATTAGAAGGTACAAGAAAATGGCTCAACACTTAAAAAAAAGACAAAAAGTATTCATTCTAATAAATCCTTAAAAAGAATAAAAATTACAAAACACAACCGGTTTTCTGAAGGGATTTCATGTTCAGCTCGAACTGTAGGCTCCAAGACTTCATGAGCCCTTATGTAAACGCAGATTTATTCTTGCAAGTTACAGTTCTCATCATTGTCCAGCCTGTGAGACACAAATAACGGGATTCCATATTTTCAAGTGTGTGAATGAAGAACAATGGAGACTAACTTGATCGGATTTCTCAAAAAAAAATCTTTGCCAGACTGGAAAGCATCGATTTGCTCACATTTTTTTCACTATGAACCCTGTACCAAAGCTCCTCCTCAAAACAACAAACAAAAGAACTGCTACTTCTCAATCAGAATTTCAGAAGTAAAAAGAGAAGCTCTGCAAAACCATTACTGCTGATCCCGTATGGAAGGCATTGACAAATTCTGAGATAAGACTATAATAAAACAAACATTGCATGGATTAACAAGCATTCCAGATTATTTTAAAAAAAAAGAAATTAAACACTCAAGAATTACTTCCTTTGCTTCAAATCCTAGACCACCACTGCTATGACTCCATCAGGTACATTCATGTGGGTAAGGACAGAAAACCTCACACCACAAGTGGCTTCAATGGCTTAGTAAACCCCAACCTGCCATTAAATGAAGACCAAGAACGCAGCACCATCTGACTGCTGTTTTAGCTCAGTGGTCATTTTGAACTTAGCATGTCAAACTCTAACACAGGCAGCCCAGAAAAGGTTCACAGGGCCTTTCCCACAGCAGGTAAAAAGAACTCGTTTCCATTCCACAGTGTTTACAGCATAAATTGATCTCCACGCCACAAGACACTGAAGATGATGCATCAAGGACAAATGTAAACCAAGCAACTTTAAAGTGTTTTATGTTGTTACCTATTTTTCCGGTTAATACGAGATCTTTACATTGGTACATTACTGTGTCTCAGGCCACTGGAGCTATACTGCAGTTTCTTTACTGGATTGCATTATATTTCTTCACACTTCCTATCTACTTTCAAATTTAAGCAAACCCCAGGGAACGCAGCCATTCCGTATTTTTGTTGATAGTTTTGCTGCTCTACCCCCATCTCTCTCAAGAGAGCTTGTTAGGTGTAATACCTCTAAGAAAAAGGTTTAAGCAACAGTTTGTTCCCAATCCTGAGAAAAGTAAAAATAATTTTAATTATGTTCTCATTTCCATGCCAGGCCATCTTCTTTACTATGACATCCAACTCTGTTCTGCACTGCAACAAATTTTGAGAAACAAATGAAAAAACATCCCTGCCTCCTGAAGCTTGGAAGGCAGTTTTATTTATCCAACAGTAGGTATCTGAAATGCCTATCATAAAAATACTATAAAAGCAGTTGAAGAGGTATTTCTTGGAGCAAAGAAAGGCGAGAGAAAAATCTGCAGTATAGCTTGAAGACAAGTCTTCACAGCTGCATTTGTCAAGCTTCAGCTGATTCTGAATACATCCATCCAGTATAGAGAAAACCAAATGAAAAACAACAGATAAAAGAAAGATGTCAGGCTGCTTCTGTTGGGTTGAAGGAACTAATATCACTATAAAAGCTATCCAACAAGGTGCTCTCGCTTCTTATTGCAAATGTATTCCTACAAATACTGCAGAACCACCAAACTAGTCAAAACTAAAATGCAAAGTGCCACATCTCCCGTCAGCTGCCATCTCTCTTCAGTTCTGCCCCAGCCTTTGTTTTACTTCTACTCATGTTCCAGTACGTACCTGTGAGACAGATTTTTCTGTGTTTTAAGAGGAAAACAACTAATGGATAAATGACAATGTGAGCAAAGACATAGAAAATTAAAACAATTTAGGAAGTCTGAAGAGGAATGGAAGGTGTTTACTGCTTTCACTGTAAAGGGAGAAAAAAAATACACAACATTTTGGGGTTTTGACACATTTCTAAATGAGGGAATGTGGAGAAGTGTCAACTTATGCTTTAAAGGAAAAGTTTTACAGTGATTCACCAACAAAATTGTCTTTCACATGAGGCAAATTGCGCTCATGAATTATATTTCCAAAACACAGTCTATCATTTTCTGAATGACAGCCACCATATAGCTGTTGACTAAAATGGTGATAGTTCTACCTAGGATAAAGAATAGTTATCCAAAGAAGTCATATTTTGTAAAAACAGCAGCTAATACACAGCTTGTAATAAATATTACTTGGTGAACTCACAACAAATTCAAAAAGTCTGCAGTGACAAAGTCAGTGACTCCCAGGGCAGTGTTTTAGGACATCAAGCATAGCTGATTTTAACAAAGAACACAGGTGGACTTGGAGGAGCCAAGGTGAAAACAGCAGGAATACACAACCTTCAGAGAGAGGCTTCCCAAAAAGCTGGACTTGCCTACCTTCAACCCCTCAGTCCTGTCTCTCAACAATGCCCTGAAAAAGGAGGCTTGCCAGTTCCATTTTCTGCAAGCCACACTATTGGATAGTCAGCTTGCTGAAGGTGAAACCTCTGTTCCTTTAATTACAGTATTATTTATTTCCTGTGCAGGTGTTTTGTTTGGGCAGGGGAGCTGGGATGATTTTTTTAATCCGAAATTGTTCCATTTCTTGGTTCTAGCTTTAGCTTTTTGTGAGAATAAAACTATTGCAAAACATTTATCTCTGTGGAAATGAGCTCTCTTCCCTAACCACACTGAGATGCCTTGGAGCACCAGAAGTGTTCATCCGAGGATGGTGAAACATTTTGCTTTGAGCAGTTCTGTATCCATGCATATAAACTGAATCTCCAGCAGGTGAGATTCATAATGTAGCTGAAATCCATCAGAGCCTTGTCATCCACATCACCGGGATAGGTATGGTTTATTCATAAGGGGAGAGCCACATTCTTTCTAAGAAAATATATTAAAAAAAAAAAAACCCTTACAATTGACAATATGTTACATAAAGGAGTCTCTTAAGTAAACAGCTGGAACAGCTCGATTTCCTGATCACTGATCAGTATTGCTGATCACATTTAAATGTCACTCCAGCCTAGCATTTGTGCTTGATCCTGCTTCCATTAAAACAAATGTCAGAACTCCCAAGAAGATTATCTCCTTCATAGGCCTTAAGGCTATATGAAACACTCTTTTTGAACTCAGATGTGCTAGAATTAGAACAGCATAGTCCTAAAGAATTACTAAGTATACTGAGAATACCACAAGGATGCAAAATATGGCACCTCTTGCCCTGAACTACAGCAGGGTGTGAAGCCTTTCAGCTTCCGTCTATTCTTTCATTTTTCAAGAGTCACGTGAGAAATAATGATCTATACCTTCACTGGAAATTTGGTTTTGCACACTGGATATTTAGCAACCAAGAAATAGTGATTATGCTCCCCTGCTTGAAACTAAAGGCTCCCTTCATGCGTCATACAAGAGAGTCACTAGTTCTAATTTGCACATATGGAACCGCTCATGCCTGCCTTTGTTCTAAGGCATGCAGCCTCTGCAAAATCACAGAACTATTGACCTGAGTGAAGTAGACAAGGCAGGCCCTAAATTCAATGCTTCCTTAATTAGGCTTCTGAATTTTTGTTGCACATTCCCAAAGCTTCTGCCGTAACAAACTAGACCTCAATGTCTCCTTTCTTCAAGAAAAGGGCTTTATTTTGGGGCAGCAAGGGCCACTTCCAGCACTGCACCTGAAAACATAAGTACAGGAAGGATTAATGCTGAGTACAAACTGAAACACAGCGGAAACACACAGGTCTGGTGGGCTGGAAAGAAACTCTCAATTGCAACACGCATCACAGCACAACCAAAACAGATGTTCTACAGCAGCATAATAAAAAGATGGTTAAAAAAATGTCCTTGTGGGTTTTGGAATTCTTGCTGTAATCAGGGCAGCATGTCAGCTTAGAAGGGTTGCACAGAGAATCTCTTCTGATCAAACCCACGGAGTATTTCCAGTCCTGCCCCATCTGAGCAGTGCATGGCCAGCGTCCCTCCCCTTCCAGCCAACACAAGCCTCTGTTACAAACTCACACTTAGAGCACTGGTCAGTTAACAAATAAAAATAAAAACCCAAGAAAAAGCCCAATCAAGGCTAATTTGTAACACTGTCTCATTATACAAACCCAGCTCTCCACCCACTGCTGGGAAAAAGAAAACTGCTCAAAATTCTCATCCTTGAAATTTACAGTATGCAGTTGTCGCCGGATTAGTTTACACCAGCTGCAAAAACTCATCATCTGTAACAAGAGATTCTTCTTGTGTTGGCACAGACCTTCTAATGGTCTTCAGTCCTCACAGAAGACAAATATTTCACATGCAATTTTCTTTAAGGCAAAGTACACAGCATTCCATGTCAATTTTTAATTTTAAGATAAATACTTTCACTTCCAGTTTGCTGGAAGCAAAAATCACCAGAAGTATGAGCCTTTTATGAGTTTTGTAAAATAAACATGCTACTCTAGAAAAGCTGTTCTTTGTTTTACAAATGATTCTATAGTTCAGTGGTATTTCCATGGCCAGTCATGCACTACTGCAATCAGAAAAGATGAATTCATCCCTCTAAGGAATTAATGCAATACTGAAGGATCATGTTATGGTCTTCTAATTACTTTATGGCACCCTACAGAGAGAATCAACTTTGAACAGCAACACATTTCTCTCGATGAAAACATTGCTCATGTTTTCATGTATCATTTCAGTACGGCATGTCAGGCTGTCACAATCTACCTCCTGCATGCCAGTCGAGCTTTTACAAATGTTAAAAATCGTAATTATTATACTTAATTCAAGAACATTAAGCCAAAGTCTTTCCCAAAACAGTGGAAAATAAGGGAATACCCCCAACAACAGATGGTGGGGGATGGATGGTGTATTTGTTCCCTTTATAAGAACACATCGTGCAAAACCATCGCTCTACTGGAGACCACTGGTACTGCTGACAGGTTTGCATAACCTGTTTCTAGAGCTACAGAAGACACAGAGGAATTGTAATCAGCACCCATAAATTATAACTGCAATTCTGAAAACTGCCCAAGGACATACTTATCAAATGGAGCCAATACAATTAACACAATGGCAATTCATTGATTTTCCTTACAGTAATTCCAATCTATACACAGGCACATCATGAACTTGGAAACCAATTCTGAATAGAATTTCAAACACTTTTGTTCTAGGAAATGTTAAAAAAAAACCAAACAAACAAACAAAAAAAAAAAAAAAAAAAAAAAAAAAAAAAAAAAAAAAAAAAAAACCACACCAACCCTAGCTGTAATTATCATTATTTGTTGCTTAAGCTAATACTACAATTTCATAGTGAAAGCTCAAAATGCTGAGCTGGCAGCAATCAAACCATTTCACCACTAAGCTGCTCCATGGCTTTGTTCCTGTATGGTCTCAGCGGTTTTCCGATGGCTAATCTCAGACCATCGTTAACATGTTACAGCTAGAGGCCATCGTGAGAGAATGATCAATTAAGCACACGATTAGCAATTTTCTTTGCTCTGTCCAACCCCCTTAAATTAAGTGATTCAGGCTTGACCATTGTGTCTCAATGAAAACGAGTAAAACACATTTAACCTCATTACTCCTGTTTGAATAGCAAATTACCGAAAACCAACTCATTCAGCCACGGCAATGAGGAGCAAATTGTTTGTTAGTATTGTCTTCTCCACATGTCCTTTCCCCTGCGAGTTCTATTACATCACTTGCAATTTACAAAGCAACAACACAAAACACTTCAGAGGACACCTGATGGATAATAAGGGTTTTGTAACATCGAAAAGGGGGCAGCTGAAATTAAATTCTAATAGATTTAACATTTTCACTTGCAGTCTAAGAAACGAAACTGGTGCAGAAAGATACAGCTCTCAGTGCACTTCCCTATTCCCCTCCTCCTGGCTGAATAAAAAATAAGCTTACAGGAAACCTGTACTAGCAGAACAGGACTGCTATTGGTTCACTTCCAGGAAGGGTTCTCATTGGAACAAATGCTCTGTGTATCCCTTTGGCTCTTCCTAGGCTCATTCCCAACCTGCAAGTTCCTTAGTGAACTGAACAGACACATTTCTCTCTTTTTTTTTTTTTCTTTTTTTTTTTTTTTTTGCTGAGTGGAGATTTTAGACCATCTCCCACTAAAGTTATTTTCTAGCTCATGGCAATGTTGCCAGCCATGACACTTCATCCACTCATCCACTGCTTGTAGGGACACTCAGCACTCAAGAGCAATCTCATGATTCAGATTATTATATGGAATTAATTCCCATATATGCCAACAGCTGGGGCATCTGCACAATCATGGATCAGAGTATGCTCAGCTCTTAGAAGCTGGGACACATCAACATCAGTAACATGATCAAACATGGCTGAGTGAAAATTCAGTGAGTGAAAGTCTACGCTTCTGCAAATCTGCCAAGTCATATTGAAACATTTTTGTTCCAAGGCGTTTCGGGAGAGTTCTGGATCGGCCTCTGCAGCACTGCTTTACTCCTAAATGCATGCCTCATTTAGATGTGAAATGCTACAGATTTCCACTTAGATTTACCTCAAAACAATTTACCAAGTCAAATGGGAAGGCGGAGTTTGGGGAATGAATAAAGCTGATAATGATGAGTTCTTTATTTTCCTCCTAGTTTTCCTTCCTTCTATCTCTATTTACAGTAATATTAACTAATTACACAAATGTAACAGCCTTGAACTGTCGGATTCACTCCTTGAGACTGTGTCATCTTCCACACTGCCAGAACTCATTTTCTGTCCTTACAGTTTCATATCCTAGGGTTGTTTGGTTTTTTTTATTCTTCTAATACAAATAGAAGAACAGCAAGATTGGGCAGCCCACTGCTGAAAATACGGTTTTAGAAACTTTAGAGCTTTGTCACAGACTTTGTACTACCATGTAAACAAAACTGTCCAAAGTACAAATTAAGGGTGTTCTTTGGAAGTTCTAGTTAACAAGTTTTGATTTCTAGTTAAAAGAAGAAAAATTAAAAGTCTGAACTTTCAGGAAATTCAACAGTTACTTCAAATATTAATTTAAAATTTTCTTTCAGAACAAACTCAACGCATTCCATTCTAATTAAGCAAAATGTATACCAGAACAGCCAGGTATGAAATATAATGCATTCAAAATGCTTAAACAGGCTGACGAATATGTATACACCAATGCAAGTAGATTTCTGCAGTGCTAAAGTAGAGCTCATCAAGCTACATCAAAATCCCAGGTGAAAGAGGAAAAGAAGCCAAACCTGCGTGCAGGGCAGGTGACACCATAAATTGTTCTTGTTTTCCTTACAGAATCAAATTCTTCCCCATCTTCCTAGGAGTTTCCAGAGTACAAAAGTGACAGCAAAGTAATTTTCTTCAGTTCTCTTGTTTTTAAAAAGCTGCTAAGAGCAATAGTGATAAAACGCAGCAAGTTTTTTTTCATATGCTATGAAAAATCATTGAAAGAGGGATTTTTAGCTGTTTCTCAGATTGCAAAATATGCGTGAACTGCTGCTGAAGAAACCTTTTAGAAATACAAAACCATCACAAACCAATTCTTTCTGTACGGTCTGCTTTTTTGTTCAACGTAGTGGAAAGCAGTAATCTCTTGTCCTATTACTATGTGCAGGTTACAATTCCTAGACATCACAGAAAATGCAGAAAGGACAAAAATTTCTCTTAAATGTAGGTCTGTCTTCAGAAATCTTCAACTCCTATTTAAAGGATCACAGGTATTTTCCGGATGTTAATGAAGTTTCTTTCACAGCAATATTAGTAAAACATCGTATTTTTGATTGCAGTCTCAAAAACTGAAGCTCAAGGGAAAAATAACTAAACCAGTTTTGTTAGATGAAGTTTAGATACTTTATACCTAAACCATCTCAACTATTTCTTATAACAACATTTCAACAGATACCCAATCTTATGCTAACACTTTTGCATTAAAAAGGGATAGACTGATATTGCACATCAAGTACACTTATCCAGCCAGCAAATACGTAAGAAAGGCAACTTTGTGTTCTCCTCACAAGCAGGAGAATGCACTATAACCATCGAACATAGAGTGAATGAGTGAGAAATTATAAATATGGAAGAAAAGTACACTATCAACCTTAGAAGTACATATTCTTTAGAAACAAATAAAGTCATTATTCATATTTTATGTGGCTACTACCATGGCACACAACACTTTGCAAAGTAATTACCATAATGTGCAAATACTTCTATAGGAGAAACTACAAAATAAATCTGGTTTTTAGTGGTGTTTTCAAGCGTGGATTATATTATGCAGCTTCTACACACACTCATAAAGTAATTGGTAAGAACTTCTAATATTTCATCCTTCACAGGCACTGAAAAGTCAATGTTATTTAACTGTTGCACAAATGTTAATAAAAAGTCATAGTTCCAGGAGCTTACCCCGGGTCAACAGAAGGAATCCAAGAACCAAAGTTATTTCCAAAGTCCAGACAAGAGATCTGAGAGAGAGAATAACAAAGGGTTTGTGACAAAGCTGACACGGAGTCCTCTGAAAGGTGCAAAATCAATTGTGACATTTTTCATTTATTTGTAAATGCCTCTTTGGCAGTATGCTCACTCCAAACGACAGCTGACTCTTATAGAATAGGGGAGGTGATGGTAAAATAGAGGAATCCTGACAGTTGCTTTAATGAGATTCTGAATTAGGATCACTCCACCACTTTCCCTCAACAAGGAGTGTGCCCTTCACTTTCAATCTTATATCCTCCAATTTGGAAAGCATTAATCCTATGAAAAACTCAACTCGGCCTCCTCTAATCACCATCATAGCTCTTCTTTCCACCTCCTTCACCATCTCACTGACATTTATGTACGGAGTCCACTCACAATTTAAAATACGTATAAGTAGCATACAGCCAATTAAACTTCAAACTGATGGCGTTACTTTAATCAAAGTCTAGTTGCAGTGTGTGTGGTGAGGACAAGAATCTTGGAACAAACCTCAGTTGATATTAGGATTTCAAACTCACAGAGCTTTCCTTCCAGCTCTAGGAATTATGCTGCTGGAAGTGTCCAATGCAGGAACCTCTGATGCTCACATTTTCTTTGTAACAAAAATAAATAGGGAAATCTGTAACATGACAGGGAACTCGCCTTGCAAATTTTGAGAGAATAATCATTCTGGGAACAGAAGCACACAAGGAATTTTAATAAGGGCAACAACAGGCAAGATGATACCACCTATTTCAGGAAAAGGCCACTGGCTTGAGGATCCAGTGCTTGAGTGAACTTATTCTGACATAACTCTTATCTGACACATTCCATCCTTATGTTTTCAAACAATAACACATTTTTTGTTGTTCAAACTCATTTTCTAGTGCTAGATCACCTATCTTTCAATGAAACTAGATGACAGCACTGAATATATCAAGGTAGCCTCAGGCTGCTCTGAAATTAGTATTTTATCCTCTGTTAATATCAGTAAATCATTTGTATTACAATGATAAGGTTATGTACGAAAAACATAAACACACACAAAAAACCCATACAGGCATTGCTACAAGAAGCCTGAATCCCAACTCTTCTGCCTGCTCTAGCATATTCTGAAAGATGAAGCTGGTGAAGGCACAAGAGAACAAGTCTTTTGAAGAGCAGCTGAGGATGCTCAGCCAGGAGAAAAAGAACCTCAGCACTCTCTACAACCAGCTGAAAGGAAGCTGGGCCAGGTGGGGTTGGTCTCCCAACCAACAAGCAAAAGGACAAGAGGAAACTGCCACAAGCTCTGCCAGGACAAGCTTTAGACTGGCTATTAGGATAAAATTCTTCATGGAAAAGTGTGTCACACCTTGGCATGGGTGCCCAGGGAAATGACAGAATCTCCAAGGCCAGAGGTATTTACAGGACATGGCACTGGAGGACATGGGCTGGTGGAGGGCTGGGAAGTGCTGGGTTAGTGGTTGGACTCAGTCTGATTCTAGGCCAACAGGTTTGATTTCTCAGCCTTCAGAGAACCAGCAGAGTAACCCACGGCTCAGCAAAACTTCCATTTTTCATTTGATTAATTTGTTAAAAAAAAAAAAAAAAAAACACACTCAAAACTTTTTGAGAGTATTGTGGAGGTTTCCAGAAGAAACCTTTTTGGCATTTTCAATTTGAAGATGCAGACTAAAGGTGTAACTTTGAAACCTTTTTACAGAATCTTTCCTGGTGTATAAGATCATTATGAGTCTCAATTGATGGAATCAAAGACTGTGATTCACTTTCAGTATCAAGTATTCTTCTTTCCTCTGAGATACACTCTTTGCTGAAACTCTTTTAAATTAGCGTAACAAAGCCCAGCACAACATTAAATCACCTCCCAAGCACATCAATCTCAGTTAACAAAGAAGAAAAAATAGTGTACACTTCAAAACAAGTCCTCTGGAAGTTTCTTCTGATTGATATCAGATCTCTTAAGTTAAATAACCCCTCATATTTCATTCCTAGAAATAAACAGTTACTCCTAGTAACCTTTCCCACTTGGATGGAAAGCACGAAAGGCCAGATTCTGGCCTCTGTTCTGGTAAGGGAGTACCAATGAAAAATAATGAAGTCAGCACGCATTTGGAAAAAAAAATTACTTTTTAGCTCCAAGGAAGGTTGCTTTATAATTCAGACAGGTGATCTGGAGGCACAGCAGAGCAATAATGACTAACATCACATACTAGAGGGAGTATAAATTTTAATGATATCACTCATAAAACCCACATTTTAAAGGTTACAAAACAGAAACAAGCTTACAAAGAAAACACATAAATCATTCAAGGTGTCAGGTTCCTATTCCTTAGCTATTTTAAGAACTAACAGCCTGTCCATCACTAAATAAACTGGAATACGCTGTACTCATTTATGCAGGACTGGAAAGGGAATATACACTAGAGTTCAGCAACCATTCACCTCTACAGACTCTATTCTTAACAACACAATAGCAACAGCTATTTGTAACTTCACTGATTTATTCATTACTCGACAAAATTAAACAAAAACACTAGACTAAATTCACTTACATCTAGACAAGATCACTACAACACATAATTAGCACCATAATTACATGGACACCTAATCTAGGGACACTAATGCACTTCACTGTTCATACACACTTCATTTTAGGCCTTAAATATGGGGCATTAACAGAGGATTAATGGGGCATTCCCATCAACATACCAGACCACTTTCATCCCATGCAGATGAAAGAGAAACAGACGCCTTTATTATCATTTTTAATTACTGTAATTGGTCTGCAATTGCAACTGCATCTATTGTTGTCCCTACAGATACACACTATGAACACAGAACAATTCAAATGGCTGGTTGGGAAATGGTCACTTAGGGCCAATAAACCACTGTGAACAGTGAACTTTGACAGACCCATCATTCAAATCCACAAATCACTTTTTGAGCTGGGTTTTACAAAAATGAGATGTCGTTTGGCTGAGTGGTCATTTCTCTTAGTCACAGAAGCTGGCACCTCCATTTCACTGACAGTAACCTCCACCTCCACAACACAAACTCCCTACTCCAGAGGCTCCCTTCTGGGAGCAGCACCCAAGAGCCAGGCTCACCACAAAAAGCTTCCACTTCATAAGGCTTTCTGCATTCCATCTCAGAGACCAGGCCTTCAGGATTTGGTTTTCAGACCTCACTCTGTTTTTTTCTTAATATCATTTTATATTTGAGCTGTTAAACGGATAACCGAAAATTGATTTATTCATTGTTTTCAGAAGTAGACACACATTGAAAGACACCTGAACAAGGTCGTTTTGCCTTGCTGCAAAGTCCAACAAGATTATCAGTAAAAACCTTATCCAAAATCCTCCCACATCAAACAGAATACTTCTGCTGGCTGGGTTTAATACTCAATGCAGGTTTGGGATCTAGTGTCAATCCAAATCGGAGTGCAGCAATCAACCACTCAACTCCAGAACTCTCCCTGGCAACACTCACGGGATTTCAAACTGCAACCTCGCATTGGAAATCTCTGCATCCAATTACCACTTATCAGAGGCCACCAATCTCTTAAACTTTAATGGTTAAAGACAACTCAGTGTTTGGTTTACAAAGGCAATAAACACCTTAATGCTTTCAGTAAGCTGTTTGCCTTAAACTGTGTTTTTAGTTCTGGAATCTTTTTCCTGTAGCTCTGGAGGAACTTTATTTAAGTAAACCGCTAACCTATTATTTTTCCAGTCTTTGTTTTCTCTAGGAAATTATTTAAGAAGAAAACCCTCGAACAGTGATCTCAGCATTCATACAGCACTGAACTTCAGATACAGTAATTGCATCGCTGTGAGCTATGACGACTTTCCCATGGGGGAGAAATGACCTGGCAACTCAAGAATGACAAAGTCAAAAGTAAGGTAAGCTGGGGGAGGAAAAGGATTTCCCCCCAGGACAAGATAAATATAATTTCTCACAGCAGTGTATATGTCTCTTAAGCCTCAGGTGGTTTTAAGTTAATGAGATTAGTTCCAGCAGGCAGTGAAATCCCAGGATATAGGATTTATATTTCAGCAGTTTTCACTTCATCCAGCAAGCACGGTGGAGTCAATCTTTGTGTCATTTTGTTATTGTCCTGGTTTGGGTCTTGTTCTCAGGCTCAAGCCTGGCTAAAGCACCTCATAACTTTGACTTAAAAGCTTAAGCATCATGTAAAGAGTGTGTTTAAATGTTCAAAAGGGAGGAGAAAGGCACCAGGCTTAATCTGTAGAAAAGGATTTTTTTGTTTATCTTTTCAGATGTGCTTTTATTCAACGGAATTTGTTCTTGTACTTGTACTAAACCAAGGTCACAGGCATTTTTATCCTGAACACACAAAAAGCCCCCAGAATGCACTGCTCTAAGAAACACTGCCTTTAAAATATTTACACCCTAAAAAGATGGATGTTAACAGGTTTGGATGACTGGCCAGTTCAGTGTTCTACCTGCTCAATGATCTCCACCCAGCTTGGTAATAACCAACACGAGCTCCTACCCAGTGACCACTCAACTGGATGTACAAGCTACAGTTTCACTCCAGCCCCAGATCTGCTCACAGAAGAAAAAATCTTCATTCCTTTATACCATTACAAGAGCTGTAAAGCAGAAGACTTTTGGAAGATTAAAAGAATAAGGAAAGAAAATGAGGTCAGATGATAACACTGATTTCCACTAAGAATTCTTCCACAACCAGACCAATTTTGACTTACAATCACTGAATAAGAACAATTGATAATTTAGCTTTTTTTTTTTTACACTCTAGATATTATTTTTAGCTGTGAATTTAAGTTTAACCTTAACATCACCACTGTAAAGAAACTGCATAAAAATCTAGTGTTGCCAACATGCTTTAGGAAACTCTTCTCAATCCAACAGGAGAATGACCTTTACTCCTTCCATGAAAATGTGCAGACATCACATCAAGAAAATGCTCATATTAGTTCCAGGCTTCTTTCCAAGACAGTCTGATTAAACTTCATATCCAGAAAGCACACAGAGGAATTATTTTTATTGGGGTAATTTAACCTCAAAATACAATATGAACTCTATTAAAAAGACTTTCAAGAATGCCCAAGTCCATTACAGGGAAAGCTGGGTTGAGTTTAGTTTAAACTTATAAGCCTGACTTAACACACCCACACAGACAGTGTTTGAACTTTTTTGTCGGTTTTATTTATTTATTTCTACTCCTGAATCTGCCCTCCCATTCTGTGTCAAAGCACTACCACGTTATCAATACTCTTCATCCTGTCCAGAGATGTCCTTCCTTCTTTAGACTTTAGCTTTCCATAACCAGGTGTTTTCAGTTACATTCAAAAAGTTCAAGCATCTCTTTGCAAAAGAAAGTGAGTTCCAACATATCTCAGAGTGAGGAGTGGCCAAAAACCCCAAGTTAGGAGACTCATTTCCTTTTTCTCTGGAAGAACCTCAGCTGGTACAAACAGGTAACATGCAACTAAAGAGAGACAACATCAGCAAACGAATCTGAGTATAGAGTCCACAAACTGGCTTCTGGCCAGAAATTTCAAAATTCAATTCAAAACTCTGGAACCTGATATGTTGGATAAACACCTGAGCATCCAGTATCCATGACTAAGTGGACCGGCTGTAACGTGGAAAAATGCAGCTACATAGGGATGTGTTTATTTCACACACAAGTGAAATAAAAATGCATTTGCCTGTAAGACACCCAAATGTTTGCTTACCTGCAAAGTAAATATGCATTTGCTGTCCAGGTAAACCCAATGAGTCAATGAGTATTTCCACACGTGCGCAGATCAAAGCACGCGCTTTTCAATTAAACATAACACGCAAATATGAATTCCAACAATATGAAAATGAGCTACCAGGGTAATTACTCTGGAAGTACTGCAGTTATGAGTGTCATCAGAATGCATTATGCTCTGTGCTGGCAAAAGAATTATTTTATAATGGGTCAGAGAACTCCTTTCCACACACTTTAATAATCAGTGCACAAGCTTCAAAGGGGGTATCTATTTTAAATCTCTGCCATCATTTCACAGACGGTCTCTGAAAGAAACAGGCCCACCAGAAAAACACCTCCCAAAGTATGAAAACCAAGTGCATTACCTTAAAATGTTTTCAGAAGAAAACAAAATGCAGCGGTTTGCAAGTACTTACATTTCTTTTAAGGTCAAAAAGGTCAACTAAAATGAACAATTCTCATTTCTTCCACAATTACAAGTCAAACTCATGCATAAATACCTGCCACAGGAAAAAGGTCTTAAAAGAAGTGTTCATTAATAGATGTACAATAGTTTAGATGATTTTTGCAGGAAAAGTGCAGCTTTGTCTTCTACTTTAAATAGCTAATGCGTGTTCAAATGGCCTTAATCTACTCTGACCAGCTCTTTAAAAAGGAAAAGTCTAAATGCTTGCTTTAACCTTACCTTTCTCTTGGTCACTTTTGCTACGTGCAATTTCTTTGCTGAAAGAATCATTGCACAGAAGTTCCCTTAGAGAGCCTATTATCAGCATTTGGCTGGAAACAGCCCAGAAGCATTAAGCTTCCTGAAAAGCAAAAATGAAAGAGTCAAGCTCTAGCTTCTCACAAGAGCAAGGAAAAATGGCCTGATTTTGAGAACAGCTTGCTGCACCTCCCTTAGCAATTTTACAACTGCATGTCACAAGCTTTGGATGCTCTCTCCCCCATCCAGAGGGCCACACATCCCTAGAGCTGGTTGTATGCAAGTAAGAACAAAGTTGTGCCCTGACGTTTCATTGCCGTGGAGCAGATGCAGCACAGAGCACCTAAACCAACACTGCTGCTGCAAATAAAGGGACAACTCATCCAGTTCTGTCCCAGAAGGTGTGAAGAAAAACTCATGCCTAGCTGTGTGTATTTATCTTCTCTATTCTTTGTTTCTTCTTCTTACCTACTTGTTTCTCACTTAATGTCTGCAACATCAAAAGAAAGCTATTACCCTAGAAAATTAAAGGTTTTACAGAAGAAAGGGAGGAATTTAATCTCCCCTCTAAAAATGGTGGGAAGAGCATATATACTTACAGAGGCTACACACAGACACACTTTTGAGCAGAAACAAAGTAGTCTTAATATAAACGGGGAAATATCACAGAGTTCAGTGAGGAAATTCCACTTTGAACATAAGCATAATCCAGGAACTGCAACTCTGTCTGGCCTGGGATAGAGCACACACTGTCAGGGTCTGGCAAAACTGAGTGATCTGAGTGCTGCTGAGAGAATGGCAATACTAAAAGCTTCTCAATTTTGGTTGCATTGCAAACATACTAAAGCAAGGCTACTTTTGAAGAAGGGAAAAAAAAAAAAAGTCAAGGCAATAAGACATCAAGTTTGAAGTTATCTACTCCCTGAAATTTCTGCTCCTAAATCAAGGAGGTGCCTGAACATCTCAGGGAAGAATGAGCTTCCTTCTGCTGCAGGAGTGCAACCGATTAACCTAATGCATGGATGGAGCCTTGTTCAGGAGAGGAAAAAGATGCTGGCATCAGCCTGACGTGTAATGAAAGCAGACAGGCTACAAAGTTTAAGGAAGTATGAAAACTTTATGAGACAGTTCTGTGATTAAAAAGGAGATAATGAAATGGACAGAAGTTGTCAAAAAAATGTTTCATTTTGCTTTGCTTACTGAAATAAGTATTGATGGATACATTCCCAGCTTCATTGCAGTAAGCATTAGATTAGGGCTATTGAGCTAACTCACTGTGATGCATCGCATGACAGCAAGAAAAATTAAACAGTTCAAGCTGCGATCTTGTCAGCTCTCAGAAGGCTGGCAGGACTTGAGTGATCTAATAGGGAACTTCCACAGCGAGCTGGGAAATACAGCTGGGAATTCAGCTCCTGTTTCTGCTGAGCATATGTTCAGCAAACTTGGTTCTGGAGGCTGGGGCTTCACCCAGGCTTCTGACCATGGAGATCATTAACAAACACCAGTGGCACCTTTTGCATTTTAATCCTCTCTCAACACAGAACAGCTCCAGCTTACACAGCTCACACAGAAAGGAACAAAAAACCCAGTGCTTTTGGGGAGCCCTTGAGTGGACCTGCTCAAGTAATTTTATTATTTTAATGACAGGTAAGACCTTTTTTTGGTTAAAAATCAGGGCAGTTATGAAGAGAGTGGTCCATCAACCTTCCAGCAAGAAATGCCCTTCACTTTCCATGTCGGCCAGAAGTGCTGCAGCCTTTTCTGCACTGCAACCACCAAGTGGCTCATAAACAATTACCCACAGCAAGATTTCTGAACCACCAAAAATCTCCCCTAGAACTGCTGTGTACACTCAGCGTTATCAGGATGTTGCATATCCTTCATTAAAAGGACCACAGAACCACATGAAAACAACAGATGATTTCCCCTTTCCCTGCAAGCCTAGGGGAGGAGCTTCCACACACCAATGATACATTCCAGTTGTTGAAGAATGGTCTATTTTAAGTAAGTGACAGTGTGACAATGCTCTGCAAATGTTGTACCAAGGTTTACCTTGTCATATTAAGATGACTGTGCAGATTGTACCGGAGGAAATGAAATGCTGCTACAGTTCACTAATGGTTTTCACACCGTAGATTCCAGTAACGTGCCTTGGTCGTTTCACAGGACACAGCTTACGTTAAGTCTTGTGTACTTGCTTGCAATAGGTTCACAACCTTAAACCTCAAAAACAGGCAACATAATCCCTTTTAACACTGTTATGTAAAAAATACCACATGAACATTAGCAAGAGTCCTCCAGAACAAACTCGGGCAAGCTCTATTTTTTTCCTGTTTTCAATTCTTTGACCACCCTCATGCCACTGAGTTTTCATGAGGGACTTCATCACTGTCACAGAGTACAGTATAAATGTCCCATTTCATTACAGTGGAAAAAATTTCTGTGTCCAGCCTTAAGCAACCAAACAGGGAACATGACTTACTTTTGACATGAAGAGATTGATAATTGAGTTTTTAAACTGTACCTGGTGTTTCCCTGATCTTCACTTCCCACAAAAAAGGCTGAAAATCCCCATCTGCAAATTGCTAAAAATAATCAGTTGCAAGATGTGACCTTGGATAAAGCAATGTTAAATTGACCAGCAAATTTTTTGGAGGCATCACTGTTATTAACTTGCAATTTTTTTATTTCAGTCTGCCAGTGATGCTTGGCAGGTTATAATTTTTCATTTTCTCACTTGGCTGATGCTCACTCAAGTAGGGTTTATAGAGATAGTGGTGGAGAATTTTTGCAAAGATTTTTCCCTTTTCACTCAATCACGTCAGGATTCAAACACAAATTGTCTCTGTGAGGTGGGTTACCTCTGTAACAGGACTACAGACAAAGATCTGGTCAGTATTCCAACGGCAGTAACAGTTCTCCCCTCATTTGGAACTCGTGGGCTCTCTCCAGTCCATTAATGGAGAGCTGGACAACTGCTACCTGTTCAGTGCATTCCCATCAGGAATGATGCGGCCCAACTACACTTCTCTTTTAATAGTTAATACACAATAGAAGTTCATTTTCCCTTGAGGTCACTGCTCCTTCAATCTTATCTTTTTTAAAAAACACTGATCCCTTTCAACTAAGAGTATTCCCCACTCATGACTAAGTTTCTTTGCCTCCACATCACCTTCCCACTCTCTAATCATTTCCTTGCCACTGATTTAATGCATAAAAACTGTAATGCACAGCTCCTCCCAGTGATCATCCCAGAACAACACTTCCTATTTCTTAAGTGCTTGCTGAAGTTTTTTTTTTCCCCCCTTTTTCACTCCAAATATCATCTGTTTACGAGGAAAATGTCCAGAATACAAACATCTGACTGAACATAAACAGATCCAAAACTGTGCTATCAATTAAGTTGTTCTGCCTTTGGTGGTGAACCAAACGCATCCTCCTGCCAGAAGATCCATTTTGTGACAATTCTCTGACTAAAAATACCTGCTCCCCCCAGCAGCTCTGATCAAGGAGTTGTACGTGACATGCTGTGAATATTTGCAGCGCTTTCCTCATCATCATAAAAGTTTTTTCTATTACTACTCTCCTAGTCAGAGTTTGTGTGAGAAGGTAACAGTGAGGGGAAGTCAAAGAACAGATTAAAGCCTGCACACCAGAAGCTTCAGTCACCACACAAGGCACCACCATCCATCAGAAACCCCAGTTCAAACAAAGCTGGAGACACTATGAGGTTTTTACTACTGGATACAGCCCAAATGGTATTAAAACAGTCTGACAAAACATGCCATTGCCTTCCTAATTATCCATTTTTAGCCTTCCTACTCAAGCCATGCATATTCAGTACACAGAAGCAATCACTCACCTGAGTGCACAGATAAACAAGCTCACGTGTATTTATCTTGCCTTTCTCCTTTTTAACTGTATTTTCAAGTATTTATTATCTTAGCAACTGTGTGAAGAATGAAATACATGGCAAGATTGCCACTGAAAATAAGCTTCGTCATACAGTCAAGATTAAAATTTTGGCTGATAACTACAGTGACATAGGAAGGTTTCTAAAGTCATATGACTGCACAAAACTATTAACTCAGATTTAATTCACTGCATTTTATTGCATTTTCTGAAGCACCTTTAGAAACACAGCATAACATCACTCATTTTATTGGCAGGGAACTGAAAGCACAGGAGAGAAAAGCAGCATTGGCCAAGGCCACACAGGGGAAAAGTGTGGTTGTATTTTAATAGTGACCAAGTCCCACTTCTGCTCTGATATTCATATTCTAGACATTTTCCTTGTGAACAGAAATTTTTAAAGTAAGAATTAACAATAAAAACAAGAAAACAACCATTAAAAAACAAACCTCAAATACAATTCTTCAAGTGAGACAATTTCCCTTCAGTTCATGACTACATTTCCAGCAGCTACACAGTCCAGAGAACAACAGATAATGTTCAGGAGCTCCCCAAGAGCCTATTCCCAGCCTTGACAGAGCTCCTAGTTTTGCGATTCCTGGCTTACAACCCATGGAAAGTCACTTTTAACATCTGCTGCTCCATTAACACATCCACCAACACCATGAAATCAGCAGAGAGCACAGGGAACTCCATCCTCAGGGCATCCAGCAGCCTCCTGGGAAGCTGAAGCAGGTAAGGAATCTGGCTGCACAGCATCCATCCTGCTTCACTTCATGGAGATGCAATGCTAGTCCCACCATAGAGAGTTTGCAGAACTACAGAGCTTCCACTCAGATAAAATTCTGATCCTAATATTTTTTTTCTCAATTAACTTGGAACTAGGTTGTTAATATGTATTTCAGTAATATATAAATATGCTATTATAAGTTACTTTTTAAACAGGGTAATTTGGGGCTGGGATTTTACATTTTTTTATTCACCTCTCAAACTGGACTTGTTCCAGAAGCTGATTAACACTAATTTAGCTCTGTTAGTGACCACTCGTGCCAGTCAAAGCATATCATGTGATGAAAGGAAAACACAAAACAAAAAGGGACACAATTGAGTTGTATTAGTCAAGGCTGAATTTCTCAACACAACACGGCAAAATGCTCAAGTCTTTCCATGCATTTCTTTCCACTAAATTACTTCTCTTAAAAAGTACCAAATCTGCATCAAGTCTGACCTCAGGTCCACTGAAGTCCAACAGCTGACACGTCTGGAACAGACATGAATTACAGATGTGAGCAGCTACAGCTCTCTAACAGCTTCTGCTAGCCAAAAAGGAAACAAAATTTGATGTAGTACTAGGTAGGAGCTGAATTTTAGAAAAAAACAGCCTTCAATCTTTATGCACCTGCCTAAAGCTAATAAACTCATGCATAGATCAGGAAAAATCAAATTCAAATAAACTATTCATGAATCTTTGTTACTTATACATAAGGAATCCAATAAAGAAAGCTACTCTGGAAGCAAAGAATGCAATATAAATGTGTTCCAGCTTCCTTGGCTGAAGGTTTTTTTAACCATATCCCACCCCTGCTTTGCCCTGTGGCAACATGTTTCAGTAACTCAGACTTTTCTTAGCAACTCATTATTGTACAACAATCTATTCTGCATATTACATTCTAGCTATGCAACAAGACAACAAAGAACCCACTTTCTTCTCCTCAGAGCATCTTTTACTATTAAATAAAAAGAGTTCTATCATGTCGGCTGATGCAGGACAACACAAGTTTTGTGCTGTCACACCGCTGTGGCAGACTCAGTGTAAAAAGCCAAATGCAGCTCTCAGGTCATCCCAAATGCATAAGGAACATGTCAGAGGGGCTCAGCACATGGGAGAGTTTGGGCTGTCCCCATCAGCTCTTGACCTTGGACCAGGAAAAGTCAGCCCAGAATGTTAAAGCACTAAATGGACAACCCTGATTATTCCGTATTTTGTTCCAGCCATTTGTGTAGCATTTACAGTCACCTGAGTTTGCCAGTGACTGCGGATCTTTATTCATGACAAAAAGCAATTATCTCCTCACAAGAAAGTGAAGTCTTTGAGATTTCAGCAAACATTCTTCATTAATTTCTTGAATTAGCAGAAGAAAGCATATAATCACAAATATTAATGCTTTGCTGAGCAAGAGCCGTGACGTAAGCACTGGGTGGCCAGCTGTAAATCCAGAGATCTATGTTTCATTGTCCCCAAATTAGCTTGATTAAAGCAGTCACTACAAAAGCCAAGCACCTCAGGTGCTTCCTGGATCAGTACCTGCTCCAGGTAAAGCCTTTTATTTTGCCTAATACACCCACACATCCCCACCCTAGAAAATGGGGCTTAAAACACTGTCAGAAGCAACTTAAACAAAAGAAACAAAAGTTAGTGGCTGGGGATGAGGCGTAAATATTGCCTAGAAAGACACAAAGCTATTAAAGAAAACAATGTCTTTTAATAGTATTTAAAAAAAAAATCCAACATTAATCTAGAGTTAATGAAGGTAAGACCAATCTTAAAAAAAAAAAAAATACATTTTCCAACAGTTTAACTTCAATACACTCATTGCAAAATCTTGCATATTTTAGGCTGCGTATATTTATTTTGTTCAAGTCTAACCTGCTATCCACTCCACCTCACACAGCCAAGTGAGAACATAAACACAAGTACTACAAAAATGCTAAGTCTTCAAAAATGTCTCCTAGAAAAGGTCTGGAAATCTCTCATCTCAACAGAATCTTAGATAAACACTGAAACCCTCTTTATTTCATATTGGTGTTGTTATTACAAAGCCCTGACAAACCACACTCAGTACTGAGTCTGCACAAAGTACTCCTGATTAAATTATTTTTCATTGGCCCTTCCTTTTAATTTTTAACCTGCTGCAATAACTAACAAAATACAGCAGAGAGCT
This sequence comes from Hirundo rustica, assembly GCF_015227805.2. NCBI lineage: Eukaryota > Metazoa > Chordata > Aves > Passeriformes > Hirundinidae > Hirundo > Hirundo rustica. The sequence goes on from NC_053459.1 coordinate 20,488,476, forward strand.
CTGCAGAATCTGATTAGTATGCCAGGGTCAAAAAAATAATGTTCTGAAACAGAAATCACACACATTGTCCTGCATATTATTGCCAGTGCCTATAGACTATCAGAAATTAGGTTTTAAGCAAAGCCCAGATTGAGAAAAGATTACCAGGCAAGACTAAGGTAATATTTATATTAGCTTCTGTACATTCAGGAACTTGTGAGTGCATACAGAATGTCCCCAGGAGGTTCCTAAATCTAGATTTCCATCAGTGAATAATTATTCAGGTTAATCCATTTCCAGATTGCTTTTTATTTGAGAAATATCTACCCAAGTTTCCACTCAATACCAGGAAAAGGGTCAGTGTGCATTTTAAGGTAGTTCCTGAGGCACATCTCGTATCACTGCAAGGCAATTTCCTCCACAGTTTCAAAGAAAATTCTGTTCTTTCGCCCCGCCACTTTTCCTCACAAACCACTATAACCTTTGCGTCAATCAGCAGTCAACTATTTAAGCAGAGGTACATTCACAAAGCACATTGCACAAGATAATCGAATAAAAGTTTCTACATGGAATTCCTCTAAGGCAAGAGATAAACAATAAATGGATTAATATTCCCTACAGGGCACAGTAATAATGATCCACAAAGTTTTTCTACAGCTTTTAGTTAATTTATTCTAGAACCAACAGTGGAAATGCAAGCCTCTAACAGAATAAAAATCAAATTCCCACTAAAGTACTTTAAGATCTAAGTATCTTGACAGTTTCCCTTTAAATCACATTTATTTCAATTCTGAAAAACCAAATTACTTTGATCCATCTCTTACACTGACACTTTTATGCCTTCTCAGGACATCAGGGATATTCAGACTTTTGAACCAGTACTTAAAAAAAAAAATTCACTAAAGGTCAAGAAAATTTTTCCTTTTTCTTTTTTCTTTTTTTTTTGGTAACTCTTCCATCTCATCTTTCTAGGAACTGTCATTACTTAAATCCTTTTAACCAAAACAAAGAAAATGTCTCCATTAATCATAGAAGGAATTTGACTTCAAAACTGAATCACACAGAATATTTGCTAGAAAAGGGAAAGAATTATTTAGGCTTTGCCACTTAAAAGAGATTATAGATCTAGAAAGCTATTTTATTCTGTAAAGGAAAAAAAAAAATAAGAAAAAGAGCAGAAAGTACTCCTTATACATCAGTACTTTTTTTTTAAAAAAAAAAACATATTTCTCTACTTCTCACAAGATTAAGTTTTTTCAAGTTTCTCATCAATGCTTGGATGAGCAAAAAACAGCAAACAAAAAAAATCTGCATTAGGAAGCAGCAACAAGAGCAAGTATTTTACTTACAACCATTCAACTATAATTTGATATTTGCTAATGCTTTTTCAATTCCTTTCAAGTACTGGAACACAAGCCTTTTACTGGAAGGAAGGCTGGAGAACAGCAGAGAATTTCACCCCACCCTTCCAAAGGCTGTCAATCCCTCTGCTCTGACACAAAATACACACAGACAACTCTAGCAAGCCCTGATCTATCAAACATTTCAATCCTAGAGTGTGTAAGAGAGAACTAAAACCTCTTTCAAAAGGGACTATCTCAGGTTACTCGCACATAACTTGAAATAACAATTCCGTAATTCTTCAAACTCGCTATTTCCTAAGAAATGCGTATTCCCTTTAATACACCTCAGATCCCTCCTAGAATAGGCACTCAGAAAAATTCCTATAAATATTCTCTACAGCCTTTCTGGAAACTGTTCACAAACTCAGAAGCCACAAGCCTATCTGATCAAGATTGTACATATAAACTTTTCATTGTCTACATGCATCAGTGTGTAACTGCTACATATGCGTAAATATGTATTTCAGTTCAGTTCCCTGTACTCACAAGTACATCAATAATTCTTATGCACAAGAACCATCTTTACATTACTCAAAAGAACAAAACAGCAGGATGCTCCATTTTACAAACAAAAAGGAACTGCAAAACAATAACTTTACCAAAAAAACCCAAACAAACAAAATTTGTGCCACAGAAGTATCCTACCTTGGAACACATATTCCAGGAATACTTTTGCTTCTGGGAATTTCTGGTTCTGAACTGCTGGATCTTTGAATATTCAGGTTTGTTGTTGTTTTTTTTTTTTTTTTTTTTTTAATAACTTGAAATCTTTTTTGTTTGGTTGGTTTTTCCAGCAGAGCAGACACATTTTGCTCTAGAAAAACTGAACCGTTCTTAAGAACTGGTTAGCTACTGAAACTCATGTAAAACACACATGCAAAGTTAGTGACTTTACACTTTCAGAGTTAATCACCCACTCAACTTCAAAATCTACTCTTAATTGCTGGCATACAAAACACACGAAGAATGAAGTGTGTACAGAATCACTTTTTTCTATGGTGGAGTATTAACAGTGCAGAAAAGCCAGCCAGACCACAGGGGAAATTAGTATTTATCCACAAATACGCTTATGAAAAACAGCTGTTAGAAAACACAAGGAAAAAACCACCCTTTTTTGACTGAGGATGAAAGCAAGAGAACATGTCCCAAAATAGTCATTTTCAAAGCATTACAAGTAGGTGGATGAAGCAAGTGAGAAGAAGCCACAACTTGGCAATCAAGAAAAGCTCTTTATTTCAACTGCATAGTCTAGTAATTGATCAGGACAGAGAAGCAATTTTTATTTTTCCCTGGAAGTACCACATTCTCCACAGCCTCTTTGCTCACTACATATATTATTTTCCCTACTCTTTCCACGAAGACAAAAATCAAACCATCTGGCTCGCGCCAGACATTTGCCCATGTTGTATCTGTTTTTCAGACAGCAGACACTCATCAAGCATCTAATACGTGTGATTAGCTGGTAGGAAAACAAAAATTCAATTTGACTTAAAAATATCTTTGCATTTGTTCTCATTCCATCCCAGGAGAACACTGGATACTTCTGCATACTTATCTGCAGCTCAGAGACTGAATAACCACCGCTTGAGCATGCTGAGCGTATGCTCACACATCATCTCTGGGCGAACGCTTTGGCCTGAAAACAAAACCAGGCTTCTCCGAGTATCCCAGCATCTGCCTCTCTTGTGGAAGCACTTATATAAATAATACTGGATAGGCTTTATCCTCAGTTGATACAGTAAAAATATGCAGTAATGCATCATCCCGCTACCAACAGAAAAATTCCAGAGGCATGTTTCTGTCATCATGTAACTATCTTCCCCGTTTCATCCAAACTTTTTGGGTTTCCCCCATTAATGCATGGCGGCAGTGGCTGCTACGGCTCCTCTTACAGAATGGCGATGAGGGCACAACTTCCTTTTATAGTTAAAGGAAGCAAAAGCCTGATCAAGCCATTATTTTCTTCCACAGGTATTGTCAGAGTCCTCTAAATGGGGAAATCCACAAATATTTTATTAGGGTCCCATAGCTCAGCCTCAGACAGAGGCTAGAGCCAGAGGCACAGTACATTCCATTTTTACACACAGGTGACCCTCAAGGTTCCAGTTTCCACCTCAGAGGGAGCTCCTTCAGGCAGCAGATGCTCTGCAGTGGTTCCCACAACAACTGCAGCATCAACAGGATGATTACAAAACTCTCGAAGTCCCCAACTTAATGCTTTGTTTGTTGTAGATACAAGGTGTGTATCTACAGCAGTTCAGTATTTTTTTTCCTGCTCTCTAATTACATTTCAAATATTCATGCAAGACATTATTTCTGCGCCAGAGCTCATACGGATTTGTTCCTACCAAAACAGTACTAAAACGAAGTTATTTGAAGCAAATCACCATGAGGAAAATACGCTTTTTAACATGCCCAAATATTGTCCAAAAAACCCCCCAACAACTAAGCAAGGGAATAGTGAAAAACAATTAACTAATGTGGACAGCAAAACAATGTAAATGCCTGCCTTTAGTCTCACCCAGTGCGATGTTTGTGATTCACAGATGTAAATTTCTTGGAACACATTTGTAAAAAATTATGTTTAATAATTTAATGTGTCAATGCAGCCTGCAGCGCCCACCTAAAAGTTCCTCTGAGACTTCACTAACAAATTCATTTTTTCTCATGATTGGCATGACCACTGGATTTCAAATTTCATATTAAAAGACAAATAGGAAAATTAATCATCTGCCTACTGTTTTTCCCAGGGGATTTTGGATCAAATTTAGTGCCAATGAAGCATCAAATTGACTGCAGAGAACCAACTGTGGTGGTGATGAGCTGTGCAAAGGTGCTGAAGGAGCTGGCTTCTGTCACCAGGGGACTGTTCCCCACCAGCTTCCAAAGCTGGAACTCTGAAGACTGGAAGAGTCGAGTCTTACAAGGCACAAATAAAGACGCAGAAACTTGAGATCATTCAGTGTCACCTCATTCAGGACAACTCTTGCCAAAGTACTGCACAAAAGAAACTTTAGACAAGCAACTCTTGCCTGCACTTGGGAACAATCCACGTTATACAAATACACTGACAAAGGGTCAGTGTGACTCCACATCTCTGCTGGCTTCAGTCATGACACAACCTGGGATGCTCCACAAGAGCTAAAAGCATTCATTTCTCTTAGACAATCTGGAGCAAAGCAGTTGTTTCAAAGTGTAAAACTTCCTCGAAGCCCCGCGTACAAACACCATCTGCTCTTTTGTGAAAGGTATAACATTTGAAATAACATTCTTTTCTCTCCCTCTTAGTACATTCCATCATGAAGAGAAAACTTTATTTATATAGAACCCACAAAATGAAGTTCCATAAAAACAGGAACATATGGCCAAATAATTCTGAATGGCACTTAGCATATTCATCCATAAAATAAGAACTATAATGGATAGATAAATACACCCAAGTCTACTTGGAAATTGTCAGTATACACATGGTTTTCTGCAAATAATTAGATTTTTTTAAAAAAATTTCTCACCCATAACTCTACACAGATATTTCACATTGCAATTTTACTAAAGTTAATCTTTTCAAACCACAAACTTGGCCCATGACACCTTATATCATACATATTAGCAGCCTAAGCCAGTGCATAAAAGAAGAAAAAACCTTATATTTTATGAAAGTTAAATTTTTACCACCATTGCAAAGGTAAAGCTTGAAACAAATTTAGGTAATCTCTAACATGAATGGAAATATAAAGTAGAAAACGCAGAACCTTTTTCCTACTTGGAACATAAAAATAAATGCCTAAATGTAAAAACTTAAGACAAGAATAATAACTTAAAAACAGTCCTGAAGGAAAGTATGAATTCACCTACTTTCTGCTATTAGTAATGAGAAAAACAATGCTTGGTCAGACATCTTGGTCTTGCACACTCACTGCTGCAGGTTTTTCTGTAATTGCAGCATTCAGAATCATCCATCATCCAGCTGTTTCTAAGCAGTTAAATATTCGTAAGGAAGCATGCAATCAAAATAAGTGGCTTAGAATTTGTGGACTGAGCCCCAAAAACCTCCATTTTTTCAGCCATTTCCAACACCTACATTGAGAAATACAACAAATAGCCAGCCTTCTCTTCAGCATGTATCATGAAACTTTCTGGATACTTGCACATTATCCCTTGAGACAAGAAGCATAATCACCTTCAGACTCTCGAAAATCCTTCCAGCTGCAGACTTTTCCTGCTGTAATTGCCGCAGTTTTATAACCAGCTGGTCCTCATCATATACATGATTTGGTTCACCAAACCACACTCCCTCATCAATCCCCTGGTCATTGCTTCAGTATCCGCTGGGATTTAAGAAAAAAGACTGGTTTCACTGAGTGACGTGCACTTAGCTTGGTCCTTTCCATTTATTTTGATGATCTCTCATCATATTGAAGGCTGATTCCTGACATGTTCTCCAAAAAGCTGAAGAGTTTACACAAGACAGGCGTATCTTATTTGACTTGTGCTTCAACTCGACTTCTGCTCATCCTGTCAAAACTGTGCAAAAGGGTGGGTGTGCTATTTTGATGTTCCATTCTTTAATTTCTGCTCATGCCGCTGTCATGGTTTAACCTCCAGCAAGGGGGTTCAATCCAGCAACCCAACCCCACACAGCCACTCCCCCACAGTGAGAAGGGGGAGAGAATCAGAGAAGTGAGAAAATCCGTGGGCTGAGATAAAGCCAGTTTAACAGGTGAAGAAAAAGCTGTGCATGAAAGCAAAACCAAACACTGAATTCACTCCCCACTTCCCATGGGCAGGCAGGTGTTCAGACAACCCCATGAAAGCCTGGATCCATCACACCTGAAAATGACTTGGGAAAATAAGTGCCGTCACTCCAAATGTCCCCCTTTTCTGCTTCCCCAGCTCTGTGCTGAGCACAACACCATTTAGTCTGGAATATTCCCTGGGTCACTGGGATCAGCTATCGCAACTCTGACCCTTCCAACTCCTTGTGCACCCCCAGCCTCCTCACTGGTGGGGTGAGGAGCAGAAAAAGCCTTGGCTCTGTGCAAGCACTACTTAGTGCTAACCAAAACATCCCTTTATTATCAACACCATTTGCAGCACAAATCCAAAGCACAGCCCCATTCCAGCTACTAGGAAGAAAATTAACTCTATCCCTTGCAAAACCAGCACAGCTGCCTACAATTCCACTAAGCCTAAGAGCTGAAAGCATAGACTGCTAAAGGCATGTAAAACTGAGCACAGGAAAAACCTCAGAACATTCCTGCTGCCTCTTCACCGCAGGAGATAATGCATTATAACACAGATTTCCCCCAAATCTCTGCAGGATCTACAAATCCCTCCTTGCAAAACCTCCAGTAATTCCCCCACACACAGTATGTTCTGTTACCACCCTGTAGTATTCAGCAGTTTTCTACAGCAGCCCAAGTGATCTCTTCTATGAAAGTTACTCAATGACAGCAGGATTTTTTTTTTTAATTTCACCTTTCTTTCAGATTCTGAACTTCAACCACCTTATTTTCCACAGTACTTTCATGGAAACTTGTAAGGAATCTTAGCAACTGGCGTGCTAAATTAGTATTTAAAATGGCCAAGACCTCCTAATGCAGAAAGTGAGCATAATAAGACCTTTGCATTGCTAAATAATTACTTGCCAACCCAACTTTGCAATCTTCAGTACAGTTAAAAACAAATTCTTGTTTTAGAGTTCTTTGTTTTGAGGGTTGGACTATATAATTTCCAGACATCCCATCCAACCCTAACTATTTTGTGATTCTGTGATTCATTGTCTCCAGGCATTTTGGACATTTAAAAGTCTTCAGTTATCCATCACTTCTGTTCTAATTTCAACAGCCTCTTGGGCTAACCATATTTTATTATTGTCTTTTTATGTAGATGCAGGTATTTAGATACAGAAAAAAATACTTTGATCATCTGCTGTGACTTGTAGAGCACATGGACACATGTCCTCAATTAAGTTTTACTTAGGTACATCTTGAAGGAAGATTACCGTATTTGAATTAAAATTTTCCTTTGATGAATATCCTACCATAATGTGCAACAAATTACCCTCTTGCTGAAGATGCAGTTTTCATTTCTACTGCAAATGTGTCTGGCTCATATTTAAGCCACAGGATCTTGATATCCCACCATCTTCTGCTTCATCACAGAGTTTCTGTTCACAAGGCACACACTTTAACACTGCACTCAAGTTCCTCCCTTCCTTTCTCTTTGGTAATATTTAACATATTGAGCTCTTGGAATCTTTCCCTCAGGAGCTATTTTCAACCCTTATTCATTCTTACAGTTCTTCTCTGAAGTCCCTTTCTCTACCAACCTGCTTGAAGTATGAACAACCAAACTTGACAGAAGATTCTTGGAGCGATCCCATTAGTGCCAAACGCTAAGACACAGTACATTTCCTGCCCAGTCATATAGAGGTTGGGTCAGACTGCAGCTTTTCTGTAAGTTCTCTCAAATTAATCTGTATTTACATGGAAAACAGTTAACTGAGAAGCTAAAACAAGCAATCAGGAGAAAACTAAAGAACAGACCCAACAATTCTACCAGTTCAACTTCCCAGATGACTGTTGGGTATATCCCCCTCCCTACATATGTTTGGGAGACATATCCCTCTGATTTTCAAGCAGAAAGCCCAGAACAACTGCATGACTGGTGAATCCTTTGGCTCAGGATAAAGGTGGAATGCTGTGCTTAGCAGTGTATAGAGCTAAGCAGTCTGAATTCAAAGTCAAGGCTTACTGAGGTCAACAACCCATGTCAACAGGGTTGTGTCATCAATTTTCGACACAAGTAACAGATCAGTAATAAATAACAGCATCTTTTTTTTATTCAGTTCCTGCACCTATTCTCTAGTTCAGATACTCATAAAGAACTGCAAACACATTTGTACAAGAAACCAGAAGAAGCAGTGTTGGTGAACCTTCATTTGATTACTTCTTGACTATGCTTTCAGATACGCACACAATCCTGGTATTTTTTCCTCTGCTAGATCCCAACTGACCAACAGATCCCACGGCAAGAAAATGGCTGAGAAAAAACAACTGCTCGTCTGCACTCAGTCTGGGCTGTGACAGGTGTACTTGATTATCAGTTTTTTGGAACTACACAGGTACTGGAGGATAAACAGCAACCTTCGCTGCTTCCCTGCACAGCAGCGTTAACCAGACACACACAAACTGACAGACCCAACTGAGGCGTGCCTGAGTAGGAACAAAGTGCTGGAACATGTTGCTAAGTCTCTGAGAACATAATGCATTGCTTTCAACTGATGACAGAATCACAGAACTTCCTAGGCTGGAAAAGGCCTCTAAGTACATAGAGTCCAACCATTAACCCAGTACTGTCAAGCCCAGCACGAAACTGTGCCCCCAAGTGTCACATTTACACATCCTTTAAATCCCTCCATTCTCCCGAGCAGATTGTTCTAGTGCTCAACAGCCTTTTTCTGCAAAGAATTTTTTTTCCAATATCCAATCTGAACCACCCCCCAGGCAGAAGCAGTTTCCTCTTGTCCTTTTGCTTGTTACTCAGGAGAAGAGACTGACCCCCACCTGGCTAGAAACTCTTTTCTGTCAGAACACGGAGTTACTTACTGGAGGCAATTTCCACATCAGTATCTGCTCTATCCCACAGCTGGAGATAATGCCTATTTCATAGTTGGATTAATTGCAAACTAAAGCATGATCTGCACAAAAATGCAAAACAGGATCCCAGTCCTACCAAATTTTAATTTAGAGCCATTTATCAATGATGTCCGCATATTACATTGTATACTCCTAAAGAACTCATTTATAAATGTATTTATAATGCACAAGTTTAAACACCAAAGCAAAATCACAGGGGAAGAGAGGGTTAGAAAAGAACAGAACAGAAAAGGCATAACCCTGCCAAAGCTGCGTTTAAGCAATTCTGTACTAAAGGAACGCTGGCCTGGCCAACAAAATTATGTTTAGAATAGAAAATTCAGAGCCACTGAAAAAGTCTGAGGAGGATTACATGTGAATCACTAAGAACTTCTGAAATAAATCTGTTTATTAAGGGGAAGATAAAACACTTTGAAGGTCTATTTTTGTCTAGTTTGTATTCATAACCTGAGGTTACTTAAAAAAGGGGGAAAAAATAATAATGCAGGTATGTACCACAGCAGTGACAAGCAAAGACTTCAGCTATGAAGATTAACAGAGTGGGAAGTCATATGATCCAGCATGACTGTGGGAGCTGCTACCAAAAAACTGCAGCTTGTGATATGCATGTGAACCACGAGCATCTTTCTATTAACTTAGACAATTCTGACTTTCTTCCCATTTAAATCTTATTTTCTGCTTCAGATAAACAACCTGGACCCAACTCTTGAACGAAAAGAAAACCAGTTTTCCATTATCACAAACCAAAGTATTGCTTTGTTATCAGACAATGTGATCTGTTAGTACAGTTTCAGCCAGCACTTCAGCAATGTAAAACTCTCAATTTTAAGGATATGAAAAAATAAACCTCTGCTAAGTTTAGATAGACACTAAAATCAAGAAATATCTGATGAAGCTTGGAAAAAAGTATGTTTCTCTGGGATAATTTACTGTTTAAGAAAATGTTGTGTGTGCAGCTCTAGAGTTTTTAATTAAAAACCTCCAGCTGAAAAAAAAAACCTGCTAAACAGATCAACAGATTGTTCTTCGGCTTATTTCAGGTGATTAACTTTATAGTAGATTATTTATACAGGTAAGACATCTACTAGGAATGTGATCCATGACCAAAATTCAGAAGACACCCTTCAGTATTTTGATGATAGCAGAGATAAATGCTGCATTATGGATGTACTGGGACTCATACAAGAGCTCTTTAGATTAAAATTCTAAAAATACATACAGTATTGCTTGATATACAGGACTGGCATCGTTATGGTTTCAGTCATCTAATGCTTTCCATATGCTAACCACTGAACAAATAAATTTGCCTGTAAATGCAAGAAATATGTACCAAGTAATAAATAAGCCAAAGATGAAACAGGCTGCTCACATTAGGGTTAAAAATCCAAATTCTTCATTTCTTCCCCGAGTACTTCTGTCCTGATGACTCAGCAACAATGCTGCAAGTTTCAGCTGAAGTCAGCAAGATGCCTCAGCGCTGTTTTGCAAGTGTCAACTCCACACTCGTTGTGGAGTTAATTACAATTTTGAGGCCATGTCAGTTACAGGAGACCTGCCGAAGTCAAGGAACTCTGCATGGATGGAGAAACCGAGACACTGAGGACCACGCAGAAGGACGACGACGACAATCACAACGCTGTCCTAGAATGAAACTTGCAAAATTGCCCGGTCGCGTTCCTGGTACCCTGAGCGCACCCCAAATCCCGAGGGGTGTGCGCCCTGTCATCCCGAGGGGAGCGCTCACGGCTGGCAGCAAGTTTTCAACATGTGACACAGCTCACCGTGCTTTGGGGGCTCTGTCTCAAATACTTAAAAGCTTTAAGGAGCCAGCACACCGTGCAGTTTCTAAACTCAGGCGAGACCACGCTCGCGTCCCGTTTCTCAGCGAACAGAAAGCCAAGAGCAGAACACGGAGCAGCTCCACGCGGGCAGTGGGAAGCAGGGATGGAGAAACAGCGGGAGCGCCCGGGGGCTGTGCGGGACCATCCGCACGGCGCATTTACCTGTCCTACCCCAAACCCAGCCCGGAGCCCCCGGAGGAGCAACCGCGGATCCTTTTATTTCACCGAGTTCTGAGCAACTTTTAGGGGGGGAAAAAAAAAAAAAAGCACGCACGGAGCGGATCGAGTTCGCCCCCGCGCTGACAGCCGGGCTCCGCCGCGCCCGCGGGGTCGGGGTGAGGAGCCCGGGGTCCCGCCCGCCCGAGCCGGCGTTACCTGCGCTGCCCCGCGCCGTGCCCGGCGGTACCTGCTGCCTCGCCCGGCGGTACCTGCGCTGCCCTGCCCGATGCCCGGCGCCGCACAGCCCGGCCCGGCCCGCCCAGGGAGTTTTCAGCAGCCGTAAAGCGGAGCGCGCCCGGCCCCGGCCGTGAGGGGCCACCCCGGGGAGCGCCCGCGGGGCCGCGCCGGAGCCGCCGAGCCCCGAGCGCCGCCGGGACGGGATGGGACGGGAGGGGAGGGGGTTCACGGGACCGCGGAATGGTTGGGCTGTGAAGAGCATCTTGTTACAACTCTTGCTCCGTGGTCAGGGACACCTTCCACTAGAGCAGGGTGCGCAAAACTCTGTCCAGCCTGGCGCTGAGCGCTGCCAGGGATGGGGCAGCCGCGGCTTCTCTGGACAACCTGTGCCAGGGCCTCAGCGCCCGCACAGAGAAGAGTTTCTTTTATATATCTAATCTAGCTCTACCCTCTCTCCAGCGAAGGCTATTCTCCCTCATCATCCCATTCCATCCCATGTCGAAAGCCCCTCTCCCGCTCTGTTAGGTCTGCGTCTGAGGTTTCCTTGGAGTTTTCTCATTCCAGGCTGAACGGCCCCAACTCTCTTTTGTACCGTTTGGCAGATAACGGTGGTGTTCAAGCCTTGCTTTACATTTTTAGGGGGGAAGGGGGGGATGGATAATGTCTGATCTGCAGCTTTTTGTGCCTGTACAAGTTAGATCCGCGCAGCCCCGGAGCTGGGAGGGGAGATGAGAGGGGATGAGCGCACCCGGGGCCAGGCAGGACCCAGAGCCGGGACATCCCTGCGCATCTCTGCGAGGCTGAACGTCCCGGCACTGCGGGCACGCCTCAAACTAATGCCAGAAGGATCGAACCGCACCAGAGCACCGGTTTGCAGGTGTCTGAACTGCTGCAATTACACTGCTTTCACAAAGCCTCTCAACAGGTAAACTCTGATCTTGAATGCGCTGTCATTACAATACTGTCTCCTTAATAAAACAAACTTCCCCGACCCAGATTAATGACTTAGTTCTGCTTGGAAGCATTTTCCTGTTAATTCTCTCCCTAAATCTACAATTTGCCCTGTAATCCCGGATGCTACCACACAAGGTACAGGGCTCAGCTGTTCAACAAAGGCGGGAGAAGCATCACCCTGATAAATTTCACTGTCTGAAGCCGGTGTTTGTTTACAATACTGAAGTCAGTATTGTTTACCCTGAGGGAATTACTGATAAAAGTGTCCATTTTAAAAAGGAGAAATATGTCCAGCCACATTTCCCAGAAAGACATTTATGAAAGAAAGAAAAAGAAAGAGCATTTAAAATGTTTTCTCTGCTGAATAAAAACTTCTATTGATATAAAGGCATCTTAGCCCAGCAGCTGCTGCAGAAAACAAAGTCTTCCAGAAGTCTTCCAGGCATATGGTGCATATATAAGCAGACAGAAAAGCAAATTTCAAGCATTTATAACAGAACTGGCTTCTGCTAATAAAGTATTAATGGGGAAGTCTGGCTGGACTGCTGTAGCTCTGAAAACAAATTTAGGGGAAAAAAAAGAAAAGTAACATAGTCACTGAAGAGCAGGTGAACTAATCTACAGTCCTCATTAATAAAGTACTTTTTTCAGCATTAAGAAGTAAAAACAGCTGCAGCTGGAGGTGTACTTTTCTTGCCGGAAAAAATCTACCAGGCTTGTAGATGTACAAACACACTTACTTGGAGCATGATTCATCAGTTTTTATTCACAATTTTTTTTATCTTCTGCAATAACATGTTATAACTCTTCTCTTTCCTACATTCTTCTCTTTTCTATACCACCCCCAGGTATAAGCCGTGGCTATAGACTGCTTTTGTTAGTCACTCCAGACTTTAGGATTTTGTCCTGTGTAGCTTAAGCCAGTCATGCCCATTCAGTAAGAAAGGCTGAGTTTAAAAGTTTAAAACAGATTAGCCACCACCACAGTTTCTCATTTCCTTGCTTCAGCTGTGAACTACTTCTGGATAGTCCCAAACTTGGCACAAGTGAGCTGAGACTGCAACAGAGAAATCATCTCCAAAAGCAAAGTGCACCAACCATGACTCCACATGCTTTCACAAAGGGCTCCAAACTCGTTAGGAGTTTGCTAGGAAAGCTGTGTGGAGTTTCATGACTCTGCTCCATCTTAGTCAGAAATTCCTGGACAGGTCTCTTAATTACTAAGCAATAGCCAAAAGTCAGTCAAATACAAAATTCCATTAACTTTTTGCTAAAACCAGGCGTGCTTTGCTGCCCAGACCCTTGTCTTCCTGCTGCTGTTTTAAGAATTCCTCCCTTCCCCCAACATTTTTTGCCAAGGATTGGCCTCATCACAGATCACAAGCAAAGAGCATTTGCCGACCTCGGTACAGAGGACCAAAGGGAAAAGAAGTTTGAGACAACTGGCAAGGATTTTTTTTTTTTTTTTGTACTGAATCATGACCACACACTCTAGAAATCAGTCAAAAAAAAAAAAAAAAAAAAAAATCAAGTGGCACCCCAGCATTTGGGGAAACTGAAAAATATTTACACTATGAAGAAAAAGAAACCTCCAAGCAATTTCATTTTGCAAAAACTTATTATGACCTGACTAGAAAAGAATATGCAGGATAATCAAATACAAACTTAAAACCTTCTCTAGAACTTTTCTGAAAGGAAACAGCATGAAAGCTGTACATCCATAGAACGCTTCAGTATTGGCACACATTTTTCCTTATCAAAAAAATATATCAGGGAGTTTGGAAATGGGTACAGAAACATAGAAAATTGAATATCAAGTTTAAAGAGACTTCACTGACTTGAGATACTGAATAAGGCAGTTTCTAAGTTTTTGCTTTACAGAAAGTCTAGCATAGAATAACTTGAATTGGAAGAGACTCCCAAGGATCGAGTCCAGCTTCTGGTTGGGTTGAAAGGAATCCATGTGATGGTTTTAACTCCTGACTTTAAATGGCTGTTTATAAGAATAAATTTACTTTGCTTCTGGAAGTGTAAGTTGGGTTGGTTGGTTGGTTTCTTTTTGTATTTTTACCAGGCTGCAAAGTGAGTGAGCTTCAGGCATTCTATGCAGCAGAAGTGCCACCTCGTGGCTCCCTTAATCCTTGCTGGGTTTGATGCTGCTTTTTTGGGTTACATTCGATTTACTAACAGAAAAATCTAATTTTAAAGTGAGTTCAGTCTGCGATTCATATAAGAATGATCCTACCTGGTTGCCACGCTGGTGGACTGACACTGTGAAGGGTGATGTCCTCTCCCTTGCTGGAGGACACTGATCACTGTCGTTGGCAGGACTATTTATTCTGGTGCAGGAGAAGGAGAGCATTAAAACTGTAATTTTAAAGGTCTGAAAGGGACCTACAGTCCTGCACCTTATCGCCCATTCCCACAGCATTTAATCAAGGAAGGTACTGAGACCAAGAGGACTGGTAGGCATGCCTGGAATGTCAAGTCCTGCTACTTTACACAGGCTAAAGGCACCGCACATTTAAATAACAGAAGCCCCACTTGAGGAAACAAGAAATTAAATACCTTTAAAACCATCTGCTAAATGCAGTTTGAAAGTCTAAAATTCCTTTTTATGGGCAGTCTCTGCCTTTTATACTGAAAAATTAATTGGATATACGTATTTTTCACAACAAACCCACGATTCAGCAAGAAAATTAATGAAATGAAGAGACAGTTGGAGCCGCTGCCAAGAACAGTCATTTCAGACCTAGCAACCTTGGAAAATGACCTTTTAAATAATGAAGTTGGAAAAATAACACTACAAAGAAACAAAAATCAGCGTTACCTACCTATAAACCCTGCTAATAGCAGTAGCTTCCAAAGAATGAAGACATTAAATGGATCATGGAAACTCACTAGAGCTCATGTTCCTGTATCAGGCATCCTAAGTGTTGAATTGCCTCGATGCACCTCCTAAGGTAACTCCAGGTTAGCTCAGGGTCGGTTTCTACCCCTGTACAATCAAATAGTCTGATCCAGAGGACAGGAGCACATAGTTGTACACCGTTAAGAAAGTGAGAAGATAACAAAATTAAGCCTAGAAGGGCTCCCGTGGCTTCCCCAAGTACTGAGGAAAGGATAACTAAACAAGGAGGAATGCAACATACTTAGACAAGCCATTAATTATTCATCATCCCATAAGCAGTGAAATACCTCCCTAAAAACGGCTTTTAAGCACACATACTTTGCACAATTGGAAGAATGTCTGATTCATGTTCAAGTACAATTTAAGTAGTGCACAGTGATGCAAAAGAACTTCTGTGGTTCTGCAGCGCATCTGAAGTTTTTCTAGTCCTTGATCCGTGCCTTACAAAGAATAACTAGCAAAAGCAGGAAATTCTAATTTTTGTCCAAGCTTAAACTAGAGCATGATTATTTTTTCTGTAAAGGAAATTACTCCCTACTTAATCGCATTTTCTTTTAACTTTGAAATCTATCATTTTGAAATGAGATGGAAGTCCTATTTCTTCTCAAAGTTTTCCTGCAGTGGGTTCTCCCCTCCTTTCCCTTCCCACTCAGTAAAGCTGTATCCTTAAGCTGCACAGCATAGTTCCCCAAAGTCTGTGCAGCTCTCTTGGTGCTGCAAGGAGCTTTAACGTCTCCTCAAACCTTTTCGGGCTGAACCCCAACTTTGCCTGACTTCATAGGAGAGATGCTCCAGCCCTCTGATCTTTCTGGGACTCACTCCAGCAGCCTCAAATCATCGTTATGTTGGGGGCCCCAGAGCTAGACACAGCACTCAGAGAATCCCAGACCTACTCATTCAAGAGATGTGAGCGGATATAATCAACATTCCTCATAAGCAGGACTCTACAACACCCAAAGTCGTTTCACAAGAGAAACAGTTACTATGATGAAGATTGTAGAGAAGACATGCTTCTTGCTTTTTTCATTATTTAAAGAATAATCACTGGTAGATTTTAGGAGGTTTTTGTGAATTGAAACAGAAAATGAGAACAGGTAGAGAAGCTGAGCCTTAATCCTCCAATTTAATTTTCTTTAATCTTGCTTATAGAATATATCCTCTTTTTTAACTACACTTTTTTTTTTTCCCCTTCACCAAAGCCTGGCCCTTTCAGATCCTGTTACACCTTTTTACCATGAAATACATGCCTTGCTGCTCTCCAGCCAGACTTCCCTCCCCCCTCTCCAGGTTTCTCCACCTCATGCTCGATGCCCTGTTTAGGCTTCTAATCCAGGATGGCTAACACAGCAAAATTGGAACAGAAGCAGAAGACAGAGCATTGCAAGTGGCCCTTTGGCAACCTGCAGGGCTCACGCTTACAGCAAACACTCTGCGCGCAGGTAGGGTGGCGAACACAACATTAAGACTAAATAAAAAACAATTTATATTCTCCCCCACTGAGGTCTGAAGCTGGGATAGGTAATTTGTTCCAAATGGGGGAGGAACACTACAGACTACAGTGCCCCAGGCTTTTCTGGGTCTTGATCGTTCAGCTCATCCCGGGGTTTCTTCGAATAACCTGACCTCCAGTTGTTTTTGAACAAGAGAGCTAACTGCTGAAGATTGTGGAGAAGATAGAAAGGAGACAACCCCTAATTACTGGTTGATTTCATCTGGAGCTGCATTATAGTCAGTACTTAGCAAGAAAGGAGACTTAAAGGAAACAGCAATTCTTAAGCCAACACAAACATCAGCATTTTTGTTCTTTATTAGCTCAAAACATTTTATTTAAAAGCAGCAGGGCTAGCAAAATAAGGAACAATCTAAAAAGAGCCCCTGTTGGCATAGACAGATTCAATTTGCTGTGATAAAAGACAAAGACCCTCAAATCTTGCAATGTATCATTTGCTTCCAAGGACAGTAACGTATAGCCTATGATTTTAATGATTGTCGTGCAACTGATCATTTTGAGAAGCACAGGATGAAGTGCAGTTAAGCCAAATGTTATCCTCTTACCCTTCCAGAGCACAGGGTTTCATTTAGGCTGTTCAGGTAGAGGTAGTTTTGAGGGTTAGTAGTAGATTTGGAAGCTTGTTTGTAGTTATTTGAGCTCCAAGACCTCTGCATAATTTACACTAGTTCCCATTTCCAAAGCTTCTCAGAAACTTTAAAACAGCATATACACTTTAAATGTTCAGCTTAAAATAAAGCTGCTACTGGGTCCAGTTCTGACTTTGCATATATCAGTCCTTTTGAATCAAGAAAAATTTCTCCTGAGAGAATCTTCTTTCACCACTCAAAATAATTATATTGCCACCATTCATATTAAGAGAAAAAGATAGATGGCCTTTACCCAGAGATGCTCTGGTGTGCCCTTACAGAGTTAATTGGAGGACTGACATCTGAAAGAGCTCTCTGTCTCCCAGGACTCATTTTCTCTTTATTCATACTATACCAGCCTGAAAGACAGAAACATTTAACAGATGCTCCCCAGACATGCATTGTTTTTCGTAATATTTTCACGCTGTGGTACAGCAATCCTGCCCAAAACCTCACCACAAGCAGCATCCTGAACATAAAATATCTACTGCCAGCAGAGGAAGTTGTCTGTTTCCCTGTTACCTCAGAGAATTATCAGTGCATACCAGGAAACAGTGTCAGATATGCTCATCGGTCACAAGTAATTACAGATCCCTATCATCATTGTTTTTCCACACAGTCACCTTATCTCTGACAAGACACAAAAAAAGCTTCCACTGCTGTGGGAAGGATTGTCCCAAGTTTGCTGTCAGAAAAATAAGAAAATGATGTATAAGAGCCCAAATGTTTTTACTCTTGTTTATAAATAGCAAGAAATCTGATTTTTTTTTTCATTACATCAAATGTAAACTTCACTAGCTTTTAGGCACCTCTTTACAATTGTTTTTTAAAGAAACATATAGCATTGCTTTCTTAATGTAGCTTTTGGCAGTTTGTTGTAAGTATCTAAATAATTAAAATCACATTCCAATGTAAGTCCTCATGAGTGAGGACTTTGCCCAGTGATCCATCAGGAGAGACACTAGAGCACAGTGCAGTGCTTCTCTATAGAGTAATCTAATTAACTATGAATTGAGTGACCATATGGAACCATCAGTGATGGAGAGATGCTATAACTTGGAAGGAAAATTATCACAAGAGTCTAAGACAAGGAAAGAAGGTGCAAGTTATAAGAAGAAATCTGCCTAATAGTCCAAATATTGGAACAGAAGCTGTTTAGAAGGGGAGTGTGTCAAGAGAAAGTCCATACAAAGAAACAATAACAAGTTATTATAATTCTGAGGCACTTAGCAGAAAAACCATCACAGAAACAGAAGAATTTAATTTCTTTCCATTTACTACCAACTGCAATGGCCACATGCTGTTCTGTGTTTGTATTTATTGTGTATTTTTGTTTGTGCCACCAGAATATAAGCCCTTCCAGACAGAGCCCAGCTGTTTGTTTGGCACAAACTTCCCTATTATACAATTCTGGGTACACTTAAATAGAGGGGCTGTACATGCTATGTTAATTCTCTCCCTGAAGCAGACTAATTAAATCAAAACCTGATAAAATGGTGTTAAAATTTTCACTGAAATCAACAGAATCAAGGGCATTTCAGTTTTAACCCTCCAGGGGACCAGTGTGTAAAAAACAGAAATATTTTAAAAACTGTGATTAGAGCCAAATCATACTCTATGAGTAGTGACAGAGTTAGACTTAAGTCTTGGTGCATCTGGTGGGAAGCTGCCACTCAACTCATGCTGCATCCTGTTGTCAGTGCAGTGCTGAGCACTGAAATCAGCCTTATGGCTCACATTGTAAGTCCATGGTAGAGTTACTTTCAGCATAGATACTGCTGGGTCATCCCCTATTTCCATTCCAGGACACCACAGTTTTTACCGATTCACAGAGCAGCACTACCCACAGCAGGGACCGTCCATCCCACTGCACCTGGGGTTGTTTCCTTGCCCCTGCTTACACTTGCAGGAGCTCGCACATTCCTGATTCTGTTGATGTTATGAGGCCTGTTCCTGCCATAATTCAGACTTAAATTCATTCTTAAATGTCTAAAAAGCCTGGAGACCACCCAAGGGCTGTACGCTCTTTGCTGTTTCCATGGCATTTTCTGGCCTGTCGTGTGGCTGTACCCACAGCAGAGCAGGTTCTGCTACATACAGATCCTCTGTGGAAGAGCATTGATAGAACTTCCATTTAAACCTGTACCTGGTCTTGTGATCCAGCCAAACCTTCTTAAAAAAAGTTAAAATACATTCTGACACTGGGTTTCATGTCCTTTGCATTAGCATAAGAGACTACACAAGGTACAGAATGGAAGGCAGCTCACTGCTGATTCAAAGGTGGCTTCAGAGAACGTGTTAATCCCCTGTCAGCTCTACAGGAAAAACATTTACATGAGCTGCTATGAAATCCATACAGTCAAGCTTTGTTCTCTAATTTGGTGGCTGTAATTCTTCACTGTTTCACATCCCCAAGGGAGTCAAATAGTGCAAACACTGTAAGATAACTGAAAACCTAAGAGGGCACTACAACTTTATCAAAACCTTATCTGCACCTGTCAGTGCTGCCTATCTGTTGCATATAGTAAAAGCAAACTCAAGCCAGTAAAACACCCAATGCAGATTAAAGTGGGTACTTCGGGGGGGGTTTGTTTGTCCAAGGCTTACACTTTCTTTATGGCACATCTCGTACCTGATTTACTTGTCCTAATGGACTGTAAAGGGTATATTATTAAACCTTTTAATTTCAAGCACACCTCTGTGATTGCAATTTACACGTGACTGAATCCAACTTGACCTCTTCACACTACTTCTGTCAGTGCATGGGCTGCAATTCCAATCAGGATAAACAAATCAATAGCAGGGATCATTGCAGAGACATGCATGCCAATTTTACAGGTAAATCTTGCCTTTTTAAAAAAAATTCTGGGCTGAAGGGATCCAAGAAAGACCATGTGAGAGGCAGCACTGCTTCAGTACCTAGCATTTTCCTTTATTCTCATTTCAGCTGGTAATTTGGGATTGGTAACCGTTTTAATTCCCATGGCCAAAACTTTTAAAATTAAGGGTGATTAAGTTACTTTTTAAACAAAACAACTTGCAGACTGCTAAGGTGGCAACATAAGTAGAATGAAATACTAACACAGGCCTGAAGATGCCATCATGTAATAAATAGCTTTTCACTGCTCTGGTTCACTTTCATACTGAGCATCAGTGCATGGAACAAGACAATTTGGCTCTGAACAGTTGGGGGTTTTTTGAAATGTGATGGTATTGCTGGATACCTCCAAGAGTAAAAATGCTGTCAAAACAGCATACAATTTGAAGTTCATAAGTGACAGAAAATGGATGGCTCATCAACAAAAATGTAATTTCTAAGAATAAAGACAGATTTTTTTTTTTTTTTCCTTAAACACTACTCATGACTCCAAGGGAAAAATTCAGTGTCTTACAGAACTAGCAGGGGATAGCAGCAAGGACAACAAATGTCAAGTTAAAGTCGATGTATTTGCTGGTGTGTCATTTAAACAGTGCCTGAGGGATAATCCCAGCAAGACGGGTATTTCAACTTGGTTTAGCAGCATCCCTAGCTGAGGTAAGAAAGTCTAATCACTTTATTAGAACAACAGTGGCATTAGAGGAGAATTTGGGAAGAAGTAGCAATAGTCAAGTTTTTTACTTTTTAAATTTTTGTATTAAGATTTAGTGGGACAACTTCAGCAACCAGCTTGAAGCTATGGATGTTCATGATTTCAGCAATTAGTATGCCAAAAGGCTAGCTGTGCAACAGACTAAGAAATGTACTGTTCTTGCCCATAAAAATACAGCCTGTATTTATGGGTTTTACCTCTTATGTTTTAAAGATGACAGTTTTCTTTTGCTCTTTAAATGTTTTAGAGCAATACACTCTTTACCCCCAGATATCTTCATTCCTTTCCAAATAGTACCTGGAACTCAGATGACACATTAAGATTCATGCAGTTTGACCTTCTTTGCCTTTCCTGCAGAGCTCCACTGGCTCTGACTAGCAAAGTTTGGTACACAAATAACAATTTTCATCACCACTTGGTTGCTTGTTAGGATTAGCATGAATGCCGTGTTAGAGGAGAAGTGTTGAAAACAGATAGTTATACTCATCAACTCACATTGAGTTTATACTGGCTTTAGCATCTTTTGCCATCTAACCAGCAGAACACACAGCATCACCAGCTTCCTTTGTAGTGCCACATTTGATTTGCTTCTATGCAGTGAGAAAGAATTACTCCATAAAATGAATAATAAATAAAATGAATCCAGCATTGGTCTTTGACATTACACTGATAAGTGGAGACTCTCCCTTAGTTAAAAGCTGCTGAGTGATCAGAGCACCCTGGAATTGGAATGTCAAAAATCTGCCTTCATTTTCCTTCGCAAGCCACATGCCAGTTTTCATACTGAAAGTGGTCATCTAGGACCACACAGTGCTCAGAGCCCCATCCAGCCAAGGACGGGCCCAAAATCCTTAGAATACAAAGCCTGAAGAAAGTACTAAGAAAGCATAACATATAGAGACTGGGAAAAAGCAGAGGGTTTTCTGGCTTTCTCTCTTCCAGGACAGTCTCATACCATGTGTTCTTGGGGATCTCTTGACATCTTTTGCAAAAGTCAGGACTGCTTGAAGAATATACCCACAAAAATGATTCCATAGCATGCAGAGAAAACAATTCAGCACCAGAATGTTTGATATCTATGATTAAGGAAACTTCCCTGTCCTACCATCCACGAGTCACAAAAGTGGGGAAATCAGCCACTCCTCTACTTCTTGGTGCAGACCTGGTACACATTACACCAAGGTGAGGTGAACCCATACCAAGGAGTCTGTTCAGCTGGTCTCGCTACCTCCCTGTGATGAGACTGACCACTTAAAGCTCTCAAGTGCATTCTGTTTGCAATAGCATGCACACACTTGTGAAAAGGAAAGAAACAAGTCTCATATCCCATTGATTTGTGCCTCCTCACACTTCTCTACCCAAAGCTAAAGGGTTAGAGGCAAACAGGTACAGTAAGGAGCTGTTTTATAACTGCAGCATAACACAGGACGTGTATGTGTGGAGGGAGGAAATGTCCAAGCCAGAGGCAGCTGCCGTTTTTCCATTAACATTTTTCCTTATATTTGCAACTTTCTTTACAGGCTTTGAATTCACCCTCTAACACCATCACTCACTGCTAATACCAGACACTACCTCTACAGCACATTACAAAATGTGTCATATCTAGACAGAGGAAAAAGGTGCATTATTTGCCCTATTTCCAACCTTTATTGCCAAGTTATCTGATTTACCTTTCAACAATCTAATGACAACAGTATTTTGGAAATTCAAGTGTAATTTATGTAACCTGGGTCCGTTATTTAAGGAGTCAGGAAGTGACCCTGTTACACTGTTCCTACTTTATGTTTACTCCATATCTAATGTTAAGAACACCATTTTTGCTGAAAAGTCAAGAGAAGAAATCCCCCAGGCTCCAATTCACTTTGCTCTCTTCTATTAGGTCAAAAGGAAGTTTCAACAGGTGCATCAGATTTTGACATAAAACCTCAACTAGATTATCATCCAAAACTGCTGTCTGCCATAACTGCCCAGAGCTTTATCCAACCAGATTTTGAAAAATCTTCACAGCTGGAGGTTATACAACTTCTCTGGGCAAAATCTTCTTGACTAGCCTAACAATGAGAAAGTTTTTCCCTTAAATTCAATGTAAACCTCTGTGACTTCAGTTTATGTCCTTTGCCTCTCAGCTTCCTGCCATGCAGTGCTGTAAGAGCCTGGCTCTGTCTTCTTGGTAACTTGCTCAAAGGCTGACAGGTCTCCCATAGAGCTACAGTTTCCCTGTACTCAGTCAACACAGGATACCATGGGACTATGGTTTACTTTATGAGATGCAGCTCTACACATCCAAATTATACCTTTCCAAGAGAAAATGCAGCAGTTTTATAAAAAAACTAAAAGGCACACAAATGCGGTGCTAAAAGTAGAACACCCATCTCCTGGTTATCCCAGTATCTCAGGCATAAGACTGCTCTGCAAGAACAGCCACATTCACAAATAGAACAGTAAATCCTTAGCAGCATTTATCTAAATACAGAAAAGCATATTCCATACAGAAGTTTAGCAACAAAAACAGAGAAGGTCTGATTTAGTAAATCCAGTTTGCCTTACTTATTATTTAGCAAACACCTTCTACTAAAATCCTACAGTTTGTTGACAGCAATCTGAAATGTGTTGAAGTAGGATACACATACAGAATGTCTTATTTACTAAAGCAGAATTATTTTTAGAAAAGCTGAATGTAGAACAAGCTACATCTTGCTCTAACTTACAGCTGAGCATCCTGTTTACATGCTGATGTCCGTGTTTACTTTTTCAGTTACAGGAAGCAATGCCAAAAGACTTGAAATAATTTTGCCTCCTGCTGCCTATCAAGTTATTTCACTCCCGTAGGAAACAATGGATGGGGGTCAGGTTAACTCATGCAGAGAAATGCAGAGTTTCACTGCTCTAAGACAATGCCATTTTCACAGCTTTGCTGCAAGGATTTGCTTTGCCAGGCTTCTTTGCACAATCTGTCTCTCTGAAATATGTACAACTTCCTTCTGGCACTTTTGCTTAGAATATTCTTTAAATTATTTTTCCTTCTCTCCGAACCTTGTTCTCTCTCTTACAGTACTAACATTTTCACGTGATCTGCCCTCTATTTTCAAGCTGCAGTCTTAACACATCAGTCAAATGCAACAGCAGTTTCTACTTTCTATTCTGGCATTTTCATTTTATTTTATTAATTTGTATCTTGAAAAATAGGATGGCTGGCCTTATAGAGGGTTAAGAGGAGGAAGCCAGGACAGTTCTCCATATGAATCTCTGTGCA
Organism: Hirundo rustica; assembly: GCF_015227805.2. Classification (NCBI taxonomy): domain Eukaryota; kingdom Metazoa; phylum Chordata; class Aves; order Passeriformes; family Hirundinidae; genus Hirundo; species Hirundo rustica. Next base: position 20,512,603 of record NC_053459.1, read on the forward strand.
AGTGCCAGCTGGATTTCGCAGCCCTGCGCTCGGCAAAGCACAGAACAAGAACGCTGTTAGTATTCTTAGAGTGCTCTGAAGAGGAACAGGAAAAGAGAAGAAAATAATCTTACTCTGTACCAGAAAGAAGTGCTGGAAAGTCAAAGAGGAGAATTCAAACTCCATCCTCCCCACAGCCCATAATCAACATCACTCACAGTCACTCTCATGCATCAGAGTGACACTAAAGGTAATAAGCTGTATGTGAAAGAAGGGAAATACTGAAGAGGTGTTGTTGCAGCGCATCCCCCTTTCCTTCTGCTCTCCATTCCCTCCAAAGCTGAACATTACTCCCAGGATACTGAAAATACCTCTTGCTGAACCTCTGCCCAGGAGGGGACCCACCATGCACCCATTCCTGCCTCTTGGGACATATTTATAATTGGCTTACAGCAAATACACTCTTTCAAATAACCAGAGGTCACTTAGTCTCTCAGTTTATAATTTAATGGCTAATTTAGCTGACCTTGAAATCACTGTTGAGGAGCATGAGGCAGCCTCAACCACAGACACAGCCCTAAAGCCCAGACAACGTTGGGATGATATGGAAGTGTTAATGATTCCCTAATATCTTAGACAGGTGATACACAAAGCTCAGGGTCTCTGGGTTGCTCCTGTGCATACAGACAGGTTAATTCAAACACCACAGAGTTTTATTAATACTCTGTCAAGAGCAATTAATATTGAAAACAGGTCCAGAGCAAAACCAAACAATAAAATCTCCATTTTCCCATTGTGAAGAGCAGCTGTGTGGGGGAAGCAGAACTGGAAACAGTCCTGACCGTATTTCCTCTACCTGCCTCACTCTGCAAGTGGACACATACTTACCCCTGCCATTGTTAGCATATCCCAAATATAAGTGCAAGAGCCACTGCCAAGTGGGACAGTAACACACATGAGGAAAATCCTCCAAATTCCAAGGTGATATAGAAAAGTAAAAAGCACCCATTTCTTCACTTCAGGGGCAAAACTGTACTTCACATGTGTGATGGACTGAATAACGCTTCATCACAAGAGCCAATTTTCTTCCAACTCCCCTGCAGCTCCTAAAACATAGATCTTAGTTTTGTACCTGGTTTGCTAAATGGCTTTCCCTTCTATTATACCTTTAAAAATAAAAAGCGATGATAAATACATAATTTCATGATTTACTGCACTCACCAGAAGGTAGATATTAGGAGGACTGTTCTCACTTAAGAAATATATACTGAAATAAAAATAATCAAAAAGCCCTAAACAAACACATCACTCATCCTCTTCCACACAGAGAGGGTGGATATTTCTCATGGAAAACAAAAAACAGAAGAAAAAACTAAGTAGTTATTAATATGGAAATAGTCTAAAAAGAACCCCTATGACTTATGGCAACAAAAATCCTTAAGACAGTTACAGCTCACATAGATTAAATTTTAGTGCTATGTAGAGTAAAAACATGAGTGGTAACAAAAAGTTAGAACAAAACCCACACGTAATCCAGGCATTGAATCAATAAAGTAATTAGGATCATAAGCATTCCAAGAAAATTAACAGTTTAGCATTTTTCTGCCATGTAGGACTTTGTCAGAGAGATATAACACTCTTAAAAAAAAAAAAAAAAAAAAAAAAAAAAAAAAAAAAAAAAAAAAAAAACCTCCCAGTTCTGAATTCTCACTTTGCACTTTTCACTGCTTTGCTGCCTGAAAGGCATGGTGAGTGGGTACAGCTCCTTGGCTGTACTCCCTCTAACTCCCTGGTTTATCCCCACCTTCAAACACATCCATTCAGGAGCATCTGTAAAACAACCATACAAATTCCATTCCTCTTAAGATACTCAAACACCCACCTCCATTCTGAGAAAGGGTCTTCTCCACACACTGACAGTATCCTGGATGTCTCACTCTCTTCAGCCTTCCCTCCAAACCTGCTTTGTGGCTGTGGCTCAGAGCTTCACCCCTTCCCTTCTCACCCCATAGCCCTGCTTTTGCCCCTCTTTCTGGAAGCTTCTTTCCAGCAGAGACTTGTGGGAATGCAGCCCCAGCTGTAAACTTCAATGCTCATTGGATGCCATTGATTGCCAACTATATGTAGTTCATGAACTCCCAAATGAAAACTCCTGGCTGCAGTTACCTGAAGGAATCTGCATCACCAGGGCTCATCCTGGGCTTGGGATGCCAAAAGAAAAACACCTGGCCAGGAAAGGACCCCATCACTGGGGCTGACCCAGGACTTGAGCACACAAGGAGTGACTAAAGCATCAGCTGATGCTTGTTTGATGCTCATCTTTAGCCTCCTGATGGGCCTCAAGTCTGAAAAAAAAAAAAAACCAAAACAAAATTTAGGCAACTGTTTTATTAATTCTTGTCACTAAGTACACCACTCCCTGTCATCAAACATGCAGGATTGCCTCTTTTGCAGGAAAGGGCTGTGTTTGATGGTGCAATAACAGCTGTGCAATTACATGCTGTCCTCTCCAAAGCCACATCCAAAGTTCATGATGCCACCTTCGCATTGCCTATGAAATGCAGGCTAGAGTTTGTGTTAGAAAGTCCAAGAATCTTACGTGCATCTGAATAAGGCTATGGAGAAATGAAATTTCCCCACTGGTAAAGGGTAAAGGTCCCCCACTAATTTCAATATGTCACAGAATATATGATGCCTTTTATTATAATGCAGCAAGAATAAATTGCAGCCTTACATTATCAAGAAGAGACAATATTACTTGTTCTGGAGCTCTCTGCCTTTCAGAGAGGAGTGTGCTCTGAAATATTGTCACTTTTGTTGCTTCCAATATGTTAGCTTGGAAAGGAGATCACAGAAAGAAGATCAGGCCAAGACAAACATTTTACTGCCCTTTTTTCCACCCTGATTACAATTGCTTTTGGGTTGCTATCAGTAAATTTTAGTATCTCATACCAGCCAGATCAAGTTTTTTATTGGTCTCAGTGTCCTTACAAGATTCAGACTTTGATGAGATCATATTTCATTTTCAGCTATTGCCCAGCTATTGCAGTGTGTTTTAATTGAAAATTAGCAATTGTTTAGCCATATTTTGTGTCACACTGCCATCGCTGCATCCCTAACCACTTCGTAGACTCAAATCATAAGGTTTTATTCACTCATGTGCTTGGTGCGATGGGAAGGAAGGCATAAACCGGGTGTGGCTGTGCAGAGCTATGGTACAGCAGCCCTGGAAGCAGCCCTGTGTCCCTTCCTGTGTCCCTGTGATCTCCCTGTGTCCCAGGCTCCAAGCCCCAACCAGGCAGCCCTGGTTGTACCCTGGGTGTGCTCCGGCCTTCTCCAGGTTCTAAATGAACCTCTCCCATGGAGAAACTGTGATTTACTTTTTACTTAGTGCTGCCTACAAAGAGCCTCTCAATTTTTAGTCCATTAACAAATCTTTCCTGGGATCTATTAACATGTCACTATGGAATGCCTTTTCCTTCAAAGTTTAATACCTCTTAACTCTCTCTTAATCACATTGCTCTACTCCACTTCATAGCCTGGGGCTTCAGGGAACCTTTGCCTTTTATTAGTACCCATATACAATCATGTTGTCATTCCAAAATCCAGCACTGCTTTGGGTTTCATAAATTCTTATCACTTTGATTTACTTGGTGTGTCCGCAGCTCCCCGAGAAGGGAGACGTGCAGGCAGGGCAAGGAATGAAATATTACAGTGCAGAGCTGTGCCAGTGCATTCTTTTGCAGGGAGAAGCTGCTCCTGACAGGAGACACTGTCCCTTCTCCCCTGCAGTGGTGGCAGGAAATGTTAACTTTAATATTGGTTTGGTCAAATCCTTGGTACAACCCCTGGAGGTATTGAAAAGACGTGGAGATGTGGCACCTGGGGACATGGTTTGGTGCTGGGCTTGGCAGTGCTGGGGCAATGGTTGGATTTGATGATCTTAAAGGTCTTTTCCAGCCTGAGTGATTTTGTGATTCCTGTTCTGGAAGTTGGTGACAGCTGACAGACTCCCATGCTCATAGCTATCAGCTTCCAATGAAAAACTGACTGCTCCTGCCTTGGTACTGCCCCATGAAGGGGCATCTCTGCTGCCACAGCCTTGTGAGGGTCACAGCGTTTCTGTTTTGGCCCATCTAGAAGCTCTGCTGACTGCCTGGTGAGGGAGGGAAGGGACTACCTGTCTGTGACCCATTTTCAGTCATTTGTACCTTCAGGTGAGGAAAAAGAATACTAGAAGTCCTTCCTAGAAGTGCACATTTAGATATCTGTTTTATCTCTTGTTCGAGGTGATATTTTTCACTTTTTAAAGGTGCTTGTGAGTGACATAAGAAAGTTTCAGTGTGATAAAGCTGTGGTCTCTGTTTGATAAATCCTTTATTTATGTCACTGAATTCATTACTGGAGATGACAAAACTAAGATTATGAATTTTGTAAAAGCAGCTCCTGACAATTCTCATATATTTTTGTTTTGTTTTTTTTTTTCCCCAATGCCATTTCTACTGAGAAGCATATTATCATGCAATTTAAGGTGCTATAGTACCAGGAACATGAACAAGATGGATTCACCAATTAAATGGAAACAAGGTCCAGCCTGACATCTCTAAAATACAGCAGATCCCATCATAGCCACACGCTTGTCTCCCTGCTGTTAGAGATTTGTCATTTGCAAGGTACCTGGGTTTCGTCTCAGCATCACGTCAAAGAATCTGAAAAATATCTCATCTCTCTTCTATTAAGATACCACCTGACACCACCTGCCTTTTTTTTAGAGTAGCCTCCAAGTAGGCATTGTCTGGGGGTTTTTAAAGCACTTTTTGTCTGTTCCCAGCTTCTTTACAAGGGTTTTTTTAAATTTTTTTTCCCCACAAGTCAGAGTTGCTGTAATGTGCTCTCTGTGGTGGAAGTGTTCAAAAGCATTGGGAATGTGCAGCTTGTAGAGAATGCAGCTGCCTGTGAAATGGTATTAGACACAGAGAATACAGTATATCGGTTCTTTGGCATCTATATCAGCTTCCTGTTTATTTCTGAATATAATTTAAGTCCTATTTTTTTTTACCTGGTTGGATCCTGACAGGTTACTGGGTTTGTCTGTATGAATTGCCATGGCAACTGTGGTGCTGGAGCAAACAGTCATGAGCTTTAATAGCCTGGGGGTCTGCAGCAGAGCACTCTTAATTTAGAGGCCTTCATATCTCCAATCTGGGTCGTTTTACCAGCTTGATTGGGCTTATTTTCTGTACTTCAGCATGATTCACGTGGTGATCTGTGGGCTACAGGGAGAGGAGAGATGTGAGTTTGTGTTTGTTTATTTAGGAAGGATTACACTCTTTAGATAAACACCATTCTAGAACAAAACCCAAAGTGCAGATTGGCTCAGATGTATATTTTGATGCAAAGGTTATGTTCTACTTTATTGCAAGGCTTGGGTTCACATCTGAAGCCGAGATCAGGCACTGAGCACTAAAATATCCCATTAGCTTGAGCTGAAGCTGAATTTGGCCTGGGTTGTGCTGTGCCTCAGGTGCCCCAGTGCCTCAGCCTGAGCAGTGCTCAGGGGCTGCTCTTTGCAGCTCTTTGCAGCTCTGGACTCTTTGACAGCAGCTGCCCAGGCAGCGTTACCGTTGTTGTTCTCACAGCTTTCTTTCATTGTTCCCGTGGCCGTGCACCTGCAAACCCCAATAATTTTATGTGGCGGGTTCTCATGGGAAGCCATTACCACTAGTGTGAAAATCAGCCCTTTCCCCCAAGCTTTTCATACCTCGTTTTGTAGGTGCCAGTTTGTGTTGGAGACAACTGAAACAACAAAGCACTGTTTGTATACTCTGTACTATTAGTGTTTTAAAGACTGAAATATTACCCAACAACACGTGCACAGGAGGTTAAGGGCCAGTGTGCAACAATTTCTCTAATTACTGTACTCAGCTGTAGTCATGCCACAAAAAGGAGCGTCCAAGAGGGAGTTTGGGTTAATCCCACTGGGAAAAAAAGCATATAATAAATAGCAGGAAAGTGTGCAACAAAAATTATCATCTTGCTCTTCATCCTCCCTGTTGCTGCTCAGGAGAGACAGCCCAGAGGACACCCGGCTGGGGACCCCAGCACTGCTCTTCCCTGCTGCCCACAGAGGAGATTTCCCCTCTCCTTCTGTGTGTCCTCATGTGCAGACCCTGCTCACACTACTCAGAGTGTGGCTCAACGCCCTGCATGCAACAGCCCCAAGTGTGGATAAGAATTATGTGAATTATTGAATTGAGTAGGGAAATTTGCGAATTTCTAATATCTATGGCAGATAAATCGCATTTCTTTGTTTTTCACTGGGTCTGCCTCACTCTTTTGGTGGAGCAGCAATACCTACTCACATTTTATGCCTTAAATAACACAAAATTTCAATGTAGATTTCAATATCGATAATAACAGGTGTGTAGTTGGTCATTTGATCAGTACTTACACATACCTGCTGGCTGTTACAGTTTTACCTGCCATACTGCACCTTTTTCAATAAAAATTGTGCAGCTGGGAATTTTCTCAGTTGGAACAGCTGGGTGTCAAAAGCCAAACTGCCCAACCAGTCTGTGTGAGCACCTGAAGTAGACATCTGTCTGCTCATTTTTTGACAGGCATGGCTTTAGTCACAGTTTCTGTGGAAATAAACGCTGTTGAGAATACATCTTCTCTTTTACCACTGAGACAGTTTTTAACAGTTGTGGACATTCCCTTGTCCTTCAGATGAAGGAGAGCTACCCATCTTCTTCTTAGAACAGCAAACATCAAGCAAAGAGAGCTGAAATTACTCTGAAAAAACGACTTTATGTGCATCTGGAGCATCCAGAGGTGCACTGGCCTATTCACTCACATCACGTCTCCTTGACTGCTGTTGCTTGTAGAAAGATGAATAAAGCCAGAAAAGTCACTCAACTTTTGCCTTTTGAACAATCCCACTCTGCACTTCTCCTTAGAAAGCTTCCAAAGCAGCTGTTCTCACAACCTGAGTGTTAACAGAGTTGGCTGCTGTGGTGCAGTTCCCAGGTGGCTCTGTCAGACCCAAACCTTGACCTCCTCTGCAAGCACGGAATGGGGTAAGAAAAAGGAGAAAAAGTGTAAGACAATGGTAGTTTTACAGTCTCCTTCCTCAGCTTGCAAACTGGAGATAGGAGTAGACAAGCTTTACGATGGTGTGGAGAAATCAATACCTTTTCATTGATTCTTGTAGCTGCAGAACTCTCACCCAAGCACAGGCACGGGGTGAGAGCATGAGTACGTGACTGTCCTGCCACAGCACCTGTGTGCTCCTCAGAAATCTGCTCTTGGCTTCACCAGGGATGGAGCCTGCTCCCTGGCATGACTGCAGCAACAGCAGCTGACCCAGGGCCCTGCTAATTATCCCCTGCACAGGCCAGAAACTCCAACAAAGCCAGTCGCAGCTGCAGCTGAAGGCACGGCTTCCCTTAAGGAAAATACTGCCTTTAAAAAAGAGCGTTTCAAACAATTACACAAAGTCTATTGAAACAATGCATTGTTTTCCAAAAGAGGTCCACGAAGTTAGAGATGAAGAATGACACAGAAATAGAAACATCAGAACAAAACAACTTGGAAAACCAGCTAAGAAGTTGCATAGTCAGAACAGAATGTAATTTAGAACTTAGAATAAGCATATAGTTTTGAAACAAAAGGAATTGGAAACAAATTATAAAACTTTGAATATGAAAAAATAATTGAAGCAGACTGATAAGGGTTACATTTAGTTTACATTTTTGAAAATCCTCTAAAAAAAACATCAGTGAGAGTCTTTTAGATTTGTTTTGGTTTTGCAGAAACATTAATTTCCCTAATTGGCATTTTCAGCTTCTGTTGGAAAATTTCTGACCTGCTCAACTCTACTGAGAATCTGTTCATTAGCAAAGTGTGAGGGTCCATCACCATTTTCAGTTGCTGCAAAGCTGTCAAATATGTGAAACTTACTGGAAGGTCCTTTTACTATTATGGCCCAGCTTTGCAGGTGACATTTTACAGCAGATTTGATTGTGCCACGATGGACCTGACCTTTGTGTCACGTCTTTTCTTCCTGTTTCTTCAGCGGAGTCCATTATCTCTTGATCCAAATTCCTTCAACTGCTCTCTTTGCCTTTGTGTTACTTTCCACTTCCATTCCCAGGCTGCACCACCTAGCACCCTATACCTGCTTTTGATGTCCCCAAACAGGGACAATGACTATAAAGTTATTTCCCTTTACAAGTCAAACCTGGAAGGTCTCTCTGTTGTTGTTCATTCTATTTCCATTGCTGGTGTAAGTGTCCTTGTTGTTTTTCCCACTAGTGAAGAAAGGGCAAGTGTCATAATCACTGAAGCAAAGACTTCACTTTGAAGCCGTATTGATTTTTCCTTTCCCCTTCTGAAGCTTTGCCAGGCTCCATAAAAGCCTGTCTCTTGTTCAGAAACTCTTTGGACTGAGAGACAACAGGGGCAGCAGAGCCAGCGGGGCTCAGTGGGAAGTTGGGGCATCTGCTGGGGAATGACAATCATGACAGCAGCAAGGAAAAGAAAGAGGTCATTTTATTTTTAACTGTACTCTGAGAATGGTTGTGGATCAGAACAAAGACAAATGGGAAGCACAGCTTTAATTCCAATCTGTGATTCCTCCTTGTCCAAACCTGAATATGGACATTTTTCTAGGGTTAAGCTGTGGACAGCAAGACACTGAGACCTCTTAAGTGACAGCTTGGCTAGAGACTTAACCACGAAGGTGACAACAGCAGGATATTGTGGCACAGTGCTGTAGGGATGTGAGCCTTACCCTGCGCTAGACTGGAGCAGCAGCATCATATGAACTCACAGAGAACTCCTGAGTGAAGGTCCAGGGCTACCACAGGACTCTCATTCCAGGGATCTGAAATACTCTGTTTAGACCTAGCTTATGAAAAACAGAAATATCCAGTAGAGTTTATTCAGCTCACACATACAGCAAGGACCCAAAATTACTCTCCTGCCACAAAATGCCTCTGTCTCCTGTAGGTTCCTTGCAGTCTGTGACCACATACACTTCTTTATCATCTGTGCATTGGGCAGTCTCTCACTCTTAGCACGAAGATAGGTGCTGGCTTTAAGCCTTAATTAAAGGTGGTGTCTCCCAGTGCCTCCACCACTCTTCCAACATGTTTCATTCATGCTGACTCAGAGGAAAGAATGTCACTTGTTTATAAAACACTGATGCCACTCCTTGCCATGCTTCTGTATTTCTTGGAGCTGTCAGGCTGGGAGAGCTGGTCTTCCAAAGCTCATTAGATAAACAGCTGCTGCTGGAGCTGCAAGTAAAATTACAGAAGCTGGCTTTGGCAGAGTAGGTCAAGTAATAACTATAGTAATTTTCTACAGTTCTTGTTGGGTTTTTTCCTTTTTTTTTTTTTTTTTTTTTTTTTTTTTTTTTTTTTTTTTTTTTTTTGTAAAATTAGTATCTACTGACAGAAATTAAATAACAACAATAAAAATTATTCTTACTGGTCATGAGTGAAGTCTCACACTCCTAATCATAAAGTTCTTTAAAATCTAAAATGGCTTCCAAATTCTCAGCTATTTTGAGAATTGTGCATATGAGACAGCTGGAAATGAGACTTTTTTTTTTTTTTTAAACACCTCTGAAAAAACCTGTTATCAACAGCAGTGAGAGGGTTTTGTTGATTAAAGGATGTTTTCCACTATTCATTTGTAAGGGAAGCAAGTCATTAAGTGCTGTCTGAAAACCTTCTTCATACTGAATAGAAAGAAAATGTTTTGTGGTCATTAGGGCTTACAGGAACAGCCTGAGCACCCACCACCATCTATCAGTGCTGCAGATCAGCTCTGCTCCAGCTGCTGATGCCACTTGTCAATGGACTGCAACAGCACCCCTGCTGCTTCTCCCTCCCCTTCCAACCAGCTCTGCCAGCCAGGGCAGCTTTGCAGCCTTTCTCCAAGGAGAGGAAGCACCTTAAAGCTGTGTCCCCCTGCACAGGGGAAGGAAAGCATAATTGATGCTGTTTGCCCTGTCAGGACCTAAGCACAGCAAGTCATGAACAGAAGGAAGCTGTTTGGGTGTCCTGGTTCAGCTTGGACTTTGCAGTTTCCTGCGATACCTTTTGGGGCACGTCACACTGTTGACTTCTGCACCTGTGTTACCCACCCAGATCTCAGTGTACATTTGTTTTCATTATTCCTGCACCCTCCTGCTGTTTTTTCTGACAAGTTCAGGGTCTGAAAGCTGCTTTCCCAGACCTTTAAATAACAACCCATCATCAGCTGTGCTGTGCACGGTAGGCTGCAGCTTGAATTTGTTTCCACAAAAGGCACATTACAAGACCTGCCTAATCAGCACTTACCTAAGTTTGCTCACGCCAGACAGAGTCAATTTACAGACCCTGCCTGCTGTTGACCCTGCTGTCTGCTCTGGGTTGTTCTGGCCTGCCTCCACTTTCTGAAATTAAATGTTAGTATTTTTAATTGCGGGTTTTAACTCTTGCCTAATGGGGCCCAAGCTCACGCTGTTCCAGATCTGTCCAAGCTAAGCACCAGGTGGAAAGGAGCCGGAGTTTGGATGCTGATAACAACAAAATGGGGTTTTGTTATTCCTGTCCCTCATCTGCCACTGAATGCAGATGAAAAAGGTGCAGCACCACTCTCCCCTTGGCACTGCTGCCCCGTTCACAGGCACCACCACGGGGCAGGGAATCCCAATTTTGGAACGTGATGCCTCACTGCCAGTTTAACCCAGAGCAGCCCTGAGGCTGCTACTTGCTCTTCTTGCAGCTGAGCTGAGCTCGTAGCCGTTGGAGGGTTGATCTTGTGGGTTAAGCATCTCAGGCTTTCATGGGGTAAATGCTCAGTGCAGGCTAGAAATCATGATGGTTTGTTGCTGTTCTTTCGTGTTTGTTGGTGAAGACATGTCAAATAAAACTAGTTTGTTCAGAATAATAATTGCACCATAATTTTGTAAAAACTTTGAAAAATACAGGCTATTTTTCTATATATTACTAAAAAGTAATACTAAATTTGACCAAAGAAAATATGATTTTTCAACTTTTTTTTTTTCTAAACCAAGAAGTAAATGTTTGGTAAAATTATTATAACACTTCTTTCTCTTTGAGACTTTTCTTTCTTCTGTGCAACTATCTATTGTTGATCCCATCTTAAAAATGGTTTCACATTATGGGAAAAAGGTAGTCCATCCTACATAGCTTGCTAGATGGGGTATCAAAGGTTTGCAGTCTGCAAATTCCAAGTTCAGCTCCTTATAATATGATCAGTTCTCACCACCCACAACCAGATTCTGACCAACACAGACCCAGGTTGAACATCCATGAAAAAATAATCTCAGCACCTACCTGAGGGATTGTGGTCAGATCACAGAAATTATGAAGTCAGCTTCAGAAGATGATTTATGTCAACTCTGAAGAAGCTGCAGATCTGCTCTACTTTGGAAACAAACAGCTGAAAATTTTAGCTCCTGTCACCTAGTGTGCAGCAAAACCACAGAAGGTCTGCTGTGAGGTAACAGCTGTGAGAGTTAAAGTCAACGGCAAGACAACAGCTCAGATTAAAATATTAAGCTCAGAAAATGTTTTCTTGTATTTTTCTTAAGATGTTTTCCAAGATTTAATTTGCTGTTCCTATTTCCTTTGCACTCCAGACCACAGATCCAGCTCCATTTCCCTCATGGCAGTGATAAAAACCTGAAATAAGCTCTTTGGTTGCTCTCTCCTGCTGTGTTTCAGTCCGATGCCTGTAAATTCCCTGTGGAAGGCTGCAATCACCTATCCTTACCAACCTGCACAGAAATGATTTCCAGTGCCAGTGCTGACTTTTGATGGCCTTTCTTGGTTTTCCAGTGAGACTTTGGCTCTGCCCAGACAGCTGGAGGAGCTATGGAAGCTGCAGTGTTTGTGGTATAAAGCTGGATGGGTTTTTTTTACAATTTTTATAATGCTTGTACAGAGCAGTTGCATTCCAATCACCAGGCTGGAGTGTACCTGTGCAACAGCCTCATGACATCCCAGGGTTGTGTGTCACTAACATCAGCCAGGCAAAGACATTTTTACACTCAAAAGTTGAATAAGAATGTTCAAGATTTCTTGTTTCATTAGCATGTACCTATAGGAATGAAGATGGAGAGGAGAGTAGATATTAATGCAAATCTAATTGCAGAAGCTGTCTGAATGCCAGCAGGGAAATTCCTGTTGTCAAGGATGAAAGACAAGACATCTCCCATTTCCCAGAAGTGCTCTTCATTAACTTTGTGAAAGTCAGACAGCTAATATCCAGGTGAGTGTTCTGCACAAGCTCCTTTGCTCTCCTCCTCAGAAAATGCCACACAGAGTGCAGGACTGAAGGTAAGGACACATAGGTAATGGTCAATAATGAAAAAGGTTATTTTCTGCTGACCACATGTTTAATCATACCAACCCAAACACCTCTACTGCAAACCCAGGATCTACGCCCAGGGTCTGGGTTAACGAGATGGCAACTTCTTGGCAAATTATTCAAATGAATGAGAGTTTGTTGAACATCTTGAAATTAATGGGTCCGAGGAATGCTCACAGCTTTCACCTGAAATTGGTAATTTTCTAGCTTTGACTTCCAACCTGAGAAAGCAGCTTTACAGAAGCTTTACAGATCAACAGGATGGACATGCACTTGGTGCTGATTGCACCACGGGTAGTCCCCTTCAGCTGGTCCTCTTCCTATTGATCTCTCCTCTAAATGGATGATGTTTAATAGCTTCATAAGCAACGAAGCCATCAATATCTGTCAGGATTTACACCTCTTTGACCTCAGCATGTGGCAAATATATTGCTATCAGCTTCATGTGTTTTGTTCTGTTTGTTTTTAGCTTTTCAGTTAATCTGATTGCAACACACAGCATGAGGTTCAGAGGTTTGAACAAACGCAGCCAAGGCATTCATGTAGCTCCTCTCCAAGACATAAGTGATCATATTCTGCATAGCTCTCTTAATAGCTAATGATTTACAGGACGGTCACTCCTCTCTCTGGTAAAGTAAGTTTACAATGATTTATATGTCGTATTGCTCGAAAGTATATTTTTATAAATCTTGTGGTCCTAAGTGCTTGTCACATGGATGTCAGAGACCACACAGAAGTCTAAAAATACTCATGTAAACCCTTCTGCAAATGTTTGACATCAATGCAGCTATTGTATGTCTTCATGCTCAGCACAGGTTAAAATAGTGCCATTCACTGTGACAGTGTAACTGGAGGCTGCTGAGCTGACAGGAATAATTTATTATGCTGCTTACAGCTAATAAAATCCCATGTGCTTTGGGGCAGTTTTTGAAAATAAAACTCTCATCCTTTTCACATGTGAACTCTCGCTGTTCCTATCATCTCTGGTAGTCCTTAGACAAAGGTTTGAAGCCTGCAAACACACTCAAAACTAGGAGAAAGTGAAATGTCTGACTGCCTAAAATAAGGACTCCTTTGCACCAGAACAGGCAGCCAGTCTTTTTTGTTAAGTACACCTATTGTGTGTTAAATGTGTCTAAACCCACGCTAACTTCTGAGGAGAATCAGCCCATTTGATCAAAGGAGCTCAAACTGGCAAAACACAGCAGTCTCACCAAGTGTGACAAGAAGCTCCATTTCTGCTGGTGTGCCAGACTGCTCAGTAGTGGTTTGATCTCCCAGATTCACTCCTCTGGGCTGGTTTTTCCTCCAGCTCCTCTTCCCTCCTTTCTCTCCCCTACGGCATTTCTCTGTTCTGCATTTCCACTTTGCCAGCTCAATCCTAATGGGACTTACCTCTCACAAAGCAATATCACAGGGAATGAAGCATTGTGGAACTGGCAATTGCTGTAAACCTCATCACTGTGCCTGATCTTGGATGCATCTATCTCATTTTGGAGCTATTTATAGAGACAGGAGAAATAAGAACAACTCCAGCCCACGTAACTATCCCAAGGCAGAATCCACTCTGAAATGCATTCCATGCTATAGGAGCCATCTGCAGCTTCCCCCAGTTGTAGCTATGCTTACTATCCTAAAGTTTCTACACTATAAAGCCTTTTAAGTGAGGATTTTTCATTACTTCCTGCCTTTCAGTTCTGATCACTGCTGGTCTTACTTCCTCAGCCTGAGGCACACTGTAATAAAATAAAAACCAGGGATGAAAACTTGAGATTCTGTTCTATGCAACTAAAAAAAAAAAAAAGATTGTTGATAACATATATGTATGTATAAATAACTGCTTGTGTCAGGCTTTCATAGTTAAGTGTACCTGTGAAAGACAGAAAGGATCATAAATCTGTTCACCTCCTTTTGGTTCTCTCTTGGGCAGCAAGGAAAAACAGATAACTAGTAGACAAAGATTTATCCAATATTAAAATTCCTACACTAGGCACCTAACACCGGTGGTTAAATTTAGGAAGGAAGAATTTCATGCTGAAAACCTTCAACATCCAGCACAAACCTACAGCAGAAACACCTCCTACAATCACACCCAAAATTTCAACCCTCCTGCTCCCTTGAGAGGGGAAGCAAAAGGCTCTTCTGAGATAAAAATGAGTAGAAAATTCGGTTTGATGTTGCCCACCTGTATTCCATCCCTCCTGCAAGGAGAGGGGCCCATATTTCCCAGGCGCAGTCAGCAGAAGTTTGGCTGTTTCCTGCAGGGGGTCAGCAGGGGCTCAGATCCGTGGAACAGCTGTAGCACAGACAGGCACTGCAACCAAACCCTCTCCAGAGCAAAGGTCTGAGTGCCTGCACAGCCACCAAAATCCAGCAGCACTTGTCTGAAGTGCGGCCATGAGCTGCAAGGTGTTCATTTTTAAGCTTTTTAATCTAGCAAGCAGTTGAGTTTATGAGCCTCAGCTCGTGTCTGGAGGCACACCCTTGCCTTAGCTCCAAATTCCCTGTGGAATTGCACCTCTGGCATCTTTCAAAGGGAAAAAATTACCATCTGTGTGTGCTGGATAATTCAGTGATGGCTGTGAACTCCCTGGCACCTGCCTGTCATTATTGACTGAAGGCACTCTTGTACCTTGCCAGGAGAGGCTGGCCTTGCCCACGCTGGATGCTGGAGACACTGGAGCAGCCTAGATTTCCATTCCCACCCTGAACAGCAATCCTTGTAGGTGGGAGTTCGTAAATTAATAGCCCTGGATAGATATGCAACTACAAGAAAAACAATGTAAAGCATAATTCCCACCTGAAGGTGCAAGAACACTGATAAAATTAAGTGAAGAAAACAAATTTAAATTATTTCAAATATTTGCATTTGTGTGTGAGACAGTAGAAGCTATGTGAGAGGGAATGAAGAATAAAATTGCACTTATCACACAAGAAACAATTTTTTAAAAACCTAATAAAACCTGTAAGGAAGCAAGAAAAAAATATTCATAAATGAAAGGATTATGACATTTAAGTAACTGATGAATTAATTAGAGACAGCAAATTGCACCTAGCAGTAGTCCAAGCTGCAACAACTTGATAAAAAACAGAGATTTTCTAGTTTTAAAATAAAATCCTTTAGCTGAATTGTAGAAAGGAGCCAGGACAAATATGAATTCAACAAAGGGGCATTCACATGCGGTATTATAGTACAGTCTAAATTCTAGTAACTGAGCCCTTTTAAACCTAAGATAAACTGTATTGTTGAAAAAGGATTACTTGTATAAAAAAAATAAATCTCATATATATAATTATTATCAGTATTGTATTAAATTTTACAAATATTTCTTCTTCTGTCAAGCACAGCAAAATTTGGGAGTGTTTTCATGCTTCCGTGGTGTATCTCAGAAGTACAGCTGGGAGTGCTTTTCCAGAGAAGTCCCTTTTCATGACTTTAACCCTGCTCTTTCCTCCTGGACAAGGCAAAAGGAGAATGCCCAAAAAGGTTCCTGGCTGCAGCAATTAAGATTGTATCTTTTGCTGGCTTATGGTCAGCCTTCAGAGAATCAGGACACTCAAAACAGCCTATAAGAATAAACACCAAAACAAACAAACCCAAATCCCAACTCCCAAACCCTGGCTTGTTATTTTTCTTCTATTACATTTTCTGCTCTTGGACAGTGAAGTCATGATTCATGAGAGGAAACCAATTGTTCTTGTTATCTTCATCTTCTGTGGCGAGCAGGGTGCACTTATTCCAGTTAATAACTGGGGAGAGAAAAATACATTTATGGCAAATGGATGGATGTTAAAGAAAAATCAGCACGTGGCTGAACAAGGGAATCTCTACAAGCTCACCAAGATTAATTGGTTTGGGGTGTTATTTACCACAGTGAAGGTCCCACTTCCATGAAATTGCTCTAGACTTACCTCTATGCAAATAAGAGCAAAATTTATTCATTAGTTCAGCTGAATATCACCAGTACATTAGAGTAACCTTATGAAAAGTAGAAAAACCAACACTATACAACCATATATTTGTCATCAATCAGTGAAATTTTGCACGTATTTTTCTGAAAATGCATGTTGTGTCAGATGAACCATGGATTATTTCTAGAACCTTTCGTATAGTCTTAATTGCTTAAAATTACTGCTGAAGTTGTTTCTACAAACCACTGGATGGAACAGGTACACTGGACACCTCATCCTTCCAAACTGCCTCCTGCCACAAGGTTCTGCCCCTCTCCTCATTTTATTCTGGGGAAAATTTATCAAGAGTATAAATCAGGTTCATGGGGTCTGGCTCACAACTGCCTTGCAGTCTCAGAATTTCCTTTTCTATCCTTCATGCCCAGGAGGTCCAGTCAGGCTCGATGATTTCCTCACTAACCGAACAAAATCACTAGGTGATTTTTTTTTTCCTTTTTTTTGTGTTTTTAATTATGCAATTGAAGTTTTCAGCTCATAGAGTATTTCACCAATCTCCTGTTAACTGAGCTGTAGTAACACCACATCTGAGTGCCAGTGGTTATCAACTTCCATTTGAAAAAAAGTTACTGGCTCTTATAGCTGTAGAGCAAAAAACCTGGGTAGCACTATAGGCTTAAAAACTCCACCTTTTTTTTGTTTTTTTTTAATGGCATCATTATAAAGCTCAGCTCACAGATGCTGTTGCCTGGCCTTGCTGACATCGAGACGGGAAAATTCAGATGACAGAGAAAATCCAGCTATTTCTGTCCTGAATTTATAGCAACATGTGGCCTGGTTGGAGCAGACTTCCAACTGCTGTCAAGTGTCATTGTGGCTTTGACAGACAGGTCAACATATAGATCTGAGGATCAGGAAGAACTAGATGTTCCTTTCTATATAGATTTTAACATAAAAATTTCTACAGCGTGCTAAAGCTGAAAACTCTGGTACTAATCTTTTCTTTGCATCCATGTAATTTCAGGTTGTTGGGGTTTTTTTATTTAATATAGAAGACTTTTTTTCCACAAGAATTTTGGCCTTACATGCAAATATCCATAAGCATATTTTAAAGCATGTTTTAAAGCCTGGTAGTGCTCATAAATCAGGATAGTGATACTTGTAATAATTTCTGTGAGTGGGTGTTCATGTGCACGAGAAGAAATGCAAAATTGGACAGTGAGATGAGCCATGATGAACATTAAAGGTCCAGAAGCGGATTGATAGCTGGTGTAAATTGTCAGGGCTTCATTGACTCCAGTGGTCCCGCGATAAACACTAATTCAGCTGGAGCTAAAAACATTGTCATCATCTTATCAGCTGCTCAGTGGAGAATGCTGAATGAGGGGCAGGGTTGCCTCCACACCTTTGAATGGTGCAAAAAGGTAAAATTCCCTGGTTAGACTCATGTTTTGAAATCTCCTTTATTGGCTGTGTGTGGGTATGCATGTGGAGACAGATGCATTTATGCACAAGAAGGCATTTTCTGAGACAAATACATGGTGTCTACTGCTGTGATGGTGCTTTCATCTTCAAATGGAAACAAAATAAATTTCAAGAGACTGTAATTTGCTTGTACAAATTTGTTGCACTCTTAGAGGTTTTTCATTCATCCCAGTAGCAAAGGGACACGAAACTCAGGTTTTAATCCACAATTTACATACAATACTTAAATCCTTTTTCAAAACTAAAGCTTGTTACAGAAATTATGGTTTCCCAGGTGTACAAATTACTGAGAATTATAATATCAACAAAAAGGAATGAAGCTGGGTTGCATATAAAAATCTGCACCTCCTAGGTGACTCTCAACAGGTTTTTTCCTAAATATTTTCCACCAGATAAGGTTCATTACCTTGTTCGAACCATTTCCCATTTCACAACGTTAAGATTTTACTGAACCTGTATATAAGAAATTAATTATACAATGGCATGAGCAGAACCTAAGAGAGAAGGGACTTTGTGCATGGCTGGTGATGAACTCATCGATTCTGCTGCGAAGTTCTCCTGAACACCTTATCAAATGCTGCTGATTTCTGGTCTGCATACAAATGAATTGATGTGGCAGAATGGAATCAAATTAGAATGTTTAGAGTAAAGGCCCATTTGCCACGTTTCAAATTGTTCATATTTACTTGGAGGCCTCAGGAGGGCATCTTAATCTTATAGTGTTATTATTTCTAATAGAAAAAGAGATTTTTAATGTTATTTGGAGAAAGTCCCTTAGCTTGCAGACTGGGGAAAAAAAAAAAAAAAAAAAAAAAAAAAAAAAGCAGAACTGCTGCAACAGATATTTTGACAAGAGCTTTGAATGAAAAATAACAAAACCTCTGAAGGGAATTTCCCATTAATCTAATTTATTTGGAAGCACATTTTCACAATAATTAAATTATCTAACGTTCGCTTACATTAAAAAGCGACCATCTGTAACTGTTCAATACTAGAAAAAAAGGTGGGGGGGCAAGGCCAATATTTTAAAGTAACATCACAGGGAAAAGAGCAACAACTTCCAAACATCAAAGGAATACCATGATGTTTGACAGCTTCCTATGAAGTCAGCTGTTTCATCTCCTAGTGAAGTTGGCAACAGAAATTCCAGCATCTTCTATGCAGTGGTGTCTTTGAAACTGTAACATCTTTATTTGTTAGACCTCCATTCATCCGGTTTTCAGGGTGTCTGAGTAACAGAAACATCTGATAATTAAAGACTTGTTACACAGGAATCCATGTTTAGTACAGACAACAGAAATAACATCCACATTTTCCTACAGAGGATTTTATCCAGGAAGTTCATCCATGCCTTGCAAGTCTTCCGTGGGTGGAGAGTACCAGGTATAACCAACTGAGATACCATTGAGCAAAATGCGTTTTTTATCGGTTTTATTTCTCCTAGAAATGTCAGCACAGCACATTATATTGCCTGTAATTTTAATAGATAAACGAGACAATGATTCCATTGTTAATTTTTTTTTCCTCAAAATGGTAGGATACATTTTCTTAAAAAGGTCTGCAAACATATTTACAAAAGTGTGAAATCAATAAATGCAGGCTCTTCATATTTTTACTGAACTTCCAAAGACTGACTGATATCCTAATTTTATTGGAAATCTGGTCCAAGGATGATACAAGAAATTAAATATCACACTCAGTTTTGCTTTTGTGTAGGCTACCATGAAAAACAAATCAAATAGATAAAATATTATGAAAAGAACAAACTTATATTCCATGAAGCACATGAAGATATTCCAAAACCATTTCTTATTTCATTTCAGCTTTAAAACATCTCTTTCTCCTTCTTAACGTTGTGTTAAAACATGGGACACCTTCTTACTTTTGGAAAGCCAGCTGCTGTAATGTCAGTATAAAGTAGCCACTGAAATATCATTCACAGTATCTGCATCACAGGAATGGACTTTTTTTTTTTTTTTTTTTCCAAAACAGTAGTGACAAAATTTGTGTTGTTGCCTTCATCTTTCACATTTTAAATAATATTGGCTGACAGAAATAAAGTGTATTGTCATGCTTGGTTTACCTAAATCATTTATTTTGTAACTAATAAAAGTAAACAATTACCAGATACTGTATATATAGAGATATATAGATATATGGCCACAAATAAACTATAGTAGAAAGTTATTTTGGTTTTGATAAAGTTAAGAAAAGCACATAAAATCATATTTCATTAATATCTTGTTTTATGGCCATCAATATTTTTGTATTTTTTTTTGTTTTGTTTTGTTTCATCAACATAGCAAAATACAATCTTCTTGTTAAACAATAATTATCAGATGGCAGACAATTCTTTTTATTGGTTTACATTGGCAGGTCACAGTCTAAAAGCACAACCACATCAGGCAGAAATTGCACACAGACCACCCTGGATTTTGAAGACTATTTTTTATGCTTCTACAAAAAGATTTTAATTTAAGACTGGGGGCTGTAACAAGTACCAACTAAGTACAAGTTTTTCTTTTTTTTTTTTTTTTTTTTTTTTTAATAGGTAAGAAAAATAACTGAAATTGCAGTACTTTATTTTGGTTTCAGCTTAATTTTTAATGTCTGTGCTCAATGTTAGCAAACATGCTTTAAACCTCTCATCAATCTTTTACAATAAAAGTTCAATCACCTAATAAAACCCAGGTGATTTTTTTTTCCCATCATGGAATACTGCAGATTTATTTCAATTTGGTCTGTTCCTCGCCTTTATGTGGTGACTGTCACAATGTCAGTATTTCTGTAAAAAACGGCTGTGGTGGGGCTGGCCCATAAATGTGCAGTTTTATTAATTGTAGAAGGCACCCTCATGTCTTCAAAATCCAGACTGGTCTTAAGATATTACTCTTTATTTGAGACAGTTACCATTACTTCATTAAAAAATGACAAAACAGCAATAAACATTTTAGCTCTTTAATGAGCAAAGATCAGGTCTCTTAACATTGGAATAATATTCGTTATCCAGATTATCTTTATTTCACTCAGTGACCAGTAATATGGCCAAGAAATACAAAGTAATTTTCCATCAAGTAGTATACAATTTTTGTGTGTAATAAGCTTTCATTCTTGAAAAAGAGTAACTGAAAAGAAATGTTTCTGTTACTGCAGTTAGTTTGTCAGAGAAAGTTCTTCGCATTATCTTACAAACTATCAAAATTGCTAGTAATTTGAAAAAATGTAAAAAAAAATCACATAACTTTAGTCTAATAGAAATATAGTACAGGTAAGAGAGAAAGTATTTATCAGGGATGTGCTCTTAAGTCCATCTCAATTATTTCTTTTATATAAATGTACATCTGATTACATATACAAATGTTTTGAAAGGACCGTCGTATAGAATTACTGGGAAGCAACAGGGGAATGAAAAATTTCTTGTGATTTTAGAACATTCACAGCAAATCACACAAACATATGTAGTATCCTGATTTTTAAATTTCCAGTTGTTCACTCTCTCCCCGTTCTCATATACCCTCTTTTACTGCACTCTTGCCATCTGGTCTAGAGAATTGATTGGAATGACAAAGCTAATGTATAGCAAAAAGGGAATTAACATTATATTAAGATAGTATAAGTAAACATTGTAACATGCAACATGAGTTGAAACAATAAACTGAAAGGTGTAATCAGAGCGGTAATATTGGGGCATTTTTGAATGGCAAAATGTCATTGCAATTAAATTTTAGGACACACTTTACCTTATCAATTTGAACAAAATACTCTGTAACTAAATCACAGCAAATTATAAATCCTTCATCAAAGGAGATTCCATTAAAGTTATAGTTATTTGAAAGTTCGAAATTATTTTGGTGGGAAGGAAAAAGAACATTAATAGTATACATTTTTTTTTTTTTTTGTCTGGGATTCATATCAGTGAGGGTCCACCACTGTATACCTAGAATGCCATAAATACCTTTAGGAACTGTTGCAATCCCTTGTTTTGGAAGCTACCATGAAATATTTTACTGTAATTACTTTTGCCCCTTTAAAAAAACTTCTTTAGGTTGTGCCAATTGATGGAGAAAGCTTCTATTAAAAACTCCAGTGGGATGAGAAGAATTTTAATTACGGCTTAATCAGCAGCACAGCCACCAAGCATATAAATTATCATGCACGTCGTGCTAAAAAGATCCAGTTTCCTTTATTCCCACAACTTTTATACTGACAGCACTTATGTGATAATGTTGTACCTGCCAGGGCTGTAAAACTTCTCTGACTGGCAGATTTCAGCATGAGCCCCTTTCTAAGGCCTTAACAGCATTGGTGCTTTGTGTACTTATTCAAATATGTAAATATGGTCTACACAAGAAAACAGGTCCAAATAAAAATTGGTGAAAATTATCTGACATTCCATTTGTGTGTCCCTTGTGCATATTTATAGGTTTTTAAAATTTTCAGTCATAGTTCTTTCCTGTTTGTGTTGCACATGCCTAACTCCATTATGTAACTTAAATCTTCAAAAAATTAACACTTGAATGTGAATGAAAAAGTATCATTCAGGACAACTGCTTCAAGCAATTGCAAACAGTTGGGTTTTTTGTTTTTGTTTCTTTTTTTTCCTTTTGTTTTGTCTGTTTCTTAAGTTCATTTGATATATGTACAATTCATTTTTTTCAAAACCCCAAATGTTCTTGATATGTATATTCACATAATATTCCTCCATATTTAAATAGTAAGAGTCTTGTAGGTTGAAAGCCAAGTAATCTTCAGTAATATCACCTACTGTAATCCATCAAAAAATAAAGTTTGTTTCGTCTTGTCTGGCTATACCCTGGTTGTTGAATGTGAATGAGGGTGGGGATGAGGATGGGGCAGAGTATTGTTCTGTCCTCCAGTAAATGTGTTGAATGTGTGTAGGGGCTGAATCCCTGGTATAGTGTTGGGGATCATTGTGATGGTGTTGGGTGTCATTAAGGGGATATCATCAGGAGACCTTCTCATAGCTAGCGTGTAGTCTGGGGGACAGGCGGTCCGGAGAACCACCTCATGTGGATGGATGGACTCACATTCATGATCCAAGTCAGTGTGCTTCATTTGGAGGGACATTATCTCCTCTTCTTGTGCATGGGTGAGATCATTGGTAGTGGTACGTTGTGGGCTACATCTCCTGTGAACATCATGTCTCCGCTTGTCCTTTTTGTAGTACAACGCTGCAAAGGCCAAAATGTTCAGGAACAGCAAAGATGCACCAACTGCGATGGTAACGCTCAATTCTGTTGAGTAGTCCCTTTGATCCACTGAAAATGGGCTCGGTTGTTGTTTGGGATCGTCTTGTTTGGCTGTAGGAAAGGCTGAAGTAACTGAAACAGAATTTTTCCTTGTGGGTCTGAAAGTATTATCAGTCGATGGCACTTTAGTTGTGGTAGAGGTATACTGTGAAATGTCGTTAAGATTGTGCAGATGAGGTACCAGTTCCAACCAAAGGTTCACTTTATTGGCCCTATAGTGTTCTTTAACTCGTGGTTTTAATCCAATGTGAAGATACAGTTGGTCTTTCTGAGAATATCTGGTCCATGCTACTTCTTCAAAACGATTTGGTTTCGTGTGGATGAATTTTGTGTCCTGCGGCACTGGTTGATTTGGGTCACTAAAAGAAAACGATATCTCCAATGTTACAAAGCATTTCAAATGGAATTATGAAATTAACATAATTAAGATTTTATACTAAACATTTAAGACTGCCTTTGAACGGAGCAGATTGCTATTCCCTAAAATTAGAGGTCTTAATAATCTTGATTAGAAACAGCATTATGCAAAAGAACCCTTCTTTTACACAGACTTCAGCGACTTCCCTGGTTCTCCAGAATGTTGGTGTCTTACAGTGAAATCTTGTGCTGCTGTGGGAAGATTGGCTGGGGTGTGGTGATGTGGACAAATGTCTATGAGAGACCAGTGTGAGAGAATATTAAGATTTTTCCTGTCATTTTTGGCAGCATAAAGTTCATACAATTCTGCATTTCTGTACCTGTGAATCATCAGTGGCCTTCCAGAGGGGAAGGATCATGGCAGAGCCCAACTCAGCGCAATGCATAATCAAAAATAAGTGGTCAAATGTAACAAAGGTTTTTGAACTCCAGTAGGAAAAAAAAAAAAAAAAAAGTAATGAAAATGGCAGCACTTTCCAAGTTTAAAGTCACATATTTTATGGTCAGAAGTGAGAATTTAAGATAAAGCATGCTACAGAAATTAGCTATATTATATTTGATGCAATATTTAGGTAATTTTGTGTCTCATGGGATGAAAGTATCAGTGGTGGGGTAAAAACAGGTACTAATGTAGCTGGTTTTAACAATACACATATGTTAAATGCTTAGTTTTACATTTTCCAGAGTTTTCTTAATTAGTTTTGTGTATATTTAAAAATTCCGTTGCAGAGAATCTGCAAAGATATTGTTCCCTCTTTTTCCTACAACATGTAAGTGGGCCAAGGGACATTACAGTAAACATGAATATCCAACTCAATTCTTAATCTCTTATTCATCCTACAAGTACAGAGGAATTCCCAAGGCAGATAACAAATGGAAAGCACCATTCCATCCAAAGTTTTCATACAAGACCATTCATTATCTGGTACTCACCCAGTTTTTGCAAAGTTTGTCCAGTACGTCATCACCACTGCGCTTAGCATGACATCATTTTTGGAGAAATTACAAGGAAATAACTCAGTAGGACCAATCATGGGGATTCCTAGCACGTAAGGAACCTCATCTCCATGGGCTGCATCTGCCCATGCAGGTACCTGATCTGTCTGGCAGTGATGGTAGAAGGCATAGAAATACGTAGGCGATCCAAAATTCGAGTGAAGATCCGCTGTGGCCACTGCTGGTGCAACCCACTGGTGATCAGTAAACAAAGCCAGCAGTGTTTTCCTTCTGGTCTCAGGGTTGTGCCGGTCTGCCCAGTCTGTGTACATAAATTTAATAGTTTCCCTCAATATATCTTTGCCTTCGGGGTATCCGTACAGGTTATCGACAAAATTAGAGACTGCAAAGTCAAAATCACTGGCTGATATGCCATCTTCGCTATCCACAATATTCTCAACAAACTTCAACCCTTCCCCTTGGTTAACTCCCAGCATGATGTCGTAGTTGAGGAATTCTCCTTGTTCCATCAAGATCTGAGGGTCGTCTGGTATCACGTCGCCGTCGATTACTGGTCCAAAGGCTATGTGGTATCTTGCTGGCTGAATGTCCTGGTCGACAAGTTCTCTGTAAGGCTTCTTCTGTAGACATTCTACCAGTTCTACAGTGTCTGACATGTTGCAACCAACTTTTGTAGCCAACATCCTGGCATATTTTGCAGGCTGAAAGCTAACTGCCCAGCTGGAGAGAGCTGTTCCACTCTGAGCTATTGCTCTTTGAAAAAGTCCTGTGGGGAGAAATATTTGAAAACTACTGAAGCGACCTTGAAACAGCCACAGACCTTGAAAGATTCAAAGGGGTTCTTTGAAACAATAGAAAACTTCAACAGAAGAGATATCTGATTCTTAATAGTACTTAAATATATGGGGTGAGGAGATCTGACTGCTGTTGTACCTACAGGTAATGTGCATAAAATAAATGCGGTACGTACTGAAGCAAATGATTCTCCCTCAATATAGTCCAGCTGAGGAACAGATTTTCCAAAGAAACTCGGGAAGAAAAAGCATTACCTTATGTAGGACAACACTATCAGGCTAAAGCAAATTCTTAAAGTTAAAGCACCGTATAGGTAGGAGGAAAAGACATCAAGTCTCTTAAATGGGTTATTGTTCAAGCCATCAGCAGCATGCATGCATACAACTACGTGTTAAATAAATCTATTACACTTTTTAATGTTTTCTTTGGGATTAAACTTGGTTTGAAAGGTGCAGTGCTTTTAAATTGTGTATCAGTGCAAAAGTTTGTATTATTGAGTAATAGATGAGAAGGTACCTGGCAGCTATTAAATTTATAAGTGCCTAAGTCAAAATCCTTTCTTGTAAGGAGCTTTTTTAAGGCAGGTTTATATTGATCGCACTTACATAAAAAGGGAAATGATGTATTTTACACTGTTTAGCTTTGTAATTCAGAGATTTAAACATATGTTCAGGTGTTCAGTTAAAGGAGAGAGAATGATCTGGCACTGCATATAAACTTGCAATAAATCCCAAAGACTTCAGTGCAATTAACTTAAATTTATGCTGATTTAATTAGCATTTTGGACCAGGAATTCTACCCAAAGAAATAACAAAATATGTTAAAATTTATGTTTCCTCTCCCCTCTGTAACGATTTTTCAAACATGTCATAGGTGATAGCCTCGCTCCCTTGTAGTCAGTAAATTAATGCAATTATTCTGCTATTGGCTTTCATGCAATCAGAGCTCCATGCTTGTTCTGATACTTGTGCTCCCTTTGCATTTTTCCACTCCGTTTAAGGAGGGCACTTTGGGTTCCGAAAGAGATTATAAGTCCGAACCTTGTGTAAAATACTGCTCAGAAAAAATATTTAGGTAATTTGGGTTGTATTTAATAGGTATTTAGACAGTTTTTAGGTAACGGTGACCTTTCTGCTGTTTTGTGAGAGTTTTTTTAATGATTCTCATAAAAATTAATTTCAGTATCATACCTTTTGCACAAACTACTGGAAAATATTTTATACTGGACCCCTACCTCCTATAGGTCACTATGGGTAATACAAAATGGTTTATAGTGTTCAAAAGTTATGTTGATTTAAGATAAATTGGTCAAAATTTTGTTTAATTTGTGCTGATAGGCACCTGTAGTGCTTCCGCTGTCTCTGGTGGAGTTGTTAAGGGAGGGAAAGTGACACCTGGCCTCCCTCAATTCCACCAGGAGCCTTTGGTCCAGTGCTCGATGAATAGCTGGATACTCCCACCAGAGGAGCTGGAGTCAAGGCGCTCAGCTTACCTCTGAAATTTATTCCAATAACGCACTAGATGGCTATTGCTTTGATAAGCAGCATATTTCTATTGATAAAAATCCTCCCTAGCCTCTAAATCAAATCAGAGAAATGCTTTTACAGCCTTTATTGCACCACCAGACCCTGTACACTCAAAAATAAGTTGGAATCTGTTGCTGGCAGGAAATGTTTTACAAGCTTCTTGGGAATTTTTAAATCATTCTAGATTGTATTAGGTCCTAATCGAAAAGTCTCCAAATTAGATAGGTGTAGAGACTGAAATGTGTAAACTCAAGCCTCTTCCTAAACTTATGAGAAGTCATATCCGAGATATTATTTTCTTGCAAGATATGAGTAAAAATAAGAATGAACTTGAGCTATAAACAGCTAAAAATAAATTTGCATGTTTATAAGGTCAGATATTGAGCTAGTATAAATCAGCTCCGAGTCAGTAGAATTACCACAGAGGATCCAAGCATTGTAATAAATGTAACTAAATGACAAAGCTGAATTTTCACAAAGATGTATTTCATGATAATTCATAATGTGTGAGGGGTTTTGCATATTGTGTAAATCTAACTTTATTGCTTTATTAAATATATCTGAACAAGGACAGAAAGCGTAAGCTACGTGTAAGAAAATGCTGATACAAACACGGTGGCTTGCTAAGTGCTACATAAACATCAGGTGCTGGATAAAGTAAAAGTGGTCAAGTCCTTTGGCCATAAAACCATCTGAGGAAGTGAAACAAAACATCCCTCCTTGTGCTGAAGAATGCTGACAGAGCTACTCCTCCCCTCAAACCATTTGGTGAAAAATGAACAGTATGAAAAATTATTTTCATTCTGTCACAGAATTCGTGGCAGAAATTTGTACTTCACAGGATGGAGAATTACATTTTTATCTGATAATGTGTATGATTATTACTGCTTATGGGCTTCAGACTGATGGAAGAAAGATTTAGGTGTTCAGTGGGCCATAGTGCTTTGTGGCCCTTATTCAATCTCTCACCACAGTAAATAATAATAATTTGCATATATTCATCTATATTTTGAGAGCACTTTGTGAAGATGGGCACTGCTCTGCCCACTTGCAGGTGGGTGGCTGTGAACAGCTCCATCTTGAAACAGGCTGAATTCTCCCTCTCAACTGCCAAGGGAATCTTTCAGAGGGAAATAACAGAAGCAAAGAGAGTTTCTGAATTTATAGCTTATGAAACAGACTGGTTGATAATCATAGAATCACAGAATCCCAGAATGGTTTGGTTTGGAAGGGACCTTGAAGCTCATCCTGTTCCACCCCCTGCTATGGGGGCAGGGACACCTTCCACTGTCCCAGGCTGCTCCAGGACAAATCCAGCCTCGCCCAGGACACTTCCAGGGACCCAGGGGCAGCCACAGCTTCTCTGGGCACCCTGTGCCAGGGCCTCACCACCCTCACAGGGAAGAATTTCTGATCTTACCCTGCCCTCTATCAGTCTGAAGCCCTTCCCCCTTGTCCTATCACTATATGCTCTTATAAAAAGTCCTTCTCCACCTCTCCTGTGTGAATATGAAACAACACGAAACAAAAGAGGGTATGGAAATGTTAAGAAATAGCTGTTCTTATTTGAACCAGACTGATTTATATTTTCTTTTTTCTTTCTTTTTTTATTTAATGGCAGATCTAACCACCTCCAAATGAAACATAACATACATGGGAGTGTGGTGAGTCGATCTGTTTAATCCAAATTTCATC
Source organism: Hirundo rustica (assembly GCF_015227805.2). Classification (NCBI taxonomy): domain Eukaryota; kingdom Metazoa; phylum Chordata; class Aves; order Passeriformes; family Hirundinidae; genus Hirundo; species Hirundo rustica. The sequence continues at coordinate 20,541,026 of NC_053459.1, forward strand.
AAAGCATGTGTTTGCTTCTAAAAGAAATGCTCAAAAATTTACTTTTACTGAACTTTCTTCAGACCCCTCCAAAATGCCTTGATCTGCTGTGTTGGCAGCTTAGTGCCTCAGTTTTCCCCAAACAAATCCTGCTCCTGGCAGAATTCTGTGTTGGGATGTGACAGGGTGTCATTTGCCGGTAAGAGGCAACACATGACTGTCCAAATATTGTAAATGTGGCATTTTGCATTGATGTCATGTTGCACCAAGAAGATTGATTTTAAGACCAAGTAAAGAGTTAGGGGAAGATAAACCAGGTGTCCTCATTCAACCTGGAGTTAATCCTGGATGATAAAGATGGATTTTAGAATTCCGATGAAAGAAGATGGTGCATTGCGACCCTCAGCTCACAGTGCAGTGAGGCAATGCTTACAGCTTGTTCTTACAAGCAACTTCTTTTAAATATCACCTATTTAAGCTCTGGTAATTATGGAAGGGGGAAAAAAAATCACATTAAAAATCAAATTGTGAAAATAGACTAAAATTTAGACCACAGTCTTATTTTCCATTTGACTCTTTCTGTAGAAGTTATATTTTTTTCTCATTTAAAAAGCATAATGGCATGGTCTAAAGAATCTCTCACTTCTGTTGACCTCAGTGGTCTTTGTAACATGACTTTGGGGAAATGCAGCTCTTTTAATGTCAGCAGAATTATGTTTTTATGACCAGCCAATTAGTCCCCCATGGAGATACAGCAATATAAATTAGTGGAGGATTATATGCACAGGGCACAGTGTGGTGTCCCTGGTAAAGCTAATAAAGATAAAAATATGTGAAAAAAGTAAGACAAAAGTAACATGATCAATGAGCAATAGCCATGCAAATGAGGGACACTGTGTGAAACTGTGGTGCAAAAATTATAGAAAGAAGTTGGGTGCCTCCAACAGCATGATTTTAATTCCCTGCCACCTGCCTCAACTAGAGAGAAAAGGTGTTAGTTATGGAATAGGAAAAAACAGATAGAAGGAAATCCATTTGCAACTTGGTGCTTTGACAATTTTGGATCATGCATGCAAAACATTCAACCATTCTTTTATTAGATGACAGCAAGTGAAGTCCATGCAGTTTCAGACAAAAGATTTCTGAACTAGTTACTTGTTTCCTTCACATAAAATAATAGTTTTGAGCAATTCAGCTGTTAGCCTGAAAAGAGAAACAGTGTCATTTTAGTTTTCTTTAAGTTCTGCTCCTCAGGAGAAACTAAACATGCCTTTCACAACTGTCTGAATATAGATGACCTCATCTGCTGTGAGCATGACTGACTGATTTTCCAAAAAAGACACCCTTAGGTAGGAAAGAAAAAGAGACAAAAATGATGCACCAAGAAAATGCGGTTCAGAAGTCTGCTATAAAGTGTTTCTACAAAGCTCCATAGGAAAAAGAAGAAAGTGACCCAAAATTTAAACATGCACAGAAGAGCTGAGGGAGAAGGAGGCTTGTACAGCCTTTAAAAAGTTTCTTAATATTGAGCTGAACTCTACAGTTCATAGAAACAAAGAGAATATACAGAACATCACATAGTACTAATGGTGGTGGCATGCAGACACCAAAATTGTCAAAATTTGCAACCTGCATAATACCTTTGGTTGAATTGCTCCAACGGTTACCTTCAGAATAATGGGATAAAGTCAACAGATTGACGCACGAACCGCCTGCCCCAGATCCAAAAACAGTTATTCTTAATGGGTCACCACCAAAGAACCCAATGTTTTCACTAGTCCATCGCAAAGCTTGGATTAGATCAAGGAGGCCATAGTTTCCTTTTGCTGCTTGGTCCCCAGTGCTCAGAAATCCTGTTAAAGCAAATGAAAAGAGAAGGGGTTAGCAAGGGCTCTTCTGAGTGATCCTGTTAAACTCTTCCAAGTAAGATTTCAGAAGTATATGCCGCTAAATATCGTGCAACTACATCATTTTCCATAGTCCCTGGGAACAATTTGCAATTTTGCACTCCTCCTGAAATAAAAAATACTTGGTATCCATTCTTCTGGCCATGATAAATATGTGTAGCAAAGATGAAGATATATCCCAGGCAAGCTACTCATCTAAATCTTAACAGGCCACAGCTGATTACTCCCAAGGATTTTGTGTTAATTGTACTGAGTTTAGAAGTTTAGGAAACAGATAAGATGCAGTTGTTTTGTACGTGATTTGATCAACTCTGTGTTGCTTTTCTGTGTTGCTTTGGATGCAGCCAAGGGCTTTGTATGTGCCTTAGATGCAATGATTACACTTCCCTGTAGACTCTGTTTGATCCTGTCCTGGCAACTCACTGTCTTTTACTTTTTCCTCCACCCAAAAATGCAGCTCATGTCACAGGACAAGCTGGGCTGAACAATGGGAGCAGCTCTCAGCTCCCTGAGCTCCAACCCATAGTCATTAAGCAAAGCTAATTGAATCTACATTAAGTGGAGAAAGAAAATTTAGGTTGTTTCTATGACCCCTTAACAGCAAAAAGGTAGGAGCTCAGGGGTAATCTGGAGAGCACTACAACTGCTCCCTTTTATTCCTGGAGGGAAACTGTTGGAATGTGTCAGGTGCAGGAGTGACTGTTCCACACTTTATTCCCAGCAGTCCCTTCACATTTAACATTGCTGTTACTCTTGTCATTAGAGCCTACTGACTCTAAAAGATGTACAGCAAAAACTCTGAATAAAGTCTCTGTTGATAAAAGTCATCGCTTTTGGACCCCGTTTGTTGACATTTCCAATTTTCTCGGCTTAATAAACAAATGTTTAAATACTACAAGCATTATGAAGTCGTCCATACCTCCATTTGCATATCAAACTGATTTGATGCTCACTAAATCGTGTAACTGCTTTCCAGTACATGCTTTGTAGAGAAATGCTACGATTACAACAATTATTTCCACATTAATTAGATATCAGTGGGTCTTCTAGCCTCACCAAAGTTCTACTGATTCAACTCTCTTGAGTGCAGACAGCCTACTCAAAGGAAGTTTACAGTAGTTTTGCAGACAAATGGCTCTCAGAGGAGTCCTACTCTTTCATTATGACAACAAAAGCAGCTTTTAAGACATTTCTAAGAAGACACATGTGCATATACATCTATATAGCAAGGATTTGACAAGAATACAGATAGGTGTGTGTGTACCTATATCCATGGGTATAATGAACGTGTCATTTGTTACTTTATTATTACTCTGATTTGGCTTCAAATGGCAAGCATGCATCTGATGTTCTGCCCTGTGTGTAGAGACATTTATACTAACAGCCCTTCCTTGCTGTAAATGGAAGCTCAGTGGCCTCACTGCCTCAGCAGTTGAGCTCTGCTCCTCTTAGGGTGAGCAGCTTCCTTTGTGTAGGTCAATCCTGATTTTTGTAACCACAGAGAGGGAAGAGGAAAGTGACACAAGGTGCCACGCCAACAATTCTCCCACTTCCAGACCTAATGTACCACGTCTAATAGACACACTTCATTCATTGTATCTGTAGTAAATCATTACTCTGTGCTAGACTTTAAAATAACCACTCTCCTACAACTGAAACCTGCCATATTTATTACCTAACTGCATGAAAAGCAAAGTAGCATCGCTACCACTGAAGAAAATACCTCCTTGGTATTCAGGGGAAGCCCAGAAAGGAAGACATAGTTATAATTAATTCATTCCTTCTCACTTTACTATTACAGCTCAGCGCTGAGTTGAGATTTTGACGATGTTATTTTACTCTGCTTCACACTCCTTCACTTTGCTCCGTGTGGCCAGAGGGTTGGTGTGCATGGCCAAGTGAAAGCATGGCCCTAGTGCAGTCCTGTCTGCACAGGAGCATTCATTCTTGTCTTCATACTCCAGTAAAATGTTGTTCCCCATAAATAATTTTTAAGGACATCCTTGAATATGATGGCAAATCTAATGAAAGCTCCCTAATCAGTGTCACTGCCTTTGTCAGCCTGCTTGGAGTTGAGGGATGGTACCAGGCACTGCAACAAAATTAAAACGTAGGAATTTATGGGAACTGCAGGGTCCCGTGGCTGTACATGCTGGGAAAGTCCTCCTCTTTCTTTGCATAACTGTATGGCAGTGGAAATTCAGTGACAAATCAGTCCATCACATCAAGCACACGAGTGACTGCACTGATTCAAGGTTTTAGAGGGACTGGCAGCCCCCGAAGCACAGGCAGCAATGAGATGAGAGTAGCTACAACAGTTACAAAAACTGTGACATAAACATGTCCCTCTCTTGCTTTTTTTGCTTTCCCTGGCTTTCAGATTCCCTGAGCCTGGTCAGGATCTGCTCTCGGCAGAGCTGCAGCATTGCTTCAAAGAGATCCAGTAGATTTCTCAAAACTATTCCAAGGCATTGATTAGGAAATTAGATGGTGGGGTTATAGCTGAGCTACACCAATCACTCTGAAGGAACACAAACATGAACACTCAAACTTTCTGAAAAAGTTGGGTTTTTTACTCTATATAATATGCAGCAAAATAGAAACCACAAGCCTTTGCCTGGAAAACCAACAGATTAAAATTATAGACAAAGCCTTAGGCAAACCCCTGTTGATAAATCAGTTCGTCTCAAGTCCCATAGCTGGATGGGGAAATGGGAAATCCTTGGAAAACTAAGATACCCTACTTTTAAAGAATCTCCATGAATCTCCTGTTGCTAAAATAGATGTCAGGAACCCTGCATTCAGTTCAGGGAATGTGCCAGGAGGGGGAGCTTTCAGTTTATTTAAAAAAAAAAAAAAAAAAAAAAAAAAAAAAAAAAAAAAAAAGGCAGCAGTGTTAGTAATAGTCTCCTCATTCATCTGTATTAAACAAATTATGACTTGTGTCCAGAGCAACAGTTCTGATGCAAAAGAAATATCTCACGCCTCCTCAGCAAGAACCACACTGGCTGATTTCCATATCTGCACAAGATGGATGATGATTGATGTTGACTTTCATGACATGAAACATTTCTATCTCATTTTTCAGAACCATAAGAAGCCTGTTAATATCACCACCTGTTCATGCCTTTTTTCCTCGTACACAGTACTATCAGCATGGCTTAGGAGCATTCAGAATGTCATGAAATCAGAGATGGGGCTGATAAAACAGATGAGGTTTTCCTTTCCAGTTTGTGGCTTTTTTTTTTTTTTTTTTTTTTTTTCCCCTTTTACTAGTGAGGAGTACCTCAACACAGATAAATTCATGGGACTAAACACCTGGAGGGAAGTGCTTTAACGCCAGCATCATCCCCAGCCTGTTGGTCTGTGGGTGCAGATGCTTATTCCTGTGTATCACAGAGATAAAACAAAGACTGGAACAACAGGTTTTATCTTTATCCCTCCTAAAGAGGAGCTTTCAGTGTGCAATGGATATAGGTACCATACATGTTGGTGCATTCCAATGACATAACCATTGCACCAGCTAGTTATTAAGCTCACAATTTTGAGTCACTGAGGGAAACCTGCTCTTGCTGAAAAGGTCTTGTGTGTCTGAAAGCTTCTCTGTTTTTAAACTATATCAGCTAGTCTATTAAAATATATTATCTCTTTCTGCACATAGTGTCTTATTATTATCCTTGGATTGCCACCTCACCAAGAACGCTGCTATCATATTCTGCCACCTTTTGCTCCTGCAAAAAGAGGGAAGTAAATTATTCCTTATTTCAGTTATTCCAGGAAGACATTTACAAAAAACTTAGTTTTGCATTATTCTCTAAAAAGGTCAGATTGAGCTAATTTTGTTCCATAATTAAGTTCTTCTACTGGAAATATTCCAATCATCAGCTGAACAATTGCTATTTTATATTCTGAATGGAGAGGTTATCTCTTCTTTTATCTCCTCCAGAGGAGCAGACTCTAATAGAATTATGGAAGTGAGGATGTGGTCTTTTGTGAGTTTAAGAAAGAAGTTTATTAAGCTCATTTGGACCATTTCTCTGTTACATGTCTGTTAGACAAATACGCAGAGAGTGCCACAGCCAGGCCCTCTATTTTGTATTAAGATAAATTTTAATGCTTTGTAGGCTTATCTGCCTGGGTAATGATTTCAGATAAATCTTTTTCTAATATGATTCCAGCATTTTTGAAGAGTAAATAAAATAATGGACTTGGGAAACTTAAAATATTTAGTTGAAAACCTGAGGTATTTGGAATTATTTTAAGCTCTGGACTAATTTGAAGATTCAAATCACTGCAGAGAGGGAGGCAACAACTGAATTTTTCCTAGTGTAAGGGACTGCTACAACCCAGTGATGCAGTGAGAGACCAGGTGCGGGCTGGTGGGTATGAAAGTGCCATTTCACATCACAAGAGACCCAAACCATCCCTCTAACCAGTTCTGTCCATGTGAGTGTTTGATGACCCAGTGACCTTCATGGCTGGATGGAAGTAAGGGCCAGAATGTCCTGCTGGACACACATAAAAAAAATCTGCCTGCGAGAAAATACGCAACAACAAATGCTACTCTAAAAATAAAGCACAATAAAGCATTTAAAAACTGGCCTGCCGTGCTTAAAGGGCTTTTTCCAAGAGCTGTGTCTCTGAAAGCAGTAACACTTAAGATTTTAATATTACCCACCTGTTTAGGCATGTGTTATAATAATTTAGCTAGGTTTCCAGTTACAATTCCCTCTGCAGTCAAATGCCAGCTTTAATTTTGTTAAAAGCAAATGTTAGATTGTACAAGTATAAATGCACCAATGCATAGTAGAAGAATACAGAGCAGTTTTTGAGGGAAGAATTTGTATTCCCTCTGGATTCATTGCTTAGGACTTTAGTTCAGCACCTTCTATTAATATTGAGTGGTAATTGCCTTGTACAGAAAATTTCCACTGCCCTTTAAAATATACCTATTGAGATAGGAATGTGAGCAAGATAAGCAAATTTTAAGAGAGATGGTTAAACTCAAAGAGCACGTTTGTTTTCATCTTAGCCAACTCTCTAGAATTCACATCAACTAACTAATCTGAATGATTTACATGGGCAGCAGCACCGTGAACATTTATGTACATGTGATATTCATGAAGCAGAGGCCTCGCTTTGCTGACCAGTACTTCCTAATTTTAACGGCATATTTTAGTCATGGGTAGGGGATAAGGTGACTAAAAGGACTAGGAACTCCCATAAGAAAAATGAAGGCGAATATGAACTATTCAGTGCATGAAAAATATTCCTCTACAGACATCTGCAGTGTACCTCTGCCTGAGAATCAGACAAGCAAGTATTCTGAAAATGCTGCTCAAGCAGGTGCTTTGTATGAAACTCATTGCATATACAGAAAAGTGATTGCAACATTAGCAAAGTTATTTTCTGTTTCTGTAGCTTTCTGCCACATACACATCAGTAATGAGATTAATGATTTCAGAAGTGCAAGATTTTAGCTTAACTCCATGAAATGTGTGTCGTACCATGCTGCATCATGATGCACTCTTTCCTGGCTGTTTCAGAGCAGGGAATCACAGACTCATGGAATCATTTAGGTTGGAAAAGACCTTTAAGACCATTAACCCGGCACTGCCAAGCCAACCGCTAAACCATGTCCCCAAGTGCCACATCTACACACCTTTTAAATCCCTCCAGGGATGGTGACTTCCTTGGTCAGTGCTGCTGGCCCAGCAGTCAGCCTTTGGAAATTCCCAATCATTTCACCAAGTAAACAATTTACATTAAAATTGAATCAGTAAATACACAAGCTTGTCAATAGATCATTTGGCATTTTTTAAGTATGCATGGAAGAAAGTGTGTGATGGTCCATGAACTCTGATGTGCTATCATGGCATTGGTCTACTGTTGCAATTTTTAACACTCCTCCCAGGGTCCTAAATCCTAGCGAAGTGGCTGGAGCCTACAGAAGGGGTGGATATCTGAAGAAATTCTTCCCTGTGAAGTGTTGAGACCCTGGCACAGGGTGCCCAGAGAAGCTGTGGCTGCCCCTGGATTCCGAGAAGCGTCCAAGGCCAGGTTGGAAGGGACTTGGAGCAACCTGGGATATTGGAAGATGTCCCTGCTCATGGCAGGGAGTTCGACAAGATAATCTTTAAGGTCTAACACAATCCATTCTATGATTCTACAATTCTAAGCATCCTGTAGATGTTGAAACAGATTATAAATCCATCATTCTTTGAAGACTGTGAGAAGACAGTGACACTGCCTTTAAAGTTCCGGTAAAGAAATGATAAAAGTCTGAGAGTGCTTTGAAAATCTGTATCTGCTTCTTCTTGACATTGTCAATGCTTATATCCCCCTCTGCCTTTCCTGTCACGTCAGGACAGTTGTGGTGAGGCTCTCAAATTCTGGGTATTTTCTGTGTGCGTGATACCGATATTTCAGCCCTGTCCCTGTGACAATCCCATCCATGGCTGTGGTTTGGGGCAGGGGAACAGGGATCAAAGGGAATCTCTGCTTGCCAGCCCCTGCTCCAAGTACAACACAGCCACAGGAGAGATCAGCTCTGTAGTAACTTATTACAGATGATCTTTACTGAAGTCAAAGGAAAGCCTGATAACAATCTCAGAGACACATTGAGAGCTCTATAAGCAATGGGGCCAGTCCACTAGATGAGATCTTTAATACTGATTCCTGGATATGCTGTAAAAGCGAAAAAAGAAAAGGAGGAGGCGAGTCCAGCCTCAGAAATACAGCTGCAGATACTAATTCTACAAGATTTTATGTGATATGTGCTGACATGTATCAGGAAGGAGAAGTGAGCCTTAAGAACTGATGAATGGCATTGTGGCATGGGTGGACATGAGGCAGCTTGAATACCTTTGAGTTGAATGTGTCCTCTTCTTTGAAAAATACAAGAAAAAAGATGGGGTTTGCAACAGAAAATAGCAGATATCTGTGAATTTCGCATTTTGGAAAAAAACCAAGAAATTCTACTGCTATCGGGGAACATCTGCTTAAATGCCTCCCTCAAGGTAAAAATCATAGTTATTGGTACAGGGCTGGGTCATGCTCTAGGGCAAGTCAAGTCCTAGTTTAAAGTATTTATAAGTTGTGTATAAAGTCTTCCCAGGAAGTTAACATTATCTTACCAAGTAATCCACTAGCAGTGCTCTGATGAAACACCATCTGAGAACTTTTACAAAAATATAAATAAAATCATCCCTAAAAGAGATTATGGACAAACCAAAATCCTACAGGATAATGTGTGGAATAACAAAAATCAAACACGGGTGGATCCTTTCAAAATACTCAGCCAAAGCCCAAACGATAAGGAAAGGCTACATGAGAGAACAGGAAAGTCCACAGCCAAATCCAACACTTGACTGTCCTACCTGGCAGAAGAAAGTAATGCCTCGAGGGAGAGATTCTTATCTTCACCAGGATTGAGTGCACAGCTGTTCCACGCCTACTTGCTTCAAGTAGTGCAAGATGCGAAATTAAGCAACCCACAGCACATTGCACCAAATATCTGCCCCTTACTGTGGTCTCTCAGCATCCTCATTTTCTAGAGCAAGCTCAGGCATTAGGATATGCTGGCCTTTCATGTAATATTCCATAACTTTTAACTTTAGATGATACAACTCAAGGCAGCAGCTACAAACCCAGAAGAGATTTTATAGAGGAGAGTTAACAAATATCAATGTTCTTAATGGGAAAGGCCTTAAAGATGAAAACTGACCCCATAAAATTCTGCTTTCCATTTTCATTCAGGATTTGTGCAAAATGAGTTCATTATTTGAAGATAGCCCAGATGGGACTTAAAGATCTTTCTACCCAATATACCCGAGAAATTTTTTCCTGTATAATAAGCTGTGTAATATGTGCAGCTATTTAGAGCTACATGCAGTTCACATCTTTTAGGTAATATATTTTAATTGATTATTACATTTTTTCTGACTTTAGCCTGGAAATCATCTTTACTTTATAATGGTCACTCTAGCTCCATATTAATGCTTTTTTCCCCCAGTAATACCATGCAGTTTGTCAGAATTTTGACTATGTGGTAAGTGAGAGAAAGGATGGGTTTAATTTCACTAGAAGGGAAAATACATACTTTAGAAAGAAAAAAAAAAATAAAATTAAGAGTTCCATTGAGAGGGACAGCACCATAATTTTTGATTCTTCTTCCCAGTATTGAGATTTGCAATGAGGGTCCAATCAATGCTAATATATATTCTGTGAGCTGATGAAAAGGAAGTTGGAAATCTTCATGTAAAAGTGTATATGCAAATCACTAGTTAGAAGCCTAGCAGCTATGTGGAAGTGCAATCTTTCAATCAGAACACAGAAATTATGGTGCTAATTTACTGTGAACTCAAATCTCCTTATTTGAAAATAAATAGAAAAGATTAACCATTGGACCAGTTTATGAAGGACTCCATTCAGTATGTCATTGCTTGCATTCTTAAATCTCAGCTGGAGGCCTTGGAATGTGTGATGGTTGAGATAAGATTCAATTCAGGAAAGTTTTATGAACAGTAGAATAGAGGTAGAGGTCACAAAAATCCTCCCTTGCTTTTGAATGCGTGAGTTAAACAACACATCAGACTTAAATAATCAAGATCTGACTTGTGTGGTCTGCTCAGTGAAGACAGTACTGGGAATTTTAATAAGTTCTGAGAAATAAAACTTTTCTATCTTCCTTCTTTCCCTCTTCCTCCACCTTTCCTCTTCCCTCCCCTTTTTGCAAAGCTTAATCCTATTTAATCATCATCAACAATCATTCTTGGAGTTCTGTTACTCATGTGGATTTCTACCTGTGTCCACCGTGCTCCTAAAAATAAACTTGGGGCACACCCTGCATTTATTCCTTAACAAATCCTCGGGAACATGTCACAATATTTTTTACTCCCGTTTTAACAACCAGCCACGCTGTCTCCATCTGCTCTGGGGGTGACCAACTCCTTGTCCTGCCTGTGCCATCACCCCCACACCTGCTGCAACACCATGTCCAGTGGTACCTCAGTGAGCAGGAGGCTGGGAATATTCTTACTCAGAGAAAAGGACCTTGGCCAACAGCGAGAAAGCTAAAAAATGCAGCAGGTTTTCCACTTTATACCTGTTCACCTCTCAAAGTCTGTGGTCTTCTTATCAGTGGCAAAAGATCACTCAGAAGAGCAAACCAATTAAAAGCAAACACAAACATGCTTTTTGACCATCTGAGCCACGAGGGAAGACTTGGGGAGGTCTGTAACAAAAACATGTTGTAAACAACTATTTTAATCCGTAGGCTTGTGCTAGTGGGATTCTTATGCTGTTTTCATTGCTATTAACTGAACACCAGAAACATTTGTAAGAGCATATATGCCCAGATAGAGGCATCAAATCTAATTTTCTGGTAAATATATATCAGTTCTGGTAAAATGTGAAGTATCTAAGAATTAACTGCATCACCATATGCCTGTTCTCTTCCTACACAGCATCCTGACTCTCCTAGTATAATTTTTTCCTTTCTGCTGTGTCTGAATTTCCTATTCCAGACAGCAAGGTGCTTTATTTCTTCACTGTGATTTTCCTCTGCTGCAACACACATTTTGTGTCTTAAAGGCAGGGAGCTGAAGAAAAGTCAAGGATGGGATGAAGGTAGCTGTTACAGAGATGGTAGCTGCCATTTACCCAAAAAATGATTGCTATTAAACTATTCCTCCCCTGCAGAATCCTGAGGGATTTGGCCACTGCTGATGGTACAGCTGTTAAACAAAACAGTAGGACATAAAAGATATGTATTAATTTATAAATCATACACACAACTCCTGCCTACGTCTTCGGAGTGGTCTTATAGAATCCTCATCACATGCATGTCCCCTAAATTTTCTAGCAATAATTTAAATAAATACAAGATGTCAAAGAATTATCCTTGGTCCATGGAAAAGGAAAGAAAAAAAGACTCAAATCTACACAAAGTTAATTGAGGCTAGAACTACTGAAGCTCCAGCTATTGCAGCTTCATATTGGCACACTTCAATTAAGGCATAATAGGAGTGAAAAGTAATTTATACTTATAGATTAGATGTCATCTGTGAAAAATCACCGATTAACTCACAGTGGGTTTCTGGAGTACCAGAGGGACAAGCCTTGTAGTACTCTGAGCTTCACTTTCCAGTTGGCACCTTGGTACCACAAAAGCAAAGCTGCAATACCTTTATTTAGAGGTATTAGTGCAAAATGCATCAACACATGGGCGCACAGGGCCTGGTACCATCAGCATGTTGATATCCAGACTTCACTAAATAAAGTTCCATTCCCCAAAGCAGTACTAGCACAAAAGCACCCGTACTGTTTGCGATAAGAGCCTAAAATCTTTATTTACTCATATTTTTACTTTGTTTAATTTCAATTAGAGAATTCTTTGAAAGTCTGCGTATTGCAACCTCAACTAAATGCAGAGCTGCAGTTTTCTGTTGGATGTTGCATCATGTGCATTACCCCTGCTTCATCTGAAAATGATGGACCAGGCTCATTGCTCTGCTAAATCCAATTCTAGTCAAGTCAAGAAAAGTTGCCAGTTCAAACCAAAGATGTAATTCTGGGACTTTCATCTTTTGAGATATGTAAAAGCATCACATCAGTAACTGCATTCATAAGCACAGCACCAAACATACAGCATCAACAAAGTGTCTCAACTAAGCAATATTTAATGGGCAGCATAAAATAATGGATGTTTCATAGAATTAAGTATGTGAGATGATTAAGTATTGGAGATGACTGGAAGCTGAAGAGGGAGCCTGGAAATCGCTGAGAAGAAAAATGTGTGTACATAGGCCATCCAGCTCCCGGTAACTGAGACTGCCCTACATTTAAAGATTTTTTGCAGCAAATAGAGTGGAAGAAAAACGGAGTCCAGCTGAGGTAAATACACTGTTAAAGATGCTAACTTTGCATTTACTGCCCCTATATTTGGTCCACAGCAGGAAGCCTGGTGTTCAATATTGCCTACTTGGAGAGTATCACAACAGCCTTGTTCAGCAGGGCTGGTTCCACCTGTTGGCCATCAGAACACAGAAATCTGGTAAGTGGCAAACTGGGGAAAACTGAACCAAGAAATCCAAAATTATTTTGTGTTTCTGTCATGTATTTTAAAATGTAACCCCCCCTTTTTTTTTTTCCTTCTTTTTTGAAAGCTATCTTATAATTATAATTCTTTAATACAATACAATTACACTGTCTTTGAGGATTATATTCTTCTCTTACTTTTGCATTAAATTAGACAACACCCCCTTACAGCCAAACTGAGAGCAGGAACACCAGTCAGAGATCACAGGGAGCAGATTCTCAGCCCTGAGCAATAACTGAATTTATACAAAATGATCACATCTAACAAAACAGTGCTCAGAAGAGCACAAGAACGTCAAACATTTAAATAAAGCAGCTAAAAAACATAATGACAAGGAGTGGCTGGCTGAGGGGCATCACTGCTATTCTGCTGTTAGAATTCTTACAGCTTACTCCAAAGGGAGCTGATATGCCCAGGATTCACACAGTAAGTAAAATGGTGCTAATTTGTTTTTAATACTTAAGCAAATACTACAGGTTCTAAAGGCACTTTCTTGGCCTCAGATGAGTTGGAAAATCTAATCTGTGCTAATTTTCCCAAAAACAGATGGCACATGAATTAAACTGTGTAGACCCTTTTAAGCTTCAATTCTCACTAGGTCCCTTTTGGGATAACTAATGTTCATTTCTTAGGGCTCTATTCTCCTCCACTTATTTCCCTTAAGTAACTGAAAACAGCCTCCTTAATTGCACAGGAAGAGACACTCAAGGGGAGAAAAGTCACAGAATTTGGGCCTTCAAGGAATTTTTTTATGTATGCAAAGCTTGTCACTAAACCCAGTATTTTTTGCATGGGCAGCACAATGCTATCTGTGTTATTTACAATTGGAAAATATTTCACTCCCATCCAAGAAATGCCGTTAGCTGTGGGAACAGGACTATGACAGGAAACCTCATTCAGGTACATGAGTTGAAGGTAGGAAGTGTGAACTCATAGGACTAAATATCATCTCATCTGAAAATCAAGATTGCAGACAGTAAGTACTAACAGGTGATTTTAGATGTTTCTTATTGTAAAAGGCTTAAAACCTCACCACAGCCCTGGGCTTGACCGTGTTAGAGAGGTAACAAAGAGTGTTCTTAGGGTTAGTGTAATGGAAGTGAATCAACAAGTGGAAAGGAAAAGTTGGGAAGAGGAAATAGCATTAAGAAAAAGCTTATTAAACCAATTTGATTCACAACTTTTCAGTAGACTAAGAGGAGCAGATTTCTACCGATGCTGTTGCAGCATTGTAAACTTAAAAAAAAAAAAAAAAAAAAAAAAAGATTCAAAAATCCTGCGGTAGCCAGATAGAGGACACTGTGTTCTCCTGGAGCTGCTCCCTACACAACACCTGCCACCTCTCCCTCCTCTCAGTCAGACATTTCCATATGGCACATACAAACCCAGGTCCCAAGATCTTTGATTTCTGTCGTGATCTGCTCTGTAAGGGAGAAGGTTGAGGGAACAAAATATAAATGGTCTATTACTGTTCTTTTTTTCTATGACATTTGAAGACTGCCCTGAATTACTCTGGAAATCAGGTTGGTTTACAGAACGTAATGTTTTCATCCTCACCTTGAATAATAAGTTAATAGCAATACTCAAATCGTAGGAACAAGGAGACAGCACAGAGAGAGGAGTGACAGGCCAAGATTATAGAGGAAAGCTGTAGTGGAAGAGGGAGTTGAACAAGGCCAGAAATAGGATCTGGTAGACCACAGCCATGAAAAACAGAACTATAGTGCATTTTAAATATTTTTCCCAGCCTCATGCCCACCTTTGCAATTCCAGTATGAATGCTCTTTGAACAAAATACGTAATGTAAGCTGGGTGCTAACTGATGAAACAAATTGAGTTTTAATGGGCTTTGCTCAACAACACACCCCAAATGACACATCAGTAATTACCATCAATCTAAAGCAACATCCTGACAAAGTTACTGAATGTAAAGCACATCTGCTGATTGCAAGGGATTGCGTTCTTGGTCTGCTTGAGATTTGTCAGAAAATGTATTTATACTCAACAGTAATTCTGCTGACTCCGTGGATTGCTGCAGTTAACAAAGGCATCTCTGATGCTGCAGCATTGAATCACGTCCCATTTCTGGCAGAGAACTTCTAGCAAAATACCAGCTGTTTTCAGTGGAGGATCAGTGGGATACAATGGGTTGATGTGCTGGCTTGATTAATCTTTATATGATTTCCCA
Source organism: Hirundo rustica (assembly GCF_015227805.2). Taxonomy (NCBI): domain Eukaryota; kingdom Metazoa; phylum Chordata; class Aves; order Passeriformes; family Hirundinidae; genus Hirundo; species Hirundo rustica. Next base: position 20,556,201 of record NC_053459.1, read on the forward strand.
GCTTCTAACATAACTTTAGCATGTTAACATGTGCATAACTTTGTAGTCACCAGTGTAGAACATCACCTGACAGTTAAAGTACTTCTGTTCTTGTGCTTTACTCAGAAGAGAGTCACTGGAGAAAGAAGGTTCTTTTCTTTTTCTCTTTTCATTTGTTACCTTCTGGAAACAGCATAGATGGGTTGCCTGCAGACTGTAGAAAGGGAGTGGCTCAATGACTTGCCATTGCATTTAGTGTTATTTTGTGTACCATTGCTGTTTTCCTCCATCAGAACAAACGGTACCACACATGGTTTGTGCTTTTCAGTGTTCTATCAGTCAAACACAAAGAACATATGAATCATTTGCTAATTTTAATGGCAAAAACACATCTGATTTAAAAAACAACCCCATAGAATAAGTCCCTAAATGTTTAGAATTAGTCTCAGAAGTTTGAAGACAATGTATTTCTTTCTAGGATGGAAATTAGAACTTCTGCTCTATCCTTCTTTCTTCTCAAAATTGCAATTATTTTCTGTAAGTTTGAAAGACTAACAGCATTATGGAAGACACTTTAAAGCATTTCAGTGGCTGGAATACTGCGCTCCCCTCTGCTGTCAATAAGTCAATGTCCAGCTATGACAGTCTCTGTGAAGGTGGATCTAATCTAACCTTGAACTGATTTTTTTCCCAATCCTCTCCATACTTTTTCAATTTGAATTTGCTGCTTCATTCTAAACCCTTTTTAAATACTGCTGTGCTCTGTCCCAGCTATTGTTTCCCAGTGTGCATTCATCACAGTCAAAAATGTGTTCTATCTCACACTAAAAGTGGCTAAACACAAACACTGCTGTGCAAGCTATGAAAAATATTTACTTTAATACTGTAAATTACTGCCTGATAGCTGCTGGGAACAGGCCATGTAGGAGAGTTTATGCTTCCTTCTACCTTTGTCCCTCTTCCCAGAGCTATGTCAAAATAAATATAGAAAATGGGAAAAAGGCTCCATGCACTAAAAACCGCTGTGCCTGGACAGGCAAAATCTTGCTGTTGCTTAGGACCTCCAGGCTTGTTGCATTTTAAATATGTATAATTTGAATCCCTTCTCCTGTTCAAAGCATAGGAGGAGTTGTGGAACCAGGAAGGCATTCTCTGCTTTCAAAATGTAGTGGTGAGTTTAATTTTTGTTTTTTGGTAATATATATATACTTATATATCAGGATCAACGAGTTTCACTGTTGACAAATAAAGATCAGAGAGCCTTCTGCACACCACAGGATCCATGCAGACGCTCTCTCCCCACACAGGGCAGGTATGGGCTGGTGTAGAAACCAGAGAGAATAAGGAGGCACAGTAATACATAAAAGATGAGAGATCAGATAATAAAGTAACCGAGCAGGGGTGTAAGAATGAACACATCCAAGACCTGTATGGAAAAGCTGTGCAAAATGGAAATCCTTACCTATGAATTTTCTCATGGGGATTTGGCAATGCTTTCCAGAACAAATGATTGTTTTCTGAAACAGCAAAGCCCGTGAACTTACTGAAGATATTTCCATTAATTTCATAGGCTCAACGTTCCTCATTTAAAACAGGGGCTGCACATTAGGACATATCCTACTCTTTGTTGCTATTGTAACAAAATCTCACATATAGGTTCTGAAATCAAAACCTGAAGCTATTTCAAAGTGATTAATTGATTGGAGAAGATGGCTATTATAAAATAATGCAAAATTGGCTTCACAGCTCAATTATTGCATCTATTTACCGTTTCTGATAACACAAAGGGCAGAAATGGAAGTAGCAGTTATTTCATCACTGTATTGGTTCCTTTCATCTGTTTTCAAATTAGTAATCAGATCCCTTTTGTCTGTACTCTCCCTATGGAGGGGTGAACTGAACGAACTTTTCACCCCTAGAATCTTTTTATATTCAAAGCATTTGGTTTCCCACAAGCTAAAGAAAAAAATAATTATACAATCTTTGTTCCCAACTGCAGGTACCTAGCAGGTTTTAAATATAATAAATGCATTCTGGCAAAGTTAATGTACCATAAAATCAAGCAGACTGTATCACTCTTTGATACATATACCTGGTAAGCCACCACTGAAAAATAACAGTAATTTATGCAAACGGACTAGTCATCCATGGCAAACCCACCCTCCCTGTCAGGAAAGGTATTTTAAGACACAAAAACCCCTCCCTCCTATATGTTTTCCCTGAGCCTATTATTTACCCAGGATGCAGTGCCTGGTTTAAGTCCTGCTTTTAGTCAATTTTATGGCACAGCTGAAACACTGGAAGTCAAGTGACTCAATGCAAGGTCACACAATGAATCTGCACCTCTGTGCAAGCCAGGGCTCGAATGCAGCACCTGCTCCCTCCTCCTAGATCATCCTGCCTCTCCTCTGGAAAGCATTAGCCTCAGAAAGAGGTTGGTCCTGCAAGTTCTGTCCTTAAGGGCAGGTGAAGAAGAGCAAACTGCCCTGGTGAAGCCAGCTTTAATCCTTGCCTGGCTCCTCTGTGTTGTCACAGTTGTGGTTATCCTTCTTGCGACAAAACAGCGCAGGTGCCAAGGTCATAAAAAGTTTTATATGGCTGTGCCTGCCGTCTCTTCAAGGTGGGTTGGCGGGGAGAAGGGCTACAGACAGAAAAATGGAGTAATAAAGTTTAAGTAGTGGGCAATAATATCCATCTGCGGTGCTGCAATGCCGATTAAGAGATTGAAAAACTCCCCGTGGCTCTAATTGGATTTTCCTGTGTTGTGCGCAACCCTTGGGGGCTGAATGCTGATAAAGCCTCCTTGTGCTGCCTGTTCATCCCGCATGTGTGACTCCATGTAATGGACTTATCCATAAAACAGATTCTTGTGGTGTCGTGGAGCTGAGCTGTTGCAGTGACCTTTAGACACCAGTGCAGATTAGAAAATCACAATCTCATCACTTAGCATGACACAATCCAGCACTAATGGCCACCTCACACTGTCACATTAGCTCTGTGCTAAGGACGACAGAAGAGCCAGAATGCAGAAGTCTATGTGTGGTCAAATAACTTAAATAAAAGCCTCAGAGACCTTATAGATTGCTAGCCATAAATGTGGGTACATTTGAGGAAAAATGTAAAGTAAATTTGAGGAACAAATTTAAAAAAACACCTGATAAAAACTAAGTTTTGAAAAATAATTGTCTGGGGAAAAAAAAGCTTTAGCATTTCAGCAGCATTTCCTTCTGATGAACTGAATCTGCTTTCATTTACTAAGCTCTTTACATGTACTCTAAATAAAATTTAAAAAGCAAAATGAAGACCATTCCTAAGTCTGCAGACAGCTTTTACAAGTATTTCCTTTCCTTCTCACAGATTTCCTAAGCTGCAGACCAAAGCCATGGACCATTCTCATTCAATGCTAATTTTCCAACTCATTAAACAGGAGAGAAAGCCGAAACCATTTCATTAAATGGAAAGAATACTGCAACAATTTAGTGAGAAGAATAATCCAAAACAAAAGAAATATTAGAAGACTGGGAATGTATTTATATTTTTGTTAGGAATAGAAGGAGGCTGGAAGGATAAAGCAACAACCTTCTCACTCTCCCAATAATTAGAGTGCTGAGAGTCAGGAAGGGGAAACAGAGAAGCTGGGAACATGTCTGTGATTCATCAGCACAGAGCTGACAGTTGTATTTGTCCGAGATTATTGGATGCTGTTTATTGAATTTTGTTCCTTGCTTATGATTGTCTGCTTCTCTCATCAGACAGTTCCTTCATGACCTGAAGATTTCATAAGTTCACAGCAAAGGAGCTCTTGATTTTGGGGACCACATTGGCGGTACAGGGTATTGAAGTGAACACCACAAAAAATGGGATCAACACCTCATTTAAAACCCTGACAAATAATGGGGCAGAGGATCAGTTAAATTAACCAATAGAACTAAAAAGGAAAGGGGCTCGTGATCACAGCAGCAATAAAAGAGAGGCAGAGAATATAAAAACATGATGAGGAAAGATTAGCTTCAGAAAAAAGTAAAGACTGCTAAACCTGTGAAGAAATGGGAGAGAATGGGATAACAACGACAAAGATTTCTCCACTTCTACCCCAGTTAAGTCCATCACAGGTTTGCATTGCCACAGAGGAGCCAAAAGTGCTCCTGCCAATGAGCCCAGCTCCTGTTTAGCGTCTGAAAGGTGCTACACAACACAGGTGTCATGGTGTGTCTTTGTTATCTGGAATACAAAAGGAAAACAAATAAGCTCATAAGAGAAGTGAAAATGATAAGGTACTCAAAGGGAGGGTGTTCGGAAAAGATTAAAAAGTGGGTAAACAACGCAAGGTAAAATGAATATAGTTTGGTCAAAGCCATTCCGGGGACAGCAGGCACATTTCAGTATGCATTATTCAGATTAACACATAAGGTTTATCACTAGACATGATAGCACCAAAATACGAGGACAAGAAACAAATACACTTCTTGGCTATAACAACTGCTAAAAATGAGGGAAATGGTAGCATACTTCATTGAATTGAAATTTGGAAACTAAGAGATAAAAAGCACTGGATTTTTTTTTTTTTTTTAATGGCGAAAATAGGGAGATGAAGATGAAAGAAATAGAGATTTCCCCTAATTTCTCTAGTTCTGTGTATCTGCAGCTTTCCTGATAGCGTGATTGATAAATGATCCTTACAGTACTTTACCATCACTGTGCTCCTGCTTTCCAGTAATGAGAAGACTTTCCTTAAAAGGGCAGCATATGGAAGACTTTCTCTGCTTTATAAATTTTATCCTGAAGCAGGCTAGCTGCCAATTACTGCAGAAGGTTAGAGAACCTGGAACGTGAGTGCGCAATATGCTTCAGATCCTCTGAGTGGCTCTCTAGAAAAAGGCATTTTTTATAAAGGATGTCGATGTAATTTCAATAAAGCTTTAGAAGCAAGGGTCAGGCTTTTCTGAAGAATTCTGCATTTTCTGTCATGAACTGCCCTCTAGGAAAACTCCCCTTTGTGTCTACCTTTTTTTTTTCCCAGGGACGGCAAAATTGACAAGCCATTACACAACCAGACCAAGTTACCAGATTTAACTCTGATTAGCAGCTCTTGTCCATTCCCACTGACATTTATATATCTTCTGTTCTTCACTCACTGAAAGGAAAAGATATATCCTCCAGGGGTCACATATCCATTAGAGCAGGGATCAGTCCTGCAAGTTTTCCCAAACCAGGAGAGGAAAAGGCTCCCAACCTTTTCAGAAAGCAAGCAAACATCCAAACAAGCTTCAGGCTGTATCTGACAGTATCTGACCTGATTGATTTTTCTTTTTCAGTGCAAACTTTGATGCATTATGTACTTTGGCAGCATCTTTTGAAAGTGGCTACAGAAGCATATGAAGCATTCGTGCTGTTTACTAGTCAGAATTTGGCAAAGAACTCCTATTTGCAGGCATTCAGGATTTAAAAGTATGTTATTGAAAATACCTCTAATGAAACTTTTTTGTCGTTGTTGGATGGTTAGGTAAAATCCATGACAGATTAAAGTTGCAATAATGATAGTTACGCTTATAATGCTACAAAAAAAAAGATCTGTATTTGTAATACAATTGAATAGTTCTGCAGTTAAAGAGCTCTAGAAAACTAAAAGCTGGAAGGAAAAAGGGTAGTTTTTCAGCACCTGCTATTCAACCCCCGGTTGGCATGTTCATCAATCCTTTGGAGCCATGAATGCCTGCAAGTATACTTCAACACAACTGACACCTGCACACACACAACAGCAACGCCATTAGAGCCTGAAAAGAGCATTTGTGAAAGCTCAAGGGGATAAACTCTAAAACCCACATGCACTTTACTGCTGTGGTTGTTAACCTGCACAAGTGTAGCTGCAAAAACATCTGTTTGCAGCAGTGAGGGAGCACATTTTAGAGGGAAACGTGGTAGGAAATTTGGTTTTGAGCACACAGAGACTGAATACAAAACTGCTGGAGCAGGTGTGAGGGTCAGCTCTAGTCAGAACAAGCTGCTGCGCTCTTTAACGCACTGATTTCTGATCACTGAAGACCAGGGTTCAATATCTGAACTGTGTCTGCTAGACTTCAGCCAGCTCGTGCACAAGTCAGTCCAAAGGGCTGAACACTTCTCAGTGCTTGGCAGCTTTTTTGGCAAGCCCCTGTCAATGGAGCACGCTGCTTCAACTTGGAAATGGATGGAACTTCCAATTTGTTCTCTGTACCCACCGAAGTCAAAGGGAATTGGATCAAGATGCAATGTGGAGTATTTGGACTGTGTGCTTGACACTGTCAAAATACTCTTTAAGTTTTTCCTCTGCAGTAATGAATAAGACATTTAGAGATCTGAAGTGGAAAGCGGTTTCAAACAACTTACAAGAACTATATTTAGCCTGTGTAAGTACAGAATAAAATCTAGAGGCAAGAAGGTGCCATTTAAGTGGCACGAGCAGGGAAGTACCTGAGATCAAGTGAGACCCTGGCTTCTGCTGCTCCAATGGTACATCCAGGGCCCCAGTTTAGTAGCCATCTGCTAAATAGCTCCAAAATTGCCTGTTCACAGGGCTGCACATCCACTTTCTTTAAAAATCTGAGGCAACCAAGAATTCAGTATTTAGTCTTCAGCCCCAATTCAGCCAGGAGCTGGAGCACCCAAGTGCTTAGATTTGAGTGCTTTGCCCAATCAGGGCCTAAATGTTGAAAGTGATTAAAAATCCCTCATAGTCTGAAGGAGAAGTCATTACAGTGCTCTTGCATAAATTTAGATTAACTACATCTCAAAAAAAAAAAAAAAAGAAGAAAGAAAGAAAAACTTCAGAGCTCTGGATCCAATTTGTAGGAACCAAATGGCAGCACAATTAGTGAATCATGTAAGTCTAAACATCGCTATTTTTGTTTTTATAACCCCCAGGCTAATTTTATTTTGAAATGGGTTAGATGACAGAAACAAAGTGAAATGCTTCATGGCTATGTTTGGAATCTCAAGGCTCTGCTCAGAGGGAAATCGAGTTGCTGCAGCTGAGAACTGCGAGGGACATGCACTGCGGCTGCTGTCTTTTCCCTTTGCACTCCCAGCACGGGTGACTTTCTCTGCCACAAGTAACTCAGGGGTTATGAAATGCACTCCTAAACAACGCCATGATCCACGAGGCATGCTTGAGTATCTTATTCATTACTGCAAATGAGAAACTTAAAAAAATTCCTAAAAGGTAAATCTATATCACTAGATCAAGCATAATAATATGAATATTTTTCAGCATACTCTTCCTGCTGGCCTTTTCCTAGCTAACTCATTTAAATCTGTCCTTAATGAACCCCTACGGACTAGGAAATGATGTCTGGAGGCAGGTAATCCAAAAGGATTTTGCAGGAGCCATCTGCAATAAATCTGTTTGAAGTTTAGTTAATCTGCATTTTAATAGTTCACCAGCCAGGAAATTCAAGATCTGGAAAGTTGGAGGTTGGTAATACACTGAGCTCTCTCAGATGAAAGTCTGTAAACATGAACAACTTGGAAGCCTTATTCACTGCAAATAATCTTTCTGTGGACTTCCAGCTGAGGAGATGGTGCTGAGCATGGATAACTCTGCATCCACAGAGCCTGATTAGGGTGACTGAATTACTCCCATGCTAGAAGTGCAGCTCATCACTTTGGGCCTTCTGCCTTCATCTGCTGGACCATCAGGTCCTATTTACTCTCCCTCTGCATTAATCAACAGCAGCAATTGGTAGAACTTTGCTGGCTCTGTAGGAGAATCATTTCTTGTTGAAGGTGCAGAGGCACATTCCGTGTCTGGCTGGCACTGAGCCATCTGCCAGCAGCTGGGGAACTCCAAAAAGGCCCTGGCCTTGGAGGTTATAGACTGCTGTCCCGGTTTGGGACAGTTTCTGGGCACTTTAACCGTCAGTTATCCAGTTACCTCTTTTTTTTGGTTGGTTGGTTGGGGGTTTTTTATATATATTTTAAGGCAAACTATTTAGTTGTTAGGTAAGCTGATATTTGCAAGCTTTCACACATGAAATATCTGAAGAGTCATTTTGTATAAGCCTGCCTTCCTGTTGACAGTGTAAAGCACCAAGGACATCACATTAATCATATCGACAGGTAATGATGCCAAAGCACAGAGAAACCAAGGATTTGGTGTTTGGGTATTTATTTTACCTCCTTATTTTCCTACCTTGGTAAACTTTAAGAGAAGGACTGTTAAAAACTCTTCTGGAGAGCCCAGCACAGGCTTCAGTGTTTGGATCCAATTAGGTGAAAATCAAAAATGTTACCAGAGGCACCTCCAGGCTGTGTTTTGGTTCTGTTTTAACCAGTGAGTTTTTTCCCCCTGTATTATATGTAACCTGGTTGCTCCTGCTTGGTCTTAAGTCCTGGGTTTCTACTACACTGGGTGCCTTGTTTTGCAACAGACACAAACACATGGACCATATTTTTGTGCAGACCAAATCAGATTTTGTTTGACTGAACAATAATCCTTGGACTTAAAGGCAGCTGTGGCTTTTACAGCAGCTCTGATCACATAACATCACCACAAGCGGCTTCAACAACACAGTGCAAAGAACCCTCCCCAAAATCTGGCATGTATATTAATGCTCTTACTTGAAAGTAAGAAAAAATCATCCAAAAGAGGAGGCAAATATGTATTTCTGAGTTTGAACTCTGTTTTTATCAATAGTCAAACTAGGGCTAAATTCCTACCTAGTGTAACTTCTGTAAGCTGTCTGCATACCCATACATGGATTGAATTTGGATTTTCCTCTTGTCTGTTCTTTCAATTAGTCCATGACTGAGAAATCAGTAGCTGTTCCAGAGCCCTGCCTGAGCATGCTTGGGTACACAGCATCTCTCCAGCAGCAGGGGGAAAACCTCTCTTGGTTTGTCAGCTGCATCCTCTCCCCTGAGCCTCAGGCAGATCACAGCTCCAAGTCTCATCTTTCCCACATAAGAGATGAGGATTACAATTCTCTCTTCTGAGGATTATCTCGATGTCTACTGGTATAAAACGATGTACATATCGTTAACAATACGTGTTTGTAAAAATCTTTGAGGTTGTTGTAAGACACTTACATCAAGGTCCTTTGAAAGGAAGAGAAAACAACCTTAAACCCCCGGAAGTTCTAAAATGACAGCGAAGAGAGATAATGCAGACTCCAAAACTGCCCTTAAGAAACATTACAGGTTATAATATCTAAAAATCCTGTCATTAGCATGGCTATCCTAGGGCTTCTGTAAATCCACACCTGATAGCTGCAGTCAGTCATTAGCAGATTGCTGATGAATGACTCATTACATCTCAAACAGGTATTTATGAGGCTCGATTTTAATATTTCAGCATTGTATTAACCCAGAGATAAATACTGCTTCAGTCTCATCGCTGCACGATCTGTGCCTGCTCATCAGCTGCACTTGTAACACTTCTTGTTTGCTCACCAAAGCAGCACAGCAGCCTGTCAGCAGAGATGATGCTTTGAAAAGAGTGTCACCAGATAGCATCTGTTCTCAGCTGCCTGGGTTTTAAACTACCTTAGAAATGGCAGGTTATTTCTCATGTAGCAGATATTTTCATGTCACATTCTCACAATATTGGAAGCCTCCTACTCTGTCAATTACTGCACCATTAAAGGAATGGGCTGCATCAAATTACCTTTTTTTTTTTTTTCCCTGGGTTTAGAGATTGGCTGGGCAGGCATGTCTTTCCCATCATGAAAGCAGAGGCTGGAAAAACACAGAATTAAGCTGGAGCTGAAGGATTCCCTTCTTCATGCACAGACAGGTAATATTCCCTTCTTATGAAAAAGAATGACAGCTCATTTAAATTCATTCTGTAGGTGCTCCATACAGAAAGGAAATTATTGTTGCTAGAGAGAAAATCAAATGGCCATGTTTTGGCTACCATCCACCAGCCAATGAAATACTGTTGATTCAGATTTGGGGTTTACTTCCACGGTTTTATAAAAGAATATCAGCTTAAAAAATAATTAAAAAAAAAAAAAAATCAGATCCTGGTTTATTTTGTGCTGGGAAAACACAGTGGAGAGATCTGATCTATCCTAAAGGGATGATTCCATCCCCAGGCACTTCCCACAGTGCCAGCTGCCCCATGCCCTCCTCCTGGCAGCTTGGGATGAGCAGGGGGCAGGGTGGGTGTCACTGTGGTTCCTTTTGGCTATCCAAATCTTCCATGGGAAGGGGCTGCTCTGCACCTCAGCTCCTTCCTGGCAACAAATGTCAGACCCCAGGGTCACAGGTGCACAGGTATTGGCTGTATTTTCAGAACAAGCCCAGTGTTTACATTATCTTACATTATCTATCAGTGTTTACAGCTCGTATCCCAGCTGCACTTGGAGGTGGTGAAGGTGATTGGTGGTGTGGTCAGAATAAGTCTCTGAAATACCACTGTGGAACTATTCCCTTCTGTGTGATATTTAAAGTGACCACTGACACGTCAATTAACTGTCATCCACATGCTCTGAAAGAACAATCTGTTTTTTTTTCTTTTCTTCAAAAACTAGCTTTAGTTTTACACTTTTCTTTACCCCACAATAGTATTATGCTTAACACATTCAGGTTTTTGTATTAAAAAAACCCCTTTTTTTATACCAAGCCGACGTAGTGTTTCATTAAAGAAATGTAAATAGGCTCTGTAGATATATTTTTTTCCTTCTGAGTCGAATCAGACATTGCTGTAATCTAAATAACCCGATTCAGCTGTGAAAGATGGAAATGAGGGTGCTGAATATAAAAGAGAAAGCATTATAAGAAGGTTTTATTCTAATTCTGATTCAAAAGCAACTGTGTAGCTCTTGGTATTTTTGGAAGAGCCATAGAGCCATGGTTAATCTTAGTCTTGATGAATGGAGGTTACAGTGCTTTCGGGGAGGAAAAATAACAGGGGAACAGAATATTGAATCAAATGAACAGATACATCCTCATGAATAAGCCTGAGAAGAGAGGGCTGGATCAAGCACACAGGAAATCCACTTCTCAGTACCTGGGTACATACCTATCTGGCTCGTTTATTTTCGGGTCAAAAACGAAATCAAAAGTAATGTGCACAAATCCCACCTCAAAAAAACCATGGATTGTTTTAGAATATGCTCAATTCTTTCTAATACAATGATGGGAGCCAAAACAAATAAAGAGTAGAAGAGTGCTCCAGTGCTGTTCTCTGAGCTGAGATGAACATTATGGAGAAATACAGACAGATTCACAAAATCTGCTGCTGATATTTTCTGTGAGTCAGAGAGCAGAGTGCAACTTTGCCTAACAAGGTATTTAAAGGCCACACACAGCATCCTTTAAATTCTTCATAAAAGAGATTCTTATTCAAGCAACTCTTACAGTGGTAACAATAGACAAGATGCTTCCAATTTAAAATCCCTTGTAACAGCCTCATTTAACTGGGCCTGCAAAAGTTCTGTGTCCCTCCAAATCAGGTAATGCCAACCAGTGTTAAGACAGACCCGCACACGTGAGAACAACACGAATTTCTGATTTGAGAAGAAGCAGAACAGCACACAAGAAGCTGAGAATGACACGTGCCCGAGAGCCGTGCAGGAGGGCCAACATCAAACTGTGGAACTGGCATCTCATCCAGCTTGCCCACAACCCACACCTGGATGTATCTATGCAGTGGCTGAATTTTAAAGTGAATGCGTGAAGTACCATAATTTAGGTCATACACACACACATTTTCTTGTCTCGAAAGGTAAGTGGTTTCAAGAGCAAATTTCCCGATAGTTAAACGTTAAAAGTTAGGGTTTATATCATTCAATAATTTAATTGTAAAACTGAGTTACAATGCCACAGTTGGCAGTGTGGCACCTTTTTACCCTGACTCTGTCCCAAGTGTTGTTATGTTCCCATTTATTGAACCCCCTGGATACTGATGTCACGGTTGCAAATTGGCTTCCCTCCCAACCTAATATCTTGGAGACTCTCTCTAAAACAGATGTAATATTAAAATGCAGACAAGTGACCTAAAAATGGCCCTTGAGGGCAGGCCTGCAATTTCCTGAATCACACTTTCCTTATTCCCTCATTTGTTAAGTTTCGCAACATCAATTTTTATACTGTTGCTGTTTTATTCTGTCCAAATGATTGCTGAATACTAATGAACTGTCTCTCTTTGACAAATGAGTTATTGTTTGATATATTACATTAGGGACATTGAGACTAAACTACTTACAGATACTAGACATTTATAGAAAATACATTTACATAATAGTATACTATTAGCGTAATGAGGTCCCATATCTGGAAATAAATAGGGGTTTCAATAAACACAAATGTCGGCAGTTGTGTTGTAGTAGTATTTCGTGAAATAAACGTAGGGAAACCACAGAAAATTACTTTCTTCCCCAATACTTTTTCATTTCGATTTTTTTATCCTACACTTGTTGGCTGTGCAAACACAGTGCCAACAAGTTCAGCACTATAAGTAGGTTTTATCGTGGTTCACCACTACAATTTGATTTATAATGTAAAGATAAAACTTTAGGGCCTGAGGCCAAATGTATCCAAATTATTCACCAGAGGCATATTTAGTTTGGAGACTCTTAACCACCTTCTGTGGGGAAACAGAGAGAACATATACAAAAACATCTCGAGTGGGCAAGCCTCATTTATATAACACTGTTCAGAGCACCTGCTCAATACTGGAACTTCTGCACTGCTCATGATTAATTGATTTTTCAAAGGAAATAACAGAATTCTGCAGAGAAATCCCATCTCCCTCATTAATTGCCAGAGCCTGAATACTCTCAGAGCACAAAGAGGGAGCCACTGACCCCCACTGAAGGCTGTCTTCAGTTGTGACTACATTTTCTTTTGGCAAATAAAATATTTTCTCTTTTTTTCCAAAGGTTGGGGGTTTTTTTGTTTTGTTTTGTGGGGGGGTTTTTTGTTTGTTTGTTTTTGGTTTTGGGTTTTGTATTTTTTGTTTTTTTGGTTTTTTGTTTTGTTTTGGTTTTTTCCCCAGAAGGAACACCTAGAATATTTTACATTCCCACTAATTAAAGAATTTTTTTCTGCAAAGCCATTCTGTAATCGAAGAGTCTTTTCCCTACAGGTTGTTCTGACCACATATAAAAAAATCCCCAATATTGTAAAATATTGCAGTCCATCCTGGCTTCAGTATTTTGTGGCAGGATTTTTCAACTCTAATTGCTGTGGAAGAACACACAGTCCTGAGCTGTAACAGAGCTGGTCACAAAGCTTCCTCTTCAGCATAAGTAGAAGTTTCAGATCATATAAACACATCATGTCTCGTCTTTGATTTTTAAGCTTTTTGCTCTTACACTGAGGCATCAATATTTTTCTTTTATTCAGTATGGCTTGCCGTAGGTTGGTTTGGTTTTCCTTTCGTAAGCCACTTCTGCAAAAATCTATCTTTGCTTAGATTTACTTCACTAATATTGGCTGGCATTTCCACTTGAACTTCTCAGCTAAATAAATGTATTTCTATTTTGTTGTCTGTGGAGGAGAAGGCACCTCCTGAAACCATGAGTGGAGCTGTCTGCATGCAGCAGCAAATCCTTTTCCCTGGTTCTGATCACAGACTGTAATGCAAAAAAGGGGAAAGAGGTCTTTGACCTTTCCAATCTTTCAGATTAAAAAGAGGGGGAACTCTCCCCTGCTTGCCTCACTATTTGTAGTCATCAGGATTTATTTACAAGATTAACTTTTCCAAATCTGTTTCTACTCAGTGACTGGACATACAAAGTGCAAACGAACATAAAAAATTAATTTATACGCTTTATTCCTGTTTAATTACATATTCTTAGTTATTTTCATATTTTATGTATGGTCATTAAGCTGGAGGAACACTTTAATTCAGTAATGTAAATATTTTTCTTCTTTTGACACTTCCCTTTGACAAAATGCTGAGCTCAAGCTTTTTTTCTTTATGTTTCTTTCACCCAGTTGAGTCAAGCAGCACTACAGATCCTGAATTAAGCCATCAGCAGTGTGTTATGGTGCTCACTGGGACCTAAACATTTGGCCTAGAAATTTTACAAAGCAGTGAAGACCGGGATGGCTCAGGAAATATTCTAATCATTAGCAGAGTCAGCGACACTTCTAAGAACATGATATTGCTGTTTTTCAAATTCTGGGCTAACTCAGCACTGAATGGAGGCATTTAAATGTAAATTAATTTATAATTTATAAGAGATTTATAAAGAAATCTCCCAAAGAACCAATTAAAACCAACACCTTGTAGAAATTTTCCTTCACTTTAAAGCCACAGAAGTTGCCTAGGACAGTGTGTTTACTTTGAAGCGATTGCTGTCTTTTATGTCAGTTTTATTTCATTTGTTACAATTAAATACTATCCCCCTACAGAGTTCACTAAAGCAATTCACACAGAGATTATCCACCGTTTATTATATGCAAGCAGATTTGTCTGATTGAATGGGTAAATCCACACGCAGAGAAATGAAGAGGGAAAAAATGGATCCATAAATAAACATTTAGTATAGCGCACCTCAGCAACTGAACAAGAACTCTGTAAAACTACATTTTGATTCCTTCCCAATTCTCTCGTCAGATGTGCTGATCTCAAGCTCTCATTTATCAAATCCTTCACTCGTCAGCACTTCTTTCCCTTTTGCTATTTCATCTTTGTCACTGCTCTTCTCTAAAGTGCTAAATGCACTTCTCCTCCTGAATCAATGTCTTCATTAAATCTCATTAAGAAATACTCACCTAGGAAGCCCATTTGTGAAAGTAACACGTGCTTTATGCCCAAATCACTATGAAACATGAATATTACCTGGCAAATAAACCAAGCTTCTGCACTGCTTTCTTTAAAAAAAATGTAAAAATCCCCAGATAATGGTGTTTCTAAGGGATTTTCCTGTCCATAAAGGATGTCCAAGATATTGGCAAAGTACCATAAAGCTCATAAACTACATCTTTGCCTCCCCCAGTGAATACAGGAACAACAATAAACCACTGCACTTGGTGTTTTCCACACATTCACCAATTCCTGCATTTGTAAGTTAGCAAAGTGCAAACATTACTGAAACACATGCAGCTTTTCTGGGTAGCTTTAGCAAGAATTATTATTGTGAGCGTTCAAGATGTTGCTACCAGCAAGGAAACATTATCTGTCTCTTTCATTTCTATTCTGATTTTGACCACACAATATTTCTAATTAAGCGTCCTGTTACAACGGTACTTTATGAACAACATTTATTAAAGGCATTGCTGCTTTCTCATTTATTTTGTAAAGGTTATTAAGTTAATGTAAATGTCACTTTTAAAGTTGTGAGGAAATAAGCCCAAGGAGTATTATAATTAAAATCAAATAGAAATTGAGGTTGATATACTATGTATGAATTAATACTGAATGAATGAGTCATTTACTGAGCGCAATTAAGAGCCTTGTGGATTTTTAAAGTTCCTTCTAAAGCCCTAACTAAAATAAACTAAGCCAAATTCCTTTTAAAGAAAAGAACATGAAACCAATACACACAACTCTGAGCTTGCAGACATGATGTATTTTGCTGCTGCTACTCAAAAAATGCTGAATATCGATCTGAAGACTCTTCTACATCCCACAGATATTAAACCACCCAGGTCATTGCATGCCCAGCGTAGAGAGGGCACCTAGATTTCCATCTGCCTTCTTTTAGATCTAAAATATTGTCTTCCATTTTGCTACACTTTTCATACAACTGAGAACACCTATGTGAAAAATACACTGAGGAGGAAAAGGCACATTTATATCCCGCTTCAGTTTTTAATTTGGAAGTGTAAAATAATAACAACAACAATAAGCACCTCCGTGGATTATGAAACTTTGATTCAAGATCCAAATGAAATCTATGGACAAATTTATTGTCAGAAAAGAAAAATACTGTTCCAGTGAGAAGACCAAAACCACCTAAACTGATGTTGTACGTGATAAAAATCTTTAAAATTTCTGATCCAGGGCAAAATACTGAAAGGAGACAACACATGAAGAGATGGCAACTACACATGAACTTCTTCATTAAAGATATTTTCAGGAGGGTCACTTAGTCATTTGTTGTGACAGACAGAATGTTCCATGAGCTCCAAGCACTGGTGTTTTGGTCATCAATAATGGAATTGGGTTTGAAAGCAAGTGCTCTGAATAACCTTTGGCATGCAGCTAGGTTCACAAAATTAATAGCTGTGGATGGTACACCCAGGAAATGTCAATTGAGGAACTCTTCTTTTCGTTTTATACTTCAAAAGAATAGCAGGAATTGCGCTACCTGCTCTCCTATGAGCCCTGGTAACAGGGTTAAATTCACATGGCAATTTTCCCCTCAGTTAGGGCATTAAGCTTTATCTTCCTGTTCTATCTTGCTTCTCACTTTCATAAGGCATGCAGGTACCTAACACATTTTTAGAGCTTTACCTCCAGACGTATTTGTTTGAAATTGCCCAGCAGATTAACAAGCTACTGGCATGGGAAACTAGACAGGAGGCAGCACAATAAAAACAGCAGACAGCATAATCACTTAAGCTTGTTTCTTTAGCAACCCAAACTAAAAGTTTCCTTTGGTACAATTTTCATCTCAAGTTTGACAAGGAAAATACTCTAATACCGTAGTTGCAAAAAAAAAAAAAAAAAAAAAAAAAAAAAAAAAAAAAAAAAAAAAAAAAAAAAAAAAGGCGCTGCTGTCTTTTATTTTTTCTTTATTGCTTGTAAGACTTAACTGAAAAAAATAAAAATGCAATAGTAGCACTAAATAAATAAAAACAACAAAATGGTCTGGGTAAAATGGAATAGCTTTCAACAACTTGGGCTGGAACCTGAATTACTGTGCCTTGGATTACAATAAATGGCATCACCCTGCATTAATAATGATTTTGATGGTATACAGAGAAGTCACCATGAATATTTTCCATTGCATCACTACAATCTCATTTTAACATGTGTGATAGAAGGCTGCTTAAAGACCACTGCTGTGATGAAGCATTACACCAGCTGAGCAGTGAGGCTGCAGGATGCTGTGAGAGTGGCCCTGCACAACAGATATTATTTGATACCTCACGAGAGCACTTTTGGGACACAGAACTGCTTTGGTAAGGTCTGAACTTTGTGAAAGTTTGCCAAGAAGTAACTTGAGAACACAAATGAGGGAAACAGCCCAGTGTGAGCCCACATTTCCTGTTCCTGGGGTGCATGAGAGAAAGCTCTCCTTTCCAAAGGACATCCCAGTCAAACAGGCTGCATCCCAGAAGGGGGGACAGAGGATACTCGAGGTGTGGGGCTGTGCACAGATGTCTCCTCAGAGTAGGGCAGAAGGTGTTTGAGAGGCAACTCAGACTTTGTGAGGGACTTGAAAAGAGGTGGCAGAAACAGGGAACTAACATGGTGACTGTTGGATTAATGGGAATGAGGCATAACAGAGGTGATGGGGGGGTAAAAGGATAAAAAGGTGCTTCTGTAGACTTAAACACTTTGATAACTGGATCATAGATCTGCAACTGATATAACCAGGCACACAGAAAAGGGAAAACAAGCAAAATAATACAGAGTTTGTGGAGATATTAAAATCATAGACAAGCATTCAAGTGTTCAGGAACACATGAGAAAAACAACAGGTGTGGGTTTTACTGTTAGAGACTAATTTCACGTGGTGGAAAAGCCACACAAGCAGATAAATGTTAAAAGAAATGAAAAAGCCTGTCCTTACAAAAAATGTCTTCAGTAATTAGGCACAAGGAATTGATTGGCACAAAACATGATGCGGGTGGGATATTTTCTAACTCACTTTTCCTGAATGTAAAGAAAGCTCACATATGAGTCTAAAAGAGAAAATTCCAGGTTTCTGAAAGTCTCCTGTTAGTCTCAGCAGTCTGTCTGAAACAAACGGGAACAGGCAAGTTCAGTAGGAAAACATCAAACAAAACTCAAGAGCAACTGACAAGTTTTGATTTCAGTTTTACCAACAAAGCTGTGGGAGGAAATATTCAATCCCTTCCTCTTCCGTATGAACTTAGTGAAAGGACCTCAAGAAACCTCAGTTGTTCTCACTCCCACATCACGAGCAGGCTGCAGGGCACACTGAAAATTTCTCCATCTGGAGCCACAAAGGGTGCAGGTCTTTATAAATACTGGCCCTCACTTTTCACAGGCTAACAGGTCATTTCTCTCCTGCTGCTCTTGGTTTTTGTTTAAAAGAAAAGCATGTACACGGAGCTTTTTTTGAGCAGGGTCAAGAGCATACCTGGCAGATTGTTAGGGTTTCAGCAGCAAAATAAAAACAGGAAGCTGAAAACTTTCAAAAATGAAACTGGACAGACTATTTAATTTATTTTTATAGGATTCATTTTTAGAAAGTTGTGCTTGCCTTAAATATTTTGGTTTCCATTTGTCCATCATAAAGAGTTCAGTTACATCTGGTCTAGAGGAAGGTGAATATACTGGAATTAAAATAGCCCAAGGCAGTTTAATCACTGTAGTGATGTGTATATACAGCACTTACAGCAGGAGGTTCTGCAGTACAGGAAAATAAGCTGGGCTGCCTGGACAGCATTAAGATCCAAAAACATGCTCGTGCATTTCCTCCACTTCCAGAATAAGCTGGAAGAATCCTGTCACTGCTCTTGCAATAACTTAGTTTTTAAAATATTTATCTGTAAGCAAAATGAATTTGCTCTACTTCTCCAGTAATTTCTTTTTCAGAACTTCACCTCAGCCATGAGAAGAAATTGCTTAGTCCATAACTTTGAAGTGAGCACCTGGTAATGACAGAGAGCACTGGGGAAGGACTGGGGCAGATGGATGCTGAAACTTTTCCATGAAGACCTTGTGGATCCTGGTAGCTGAGATTTCCCTGCTGCTGTGACAGCAAGGGGGAGAGCAGTTGGTTTTAGTGCAGTGATGAATGAGGAAGCCACTGTTATGAGGTGCATTAACAGGGTGTTTTTTCTTTTATTGGCACTATATTTACCACTACAGATCTTCCCTGAAGAAGGGAAAGACGCTGCTGCTAACTTTATTTTCCTCTGTTTCATCTGCTGATGCTGCACCATACAGTGTTTTACTTCAGCAGTGAACAGAGTGAGAACACAAAGCAATTTAAACTTTTTTTTTTTTTCCCCCCCACGAATCCAAACATCATCACTTGCAGAAATTTAGAACAGAATAAAATGGAATAGAACAGAATAGATCTGGATGCCATTTGCATCATCAAAACACTCATTTATAGCTTAGACATTGAAAATCATGGTGAAAAAATGTCTGTCACTGGAATATAAATTAAGCATTGTGATTGCTATGAAGCATCTGCATAGTATTTGTCAATCAGTAAACCTCCAAAAATCTTAGATTGTAGAAGAATCTATTGGGCTCTTTTGCAATGAAGCTCTCCTAACCTGGATGTGTTTTGTTCTACCACGCACAAATCTCTATTTAGTAAAAGAGGTTTTGTGATGATGGATAAATTCAGGCAGGTTTCCCAGCAGTACAAGAAATTTACAAGAAATTTAGCTTGGATTTTTATTTTTCCTGTTTTTATTCTTTTTTGTATAGAGTTTACACTGAAGATTTACCTTAAAAAAATAATCTTAGTATCTGAGTTTGACCTTGTGGAAAACACTGAAAAGACACTAAATGCCAGTGTTTGTATAACAGATAGGTTAGAACAAATTCCTTTAAGTAGCCCAGAATTGAGCCTGGCTTTCAGCTACACACAAGCTTACAAATTCAGAGAAAAAAAAAAAAAAAAGTGAGTGGTATTTCTAAATTGCTTTATTTTCTTTTTCCCAGCTTGACCTGAAATTGAGATCTATATTTGAAAAATTGACTTTATACCCTTGGAGGTTGCCTGAGCTATTTTGAATATCATGTAAACTGCATAGACATAACAGTGTTTCTTCCAAAGTTGCTGCATGAAAAAATTGAAGCTTATTCCTGCCATATATTTCTCACAAATGTGTCATTGTCTATTTGAAAAATGGTCTGTGGCAAATTGCTGAAGTAATCTCTTGCACCACTGCAGTTTAAAAGATTCATGCCATTGAATACTCTCCCTCCTCAAAGGCTAAAATCCAGCCTCAAAATTCCAAATATTGCAGCTTAATAAAATGTTAAAGATTGAGAGACCCCCCTCTCAGGATCAGCTGTCAAGAAACTTTTGAAAAAAAGAGATGTGAACAGCCTCTACCTAGAGACTGAACGTCTAAGTCTTTCAGAAAAGAAAAGAAAAAAAAAAAAAAAAAAAAAAAAAAAAAAAAAAAAAAAAAAAAAGAGCTGAACATGCCTTTTGATGTTAAAATTATAGTGTTTTGATCTTCTGCTGAGGACTGTGGAAGGGATAGTTATTTTAAATGTTATAATCCTGTTTATAATGGAAATGCTCTCTCTCTCCTGACATTTTAAAATATCCACTGCTTTTGTGGAATTTTCTTGGGAGTTGGTCCTGTGTTCTCATCACACAGAGAGCTTTTCCCTGATGGATGCTCCTGCCCTCACCAGCGCAGCCACCAAGCAAGCTCCACCCAGGCTTTCCTCCCTGCCCCTGAGGAACAGCAAACTCCACTGGGATCCAGGACATTGGATTCTATTTCCTTCCAGTCAAGTCTTATCGCAGATTTTTTAGGAAGTTTCAGTAAGGAAAACTGAAAACTAAAACCCCTTTAAACTCTTCCAGGAGGGAAAACTAAATTGGGTCTGGTGACCAGAGGGAAGGGAACGCCCGGCAGCGGGGTGAGGCACGGCCTCTGCCCAAACACATCACACGGCTGGGTTAAGGTCACCCACGAGCTTGGGAACTGGAGAAACACCTGGGGACACTCATCTTGTTCTGCTGCTTCGGTGAACAACAGGGGCAGTGGGCTTGTGTCAGGAGCAATGTTGATATTTGTCACCACTGGAGCTCATCAGAGAGCAAATGAGATCATTTAGTCCTGACCCACAAAGGACAGCCTCCTTCAGCCCCCCAAACCCATGTCTTTCACTATGGATGTTTTTTATATTCACATCTAACATGCTAAATAAAAGGACTTCTCTTATCATGCCTATCATACTTATTTCTGAATGTGAAATCTGTTAGAATCACTTTAGATCCTGCAAGAGAAGAAAATGGGGAGCTGTTTAATGAGAATTAATGGGAGGTGCCCTGTAACCTGAGCTCGGAGCATTTCCCACGTGCCCAGACGTGCACTGTGTGGACATTCAGAGAGAGTTCTAAAACTTTCAAATTCCAGCCTATTGATCAATACCAAAACACTTAATGGTAAAACTCTTTTGTGATTAATGCTTAGCTGAAGTTCTAAAGCAAAGGGTTGTTTGTGCTGTTTTAAACACACCAGCAAGAGTCCATGTTCCAACTACAAAGTGGTGCTTAGGGAATAATCAATCATTTCCACCAAGTTAGTAAGGATTATTTATTTTGAGTACTAACTGCAGAAAATAGTTCAAACTACTCCAGTTTCAAACAGTTTTTCTATGCATTCTGACAAGAGGCAGAGAATTCCCTTACTTACACCCACACCCCACTAAGATGAGAAGACTCAGAACTCCACTATCACACCTATGGCCTCATTATATATTTTATAACAAAGAGTTTCCCTGGGGCAGTTTTGCAATACAGTGCATTGCAGCCCACAGAAATTAGGGAAGATGCTCATACAGCTTCCAGAACCCTGCTCTTGTCCTTCATTTCACAAAACTGCCAAGTGTGTATCCTGTAGAAAATGGAAATGCAAACCAAGAAGCCTCCTCTGCCTGAACAAAATTAGGGCTGCAGGACTAAATGAACTGCTTTCTAACCCCACAATATTTGCATTGCACTGGTGATTTGGGCTCAGAACGACACCATTGCTCAGTGACATTTCAGCTGCATTGGCACAAGCACAATTTTTTTTTTTTTTTCTTCTATTTTTAGCCAAATTGTAGCGTATTAGTTTATATTACAAGAGATTATATAATGATCTGATGCATCTATGAGAAATGTAGAAAAAACTATGACTCTGTTTAAGTATTAAACTACATTTTCTGCAGTACAAACTATTTCTGTAACTAGTCTGCACCCAATACAGTGCTAAAAAGTAGAGCTGAGATAATAGAAACTACCCTTCACTCTTCCTGAAAAGTCCAGCTTTTTGAGACCATCAGAAGAAATCAATTCCCAAATCCGTGATTGCAGCTGTATGAAATTTATAGCTGCCTTATCCCAGGCCAGTCACTAGTCTCTGTTGAAGAGAGACGTCTCTAAAACAGAGGCTTTCCACAATGTTATTGCATGAAAAATAACTGCTGGTCCAGGTCAGGGGGTGACAGGAGAGCTCAGCAGTGCATTCCAGATGGATGGGAGCAAAGGATCAGGAGAGCTCCTGTGGCACCCAGTGAGAACAGCTGCAGTGCAGCTTTCCCGTGCGGATGGAGAGCACGCACAGCTGGCACAGCTGGAGGAGGACACCCCTCGCTGGGATCCCCAGCGTGGCAGTGGCTTCCCATCCCAGGCACACAGCACCAAACTCCTCGGCTGAGGAGTCACTGGGAAAGCTTCCAGAGCTGCCTTCTACTGTTCATTACACTGAGAAATCTGACCTAAGGCTGTCATGGAATTAGAGGATTAGAGAGCTGCAGAATGGTTGGGGTTGGAAGGGGCCTCAAAGCTCACCCAGTCCCAGCCCCTGCCGTGGGTTCCTCGCCTTCCTCAGACCAGGCTGCTCAGAGCCCCACCCAGCCTGGCCTCGAGCACTTCCAGAGCTGGTGTGATGGTGTCAGTGGCACAGAGCAGGGTTTCTTCGACTCTTGCCTGAATTACTGGTGACACAAACTTTACTTCTTTTAAGCTACCACCCAGAGCAATCTTTATGTTCTGATACCCTGGCATATACACAGAACTTGATAATAATGGTTTAAAATGCGGATCAGACAGAGTGACAGAAGTAAAAAAAAAAAAAACCAAAAAACCAAACTTTAAAAATGGAATAATTTTGTGATAAATTGGTTGAGGAGTTTAAGGCACACGTTGAAGCTTTGAACGTGACAAGTCCATGAATGGTATTACCTTTTAAAAAAACCTTTGAGCCTAAACCATCGCTGCCAAATACTCTCTGTAAGTAATGGAGGAATGCTGCCACTTATGGGTAATTACTCATTTCCACCTGTTTCTAAAAGCATTGGCAGGAGGTGAGACATGAATTGTGCGCTGTTTCATTACATAAGGACCCACTGGGTCTTTTTTTGAAATGTGACTTGCCAAAAATCCAAAAGAACATATCTTATTAATAAATGATGCTTTCTCAAAGGCACTTTGCTTTTCATAGAGGACAACAGCTCAAAAGGGAAAGAAGAGTTCTAAAGCTGGAATGATGAATATGATGGTTTCTTTCCCGCCAGATCTGCATTACTCCACAGCCCCGTGCTGCAAAGACCTGAACTTCAGAGTACGATGTCACCTGAGACTTGAAAGGGATATAGACTTCACTGCTGGCACCTGCTGAGGACCAAGCAAGGAGAGGTTTCTGACTCCTGGAGTGCCAAGAAACATCCTGAATCCTAGACTGATGTCCCAAAGAGACACTCCCACTTGTTGTTGGGCAATCAGAGCGAGACAGCAGAGATGTGAAAGACGTTTAGTCTGTTTTTGTTAGGCTGCCTTTCATGCTTTGAAGTTACAGGTGAATAAAATATTAATGTTGATGCTTCATAATGAACAGACAAGTTAATTGTGGCTACTAAGACTTGTGACAGCCTTTCTTGCTCTCACACTCTGTAATTCTTCTGTAAAAGTCTCTGCTTTGTTTAAAACTTGAATTCCAGAGGCAGAGCTGTGCCCTTCTGGACTACCAGCTCAAGGCTCCAGAGGAATAACCTCCACGCTTTGCCACTTGGCCATAAAAATAGCTGGGACTAGGAATCTGAGCAGAAGTGGGATCCAATCGCTGCATCAGGAATGCAATGAAGCAGGACGTTTGTGATGGAGTTATTGTGCCGCTGAAAGGGCCAGGGATGAGCAGCAACCTCTGAGCAGTGTCACAAGGACAACTCCACACAAAACAGAGCAAATAATTAAATATTGGAATGAACAGCAGGAAAACTGCCTGTTGTTATTACAGCTAGTGTGCAAGGAGCTGCATGGGACGGGCACAAACGTGAAAGCAGAAAAGCTGTAGGGCTTTAATGCCACGCCCATCCTGACAGTGCCTATACCCAGCACGGGCAGGGATGGGCAATCCCCAGCAGGGCACAGCCTGAGAGACCAACAGCACCTGTGGCAAAGGGAGACGATGGAAACAGCTCTGGATCACCTGGGAGGAACAAGGCTGAGCTGGGATCCCGAGTGAGCCCAGAGCTGAGATCTGCAGGGATCACCTCACCAGGGAGTCAGGGGAGCAGCTGTGCCAAGAGCCCCGGTGCTGCGGGACCTGTCACCAAGCACAGAGATGGGGTGGGCATGGAGAACAGCTCTGACAGGGCTCTCTGATCAGGGTCTGCCTACAACATGCCAGAACAACTGCATTTCCTTTGAATAAAAACCCGTGCTGTTAACCCTGCCCTCCCTGGCTGCATCCCCTGGGCCTGGCTGGGGTCAGGCAGTGCCAGCACAGGGGCTCAGTTCAGCATTTTCCAGGGGTTATTTATTTACATGGGAACCTTGAGGAGCTGAACCTGGTCCTTCCCCCTCAAGCCTGTTTTTCAGGTGGAGGATTTTTAATTTGAAGGATGATAATTTTTAAAGTACCCCAAGTGAATGATGGCTGTTGCCTGAGTTTTCACAGATCCCTCTGTGATTTGTGTATCACGTAGATATTTCGGTTTATTTTACAGCTCTGACAGGGAGGGAAAGAAAGGATCAGAGATAACTCCAGTAATATAACGTGTGCTAATATGGAAAGTATACAGCACAATACAGCTCTTGGTGTCCTGATAAACAGAATGGGAGGGGTTATTTTATTTTTAGCATTACAACATGTAGGACATGGGCAATATAGAGGCTCTGATGCCTTGAGAATATTCACAATATAATTTACCTCTAAGTTTTGTTTGTGTACTGGAGGGCCTCGCTGTAGAAATCCACACAAAATCATCCTTAATTTTAACCCTTTACTAAAGTACTGCACTATTCTAGGGCATAAATATTTAAGAAAATTAAGTAATTAGTGCTGTAACTGTTTTTGAAAAAGGACTGCTGCAAGTTAAAATTGTAACAAAATAAGAATGTTATTTTTAACCTGCCAAGTCTCTCAACACCGACTGTCACAACATGAACTGAAAATATGCACGGAGGTCTTCCCTCTTCTTCATATTTTATACCCCTCCTCATTTTATATCTTATGTTGCTGCAACCAAGTTCTGCCTATTCTCAAATTAACACCCGCATCTTTCCAGGTCAAACACCAAAGCTGCTATTGTTTTCAGTTAATTAGTGCCCTTCCCCTCTTAAAACCGCATATTTTTTATGTTAATAGGTCATGCTTGGTAGGGTTTTCTCAGTCCCTGTGTTTAGGCAGAGTTTTTTGTCCCACTGAAACCCTTCAGAAAGCTCCCAGGGGACCAGGCACAAGTCAGTTCTCAGGATCTTCACCAAACTCCACCTCATTGTTCTGAAGCCGTGGTGAAATCATTGGTTTGTTCTGTCTTGTACAAGTGGTTGGGAATGCAACTGCACTTGAAATTTTTTTGATAAAGTAAATAGCACTCCCTATTAACCTCCTAAAAAATAACTTCATGCCAAGAGATTTTTTTTTTACCCATGATTTTCCTTTCTTATTAGAGAAGTTTACTATATCACTACATCAACAGGGAAGAAAAACAAACCAATCCCCCAGCCCAGGCGTATTTTTAGGAGATCTAGAAAGCAATGTCACAGATTGAAAAATAAATATTCAGTAATACTTAATTGCCTACATTCTGTTTTTCTGCTGTCATAAGAAAGATGCTGTCATTGGGCTGCACCAGAATAATTCAGGGTAGAATTTGGCCTGTTTTATTTAACTTGTCTACAGCCTTTTTTTTTTTTTGCAAAATTCTCACATGTCCCCAGTAATTAGTTCTCAGATCTAAATACTGAATAATGTTGCAGAAATTAGAAGAAAAAAAATAAACTAGTTGTCAACATCATACTGAGTAATTCAATAGTATTAGAATATCCCAAGGGTTGGTATGAATAAACAATTCATGAAGAGCTGGTAAATTACATTTCAGCTTCTATTTATTGCAAAACTAGTCAAATACTTAGCTCTATTGAATAAAGATAGTCCATTGGACTTAAAATAAAGAACATTTCTTAAGAGTTTTCCTCCTAAATCTATTTTGTGCAGGATAGGTTTAGGCTTTTAAGCAGTCTTGAACACAAACAGATGAGATGATATCAGACAAGGTCAAAGAGGGAATCTGATGACCTGCAGCAAGCTGGGTTAGTCCTTAATTCTTTCACAGTGTGCACATAATAATAATGAACCAAAATGAATATGTCTTTATGATTTTAGACCAGATATTAAGATAACATGAAGAATGAATACAATTTTGAATATCTTTACGGTACATTTAGGAGCATTTGTAGCAGTAGATATGGAGTGCATGAACCAATAACATGTGATTCTTCTGTATCTGCAGTTCATATTCATCCTCTATCCCTAAATAAAATACATTTAACCCCTTGAAGTCAGTCTTTGTAGCAAATGAGTGAAGAAGAGAAGGTCACCCAATGCTACTCAGTGTGAAACTGCTGGCTGAGAATCACAGAATAATTTAGGGTAGAAGGGTCCTTTGCAGATAGTCAGGGAAAGATAATCTTGCACAGCAGAGACCACTGGGAAGGTGAACCCAACTCTTATGTTGGGTCAGGTTGCTCAGGGCTTTATCTGGTGGTGTTTTTCAAACCTCTAAGGATGGAAACTATAAAACATCTCTGGACAACCTGTTCCAATGTTTGATCACCCCCATTTTGAATATTTTCCCTAATATCTGCTTAGAACTTCCCTTGCGGCAGCTCGTGCTTCATTTCTTGTGCTGCTGAACAACACAAAAGCCTCCACCAACCTGTCTCAGGTCACATCGCTGTTTTATTAGGCCAGCATCCCTGAGAAAGCTGAGAGTTGTGGGAATTTTGTCTGCCTATATGTGCTTGTGAAAAATTCCTTAGATTGGGAAAAAATCCCAAGGTCCTGGGTCAGATTTCAAGATTCACGTGTTTGTTGTTGAATATCCTCCATTGCTACCATCTTTCTTTCAGTGGGGAGAACACTAAGAGAAGAAAAACTTCAACAGAAAGGTCACATGAAAGAGAAATCCCTAATATGTTGCAGTTATTACCAGTGCCAGTGGAAGAATCACTTTTATTATGATACTGCTTATTCCTATGTGTTAAGAGCAGTGTCATCGAGACCTACTGGCTACATAACATACACCAAAGAGCCTCATTGTGACACTGGAATTTTTATTTCCACGCATGAATTCAAAAAACCTCCTTTCTGCTGTAAAACTGCAGTTTGATAAAGTTCTCGGGACAAGCCTGAAATCCATAGTTAATTGCCTTAAACATTAATTATGTCCCAACCACCAGATTCAATGGATCTTCTACTTGATTCCTCAGCATTAATGCTGGTGAATCAGTCTCTACACTCTTAAATTAGTTGTCCAGTTTAATTCCACAGTGTCCCATAAAATTAATGAGAAGAGCACTGCTTTTTCTTTTTGGATATAATTTGACATCTAGTGCAAGATTCGTTTGTGGGAGAGGCCCTAGGACTGCTGAAACGTCAGGGCCATAAAAGCTGGGTGCTGCTAGTCTTCAGGGAAGTGTAGTAAAGGAGAGCTGGGAAAAGCCTTGCTAACCTTCTCATCCCAGCAGAAACCTGTTTTGGGGCAGTTTAGGAGGAGAAAAACTTGAGAGTAGAGGGAGCAAAAGTACTGCAAGTTGAACTGGTGTCCAAGGTTCTGGAATGCTCCACCAGCCCACTGATACTCACTCCTTTTGACCTGGGCAGGGAGGTGAGGTGGGCCTGTGGGGCTGTTATTCAAGAAAATTACCAAGTCAAAACTCATTTTGTTTACTCAACTGTGATGCTGTGTGAGGTGCTGATAAACAACACTGAGGTGACAATCTCTGTAATGAGATTCACAATCACTCCCCATCACAAGCCAGCACGATTTCTCAGCGTGAATTGATACCTCAGCCAAAGATGTCCTGACAGTCAGATATTAACTGAAGGCTGTAGGTAATTTTAACAATATTTTCCCATTCAGATGTTATGTTTGATTTGTTTCTACCTGCTCCCTCCCATGGTTTATACTGACAGCATTAAAAATGGGTTACTGCACTGTGGCATTTTACAAAGGTTCGTGTCACTTCTTGTTACTTCATCTCATGTTGCAACATGACAGAGCACGGTCTGTTATAATGTGGTGTGGTCTCCTGTATTAGAAAGGGTCAAACATTTTCTAAATAGTAATATTTACATTGCAATGGATATTTATGCAGAGGTATTAAATGTTATATCAAACCCTGGCAGCACGTTATTTTCCCTTTCTCTTAATTTGTGTGGCTCACACACACTGGGTTATATTGGTCACAGCTCTGCACCAAATCAGTTCTGTAGTAAAGAGAGAGTATGAGGAGAAAAAAATGGATAAAAGTAAAAATAAAATGAACTGTCTTTTCTCCTCTAAAATGCACCAGAAAAACCTAAAAAATTACTTACACTGGCAATTGGTAAGCTGCTTGGCGTGCTCATCGCTTTATGGTCTTAATAAGGCACCCAGGTGAGCCTGTCCTTCACGGTCCTGCCAAACACCTGCCTGTGTGTGCACAGGGGAAGAACATCTGTTTCTCACCTCTGCAGCTACTTTACACCTCAGTTTTAGCCCTACTCCTCTGTGTAGGTTATAATCAGAAGGAGGAGGCCAGCCTTTTCTCTTCTAGCAACAAACCCATCACAGCTACAACCTGCATAGGGAAAAACCCCAAGTTAATCCTTTTTATTTCACTTGATCTCTTCCAGTTTATAGTGATGTGAGCAGAGAACTAGCTCCAATATTTACCTACACACTTGGTGAACTTATGGTCACATTAGCAAAACCCTCCTCCTGGTCCCAAACACAGCTTTACTTGCCTTTTTTTCTAAATAACATTTTTAAAGGCCACAGATGAAGCTCAGTGGCAGTTTCTACTTGTGTTTGAGAGCTCTGGACTTAGGGAGAAAATTTTATCAAAGGGAGGATCAATGCCTTTACTGCTGCCTTTGCTCCCCCCAGAGAATCCCCCTGCTTTTCCTACTTTGAGTTTAGCCTATTTTGCATTAATTTGGTATTTCTCGTTAAAATTACGTAAAGAAAGGAAAGCATGTCAGAATACTGAAGCAGACAAGTGTGAGCTCTAGTAAGAGTAACAATAAAAGCTGGTGTATAAAAACTGGATAATATATAAATTACCATTCATTTGATTGTATAATATATAGCAAAATCAGTGATAAAGAGTGGAACCTAAAGGACAGGGCACTGATGAGCTTCTCAGAAGCTTATACTAATTAAATGGTATTTGACTGTACAAATGACACCATTGAGAGATGAGTGCATGTAGGTAATCTCAGATTATTTCTCTGCTTGGTTCTTCATAACAGCCCAGAAGTGGGAGCTTTCTGTGAGCTGGCTGCCACTGATGGGTGGCAACAGTAGAACTGTTGGTATAAAAGTAAACCAATTTTACTTAAAGCAGGTGCAAAAGACTGTGTTATTTGGGCTCAAGCCAAACTCATTTAAGGTAATTTCAATCAATATGAATTGACTTATGTTAAATTTAATTAAACCAGTCCTAAAAGAAAAAAAAAAAAAAATTGAAAGTGTCTTGATGAGAAGTCATACAGAATTTACTTAAATTAGGTTAAAAATTACATATGGTAAATTGTGCAACCACCTTTCATAGAAAAGTGTCTGAAATGAAAGGGGTAAGTCAGTGGTGTGAGAGAGTTCATATTCTTAAATGCTGTGTGAATCAGCGATGGAGCCCGAGACAGAGCTCCTGCTGCAGACCAGGATGGAACAGAAA
The DNA here is from genome assembly GCF_015227805.2 of Hirundo rustica. NCBI lineage: Eukaryota > Metazoa > Chordata > Aves > Passeriformes > Hirundinidae > Hirundo > Hirundo rustica. Next base: position 20,586,161 of record NC_053459.1, read on the forward strand.
GAAGCTCCACCAGCCTCTTCTCCCAGGATAACATTTCTTGGAAATTACCCACCAACTTTTTTTTTTTCAAATTGAAGAATGGTTATTTCTCAGAATCCTAATTTTTTTTTTTTTTTTTTAAAAAGCTTTCAAAAAAATTCCAGATCTAAACATGCTTTGACAAAACAATGCTTTTCTTTTTAGAAAATTTTAAAATTCAAATTAAGTTCCTTTTGCCATATATTTTGATGCTGCCTTTTCTATCCTTTGTTCATATTACTGTGCCCTCCACCAGCAGCAGTGCACCACACTGAGAGCTAAAATAATCTGTAGCACGAGAGTTGTGGCTGCCCCATCCCTGGAAGTGCTCAAGGTTGGATGGGGCTTGGAGCAGCCTGGGACAGTGAAAGATGGCCTCACCCATGGAAAGGAGCTGGAGCTGGTTGAGCTTTAAGGCACCTTCCAACCCAAACCATTCCATGATTCTGTCATGCTTTACTTGGAGCTACCAAAGATACTTCTGCACCCAACACTGGTTAAAACACATCATTTTCTTCTGGACTGAAACACATCCTGGTTTAGTTTACAATGGAGCATTCTGATGCCTTGACAGTCAGCAATAAAAAGTTGTCCTTAAAACAAGTTTAGAATAGACCCAAGTATTTCAGTTATACTCTTGGATATGATGTCATGCCAAGAGCAGCACTGAGAAGTGTGGCAGACTGCCTCCTGCAATGTCACAGCCTGTCTTTTTGCAAAAGTTTGTATTGAAACCCCAAAGAAATTCCATGAAATATCTGAGTTTCCTTGAAACACCCTTTTCCAGGAAAAAGCGTTCTGCTGAAAAATTCCCGATTAGCTCTTCTCTCTTGTTTCTTTCCATTATATGTACTTAGCAACCCAAAGTGTCCCTACAAGTGGTAAGTGCATACAAACCAGACACCTGGCTTGGCTTCTTGTAATAAGAAAAAGTCCTACTGAACTTGGAAAAATAAAATCTCTGCAACATATCTTCCCTTAAAATATGTGGGCAGGGGGGCAAAAAAAAAAAAAAAAAAAGTAATTTTGTCTTTAGAAAGTTGATATAATTTCTGGATAATCTGATACGTCACACTTTTGATTATTTACCATGTCCTCAGAATACCCAGTGTAGTGCAAATTTTGAGGCTTGTTATGTAAAAAACTGTTAAATGTGGGAGGTTTTTGTAATTAGTAATTTCACAGAGTCCTCTTGGGCTTTGTGTTTAGTGGGACTCTTTCAGCCTGTGGTTCCCACCTGTGGGTGCAAGATCCCAGCTCCAGAGGGCCCAGGGACACCACAGAGGGGACAACCTCACTGTTCTACTCACTTTGGCAACTGCCTTCAGGGATAAAACTACCAACGCAAGGAAATAAGAATATTCTGTGGCAGAGGAAGTGAGGAAAACCAGCTAAAATCACATATCAACATTCCCAGAGCCAGAGACCAGGGAAACACCAGCGAGCAGGCAGGTAGCTGAGCTGGACCATCAGGCAGGAGTGTCTGAGCTCTGCCTTCATCACAGGAAGAGGGGATAGGGAAAGGTGGGAGAAAACAGCGGCAGATGGGAGGAGGAGGAGGCATGGAAGAGCCGAAATGCAATTAACAGTTTTCCAAGTGGTTTAAATTGTTGTGCACTGAGAACTGCTAAAATTCACAGATAACAGCAAATGAACATTTTCCACCTCGAAGTGCCAAGTCCTCCACTAGCTCGGTCTGCAGAGAACAAAGCTGAGGCAGACAAGGGGAAAATAAAAGGCGTCCCACAAGATGGCTTCAGAGACAGAAACAGTGTCAGGAGGGCAGCTCAGGCTTCATCCCTCACCCAGCTACACATCCTGGGTCCATTTTTCCTCAGCTCGTAACTGATTCTATAATTATAAAAAATACTCTGGGGAAAGACACGGGGAGAATCAGTCAATATGAAAAGCAAGCAAAGCCACGTGCATCAGGGTTGTGCAGAGCCTGAGAGTGCCAGATTAAGGAACTAAGTTTTCAGAAACGTTTATTCTTCAATGGTCTTGCAGATAAACTCACTGACCTTATGCATTTAAATTAACAGAAATTTATGAACATGGAGGAAAATCATTTTTGAAAGATCTTAAACTCACATTTTACATAATTTACAGGGAACAGAAGGTTCTCAGTCCTTGAAGACAACCATTAGCATTTCACAATATTTTAGCATTTAGTATGTAGCCAGGTCATTTTTAATTGCAAAAAGAAGAACTCTTCAGACAGAATGTGTTCTAAAGATGTGTGCTAGAAATGCTACAAAATCTTGCCATAATTGGTGATAAAAATGTTAGCCGATGTAATGACATTTGGGGAAGAAATGTGGACAACGTTCAAATTCCAGAAGAAAAGTAGATTGACCTTTCATAATGAAAATGACTAAAAGAAAAAAAAGAAAAAGCTCAGACCCAGTAAAGTGCATAAAAGGGAGGAGAGAGGCAGCAACATGTCCAGCATTGACTCCTCCAGCAGTAACAAAGAGTCAAAGGACTATTGTGGGTTGCAGCTCTCTCTTTTTCCTCCATTCCTCAGTCACTCATTTTCTTGCTCTATTAAAGAATCCTAATGGTGAAAGCTTTAAGGTCAGGCCTTGATGTGCCAGAGTTCTACTCTAGGGTGGAAGAAAAATCCTTTCATTCTCCGCTTTTGTTTCCAGTTTTAATTTGACTTGATAGCTTGTTGCACTTTGACTTGCAGCAAAAGTGTTTCCTGCATGAAGAAGTCACATCCAAAAGTTAAAAGACTGTAAAAATCAAAGTTTCCATGCGCTGAGCTGCACAGTCTGCCTGACCATGCAGAGACCATCTTGCCCTGGATGTGAAGAACAGACTCCCACAGAAAACCCTCTCTGGAAGAGCTCTTCTAGGAATGCTTTATTCTAAAATTAATCAACCACAGGCATCCCTGAGTACAGAGAGAAGAAAGAGAAAGATACCCATTACACTACCAGACCTGTAGTGTGGAATGGATAAATGGGAAAATCTGTGCAATCCTCTAAAGCCAGGACACTGCAAAGACATGAAGGAAGAAAAGCTTTTTGTAAGTGCTTCATGGTTTTATATTATTGACCAAAAAAAGACAAAAATCCAAAGGCTAACCTTTAAGTGTACAAGATTTTCAAATCCCACAATGAAAAGGCTCCCTTCCTCTCAATAAGACCTATTCCACGCACACTAATTTTAGCCAGGGGGAAAAAAAAAAAAAAAAACCAAAAAGGAAAAATGTCATTACTCTATGCATCAACCTCTAAAATAATGACATCTCCAGGGGCATCCTGTGACTCAGAGCTTTACATAGCAAAACAAAGGCCGAGAATTTTATAGGTAGCACGGTAACGTTGATGTCTACAAATATTATTAAGTGCAATAAACTTTCTTTCATCTCTTCCCTGGTTGAAGGTGATACCTGAACTACAGAAATTCCATTTAGCAACTCATGGCAGATATCCCATGGTATGCTGGTGGCATGTCTTACCTGTTGCCTTTTTGCAACATTTTGTTTGTGGTAAAGCATAGGTAACGTTGACCCTTGCTTTCCCTGAGAAAGCTTTTTAATCCTCTATTCTCCATTGTGCCAGACATCTCTGCCTGCATTTATCTTGAAAACAAAGGTCTTGCAGTTACTGAACTGGTAAAAATTACTGGAGAAAGGAATCAATGACATTTTCAGCGGAAAATACTTCATTGTTCTGTATACTAGAGAGATTTCCAAATGCTAGTATTGTTTAATTTAATCTCACAGTATTGTGAGACAACAGAATTATTACTGCATATGCCCCAATGAATTTAGCTTCCTTTCTATGCAAAAATTCTGCAGGTCATTTCTGTTTGAATGGCCAGTTCTTCATGTGGAAAGAAAGCTCTGACAATGTCTTACTGAATAAAACAGGCATGTTTCATGATTCATTACACCTCTTTTTGTCCTTATGTGTAAGCCAGCTCCTCTCAGGTCTACACCAAGAATGCAGAATGGAGGCTGTGCAGGACCATAAAACTAATGCTGGGAATTCTCATGCATACTCAATAAATGCTCAATAAATATAAGAATATTTTGCAAAAAGCCGCTGATAGTCTCCATTTTAGAACTGATTTTTCATTCCGCACAAGCTCATTTTTCTTTATACTTAAACAAATGACAGATCTTCATAAAAACGATTTTAAGGATTCCTTTTGGCACTTCTGTTCAGCGTTCTCATTTATTACTCTTCTGGTAATAGAGTATGCAATGTTATTCTATTGAAAACAGGATCATCAAAATTGCCAGGTGTCTGATGTGTGATCATTCCCTCTATATGCAAAGCAAAGTGTTTCCAAATGCATTAGGCTGGTGAATTCTGTGCTTACGGCTCAATTCTTCAGAGTGTTGTGTACTTTGGTTATATAAACCTGAACTCCATGAGTTTAATGTCAGTAATGTTCAGCCTCTTCTAAGACTGAGCCCTTGAAGAAAAAGAAACCCTAATTGGGATTCTTACACTGGAGAGGTTTGTGTTCTTGAGCAGATCTATAAACCCAGGTTCCAAACTATAAAATACATCCCCATTTTCAAGCTCTAAGGACCAAAATGCTGGTCTGCAGATAGTCTGCAGCAAAGTCAGTGGAAATAGTAGCTACGTAAATATGAAGCCAGGCATTTAATTTAAGATGCCTGGAATTGGTGCTGTTTGTGTAATATTTTGCCTAAATGATTTGCACAGTTCCTCTTCCCCACACTCTATCCTTCCTCCCTCCAGAAAAAAAAAAAAAAAAAAAAAAAAAAGGAGCTCAGATGAATTGATTTTCCAATCTCCAATCTGCAGGGATCATTCAGGTAGTGGTGTGAAAGCAACAAGCAGTAAAAAAGTTGGGAAATATGTTCAGGGAGGCATCTGATACCTAAAACTTGAAACTCACTCTATATATACAACACACGTGCCCTGTACATACCCGTGAAACACCTATTTATGGAGCCACCAAGGAAATTTTCAGGGCTGGTAGAAGAGCAGGACAATCTGACAGAAGCTTTGCAGATATTCAGTGGCAGTGAAAGAAAGGGGGCTCTCCAGGGGCTTCTTCCAGCCTTCAAAACATCATTTACTCTACTAGGGAAACTCTTTCTGCTTCCCTGCATTTTTTTGCCTTCTGCTGTAGACAATCAAACTAGTTCCTCTTCTCTTTCTCTTGTCCCTTTGTCAGCTACACAGTCCACCTTCTTATTTCCCTTTCCCTCATTTGTACCTTCATTTTTGTCACCTTATGGGAGCATCCCCAACTCCCCCCAGCCCCTGACCTCCAGCGCCCTTAAACCACCTTTTAAATCCCCCCTTCTCATTGTAGCTTCAGAACATCTCTGTTCCGATGGCATCTTGTATTCCTCATGTCTCCAACATATTCCTATTCACATATTCATGTAATATTCCTCATATTCAATATATTCATTTAATATTCTTCATATTCCTCCATCTTCGACTCAATGAAAACTATCAGCAACAAAATATCGTATAAACTAAAGAGTCCTTTAAGTGTTCATGTGTGCAAGGGAATGTTATTTTACTTGAACTGAGCCTGTATCTTTCCAAATAATCCAAGTGCTATTGTATATTTTTAGGATATTTATAGGATTTTTAGCTCAGCTACATTCTCCTTTCTTATAGAAAAAAATGCCTAATGATTTCAGTGTCACCCTGAGGATCATTTTTATTGCCATATTTCTGGTTTGGGATAAACTGTAAATTTATTACCTTGGCCAGAGGGTAGTTAAATGGTGAAGGATTTACTAATCGCTACTAAGAGGGATAAATCTGTTTACCTCCCAAATAATAGAGATATCTTGCTTCTGGCTACCTCCTTCTGCTTCTTGTCTAAAAGTTTTTACCCCTTCAGTAAGAGCTGAACAAGAATTAGTTAAAACAACGGGGCTTTTGAGAGGTAACCTGGCAATGAGGTTAGTGAGAAGTTTGGGACCTGAGATAGGAATCTAATGTGGCTCAGAAAAACCTCCATTTATGCTAAAAAAATTAGAAAATCACAACCTTCTTATGTTTGCTCCTGCCATCTTCATGAATGTTTACATCCCTCCCTTTAAGCCACTCTAGAAATCCATTAATTATATGACCACATTCTGAGTGAGGAGGTGTGAAATAAGGAAGAGGAGAGAAGCAAAACTGAAGCAAATCTACCTCTCCATAGTTTAGTATTTCAAATCTATGTGTTAAAATATGTGGATTTTTTTTTTTTTTTTTTCGACAGACAGAGTTTTAAGACAATGTAAGCAACACCCCTTTTCTCCTCTGGATTACTATTTTGATTAAAAGTCAGTCCAGCTTCCCACTTAATTTGGCCTGGGAAAGATCTGCTCTTGGTTCTGTCACATATAAAGCATAAAAATTATTAAATCAACTCCAAAAAACATTTTTCCATCAGAAGTATCAAAAAAAGGGAATTATAATTTCTCTGTCTATGCTTCACATAGAAACACCAATCTTACAGGAATCTGTGGGTACTCTCCCAAATCAGTACCTCAAATAATATTGAAACTTATATATATATATATATATATAAAAATATATATATATATATATATAAAGAATATGGTTAAATGCTGCAAATTTTCAAACTGTAGTTGCTTAAAAGCAGAAATGAAAAACCATTACTACACTGCTTTGAAAACTTCAGGTGAAAAGAGGAGGGAAGAGGGTGTTATGTACCAGAATGCCCTGTATGAATCCTACAAATTTACTTGTGATTTATATGACCAAGATTCTGCAATTATCCTATAGCCCATCCAAGGTTACATTAAAACTTTTTCAGTGTGAACCTTGAAAAGTCAGAGTCCCTGTAAATGAGCAGAATATCTGGATGATTACAGAAGACCTGGGATGGATATGCAAATAAAATCAGTCATCCAAAGGTGCATGACTCATCTTGGCACTGATCAAAACACTTCCAAGACCTACAGATAAGAAACATTTCTCTCTCTTGATATCATTAGTACATCTTGGAGCAAAACTGAGGTCCAGATTTGTATATACCTAAAGATTTAACCTCACGCCAGATCTCTATTTTATACAAGGTCTACATTTCACCACCACTGAAGCTGTGGAAGATATGCTTCCACATTCAAAAGGGATAAAATTAAGCAATTAAAAATTACTCCAACATTTCTTGCACTTTAATCTTCACATCATCCATCATCTATCTCGTTCATTTATTATCAATGCATGTTCCTCTTTTGTTGTTTATGCGTAATCTTGCTGTTCCCATTTTTAGCCCAGCAAAGTAATACAGCTTTTCTTCACTCCATGTCAGATAACACTGTGTAATCAAGCCCTGGCTTTGACAAGCAATGAGGGTTTTCTTAAAAGGTTACAAGCTTGTCAAGGGTAGTTGCTGCAGTGTTGCCCTTGTCTCTGGTTTATGAGCATCCATTATCATCAGTATGAGTGAGGGAAGGGAAGTACAGCAGAGTTCCTTTGCTTTGGGAGGTCTATCCCCCTTTAATGACTTGAAACCAAATTCACTTCAAGCTTGAAGGGCAAATTGATCACATAACAGTCATGGAGAAATGTTACAAATTGTTCCCCACTTTACAGCCTAGTCTCCCTGATGAGGTTATTACAGTGTAACACTGAAAAATCAGAGGTTAAAATAAAGCCCTTCCATCTTTGGACCAAAACCAGCTTAAGACCAATATAACCTTTGTTTTTTGTTGTCATTCCATACGAGAGAGCTTCTTTTCTTTCCAGTTTTACCCTCCTCTAGTTCTTTATGAGGCACAAGGCAGGTGTCAGTGTCAATCTCCCAGTTTCACTAACTGACTGATGCCAAACCCTGTGCCAGCTGCCACCCAGGGAATCACAGTTTACTCCTTCTCGGCAGCAAAGTGTGAACTGAAGGGCTGTGGCACCGTGTCAGCAGCGGGGCAGGAGCAGCCTCCCAAAGCACACACACTGGGAAAAATACAAGGTGATGTCCAGGGTGAGGAGCAAGAAAGGTGTGTAAATCTCCTGGATATAGCCTGGAGGATAAATTGGAAGGCTCTAAGTGTTTTTGTGACTGGATTTCCACAAGAAAACTGATTATCTAGTGATGATTACATACACCTAGGTCAGTAATTTCTCAGGTTTAACATAGATAGCTCCAACACACGAGCTTCACCTCCCAGCAAGCGTCATCCTTCAGATGCTTTTGGGAGTGGTTGGGTCCTTCCTCCCCGTTTCTGAGGGAGAAAGGAGGATGTTGCAATTAATTACCCTGCAAGCACACCATCAGCCCTGGTCATCTATCACCCGCTCCGTGTGGTGCTGAGCGCAAGGCAGCAGGCGCACGGGCCTGCCATCCATCTCTGTAACACGTCCCCAGAGCAAGAGCCCCGGGGAAGAAGACGCACGTAGAGCAGAGTTTTTGTCTGCTGTTCAAATCAGTCATAAACTCTGGATTTTTCACTCGTGAGCTGCGCTGATTCCAGCCCGCTCCGGCCCTCGCAGTGAACAAAACCGCGAGAGCGGAGTTCAGCACGAGGTTCATAGCCCACAGCATCTGCACACAAATCACAGGCCAGAGTGGTCGAAGGCAAACTGCGTCCATCTGGGAATTTCAGAGCAAATTGCATCCTGGGACAGGCACTCGTTGCACTCGGGACTCGAGGACAAAAATCTCAGGACCTTGGGCGCAGGAGAAGGTCATCCAGCCCGCAGCTTGGACTCTGAAGCGTTTTCATTCTCCTGCACATTAAAAGCAGCCCTTACAATACCAGGGGTACATGCTGGCACGTTGACCTCCATTCTTTTATTTTCTGAGCTCTACAACACATTAGTGGAGGAAAGCTAATGCAATTGGCATCAAAGAATTTACATGCTGTCTGATGGGCTGGCGAGCTGCCAAGCCTCTAATCCACCGTGTGACGGACAGGACTTTGGTCCCCAAGAGAAAGTGATTTTTACCAGGTTTTCTATTTCTCTGAAGTTATCAGCAGTTGCATTCAGATCATACAGATCAAATGCCTTCGAGGTAAGTGATTATTTAAGGAATTATTTTCTATAAGAGCCTTTGGTCCTGGTGATAGTAGTTGGAAGGGAAAAAAATACACTTTGTTTCTCTGATGTTGAGCTTTTTTTGCACCAACTAATGCCAGATAAGGCTCGTGGGAAAAAAAAAAAAAATCAGAATAATTTGAGTTCTTTGTCTTAAAAAAAAAAAAAAAGCAAAAGGCAAAGTTCACATCTAAATATGATATTCATGCCAGGGGTCACCTAAGCAGATGAACCCAAATCAATATTTTAAAATCTTATATCCTTGCACTGCAGTTTAAAATATCAGTGTGTATTAGAGCTGTAGCCATGGTGTTTGCATACCAAGGGCTCAGAGAGGGCTGAAGAAGAAGGATACCCAGACTCAGCATAGCACTGCAGCATGTACTAACTTTCCTCAGAAAAAGTGTCCTCAGGTAATAAAATTAAATCACCTCAATGGCTTGTAATAGGAATTTAACTCGGCTAAGGCTTTGAGGTAAATCTGCCTAGATCTTTGCCTTACAGTGGGTTCACAGAGAAGACAGGCAGTCTCTTAAAATTAAAAAGGCAAAATATCATTAAAATAAGAACCAGAATAATTGACTCCTTAGGACAGAGAAAATTCAAAAGGATTAGACCGAGAACACGTGGAAAGTGGCTTTAGGAAAGAATTTCTCCTTCCTTCTCCATCCTTCCAAGCTGTTCTTCTCTCCAGTCTTGGTGTAGCTTTTTGGTCTGTGGCAAACATGGCTTGCCCCCCGAGCTTCTGACAATATTTCTCTTCTGATTTCCGGATCTCTGGAGGTTTACTCTCAGCATTTGTTTTTCCTGTACTGTGGGTTCTCTCCTTGCTCATGCTCTTCACCCACAGCCCCCTGGGCGCCGCTGGGACATCCCTTCCTTTGTCTTGCCCTGTCTGTAGATGAGGGGATTGCACAAACTGGAGGGATAAACTAGAGAAATGCCCACAGGGATCCCTTAATCCAGGGATCCTCATGTGCTTTGGTGGCCCAGGTTTCCCAGGGGAGCACACTCTGTGCGCCCATAAATCTCTCTGGAGGGCCTGTGAGGAGCGAGGCTCCCGCTGGAATCTATGCCCCTCACAAGTGCCATCGATCCCAGGAGGATGACTTCAGGATGAAGTAGAGCCCATACATTCTGCGGGCTGGAGCTTTAGCTTTCATAGGAAGTGATAAAGGAGATTTACAGCATTGCTTTTTCACTTGGGTTTTTACCCCATTTGTCCAGCTGGGTAGAAAAATGACCAAAGCTGGACAGTAACTCTGGTGAGTGAGTGAGGAGGCTTCCACTGCACGCAATGTGAGCAAGGGAGAAATTACCTGAAGTTCTCATATTTATACAAGAATTATGCTCCTTTCTTTTCTCTTTAAAGTCCCAACAGGGAGGGCTGGGTTCCCAGTCAAGACAATGCTCCTCATAGGCCAGGTGCTGAAGAAATGCCTAATAAATGATGAACCCTGCCAAAAATACCTTGAAACTTATACATGAGATGCAAATTAATGCAGATATGCACCCTCTGCTCCCAGTTATATAAAAACAATCATTCAAAATCCTATATTTCCATGGAGTCAGTTTTGCTCATTTTTACTACACAGTAGAGAATAAATAATTAGGCAAAAACCTGGTTAAAATTCTCTACACAATGTTCATTTATCTACACTGCAGTTATCTTGTCTTCTAATTTACTAGTTAAGCTCTTTAATATATACTTTACAAAGTCTAAAATCCAGTGCAAGAGAATCAATTTTGGAATGAGAGATTCAGCCAAGGTATTTGTTAGAATTGGGGTTTTTTTTGAGTGATTAAATACTTAGCGTAATCTCCCATCAAATTATTTTTGTAGTTTAACACAATTTCTAATTCTGCCATGCACTTTGAAGCATACAAAAGATGTTGCAGAAATCAATATACGATCATATTGATTTTATTTGTGCTTTAAGTGTTCAGAAAAAAAAATGTGGACTGATACATACTTTTTCATGCCAGAAAATAGCACAGGTTCGAAAATGATTGGAAATAAATAAAAGCTAGCCTCAGGTGCACATTTGGTATTCCCTGAAATGTTTTTGAAACATAATAAATTATTGGAAACAGAGGCTTTGCATCCAGCAAATTAACTCAAAAATCCCTCCAAGGCCAATACCACTTACGCTCTGCACATTACTGCCAAAGATAAAGCATTTATTAAGGCTACACTCTAAAGATAACATGAGCATGTGCAATATCAAAAGAAGCTTGGCCTTTGGGAAAGCAATGAAATAAAGTATTTCCATTTCCTTAGTGTAAGTGGCAGAATGCTTTCAGGTATTGTTTTCACAACCTATACAAATCTATATTCAATGTTTAAAAGATACAGACAGCACAGAAACACTCAAAAGACTGGAGAGAATGGACTCGACTGTTTGAATCCAAATCAAGGGCCAGATAATCTCAGCTGAATGCAGCTGGAAAAATTCCCTGGAATTTTTCCTATGATTGCAATGCTAACAAATTGCAATGCAGAACGTCCTGAGTAAAGGGAATGTTAAATTTCTTTCTTCCTTAAGCACAAACCGGATCCATTTTACAGAGAGTATCCACTGAAGATTTAGCTCCATTATGCTGCAACATGTCTAATATTCCATAAAGCACATTCAGAAAAGAACAAATTGTTTTCTAGTATGCCTAATGGAATGTGATTTATGATCCTAAACACAGATTGGTCAGCATGCTCAGGATGTCTCTGTCTGCAGACAGTGGGAACTTATTTTATAAAGATTTTTTTTGTGTGAACTGAACCAAAAATTTAGCTGAGTAAATTCCTGAGAAGTGCATAAAACCACATATCCAGATGGCATTGAACTCAATATTAAATGAATTTAAAATTTAAGGGGAAAATAACATATTTTATATGTCTAATAATTTATAAAGAAAAAGACATGGGCTTAAATTTTCTCTTTTGTGACAAACTGTAATTGTTCCTTTGATACAGTCTAGTTTAAATTTATAGTTGCAATGAATGCAGCATCAGAAAAATAGGCCTGAACAGCACAGTCAAGTATTTATAGACCAACTGGAATTATCTATATTCTGCTTTAAAATTTTGGAGTAGATACACATTAATTTGTACCTTTATAACCTTTTCAGTCTAGTGAGTAAGGTTTTAAGTTGTCACTCGCAGCCTGATCTTTTTTATTACTTCAATTCTTCCATGTACTGGCAATGGAAATTCTTGGCATTATTTACAACCACAACGGACTTGCACTCATCAGTACTCTCGAGGTCTAAATCTAAAAGTGATACTTTAAAAATGTCAACAGATACTAATTTCTAGGAGTCTGGGGAAGAAAGAAGTACAAGTACACAACAAAACACATTCGTGGGCACCAGGAAGAGCAGGTATTGAAACTAAAAGCTGTGGACATTGTCTGAAAAGCGGTGAAGTGCTCTGGCCTGCTTGAACAGCCTCAGCTTTGGTCTGTGTGATACCTTCCAGTGGTGCTGTGGTGCTGATCAGCCTTAGTGATGGCTTAGCAAGGGCTGGAGTGAAAAACTATTCTAAAGAGACCAGCGTTTGAAATGGAAAACCTTTTAATTTATATTTGTTCTCTTTTTTTAAATGATAGAGTGATCAGGCAGAGCTGCACTCTTTGTTTATAATTTAAACAAAAACGCCACAGAATTTTAAAACCGTGTGCCTTCTTAAATTTGTACACATTTATCACTTTAATGAAGTTAGTTGCAAGCAAAGACAAAATCCAAACCACCTTACTGAAGATTGCCAAGGGATTCCTGGCAATAATAAATGCCAAAATAGTTTTAAAACTTTTAAAAGTAGGAGTTAGAAATTCTGCAATATTATCTTAATTCTTCCTGATTTTAAAGGTGCATCCTAAATAAATATTAAGTATTAGCTACTTTATCAGTGGAATAGAAGATCTGCTATCCCGAATTCCTCTTAAGCACTCACACAATTCTTCTGCCCCAGCAGTATTTAATTCTGAACCATAAAGGCTGAAAATCAGAACGTTAAGAAATATCACTGACACCCCAGTACGTCAAAAGAATGATTTACAAGGCCACATTTTCACTAGCCCACAATCATACATGTATTGCAACGTATCTGATTTCAGCCAGACTGCCAAAAAATCAGTATTGCATTTGAAATGGATATGTTCTGCCAACTTCGACAAGAATGCATTTTGCTAACATCAATACGAATGCATCAGAGAGCTTCTCCCTCCTCCAAAGTTCTAAAGTGCCAAACTGAGATAAGCAAAAAGACCAAGGCTGCAGTATAAATAAGGGGCAGCTGCTGCCAGGCTCTCAGTGCTGCTGTCCATGAGGATCTCCGGCTTCTACATTAACTCCACCCATTAAAAAGATATCCCAAGTCTTGCTGCCTCCTTATCTGTTTGGGTCTTGCAGTGTGTGTGTTTATTTATTTCATAAATACTCCAGTAGCTTCAATGTGATGATTTCAGGGAACTCTTGGGCTTTGGCAAAGTCATTTATTTCCTTTGAATTTCTGCCCATTTCAGACTGAAGAATATGCAACTCTGTGGTAGCCCTGTGCTTTCCATGGGGAGTCACTCTTGCTGTTGTACTGTGCACAGTTATGATTAAAAGTTGTTAATTTTTTGCACAAAGACCAGAGAGTCTCTTATCGAGGTGTGTTGATGCCATTGCAGGCCCAAAATATCTCTCTTTAGAGAAGGTATCGGCCTCAGACTCATGATGAAGACTGATTTTTTAACGATAAAATCTAATCCTACACTGCATCAAATTCTTGTTTTATATTTCAAATGATGTGGCAACAACACATTGATCAGCTTCTGTTCAGAGAGGAGATGAGTCAGCAGTATCCAAAATATATTACAGCTCTCTGCAGTAAGACCTGAACTTAAATCTGTGCTCCTTTAAACCTTGGCTTAATGAAATGCTGACCAGTGCCAAAAAGTGTCTCAGAGCATTGGATCCAGCCTCCTCAGTGAGACACTCATGACACACCAGAAAATGTCAAACCCTTTCAGACTCAGGCACTTGCTCTTTATCCTCCTATGAGTCAATTGGTCCCTCATCATGAGAACTTGTGAACTTTTAATGCTCTACAAACATTTTCCGGGTACAAAATCAAGGTCATTGTACTGACACCTGTTTTTATTCTATTCCATTTTTATTCACAGCAGATGTGAAGGAAGGTTGCACAAGGTACTCATTTTAAACCACTCTATCACCTGTCATTTATTTAACCTACTAACAGAAATAAACTAATGGAACATTGCAAGAAACAGCCTCAATATACATTTCAAAATCAGATAGTTTTCTTCTTATATGATATGCACCTATGTAATACATTTTAAAGCACAATCACCACAATCTATAATAAAATCCTTATGAAAAGGAGATCAAATGATAAAGCATTTTCTTGTGAAGAAAATGTGAATTCCTTTCAGCCAATCCCTCTTTGAACCTGTGTTGAGTCCAGACTGAAGGGAGCTATGGCTTAATTTTTTAATATTAAACCCAATATAGCCAATGCAGTAGTAGAATTAAATTAAAAATAATTATCAAAACAAAATGAATTTTGGGATGAAGAGTAACCACTTGATCTTTAAACGGATGTAAATTAAAATAAGGTAGAGTAAATAGCAGAAATTAATTTAATAAATTCAAATTAAGCTGAATCCTTAATGAAGGGAAGCCAATCAATTGAGCATTCCGTTACGAAGAACACATACACACATGAAAGAAACAGCTGGCTCATACATATAGCCCTATCCCTTACAAAAAGCTCCCTGTACCTTTTTAGATACACAGAATTATCTAAATTAGTAAATATTACGCTATAGACATAACAACAGAAACAGAAAAGAGAGTAGAGGAAATTACCTTTCATTTTGAAAGGCTGACAAATACAATAGCAAACAAAAAGGCTGCAATGACTTTATTTATAGAAAGTTTTCCTAGTTCTGTTTGAAATATCTACTCACAGAAACACAACAGAGTGCAACAATCAGCATGGTCCTGCCTGTGGATCTGCTTGGGAATTTAGTGGGTGTTACCACTTAGAAGGGTTCTGACAAAGCAATCACTCAGAGTAAAACCTTGATCAAAGAAGTTTCATAGTGTCGGTGAATTCTCTGACAAGTGGCTGCAAAAGTCTGAGGTAAATCCTGATTCCAGGTATGTGCCTTGATTGAACATTTGGAGCCCTCAGCAGAGGATAACACTTAATCAAAATCAAATTTTGGCAGGCCAAAAGTATTAGGAACCCATATGATATATTTTCAATTCCCAATTGCAGTTAGCTATGTATAACACCCACTGATGTCTGACTGTACAAAGCAGAGCATGCAACAGCTTGACTTTAATTTGCTACAGCAAACAGCAGCTGTAGAGCAAAGAGGGGCGAAGGTAAGGGAGTGTGTTTATATATAAACCTGCCTGCCAAAAAATGATGCAAAGCAGTGCCCATCAGACTGAGCACTCACGTGACCCTCCAGTGGTGGCAAGTTTAAAAGCTGGGAGAAGACCAGCAGAGATGGGGAGAAGAGAGACTGCCATTGCTTACTGCAAAATAAAATGTTCTCCCACAAGAAATACTGAGGCTAAAATATTTCATCTACTCAAACTCTGATTATTAGAAAAATAATGTCACTGTACATATGCACATGTGTGAGCCATCTGAAGCCTTGGAAAACTTCAGGTTTAATCAAAATCAGCAATTTCATGCAGCATTGGACTCCAGTGAATGTAGACACATTCTAACGCTCCCAGTGTCAGAAGCATTACACTTGCTCTCAGGTTTGGAGGAGATACGCACACGCTGATTGAAAGAGTCAGATTGGTTCCCTCCTGATGGCAAGAAGGAAAAAGGGAAGGGGACTGAGAGCTGCCTTGTGCCACTGATCTGGCTGGCGTGTCCCCAGAAACGCCACGCTATCAGCAGTGTCACAGTGGATATCAGCTGGGAACAGTGCAGGAGTGCAGGTCTGATGCAGAGTCATCCCAGGCAAGATACACACTCACAGGATCAGAAACTTTCACTTAGAGAGCTCGTCACTGGCCAGTACATCTACAATTCTTGTGAAACCAGCACCAAAGCAACACGATCAATAAGGTGCACAGCCATGAGCTGATGCAAGATTTAGGATCACACCAGGCTCAGCCTCATTTTACCGCTGCAATATGGGATCTTATTTCTGGAAAGAAGCAGCTTTGATAAAGAGATTTAATTGTCTGTCAGCATGCCTTCCACTGCAGTTACTACATTTACTTCAAGCCTGAATCTCATTACTACTTCAATTCCACAGGTCCCCCTGTCTCAAGGTGGGTACTTAATTAGAGCAGCCCCCATAATGCAAGCAAATAGAGCAGGCTTTCTCTCTTTTCTCTCCCTGTCAGCCTGACAAATCTAATAGACTATTGATTTTCCATCCTCAAAGAGATCAGCCTCCACTTTTGCCATTCAATCATGATATTAGCTGTCCATTAACTCCAATTCCCTGGCCTGACAGCTTGTGAACACCTCCAAGGCTGTTCAATCAGCCAGCCAACACCCAGACAACAACGCAATTACAAACCTCTTCTAGACCGTAGCCCAGGTCTTAACCTTCTGCTTTCTCTCACTTCCTCCTAAGTTTATGCTCCTTTTTTTCATATTTCCTTTCTTTTTTGTCAATTTAATAATATTATTGCTTATTTATTTACTGCACTTGAAAGAAAACGTATTTCTGATTTGCAGGATGATTGTGTTATTCCCCGGAAAAATTGTAATTTTTAAGTGAAGTTATTCCTACATCTCTGCTGCACCTGTAATGGCTCGAAACCAAGGCAAGCACCATAAACACTTGCTATTTGTCAGAGGAAATAAATTTGTCAGACCTCAGAGTTCTTCATTAACTTCAGCAGTGCAATCTGTCCGGCCATTTCAAAAATCTCAGTCAGGCATGATTGGCCCACCAAAGAGACCATTCAGGATTCGGTGAAAAGAAAAAAAAATATGATGATTTTGTTTCCACTTGCTTATTAGCTGGTCTGTTTTGTGAAGCTACAAGGAATGGTCAAGAATTTTCTGACAACTGTTTTTCCCTCCAATATTTTGGAATCAAAATGTACACTTTGCTAAATTAACTCCACATTATTGGTACACCTGTTCTTTATTTTTTTAAGTGCTGATAATCTCCAGTACTAATCAGCCCACAGCATTTCTGACAATTGCAAAATGAACGCTCTAAGTATTTCACTCTGAGTTTTAATAGCTTGTAATAATTTTGGCATGAATGACCTTAGTTTGTTAAGCACAGCCACACAATTTGGCACGGACACAAAGAAAACACTTGCAGCTCAGAGGAATTCCTTGTATAGATAAAGTATATATGGAAAAGTAAGTGGTTTGTGATAATCTGATATATGGGAATGCAAATAAAATGCTATTTTTTTTTGGTTCTTTTAGAGATTGACAAAACCAATCACCTTTCTTTGGGTTTATCTCTAATCACAACAGGACAAGGCTCACGTGATATTCTTTAAAGCTTTTGGTTTGTAGGGTCTCATGAGCAACGGGGCATTTGATATTCAATGAAGTTCTGTCTTCCACACTACATTTGACTCAGATATTTCACAGCTGAAACTGTAACAGATACCTAATTCTGTATATTGCCATCTATAAAATGCCACCTTTAATTACTTGCTGATTCCATTGCCTGGCATCCTCTCTGCAGGTAGCACTTACGTTGATCACCTTGGATAATGTATATAACATGTGTAAATATTTTAGTTCTTTGAGGGGATGTGCAGCTGTTTCAGTGTAAAATATAATTTATCTTTAATGAACAAATGACTAGTTTTACATACCTCATGCTGAATGTAGACTGATTTTTTTAAACAATATATATGCTTTATTTTATTAGTAGTAATATTAATAAGAAATTTGTAAAGGTTTTAGACTGCATATTCAATTAACTACTTCTATAAACAGATTTTCTGTTCTGTCCCAGAGATAAGGGAAGTAACGAATTCCATATTACACTTTATGCATCCTACAATCAAATACTTAGAAGTTTTCTAGTCTGGCCAAATAAATGTACCTCAAAGAACAGGGTTCATGTTCTCTATTAATTTCTCCCTAGGATTCTCCAAAAAAAGAACTCTTAACCTAGTGAAGCTCATTTCTCTACTGTGATGCAGAAAAAGATGAACTGGGAAGAATGAGACTGTCACAATCAGCCCATTTGTATTCTAGCAAGTCTTTTTATGAAGGACATAGAATACTAATTTACACAATGCCTGTACCTTATGGTAAATGTTTGGCCAACTGCAAAATTACTCTCATCCATAAACTGCACATCAGATCCACCAAGGTATCAACGGAGCTTCCTTAAACACCCCTCAGACTAGCCAGAATTTAAGATAATGATGTGGTGACATTTCATACAGTTGGCAAAACTTGAAGACTATATGCACGATGATGGAAATAAGACCTATTTACCCTCAAATTTTGACACATTGTTCATACCTCACAGCCTAGCTGAGGCTAAACTGAGGCTATTTAATTTTTTGTAATATCTTCATCCACTTCCCTTCCTCCAGGGTGGAGCAAGATAGTTTTTAGAGTCCCTTTCAACCCAAACTCCTCTGTGATTCTGTGATAAGTTCTGATATTATTAATACTTTTTTTCTCATGAAATTCTAACTGGGTTGCTGAATATAAAGAGCTTACATAATTTTTCTTGGAGGAGGGGACCAGAGATGGGCTGTTTCAGCCAACCAAAGAAAATCTGTTGATCAGATCTTTGATTAATCCCTCTTTAGTAACCCTGCAGCCTTTAGAACACTGACATTACCTTTACCCAGTCTACAGTGGGCACAGAGCATGGTGCCACCAATGAACGGCTTCACCAGAAACAAAATAAACAGGACCATATAAAACTAATTTCATTAGATTTGCTATGATCACTTACATATATCAGAACAGGTTTTGTAATGGAGATATAATTTAAAGCAGTAGTGGTTTAGCTTGCCAACAAATCTACTCAATATACAAATCATTCAAATAATTTTAAAATCCACTCCTCTTTGATTTATGTAAAAGTAGCCATTATATCAAAATAGCTTTTATATCTATTTATACAAGTTTTAATACACACTTATAATCAGCTTTCATCCAGATTCATTCATCTTTATGAAGATTCAGCAGCACATACTTAAGTTAGGCAAAAAGTCAACCGGGCTACAGGGGTGCTTAAAGACTACCAAAATGAGCTAAAGTTAAAAAAAAAATGAGCCCAGAGAGAAGTCTTCCCTGAAAGAAGCAAATGTGTAATTAAAGTTCCGATCTCATCTGGAGACTGAAAAATTAAAGGGAGGGACTCTTCTAAATAATACATTCTATTTCTAAAAACTTTGCCCATAGTCCTTTTTCATCTCCTGACCTTACCATAGGGAAAATTGCTATGTTTCTTTTAATAAAAATTACATCTCTCATTTGCAGCCTCCCAATCTGTTTCATCTGGAAGCCGTTTCATCTATTCCCTGTAGGTGGAACTCCATCTTTAGACCTTTAATTAGGTGGTGTTGCCTTGACCACTGTAGCTTAAATTTCATTTAGTATTCTGATTCTAAAATGGCCACTTGTGTATTTGTGCTCCTGTATTGACCCTGCAAATTTGTCTCAGAATTTTTTAGAGTTTTAATGCGTTGGTTCAGGGTTTTTTCCACCTTGCTCCATTTTTTCCCCTGAGAAGGCCAATATCACTCTTTGATGGACCCTGATTTTATTGTTTCAGAACTCATCACTGTCTCTTTTGAAAAACACTGAAAAAACTGGCTGATAGAAAGCACAGAGAGTTCACTTCCATCTTCTGCAAAGTGTTGTGTCCCATACCTGAGTACACATTTCTGATTAGCATTGCTACAGGTTACAACCACGACTTGTTTTTGTGATTTATCTGTTGAATATTTCATGTATTTTTGATACTATCAATGATAAGATTTTAATGAATTGTTTACAAGCATTATGTCAAAGGCCAGTGAATAATTTCATCCTTCTGTGAATGTGTTCAGAGTTATAACAACAAATAAACCAAAACCCCAAAAACAAGTACATAGAAGATATTTCCCAATAGAAGATCCTGTCTGATTTCTGTTTTACTTTAGGGTGGAAACTTGGGTTCATATTTTAATGTTGATCCCTAACTGTTAGGGCACTGTTACTTCTTACTGCACTTTGGTTTGAATTTTCATTTGTATGCAAATAAGTCTCTGATTTACGGCACCGGTAAAGATATTACTCAATGACTCCTATTTTTCAAACTTGTTTTCAGGGTATGTAGAATTAGATAAGCAACAATTTTCTCTGAGCCTGCATGCTGGCAAAATGCAGTAGACTATTAAACCATCACCCTGCTTTTTGCTAAAAATCACATTTTCAAAAGAGCTTTTTTTCTTTAAAATATGAAGAAATAGATCTATACTTCAAAAAGGTTGATATCTTTGATTATTTGGTTCTCTGGTAGAGCAGAATCTTCCCAGGCTCTTCATTTACACTTTGCTTCCAAGCTACTAAAGGATTTGTAATAATACTTTAAAGTCACACCTGAGTTTTACTGAAGTTCAGTCATTGGTGACAAAACTGCACCTACAAATTAAAGTAATTAAATGGAAACAATAATTGGAATTAATGGTATATCTGTCTTCAAAAAATTCCCATTTCCAAATCTTTCTTTCAATATAATCAATCCAAATTTGTATTGATGCTGTTGTATTTTAAACCAGCCATGACATGGTTGTCATGATACGTCTGCTGAAGAAACTGGAGAGTAAATTTTTATCCACCTAAATCATCATTTTCCAACACCTTCTGTACCTTCACAAAGTGTCTGAAAAATGTGGTAGCAATCAATGTCTCTATGTTCTTTTACAATATTTAACTTTGTGCTGCACCCAATCTATCACAATTAAACTTCTGGCTGTTTACTCATTAAATCCAGAGGAAACGGAAAGAAAGAAAGGGACAGCGGGGAGGACAGCACACGAGGATCTGTTGAGGAATTTTCTTCCATTTTCCTCCTATGCTGGAAGTAGCTGGAAGTTGATTCAGGTTTGATAGTCTGACGCACTTGCTAAATCAGAAATTAAAATTATTTGTGTGATTCACAGGGCCCCATTTCCTCCCCATTTGTCATGTTACCTCCGGCTGAAGGAACGGTGCCATTATTTAGATGACTGAGCCTCCGCTGGAATGAGTGGGCATTGAGTAATTGCAGCTCAAGGCTGGCTCTTCTCACTGCCACCCTGCCATGGGAGGGAGAAGTCACCCCTGCTCCAGCTCAGCGCCCGTGGAAGAGCCACAGGGAGGAGAGGTGGGAAAGGGCAGCAGGAAGGCAGCAGCTCTGTCCAGCAGGAGATAGGGAATGCAGAGGGACTCTGGCCATCCGACCCTCTGGAGGTGGGCATCGCTTCTGTTCCTTGCTCCTGCCACCCGCAGATTTTACCACATCGCTTCACAGACTGATAGGCCAGATGCTCAGACTATGTGATCTAATTATGCAGAACATTGTGTTTTGAAATGAGCAATTTATATTGGGAAGTGCAGACTTAGAATCCTTTGATTTCACCACTCTTCTAAACACAAGCCTGTCATTTATTGTGTACATGGCATCCCTTTCTATGAAAACGCATTCTTGAAGTTAATTTTTTGGTGGGGGGGAATGTTTTTGTTTAGATTTCCCCAGGGTAACAATCAAATTAATATGGTTCTCATGGGAAAACACGTTGGTAATAACACTGTAGACAAATTAGGTAGACAACTCAGAATCACAGTCAAAAGTAATCAGATCAGTGCTGAGTTCTAAGACAGAAAATGGGAAGTTTTACCTTCTGTAGTATTTCTAAATCAGGTTTCCTTGCATGACCTAAAGAAAGTATTGTAGAAGACTTTATGCACAGCACCTGCCCTACTGAGAAGAGATTTCCATTGCTAAATAAAGAATAAACTTTTAGATTTAACTCCAAAATCCACCATTTGAAGTGTAAAGTCTCAGAAGATTTTTCTGAGCCGCAGAACAGGTCTAGCACCAAAAAGGCACAGAACTAGGAATGCATAAATGGTACATCTTCACCTCCACCTGTTCCTTTTAACTACAATCACAAACGTGTCTCTTTGTCAACCAAATGATCTTTCACCTTGAGCCACAGGTGGCTGAGCCACAGAAGAGCAAACCCCGTTCTTCCCTAAATTTCCTGTGCTCTGTTATCGCCTGTTACACTGCCTATGACCCCAGAGCCACTCCAGATAAATCTTCCTCTGTTTTGTACATAGAGGCTCTGGACATCCAGGACAGTTATACTTTCCCTCCCCTTCTATGTTTACAGCTTGATCCTCCTTTCTTTACGGCAGTGTAAATCAAGGGCTACTCCAATGAAATCAGCACATTTGTGGTGATGCAAAAGAGGCATTAGGGATATATCAGATCCATTGCTCAGATCATGGAGAAAAAAAAGAAAAAAAAAAAAGGCAAAATCAGCTATGATCAGACATCAGATGACTACAAAACACTTCCTCCAATTTGAGATATTACTACAAGTAATTCAAGTTTTGCTGATTATTCCTCATTTTCATGTTTGTCTGAGTTACCTATGTAATATATACTTAATTTCCTATCCCTCTAAAGAGATTGGAAAGGATTTGTTCACATGAATGTATGTGCCAAGACAGACACAGAGGAGCGACAGCACAAAACATGAATTAACTCACTGTCTAATTTTATACTTAAGTGCCATTTAATATGATCCATTTACAGGGAGAAAATAGTTTCTTAGTATGAGTGGGTGCTACAGATATTATGAGGATCTGAATATATATATTTATAGAGAGAAGACAATTCTATTCTTTCAAGTCCAAAAAAAAACCAAAACCCCACAATGGAAGAAAAAGATAAGTCTCAAATTTCAAGAGAGGCAATTCTCTGAATTATAGGAAATTTTCTGGCCTCTCTTGGAAGCTCTTCATAATCACCAAGAACCTCTGAGAAATGAGGGAGACTCAAACCATGTTTTACAGCTCACCCCACCATCCCACCTTCATACTGCCATCATACTACTTCTAAAATCATCAAAAAGTGCCCCATGATCAATTATACTATGTGTGAAATAAATAAAATGCATTTTATAAAATCTTTATAACACGGCTGTCTTGGTATGTGACACCTTCCAGAGCACCTCTAAATAAGCATTTGGGAAAAGCAATCTAAGTAAATGGTTTTAAAGACAGGTTATTTATTTATTACACAAGACAGCTTCTCACATTATTGCCTCAAGTGAAATGAATGCTGATAATGCTCCTGCCTCTGAAACTGAACACATTTATATTAAAAATATAGAAAGTACAGTATACACTGAGGTGCAATCTATTGACTGTGTCAGTAATAGCAGCTTTTTCATTTTTCCCCTTGTAATAGAAGTCATTGCTTGCATTCAGAATGTATTGTCAAGCTTTATTAATCTCAGCACAGAGGCCATCCTGGGCCTTGAAAGCGATTGGTTTTTTTTAAAGAGATGGTATTATTTTCTATGGCCTACTTAAGATCTATTTCAGATCTGTCATTAAAAAAAAAAAAAAAAAACCAAAACTACAACTTCAAATTACAGGACAACTTAAACAACACTTAATGATCACTGATGTGTTTAAAGTCTTCCTTGAAAAGCTTAAAAATTAATTATAATGCTTTCAATTTTAAATTAGGAGTTTCTTTGCAGGTTGGCAATCAACGTTGTAAGATGCCTCTTTGTCTCATTATTCTCAAAAGAAATTTGATTATTAGACACTGAAGGTGATAATCTAAACAGGGCTGAATGCATGGTCTCGAGGAAAGGCTGAGGAACATTCCAAACTGAGTTAGTAGACAGAGCAGTCACTCTGATGTCTTAATTCCAGAGCTGAAATTCTGACCCTAGAGAGGTCATTGGCATTTTTCTGTCCACAGGTTTGTTTGGTTAGGTTTTTATTTCTAAACCTATGAGTGCACAGAGGAAATAGTTAAACCACAAGCAATCCTAATATGATTTGGACTGCTCCAGTGTGAAGCTGAAATGCCAGGTAAGCCTTTAGGATTGAGGAAGGAGGCCATTTTTATAAGGTATAATATCAGCACTGTATTCTTTCTTTAAAGGGGAAGAAGGCAGCGGCATAGGGTACACCAGTAACCTTTCAACAGTTGTCATTTCTATTCAGAAATGCAAACATAAATCCTCTCCCTATTTTACAGCCTTAACAATACGTAATGTAATGCAATACTCTTACAGGGGATATCTGTAAATTCTTGTCCAACAGCCACAGAGGGACCAGAGACAAGGGATCTCACAACCATTTCAGACATTGCTACTCTTCTGACGCCCCTGACCTACCCACATCCTTGTTTCTGCACCTGTTCCCAAAATTACTTTGTCATGGGATTTGCATGGAGGATCCTACACAACTCTTATGGCCCTGAACAAGGACCAAATTTCAAACTATATTACTAAAATACAGGATCTTCTGCTGTGTATGATGGTTGAATTCAAGCCCATTAATAGTAATATGGAGTGGAAAGACCCTGAAATAAACACCAGTTTAATTTTTTTATCAATAGTCTGAAGTACTTGTTGCTGGCAGGACTGTATGCTTCCATCTCCCACTGTCTCTGGAGAAATGTTGTAAGTATTTTCTATCTTTTAGTAAGACAGCAAAAATATTCATGTCAGGGCTTGCAGTTTTCTGGCTTTACATGCAGGTGGCATGGGCGAGGTAATCAACTTGTTCTTGCTACTTGAATCTAAAATAAAATCACTCCACACAACCAGGTACCTGCTGCTGAAACCCAGTCCCTGCAAAAGCCTGATGGCTTGTGTGTACCAAGTTAATAGCAGCACCAAGCAAGATTTCACTCAGCATCTTTCGGGTATTAGATCATCTTGAAAATCGAGGTAAAAAAAGGAACTCCAATAACAAAGTGCAGAGATTTAAATCTTGCAGGGGATGAGCACAAAATGAAATGGAAAATCATATGCAACAAATGAAATAAAAGCCAGCTCAAACACCCCACGATTTACAACTGAAATTTGATAAGCCAACAAGCACTTATACAACTGCTGTTGTTTTTCTTTAGGCTTGATTTTAAAGTCTTTTAAAAAGTTGAAGGCAGTTTCAGAACCCTAATACAAGGAACTCAGGTTCAAAGCAACATGATAGAAAGCTAATGTTGTGTCTTGGTGTAAAGCTGGCCAACTGGAAGTGCTCTTCAGCATGGAAAATAACATCATGTCATTTCACTAGAAGACAATAACTTATTACTAGGTTGGCACCTTCCCATTTAATAAATTTATTTGCTATTACTTTGGTGGTGAATGTTACTGACATTCAATCAACACGCTTTCCAGGAATGGGCTGCAACTTCCTTGCACCATTCCTTGCATATAGGTGGCACTAAAGGTATGCAATGAGTTATTGCAACCTATTCATTATATTTTAACCCAGTTTTTAACCCATTTTATTTAAGGTACACACTAAGCATAACTCAAATATTGCCACAGTTTATTACATATGGTTTTGCACATTTTGCAAACATGAGAGGTTATAAATTCCAGAAATCAGTTCTCCTTCAAGCCAGAATTCTCAAGAAGTACATGGGTGTTTGGTATGGTGTTTGCTTCTTGAAAATAAAACATAGCCTTTACTAAATCTTTGGTCTACGAAAATCAGAGTGCTTTACTTCTGTATGAATTGCAAAATCACACCTTAAATAAATGTGCCTCTGAGAATAATTTATTTTTTTTTTCAAAATGGACTCACACACAAAAAAGAAGCTTTGCTGCCGTTTCAGACTAAGAGCACTCTATGTTTAATACAGGGAATTGCTGTTGAAGTCAGCAAGAAATTTTTATGCCATAGAATCTTAGAACTGAATAAATTTTGGGTAATTTGACAATTCAAGTAATCAAAGCACTACCATGTACTCAGTTCCTTCTGGTCTGATTACATGATGCCAATATCCTGTTTTACTGCATTATGAGTTGCTGAGAAAAATTAAGATTCTAGGAAGAACTCATAGTATTAAATACTACTAACTGCCTTTAACGCTATACATTGATGGAACAACATTTTGTTGTCTTAACTTTGGTCAAAGCAACTCTTTTTATATTTTAAAGTTTCTCTCAATTGATAGTTTTTTACCCATCCATTTTCAGTCTCAGTGTTAGTAAAGATGGCATCTATTGATTAAATCTACTCTGAAGTATCTTTTTGTTGAAACAATAAACAATATTGAAACACTGGTGCATAAAATGTAGAATATATATATAGAAGTATCTATATATGTAAAAATACATATATTTTCAGCTGAAGAGACAAATTCTGCAAGAGATAGGTGGCTGAAACAAGTGAACAGATAATGATCAAACTTCATTTGCCACTTGAGCTTTGCAACAGGTTTAATCAACTCAAAGAGGACTCTTCAAAAGCATTGAACACTGCAGGGCTATAAATGTCATTCCATGGGCTAAAGGTGGAGCAGATGATGAAGTCATTGTCTTCTACTGGATGCTGTACAGATTAAACTGCATCTATTCACCAAGAAAAGCAGTGAGACTTCACCATCTGTGAATCCTGCTGAGAATAAAAGTAATTTGCAAAGAGAATAGGGTGAGAAACTGCTATCAGACAGTGCTGCCGAGAGCAAGAGTGCCACACAAACTATTTCCTGTGCACAAAGCAAAAGAGAAGGGAATTAAAAACTCCTGATCGCTTTCCAAATTACTGGAACATTTGCTGAGGGTGGTGAGGAAGGTGCTTACCTGATACTAGGTTTTATTAGGTGCAGAATTCAGGTGTGGAATGGCAAAGAGTGTGTTCATTTTAACACAGAGAGGTCCTTACAATCACACACATGAATTAATTGATCCAAAAGGAACAAAGCAACGACTAATGGTAGTTAAATACCCAAAAGGTTGGGGTTTTTTGTTATTGTTTGAGAAGCAACTTAGTCTGCTGTGTTTGTCATAGGATCAGGTATTCTGGTGGTAATTACTGTCCTCCATAGGTAGCAAGAACTGCTTATCACAGAGTTTTTCTGACAGTCAAGAAGTCCCAGCCCAGTGTGGAGGGTCCTGTGTCAGGGCTTGTGCCCAGCAGGTCCCCAAACCCAACCTTTTGCTGGCAGCCTCTGTCCTGGCACTACACTGTCATGGCTGTGTCATGGTGGCAGAAATAAAAGGAAAATAAGATTGGAGAAATAGTTACCGTCCAATTCTGGGGCATAAACTATCCATCCCATGACATTTATTAAATGCAAACTGCATATTTTTTCATACAGCCAAAGCTTTAGTAAGGCCTATGAGTTCAATATTCCCTTTCTTTAAAGAAAAACATCCCAAGAGCTAGGATTACAGTTCTTCCTGCTTTTCCTCCAGCAAGGTAAAAGATGCTAATGTAAAAAGGCAGAACAAATGGGCTCTTTATTTTTGCTGGACAAAGAGCATTTGAACTCCATCAGTGGCTCTTTGACTGCCTTCAAAGCTTGTCTCTGACTAAATTAAAGCCTCTGCTCATTTCTGATTTGTAGTACACTGTAGGCTTTCCATTGCACTAGCAGCTAGATGCATGTAATAACTATCTTCCAATAACACAGCTAATGAAAAAAATCAGAATTAAGATTTAGAAAGGGCTATGTCCTCACTCGATGCAAAGTAGTGCAGCTCCCCTAAGGTCAATTTTTATGATGCCACTTTACAGTGGCTCAGAATCTGCCCCCTAATTCAATGAGATAGCTCAGAGAGAAAAGTCTTAACCTTATCCTGTATAACCAGGGTAGAACATTTTGAGGTCACTAATAACATGAAGTAGTTTAACTGGAATTAAAGTGATTTTGTAAAGTAGAAAAGCACAGTTTAGCAGACGAGCCAGCAAAATTGGCCCCAAAGTAGGAGACCACTGATCCTCATCTCACTTAATTTAAAAGGAACTCCTTCGAAATGAGAGGTTATCTGGGTACAAAGGAAACTCAATCACAACAACAAAGAGGAGAGCAGAAAAACACCCAGAAATCATTCACAGGGCCATGTGCCTGATGCATTGGCATTTCTATATCATTACATTATACTAACTGGGTAACACCTAAACATTTACATGTGGGGGTGTTAAGGAGTTAACATGTGCCATTAAAGTAAAAACGTACATTTATTTCCCCTTTTCTCACTGCAAGGCTGTCACTGCTCTCCTGAGAGAGAAGAGTTGTAGCTGCTGGAAATCTCGCTGCAGGAAGAGAAAAAAGTGACCCCTGAGCAACCTCTTTTAGATGTGAGAAGGGGGTAAACAGCACTGCTTCACCCTGTATTCATCCTGCACACGAGCATAAAGTGACAGGGATGGATTTGCATTGCTGAGCTAAAGCAAATAAATTTGCAGTTTACACCTGAATTACATTTAGTCTACTCATACCAGCATCACAGTTTTCAACTAGGATACACTACAGCTCATAAGTCTTGAAAATGCTTTAAAATCACTCATTGATTTTCGTTAAAGAAATCCAAATACCAACTCACGAGAAACTCCCTAATGATAACTAGAACAATAACCTTGAATTGCTGCAGTGTTTTCTTTTAGGCAGTGCAGTTTACCTTGTCTTCAGTGTTTAGAAAATGAGAAAATATTTCAAGGAGATGAGCCTCAATGGAGATAATATTTCTATAGTAATGCCAAGTGCTCTTATGATGAGAATTTCCATGAAAGAATCCACTCACAAATGCAAGGCTGCTCTCAACAGTTTCAAGAAAGTTTCAAGATGGTAAAGAGAGAAAGCAGAGGTGAACTTTCTTTTGCACCCATTGAAAATAAAGCTGAATTGCTTGAATTGGAACAATAAAATTCGTAAAAGCTCCATACAGGAGTCATGTGCAAGGTTATTTACCATAGGCATCTGTTAAAATCATGACCACAGGACCAAAGTAGCAGAGATTCACTAGAGGCTGCAAGTCAGGAATGGAAAACCTTTACATGCACTTTAGAGAGAGAAAGAACAATATGTAGTCAGACTCATTTAAAGCTATATTTTATCATCTGTTTTATTCATTCATTATATTATCATTCAAATGATGAGTTCTAAAGCAACTGATTATTTCATTCCTATAATTTCAAAGTGTGCAGTTTGAAAGAGACATTAGGACAGCAGTAAGCTGGGAGACAAAAGAATGTATGAATCATAAATAAAAGAGAAAACATACATGCTTAGTGTGTGTCACAAATTTGAAATGAGTTGCTTTGGCACAGCCATGAGAAAAATCCTTCCTGGAGGAAGCAGAAGGGATTAGTAATTACCTCAAAATATTAATGTCCCTGTTGAGTTCAGTGCCCAGCAGGCAGATGCTTTTCTAGAAGTTTTGAGCACTCACATGCTACCACATGAAAAAAACCACACAAGCTGAGAAAGAAAGGGTAAGAGGAACTGGGTTGCTTCTTTTCTCCACTTCCCACTATATTATAGTGCACTCAGTAGAGGATCTGTATAGGACTCATGGCTCAATTAGTGCATGAAACTAGCAGAAACACCTACAGGATAAGGTCCTTCTGCATTTACCATACACCTGGATACTGGGCTAGTTATTTAAAGAAAAGAAAATTAGATACCTTCAGCTGCCCAAATCCATGGTTTGGCTAACAAATAAGGCTAATTGTACTTTTACCCTTTTCAGAAATTAAGACATTTACTTATTAAAGCATAAGCCTTAATTTAAAACACAGATTCCATTAATGCAGCAGGATTGGGATTTCATCTGAAGGGCACAGGTTTGGGTGTTTATCACTTTCTCAGGCTCTGCACACTGGGGTGTGGACACACTGCAGAGAGGGGACAAACTGGAAGGGAGCATTGTGTGCCCCCCTAGAGCTTGACAAACCCCAGACAAGGTGCTGCTTCCAGCCACATCCCTACAGCACAGCAGGCACAAACCCTCCCAACACCTCTCTGCCCCACTCCTCCTCTGCCCCCTTCACTCAACAGTACTTTCAAAATGTTCCAAGTTTCATGTCTTGCTGCTCATAAAGCACAATAAAAGAAAAAGCACCTATTACCCAGCAGACACAGCAGAATCCTGTTTGTTCCTGCAAAGTACCTTCCAATCTGCTTTTTAAAAGGGAATGTTTTTGTTCCTAATGATACCAGGCTAATAATCCTGAAGGTTTATTTTTTAGGTAAAGCACTAAAAGTGTAACCAAAATGTCTTTATTAAGGCCTTTATGTTGGGATCTTAAAAAAAAAAAAATAAAGTGTTTCTGTTTTGGAAAGACCGATACACCCACAGCCTTAAGCAGTCTGCAGGTCTGAATACTAATAAACAAATTAACAGGTTGGGGTTTTTTCCCCTGTTCACTACAATATACATATACAATAAAATCCATGAAGAACCATCAAACAGAAGATTTTTTGGCTCCTATAAACTCTGTACTCAAAACATTTCAAATTAAGAGGCTCTACCTCAGCTCACATCACCTATGAATGCAAGTAAATAAAATGTGTATTTTGATCGAGCTGCCAGTCTTTGCTCTGATCACACATTTCCTCCTGTCTAAACTGATTAATAGTCTATTTACTGAGAAATTTGCTGCCTAAAAGTTGCAGCTGACAGCTCAGAGCTTTCTGACGTCTGCTGGTCGCCAGTTCTGCGACTTGTTACTGTTACAGGTCATTGCACCAACATCTTGGTACATCCTTCGTGACATTTTGCTACACAGCACTGAAAAAGCAGCGGTACCTATGTGAGCAGGAATATAATCTTGTGTTTCTAAGAGTTCAGAGAAAGTTTTATCTTCTTGAGCTCTGTCAGTCACAGAAGAGAGCACAATTTACACATGAGCGCCCCAAGCATTGCAGATTACTTTCCCCCGCTCCCACATTCTCAGCAGATCCTGTGAAATATTGAGGCTCTGCTGTAACCACGACTGCGTGTGTGATTGCTGCAGGCTCCCGTGTTTATTGAGGGTGCACCCAAACAGCATAAACCCAACTCTGGGAATGCATCATCTGTCAGGATGGGAACGGATCTCTGGAGACCCCCGGCCTTTTGCCTTGAACATTCCGCAAGCCATTTTGTGAAATATTTTCTCTGAAAGCACCGAGGCCGCAATTTCTCGGTGATCTCACTGCAGACTAGAAGAGAACGTGCCAAAACCAAGCTCTCCAAGGATGCAATCCCCGTTAGTTCAAGTTCAACCCATGCTGAGGAGCACTGCCAGGTCTGGGAGCGAGGTTCACACCACCCTGCAGGATTCAGCTGAGGGTTTTTCCATGCAATAAGGAGGAATTATGTGGTGTCTCTTTGTCTTACAGTGAGCACACACACGCACATAAAATCTGTGGACAACTGAAAATTAAAGGAACATATTTCACTCGACTTGCAGCTTCAGTTTGCCACTGAAATCCTGTGCAATAAAGCTTTAGTTTCAATAGCCCTCCAATGATTAATCATTTTCTATAGTTTCATGTAGTCTGCCTGTAGTATATTCTGATTTACTTTCTCTACATTGTGTAAAAGTCCCAGACTGATTAGCTCAATAAGCTGCTGCTGTGCAGACAGATTTTCCCCAAAGAATTTGAAATCTTGGTTATAATCAACAAGGGAATAAAACAGAGGAGAACAAGAGAGACAAACTGAAAAAAAAAAAAAATATTCTAGAAACCTTTCCATAGAGTTAAGTGCTGCCCTCACACTTGTAGGGTTATTATTTACAAGTCATTTTAAATGACCTTTTAGAGGAAGAATACGGTGCTATTCAGCTTCACCAGGAAGGAATAAAAATGAGCGAGGGAATTCTCTTTTAGATATGATGAATTTAGCTTAAAACT
This sequence comes from Hirundo rustica, assembly GCF_015227805.2. Lineage (NCBI taxonomy): Eukaryota > Metazoa > Chordata > Aves > Passeriformes > Hirundinidae > Hirundo > Hirundo rustica. The sequence goes on from NC_053459.1 coordinate 20,618,037, forward strand.
GAATAGTCACATTAAGATCTCTGGCATTGCTGGGGTGTTAGTTTGGACAGATGACAGAATGATGGATAAGGTTTTGATTCAGCAGCACTGAACAGTTTTTTTTAAGCTTGTTGCAAATAAAACCAATCAAAGATGACTCATGGTAGGAAAAGAGAAAGCAAGCAGGACATATAGCTGCAAAAAAAAACCCTCACAGAAAGCAGGATGGCTTCAAAGAACAGCTTCCTGAAAAGGAGTCTAAAAGAAGAGAAAGAGGAAGAAAAAGAAGGAATCAGCTATCTTGACAGCTGTCAAGTGGTCCAGGCTAAGAACAAGAATTCATCCTGAGGTTTGCCCAGGAAATGAACACGTTTTCATTAACATAAAGGAAATACAAAATTGACATTTCGTTCGGAGCTCCAGAAGAGAAGCCCTAGACAACTTTTGGATATACACCGGCCATGAGCTGAAGATGAAAAGAAAACAGAGAAATAACTTCGCACACATCCGTGGAGCCCTGCAAATTCCACTTGGGCTGTCTTTTCTTGGTGTTCACGTGCCTTCTCCAATCAGCAAGACTGTCAGAAGTAAGTACACAGCTCTGAGAAAAGCACCCTCTTACTTAACTATTTTTGCTGTAAATCCAGCAAGAAAATAAGTGCCAAATGATTCCCCTATAACAGCTTCAAAGAAATGAATGCAATCTCTCAGATGTCAGTGTGGGGTTTTGCAAATATTGCTATTTACAGACTGGGCTGCACTTGAAACTCTAAGAAAAGTCACAATTTGGGTCTAGGATCCTTGAAATGATATTTTAAAAATGTCCTTCCCACCTCTCATGATGCTCTTCTCAGAGACAGCACTAACTGCATGCACATAAAGTGGCATGTAGGTGCCTTGTCTGTTAGCAAAGTAGTAACCCTGTATAAAATATTCTAGCCCGGTTTGATAAATTACAAAACAAAGTAAACTAGACAGGTAATTAAAAGTAATAAACTGGGTTTAATTGGTTGAGTAACCATCTAGAAATTCAGTGCCAGCAGCAAAGGTGTAAAATACAGCAACCTGGGTTTCGATGTCATAAGTATCCCTGATGCTGTGGAGCCACAGTAATTTCAGATACCGTGGGGAAGCTACTACTTCATTACTATGAATATAGAAATCATTATCACAGCTCATTCTGTACACTTCAATAAAATATGCAGTGCAGATAACTGACAACCCAGACATATCAGGGAGGTGATTAAATACCAGGCACTCAAGAAATATTGCCAATGGGGCCCAAAAGGCATTTTTATTTTCCTGCTGGGCAAGTTAATAAGTGGCCTGATGACCCCATCTCACAGCAATACACCATTAAATCTCAATAGGAGTGACGACAAGCTGCCATAAATAAAAACATCCATCTGCAATAGCCCCCCACTAAACAGGGGCGAGGTGAGGCACTTGGCTAGCGTGAGTGCTCGCAGCGAAGAGCTTTATCCTGAAACGCCGCGACAAAGCTCCAGGAGACTGGCACAGGCAGCCAGCACTGCCCAGAAGTGGATGTTCTTAAAGCTCAGTGATCTCCTGAAGGCCACAGCTAGAGATAGTGAGGGTAAAGCTGTCAAATTTCATTAAATGTAACACCATTCCCTTTTGGCTCTCTCAGCAGAAACGCGGTCGGAGCAGCGGCACGGGCGGGCCGGGCGCGGAAGGTGGGTAACCTGAGGAGCACCGCTGTGATGGGAGAGATAATGAGTAACTCCAAAAGTTATTGGCTCATTAACAATGCCCTACAGGAAGGAATTTTCTGTCTAATAATAGAAGGAGCACAAGCGCAGATTCTCAGTATGATCTGCAGCCTGTTTTAATTCCACTGCTTTGGGAGTTGGGCTCTTGATTTCTCCCTTTCTCTGTCACTTACATAATTTGGGCACTGAAGTGCTAACTCTATTATATGGTTCAACATGAAAATGGAGCCTTTTTTCAAGCTTCATTAACATACTGTTGCAAAATTTGTCCTCAACTGAAGCTCAGTCATTTTCCAAGACTCACAATCTCTAGCAGAATCTGTTGCTGAAAATAATAAGATGCATTTTTGAAAAGCAAAAACAGGATTACAAAATATCATGTGTGATTCAAAATGGAGGACTCAGAATAGATAAAACCTCTACAATTCATCTGAACATTATTCCTTTTGGGCCACTCTGCTAAATTTAATCCCAGTCATAACACTGCTATGCCAAAAATGGCCTGAAAAACAGTCCATATTTTGGCCAGGCAATTCAGTAACACCCTCATACTGTCTATCCTAAAATATTTACCTAAATGTAAAAGTATAAAGTTACTGTGGGAACAACGTTTTTGAATCCTAAAAAATTCTGCTTGCATCTGTTTTCAGGAGGAATGATGAAAACTACATTTTTGAAACCAAAGGTATTGCAAATCTCAATCTAATAAAAAAAACCCTAGGAAAATAAATCATCTGCAGTGTCAAACACAGCATCTCCTGATTACTGAGCTCAAGTAAATATTTGTGTCTTAAAAACAAGTTTATGCTTCAGGTTTCCCTAAATATACCTGCCAAATAGTTTTATTTGGGTACGAATCACATTTTAAATAAGAGGGAAAAAAAAGGGAATCAAAAAATAATTTTTATTTTCCAGTGATTGTGAGAAAACAGATTATATGTATTCAACACAATTCAAGGCACATGTATTCATTATTCATTTTTATTCTGAAGGTGCCATTTTTGATAACTTATCTTGTTTTTCAAACATGTTTGCACTCTCCAGCAGTGAAATAATTGCACAGTCAATGGCAGAGATAACTCACTGAAAGAATGATGCTGTAATGGGAATAATGACATAACGTCTCATGTATCTTAACTGATTGTAATTAGCAAAACATTTACAACATACCAGCAAGAGAGAATTGATACATAGAACTAAAAGCCTTGTTACCTGGTGCAATGTACATTTTGAGAAGTGAATATAAATAGAAAATATTGTCACAGTGCCATCTACATTCTTCAAAGCAAGCTAAGTTTTCCAAACAACCAGATTTAACCGAGCATAATTCTGATTTAGAAAGAAAACGAGACAAGAAGATCTTACTTACTCAACAGAACTTTGTCTGAAGTGAATGCACAGAGCGACAGGCGATTCGTAACTCCTTCATTTTTACTTCTCTACAGCCTTGTACTCCTTTCATGCCTTACAGATCCTGAACTGTGAAGTCAGAGCAAGCAGGGTAGAACTAACGAAGCCTCTACCTGGATATGCTGGTTTTGTTGGCATAGTCCAGGCTCTTAACCCTTGGCAGCCCAACTGGATACCCAAGTGCCATATTGAAAGTTTCAAAAAAGCATTTTTAGATAATTAGGACTGCTTGTACCAGATTTGGGTTAAAATGCCAAAAAAAAAAAAAAAAAAATAAAAGAGAAAAATCAATGCATTTCAGCTGTGGGACAGTTTGAGACACTGCAGCTCTAGAACTGAACAGATTTGCAAAGGTAATGACAAGGAAACAGCAGGCATGAGGTGACACAGTGGCATCAGTGCCCTCCCTGCCCTGAATGGATCTGCAGCTTGGTTTTTATCCAAGGCAGAAGCCTTTTCAGAAAACAAGATGCACAAACAGAAGCAGCACGTCTAGGACAAGCAGAACGATCCTTTGTGCTCTAATAAGCACTGGAAATGCTTTGTCTAGAGAGCTGCCTCTGCTTTTGGACAGGAACTGAAAAGAGAGAGAACTGTTCAGGGAACAGCAGCGGAGACAAGGAACAACATGAAATGTTTAAGCTTTAATGTTGAGGAAGAGGATATAAAAGATTTGATAATATGTAAATGACTATTTCATCTTTCCTTCATGGATGGCAGTATCAGGAATAAGTGAAGCAAGAGATATTTTGGCTAATAAATAGCAAAAAATCTATCTAAAGATAAGGATAGTTACATACAGTCATCTCCTCTCTAGACATGTACAAAGATGGACATTGACAGCCATCAGGAATGACAGCAGTATGGTTGATCCTGTTTGGTACAAAGGAATGAATTAGACAACCTCAGGAAGCCTGACTCCTGAGACAGCACTTGAAATACCTACAAGCTGTGTGTCTTTGAAATAGCATCCAAATGCAGATACGGCTCAGTAGCACTGCAACAGACTTCAGGGATGTGATTCTGTAATATAGTTGAGGAAAAGGGGTCATACCAAGGTGTGTTTCTTCCATTTTTGAGAGAAATACTGGGTAAATCTGGGAGTGGAAGTTGTCGGTTGTAGACATTATTTATGATGGAATTTGACACCAAACAGATAAAAGCCTCCAAAAGGGACAGATTTGGATTAGCAGGACTGTCTCAAGTTCATAGGATTGGTGGGCAAGTGTTAAAAGAAATCTTCAAGCTGGTGCCAAAAAAAATCCTGTAATTTTCCATTATCGCTTCTTCAGTAATGTTTTCTCTATTAAAATAACATCTGTTGATTAATTAAACACCTTAGCATAATAATCAATGCACAAAAGCATAAACCTCCAATATTGATTAAAGCTTGCTTTGAAAACCCCTTTGAGCTCTTTAATCACAGTTTGTAGAGACGGTATTTTCTAGAACAAAACAACCGCATAGCAAGTGTGAAAGTGCGACAGAAGAAAGGTACAAAAAAATGTAACTGTTTAGCTGAGGCTGTTGAAACAAAACATGTTCAGCAACGGAATAATGTGACGGGTAATTTACAGTGATCTGATGGAAGCTGACTGAATGCCAAATAATCTGGTTTAGTAACTTTTTGTTTTGTTTTCTCCTTCCTGATAACTTTGAGTTTCTTTTTTCAAAGCTGGCTGTAATTGACACATTAGATTAGTTACAAGATCACCCGCCAGGAACAAAAAGCGATGAACGTTGATGTTTGTGTTTGTTAGGGCCATTCAGGAGCAATGGGCTTGATCCTTCCTCTACCATTCAAGTACAGAAAATTATGAGCCTCCATGTGGATAACAGCGAGGATGATAGCAGCTTTTGAACACTTTCCTTTTTTTGGGAACTAATTCCCTAAATAATTTATATATAATTTTTAAATATTTGGATGAAATGCAAAGACTTTGGAGGATAAGCTGGGAACATTGCAGGCTCCGGTCACTGAAAGCCACAGAAAGACTCTTGATGACTTCCATAGATATTGGATTAGAATTAGAGGTATTTGGCTTTTTACTTCCCCTAGCTGAAAATCTTTAGGTAATTAACAGAAAATGTCTTAGATTGGTCATGCCAGGTTGGTGCCTCTTGTGTTAAGGAAACCAATTCTAGAAAATCAAGCTGATAACATGGGAAGCAATTAAAATTCCATATGTATCAAAAATTATCTAATTTTATAGAGCAATGGAGTAAAGTCCTGCATGCAAGACTATAAAAATACAACAGACACACAGCCTTTCATATGACTTTTTGTCTATGTCCAGGCTGTGAGAAATTATGCCAGAACTCAATTCAACATATCCAGAGAACTGGAAGGCAAAATTATTCCATATAGTTTAGTTACTCCTAATTTTTCTAAAGGCATAGCAATTGCAATTTAGATTTATTCTTCCATTATGATTAATTTCAAGTCAATTATAATGTAAGGAAGTTACAAGGTCTGTTACGTGTCACTCTGATGAGCACCTCTATTTGGGGCCATTTTTTTAAGAAACAAGGAATGATGAAGTCTGTGGGACTGGAGGATATCTTCCCATGAAAATATGATTCTGGAAGGCCACTGCCCCTTCCCATGCTATGAACCAAAAAGGCAACCTTTATAGTTATTATCACAGCATTCTACACATATATGACATAATCCGCCAACCAAAACCTGCAAACCTACAATTACCCAGTGCAGCAACTCCAATTATTTGCATAAATATTTTTGTTTGGTACAGTCCTTCTCTTTCTGTCACCAATGTCCTGTTTTTACAGATGAGCCACATCCAGTTCTGTTTATCTTCTGTCTTTTCACCTACAATGCATTAACTAGTTCCAGTGGCTTTCTTGAAGGCATAATGACTTCTCCTGTACTCTAGTAAAAATATATCCCCACAAATCAAGAAGAAGCAGGCTCAGACCAAGTGGTTGAGAAGATTTACATTCTATTGCTAACTCAGTTATTACTCTGCTGAAAACCCCATAGCATCAATATAATGAATCCCTCAACCTCTGCTGCTAGCACAATTTTTCTTCCCAACCTCATTGGCTCCCAACTTTCTGCTTGACCTTTTACAATCTGTGTGTGGCAGAGCTTCATTACAACCTTTTAATGATGCACAAATGGCACACAACACCAAGGTCACAGCACATCCCCAGTGAGAACTTCTCCAACACCTCCTGAGCAGGCAGAGTTTTCATTTAAAGAGACAGTTCAGTGGGGAAACAAAACCTTAGGATGAGTCTCAACCGTTATGAATACCCACGAGAAATGGCCATGTCAAAAAAGGAGTATCTGCTCCCCACAAAAGTTTTTTTATAAATATTGATGCCTCAAGCCAACAATGACCAAATGAATAAAATGGCTCATTGAGAAAACTCAGAAAAATTAGAGTGCTTTTCTGTATAAATATATATATATATATATATATATATATATATATATATGGAGGGGATAGAAACATTCATCTATCTAGAATACCAGATTTTTTTCTAATGTCCCCGCAGTTAGATTATGCATTCTATACCAAATAATCACCAGCTTTTTGTTAACACAGTTCAATCTCTGTTCTTCAATCTTCCAATAGGAAACAGGATGTGGGGATGTCAGTGTTTAAGGCTATTTCAAAAGTATTTCAGGTTTTTTGTATTGAGAGTCCTATATAAATGCAAAGCATCTTGCTATTCAAGCAAGTGGGCTGTAAAGCACATAATTCAGCATTGGTTAATGCAAAGCCACTGCATACATGCATATATCGGACCTCAGTTACTGCTGAAGCAGAGTACAAAGTTTCAAGTGAATATTTAATATTACCTTATAGGTTTTTTTGTATATGGAGCAATTAATGCTCAAACCCAAAGAATTACATCTAAAGTTACCTACTAGGCAATGGATTGCTCTTTTCCTTATGGCATTTTGATCTTCTCTTTATAATACATATATATGTATATATAATAAATATTTCCATTCACCATGCACAGGTTGCCTGCATACAAAGGTATACTCAATGCACTTTCCTTGCTCAGTTCTTTTCTCTTACAATGGGGGAAATTAGGAATAACAATTCAGTGCAGGCAGACATTCCACTGTGCAGGGGATCTGTGAGGAAATTGAGGATCAAGCTAACCTGTATCTCATGACTAAAACTACAGCGTTCATAGAACCACAGAACACTTCCAATGATGAGGATGCACAACTTGTCGAGACAACTTATTCCACCACCATCATTGCAAAGAATGTCTGCCTAATGCCCAGTTTAAATCTTTCCTCATTCAGCTTAAAACTATTGCCCCGTGTCCTGCCTGTACTCGGCAAAGTCTCTTTCCATGCTTCTCACAACCTCCTGTTATATATCAAAAGGCCCCAATAAGGTCTCCCTCTTGTCCAGGCACAACAATCCAAACTCTCTCAGCCTCTCTCCATAGCAGAGATGCTCTAGCCCTCAGAGCATTTTCCTATTCCTTGTCTGACCCTACTTTAACGAGTCCACATCAGTCTTGCACTGGGGGCCCCAGAACTGGATGCAGCACTGGAGGTGGGGTCTCACCAGAGCAGAGGGGCAGGATCACATCTCTCAACCTGCTGATCAATTAATTGGATTAAACAGATCACTTTCTACTCCCTGAATTGTCACTGGTGCTTTTGACTTTCTCATTTTACTTCAATCTCCCCATTGTAAAAATCACATTAAATTTACTTCTCACCCATGGAAGAGAAAAATGATTGCTGAAATCTTGACAGTCTCTGAAATCCTAGGACACACAGCAATCTAAAAATGCAAGGCCACATTTATGACTTTAGATATTTGACTGTTATTGAAAAGGAAACATCAGGATCCAAACACGATCCCTGGTACAAGTGCAGTTTTACTACTGGCCTACTGCCCTGGATCTGAAACAGTTTGGAAAAAACCTAAAGCAAAAATAATTGATTGTGGACACTTGAACTCTGCTTCTTTTAGACGAAGACTGACAGGGTCAAAGCCTTTCCATGACTTTCAAAGAAGTAACTAATAAAATGTTCTGGACTTACAGCAACACAAATAAAATCAGATACTGGCTGTGATCCTTTAAACAGCTCATACAAATACACAGATTTGGTGCAAGAATACAAGTTAAGCTCAAATGCCTGACATAGCCACTAATAAAAATTCAAGTTCAAGGCTGGATATTGATCTTGCAGTTCTATAACTGGAGTTACATCTGCACAAGGTAATGCACGATACGGAGGCAGTAAGACAACCAGTAGAGGACACAATTCCTTCCAGAACTGGAAAAAACCCACAATTAACCAAAAAACCTCCAAGAGCCTAAGTTCACTCTAAGCCACCAATTCTTTGCAAAATGTTCTACATGTTTCTAGCTAGAATGACTACTACAGCTACAGCTTCTAAGGGAGAAATCCTAGATTTTATTTTAGAGACTACAGCTAGACTTTCCATATGCCACTTAGACAGTAGGAGGTTCATGCACACTGTATAAAGCAGCCATAGACAGATGCCCCTATTCACTTTTTGAAACTTTTCATCTTCTTTTCCCTATTTAGAAAATTGCATTTCACTTTCCTCAATTTTAAAAATATAGTTAGTAGCCCCCAGCTGTGCATTCCTACCCAAGGTGGGAGTTGGACATACTTTACAGGATGCTGCCTGCTCTGCATCTGCAGATCTCTAAACCAAAGAGCTCAAAGCTTCTGAGTTTTGCTTATAATGGAAGTAACAGGACCTCTCTTTTAATTAATTAGATATAAATTAGTCGTAAATTGCGAGTTCTTGAAGGTTTTTTTTTTCCTTTGTTAACAGCCCCTAAATTACAAAAAGATAAGACTCCATGGAAATCAATCCATAGTCCCAAAACTTTCATTAGCATGGTCATGAAATTCTAGCAGAATAACAAAGAGACAGTATGTAATTAAGCAAGAGGAGAATAGAAACAACTCAAACTGTCAATCAGCAAATAATGAAGCGTAATGTATGAAACCAGAAAACAGTAAGTGGGGTTTAATGCAATTGTTATTAAAAAAAAAACTAACAGCATCAAAGCATTTCCTTAAGGACCTGGCATTTCTGAAAAATATTGGAGGCTCATTTCTTATTAATTTTATCAGATTCACATACAGAAGTACAATTAAAAAGGTTCTCATTTGATGAAGGTGGGACTTCTCTATGTGAACAGCATATTGCTGTTCACAGTGGTAAGATTTTAATACATTAACATGCTTCGAGAAGCTTTTTTTTTAAAGGAAAGAAGATATCTTTAAGTGATATATATTAATATATACACCCACAGAGACTATAAGGACTTCAATATGGGGCTTGATTACAGAAAAATTGGGGCTAAATATTGTCTTTTTTAAGAGTGGAAGAGGATGTGCAGTATCTCTAAGGAAATGGAAAAGTTGGAAGACAGAATTCTGGGCAGGATAGAGAATGGAGATTTATTTGTGATTGGGAAGTAAGGCCCAAAGTTTCATGGAAAACAAAGCTCAAATTCAGTCACTGAGAGCACACTGGAAACCTGCATCTGCTGCATATGATACCAAGCAATAAGACTTATTTTATCTTTTCTTCTTTGTACATTAACTAGCAATGAAGATCACTAACATTAAAACCTGTATAAAAATATACTATGGAAAGATGTGGTTAATTGACCTAATGGTTCAATTTTCTGAGAACTTTGCATGCAACATGTAATGTAACTTATATAAAGTTTTGTGCTGTCAAAGGCATCCCAAGGGACTTTGAAGGAAATGCATTCTAGTTTCACAAACACCCAGACAAGAAGCTGAGCAGCCCCAAACTTTTATGGCAGCCTTCTATTTTGGCATGACCCTGGAAAAAAGAGACCTCTGCAGGTCCCCTCTGTCCTAAATTATTCTGTGGTTGGTGACTTACTCCTAACAATGCACTCATGCCAAAGCATGATAACATTTTAAAATTATCTTTAACCAGAGTCTGACTTAATTACTGTGGAGCCATAATTAAAATTTTGTTTAAGGTGGTATTTTTGTCTCCTGGTTTGTTTTGCTTTTTTTAATTCACATTTTAGGCTGGTGGTTTTAGCCATGTCTTTTGAAGAAGTCAAAATAATACTCTTCAAGTCTTATAAAGACATGGTTGGTATTGAATACCAGTAACCATAAGGAAGTGCCCTTTTCTGCAAGTCTTGATCTAGGAAATTCACTTTGCCATCTCACGGGAACAAACCTGAACAAAAAAACTACTTCAGAAGATCTTGCACAAGCAGCAAACATTTACTGGCATGACCATGTTCTCAAACTCAGTGCCTTCTGTCTCCTTACTCCCATCTAGAGAGTTACTGTGCATTGCCAGAAGCATCTGTATTCCTGTACCTCTTGCACTAAAATTACTTTTCATCTGCTCAAGTGGCTTCTGCAGGATTAAAACCTTTTGAAAACACACAGCTAATATACACATGGATGCAGCCAAACCAGTTTACTGAATTAGAGTACAGTTTTGCCTGAATCTCACTATTAGTGTATATAGTAATGGGGGAAAACCCAATAATTAGTGCATTGGTTTTTACATTACTTTAATTACCAGAATATACTTGCTGCTTTTCAGATACAGAAGTAGGAAGGCCTTTCCTGACTAAAAGACAGATTTTTCCAGAACAGGAAGCCACACTACACAGTTTAGGCAGGATGATACCTAATCCGTATTTGGGATATTTTATTTTATTCCACTGTTAGTCCTCCTGAAAGTGAAAGAGACTTTTGTAACATGTATAATATACACTTAACCCCATACTTGCCATAGCAGTCATTTTAAGGTTATCAAGACTATGTATGTGTACATCTACACATATGTAAAACTGATAAAATCTACAATTTTATATCCACACCATATTTGTAACACCCTAATAAATCAGATTTTTCATTAATACAGATACTGCAATAACCACTCAACCATATCTTGCACGAGGCAGCGCACCATGTTGAAAGGCTGAGCTGTCACGTGGCTCTTAAATTTTTTGTTATTCAAACATATCCCTTACTTTTTCATATTAAAAATTGGTACTGAGCTTTCCCTTCTTTCTGAAGAACTGGCAGAAAGAGTCCTGTTACTCCCCTAATGAAGTCCCCAGACAGAACCGACAATTTTCTGAGGAACAAAAGAAAAAATGTTGCTCTAAGCTTCAGAACTGACCCTATTGACTGAAAGCTGTGTCTTACCTTGTTGCAAATTAGTGCACTGAGCAAATTATCTCATGCCAAAAAGACAAGAGAAAAGGCTTAACAGCATTCATGCCCCACTTTTCCCAGTTGGTATTGTCAGCAGTTGTTTTGTAGCAAAACCAAGTAACAGCTTAATAAGAGCATACAGCTGGAAATAAGAGACAAAATTGCCATCTTATGGCAGGGCTGCCCGAGATCATGTTGAAAAACTGTCTAGCACAGGTGGTGCTCCCCAGAAAGGGAAGGAAACCAAACCATTTTGTAGAGGTGTGGGAAAATGAAAACTGTAAATCTGGGCTTTCTTACTGGCTGATTCTTTTAAATCATCTCTCTTTCAGCCCCATATCTAAAGGGTTAGATTTTCTTACTCTATAAAGTCAGAACTGATTTCAATAATAGAAACTCCTCTCATGAATTAATGGTCAGGTCTGTTTTCATTATTTATTCTTCTGGTTCACGTTACCTTTTCATTCCTCCTTCCTGTGGCATCAGTAGTGCAGTGCTCCCTCTGCCTATCCACAGTACTGCTACTCCTCCTTGCTCTGAGGAAATGCAATATAACCTGACCTCCCAGCTTTCAAATTTCAGTTCTCCCACCCCATTTAAGAAATTTATTTCTTTTAGTTGTTTTGTTGCTACTCTACCTCTTTAGCTGCTTCCTGTCTCCACCTTCCCAATAACACGATGTCTCAATATTATGGTCATTTATTTTTATATTACAATTGTTTGAGGCTTTTAGCACAATAAACACTTCAAAAACTGAAGCAGAGAAAAAAATATTGAGTGCATTAGCCGAAAAGATTTCTTCAAATGCAGCTGAACTGTTTGGCATGGATTAAACAGAAGTGGTCTTGGTTACAGAAGACACCCAAACTAAACCACCTCCTTCAATTTCATGAGCTAAATTTGTTTAATTAAGATTCTCAGCTTCACATTTTTACTACTCCCCTATGTGTCATATTTAATTGGGGGTTGGTTTTTGCACACATTGTGCAAGCTCCTAGGATTTAGGAGCACAACCTGAGCTCAACCTTACTTAGAACCACAGCCTATTTGTGTCATAAAAACTATTCAGCTTTTTTCTTGTATTTATTGTTAGAGAGATAAAAGTTTACACTTCCTCTAAGTATTGAATTTCAGGAGTCAGAACAGGCTTTCTGCTCCCTTCATTTGTTAAAATCAATTTGAAATCAGCATTTTATATTGCAGGTCCAAGCCAATCTCATAATATTGCCACAACATAATAAAAAACTGTTGAAAATTTCTATTACTAATTACTACAAGGAAGGAATTGCAACTAGTGTTTTGCATTATAGCATTACTTAAATTCAACTGCTTGACAGACTTGCTGCATTATTAAACTTTTTGCTCTTGGGGGTTCAATTTCAATTTCTGGCTGTGGGGGTAGAATGTCAAGTGGCAACTTTCTGAAGTTCATTCTTGCTGGTGAGGACCAGAACCCCCTCACTGATAACAAGTTCATTTGCTTCCAGGAAATAAGCAAATGATTAGGGTTAATTCCCTCTGGCCTTCATTAGGGAACAGATAGGAGGCATCAAGCTGGTAACTTCCACTATTTAAACATATTTAGCTTTAGCAATAGAAGGCAAACAGCTTAAAAAGCATGATGATTGTGTCCCTGTTGCATGTGTTGTCTAGAGCAGGGCTGTCAAAGGGGAGTGGAAGAGTGCTTTAAAGAACTGCTTTTATTCATCTTCAGTGAGGCAGTTGGAAATAAAAGTGAGTCAGTCAGGGGCAAAGTCCCCAACGTGACGCTGATAAAGGATTTCCAGGCCTACTGATAAAAAACAGGAGGCAAATCCTGCCTTCATACACAGAAAACCCAGCGTGTGCTGAGCAGAGGTAGACCACGAGGCTTCTGCTAAGAAACACACCTTACTGCTAGCATTTACAGTGAGAAATATATAATTAAAAATATAACAATGGTACATTGCATAAAAATCAAACTGTAATGTATAACACATTAAATATTTGCTCATACATTATACAAATTTTACACAAAACATACTCATTCTTACGCCAACACTTCTGAAAGACACACCAATTATTCCTAGGGAACAGTCACAGCAGCAGCACAGGCCAGGATATGTCTGGGATGATGCCACTGAGCCTCCCTGCTGTGATAATGATCCATCTCATCATTTTAGGGATGGGAAAGGACAAAGAAATGCTGCTTCATTAAATACAGTAAATCATTTAAGAAGAGTAAATTTGTTCATCCCAGAATAGTTTCCTTTAAAATATCTGTATGGCTGGGAAGCAAACTGCAAATCCTACCTTGTCTTACTAAAGAAGGAAGCCAACAAGATTGAAAACTGATTTCCAGAGGGCGTTTATCATGTAATCATTTATTATTCTCTATTCTTTTCATTAGAGGAAAAAAAAAGAAAAAGCTCAAACCATACTTTATAATTTTAACTTTGTCTGTTCCTGGAGTAATCCAGGTACAAGAAGAGTACTGGCTTCACAAAAAAAAACAGAGACAAATTCCTAAAAAAAAATCTGTGTTTTAAGAGCATCCCTCAAGTTGTGAGTGTACATGGAGAGGTGTACAGGAGGACAAAACCAGCAGGTAAAAGAAAAACAGATATTGCTTTAATCCTTCAACCACAAGCCTCAAGGATGAAGCTTTTTGTTAAAATGAGCAAGTAATTTATGGTAAATATCTTTGATCAAGTTCGAGATATCCCTAGGTGTCTTCTCTCAAGGTCCTGCAGACACGTGATGCTGCAGAGGATGAGATTTACATCATGCAGCTTTCCCTGTTCAGTTCCTCTTGTTACTATTTCAAGATATTTCTACCCTTCACAAACTCTTCTGCATTTCTTTAAATGCTTGGGGGGGGTGGGGGGGGAAGGGGGTGTGTTTGTTTTTCTCCAAGGTTGATATATTACAGATAATTTTATTATGTAAAATCTTCATTTTCTTATCCCTGACTACCATGCTAGTCCCTCTTTCTCCCAGGCATTCCCCTGAATATTTGAGGCTTTGCTACATCAGGAAACAAGGAACACTGAAAATCAGGAGATTCTGAGGAGGTAATCCCTAACTCAGCCTTTTTGCAGGCTCATTGGGAAATAAGCACCAGCTCCAAAATAATTCTATTGTTATGCTGTTACAGAGGAGAAAAACATCTTTGAACATGAAGCATAAAACACCACTAATCCTATGGTCAATGAAGAAGAATTGCCCATTCAGGTGCAGCAGATGTTGTCACCAAATATCACCACACTTCCAAATTAAGCTGATACAGACTCCCAGATCCCTTCACCAGCAAGGATTGATGCTTCTTGAAACATCAGTCAGAACAATGGGAATAGCACTTCTGCCTGTGTTGTCCACCTTTTACTTGGAAACTACTTCAGTTTCCAAATCTGTCCATTTAATTTTTTCCTAAGTTACAAGCCAGCCTTAAGAATATGTAAATAGAGTCATAATAAATGGAGAGCAACCAAATAAGGAGTGGTTAAGTTTAATACAAGCCAAAAGTAAAGATATTTTTATTAAAATTTTGGTTTTGAGGAATATAATTTTTCTTGGCCGTGGAGATGGCCAGATGTGAAACTCTGGGATTTTGCACCCGATCTGATTTTTTACCCTGAGCGTTTCAATTTAAAAGAAACCCATGATGATAATTCCAATCTGTCTCTTGCTCTTAAAGTGATCATATCCTCCCACGTGCCACTTTCAGGAGAGCCACTTTCAATGACACAGATTGGACATAGCCAGGAGGAGAAAACACACATAGAAAATGATATTTTAATAAGTAATGAGGTATACAAGTGATGAAATTATAGCTATGTCTTTCAAACTTAGGAGCCCCAAGATTACCCCTGGCCTGGGCAAAGGCGTGACACTCATGCAGCTTTGGAAGAGGAAGGTTTAGGAGTGGGGAAACACACGAATTACTAGGAGAACTCAAGAGCTCACAGATACAAGACTGCTCTCTGTGGGTTATGTCAGGGAAACTTGTTATTCAAAAGCCATAAACGAAAATATTCCCTCATCTGAGACCTTCTGCAGAATTTAAAAGAAAACCGTTTTGCTTGAACAAATCAAAGAAAATATAAAACCAAGAAGCTTTTCTGCAAGAAAACAAAGAAATGAAGAAAAAGCTTCAGCATTGACACAGTTCCTTGTCAAGCTACAGATCTGAAGCAGGAGGGCTCTTACTGGGATGCGTGCCACAGAGGAATTAGAGCATATCTAGACCTTGCAGCATGGTGCACCACTGTTTCCTGCACAATGTCATGGTAATTTGAAGTTAGAAGCTTCACTAAGATCTTATAACATTAATTGTGCCACTGGTTCAGTCTTCCAGAGAGAAAAAACCAAATATTCAGCTACTGTGAGGGAGACTCTCCCTGTTTGGAGGTCCTGTGCTGTTATTGCAATTTGCAGTAAATCAATCTGTTCCATAATCTATACAGGACATTTTCTTAAAAATTGCCACTGACCTATTTTACAAATATAACACACTGTGGGTTGAAGACAGGAAGAAAGGGAAAAATACTGGCGGGGGAAGTGAAAAACTACAGCACAAGCCTAAGTAGTCTTTAATAAACACCAGCTGGTAATAAAATGGGGGGTCTGAACAAAGTTCTATGAGCTTTTCTGTAAGTGATGGAGCTAAGAAAAGCGAGTCATTTCAAAACTCAGCTGGCTGCACCACTGCAGACCATAAACTTCATGAGTCATGGTGCCACCTTCACTGTATTTATTCTAAACGCAACTATTTCACTAGAAAAATAGCCTTTACACTTGATGTAGCACAAAGCATGTTTCTTATTGATTTGAGTGTTGTTAGAAATTTCTACACATGTTGGTACCTGCTAAACAACAGAACAATTTGTTCTAGGTTTCAGTTCTTAAAAAAATGAAATGACAAAAAAAAAAAAAAGACAGAACAAAAACAAAACAAAACAGAAAGAAAGGAAGTTTCTTGCCTCTTCACTCGTGCAACATTATCTTGCTGAAACCTTACAGCAGAATTTAAAAACACAGCAGCTGTCACTTACCAAATTCTCCAGCACTCTTCTAAAGCCAGATAAGATGAATACCAAAATCTCTAAGGACAGTATATAAACTGCAGTATAAATGGGAAAATGTGAAACCGAATTCATTAAAATACATCAGGAGCTCTACTACCAGCTTAGAATGGATTGACTGAGGAGAAAATCCTGTGTACAACTTCCTGAAGTGCTGCTGGCAGGCAGCAGAGGCTGAACACGTGAAGAAACGATAACTGGGGAGACTGCAGAAGGCCTCATGGCCATTTAAATGCAAAGGCTGCAGACAACCCAGGCTGATTCTCCACAACTATTTTCACTGTTTTATTTCATTTCTTTCTACAGCAAATGGCCGAGAACAAAAGGGCAGCAATATTCTTTTAAAAAGTTTCAGTGCCATCGTTACCTGCTGAAAAATTTGACTAAGTCAACTCATCACTTCACTTGTGTCCTCGCAGGGGGGAAACCTCTGTGACCATGATGCGCTCTGCCAAGGTTGCTGGTGGCAAGAGAGACCCTCAGGTAAGGGACACAAATACAAAGATGCTGAGGATCTATTTATCTTTGCATACAATGAACCTTTCCGTCTAAATTCCCATGCATACTGAGGCAGAATTAAATTATGAGTTATTCAACCAAATACCATTCAATGAACTAATGGTAAAACTAGTTTAATACCCCGGAACCCTGAATCATTATCCCATGCCCTTGAAATCTGTGCCTTCATAACAATTTTGGGCTCTGGTACTTTTCCTTGACATATTCCACCTAGACTCTGAGTTTAAATACAGAGGTACTTGCAAAATACGTTTGACATTGTATTTTATCCCAGTCATCTAAATATGTTAAGATGTCCTAGAAAAAATACTTAGAGGAGGGGAGGGGAGTTGGCTCTGGGCTGTGTAAATTGTATCCAATCTATCTGCATTTGCTCATTTTATACCTTGCCAAAAAGCAAACAAATAAACAAATCATCTCCCAGCTGATCCAAGCGGCCACATCTTCAAAAGTCCTTAGGGGAGAGCAGAAGAACAACAGATGTCTTGGAAATAAAACTATGTTAGCATAGCTGTATCAACAGAACCTTCAAATGAAGACTATGAGCTTAAATTACACGTCACCCTACAAGAGAGGCTTTTTGAATAAGGCAAAAATGGATTTGGATATCCAAGGTAATTTGTCCAAGTATCCAGACAGGAACACACAACTCACATTTACCACTGGCAGCAATATTCCTGAGACTTTTTAACTAAGGAACATTATCTCTGACAAAATCCAGACCATCTTCTGGATTTTCTTTGCCAACCAACCAAAATACCATATTTTGCAACATAATTCATTGCTGTTTCCTTATCCATGCTGGTTTTCCTTGCCTGATCTTTTGATATTAATTTTTTTCATTTTATTTGTTTAGATTCTTCCACTAATTATCTTAAGATATTTTCATCCATCATGGACTCATTAGAGTTGTCACAAGACCAGTCCTCCCATGTAAAAGTATGTATTTTTGTAAATTAGACACGCAAATGTCCATGGCCTATTTAATAGTTCCTAATTCTGCATGCAGAGAAGCAATGCAGAGACAGCCAGCTAAACCCATCAGTGCTCTGCTTCATGGTGTTTTTCCTGTAACAAAAGCACAAAATATGATAAAGGGCTGAAATGGAGGCAACAGAGCTATGCTTAACTAATTATGATTAGGAAAAAAAAAAAAAAAAAACCCCACAAATTCATGACTGCCATTTGTCACAACCTTAACTTTGAATTATGGGAGGGGTAACAAGACACCAGCACGACTTATCCCTATACCAACACCCACCACGTTGTCTGTCCCTTCTCGGAAATTCTTCCGGAGATAATGCTTCTGGGAATGACACTAATTAGTCACCAATCAACATTACCAGCTCTGAAACCGTGTTCCCAGAAACAGCATCTTTCTGCAGTGGTTTTTTCCAGGAACAGCCCATGGTATGTTTCTACAGGCAGGCAAAAGATGCAATAGATACTTAAATATCCACAAGGCCGACAAGACCCAGGCTCTTAAAAGGTGGAGACTTTGCTAAGGCCTGTTCTTTCAAAACAACACTTAGGAGCATGTTTTAGTCAGAGAAAACATTACTATTGATTAAACTGATACAATTTTAATCGAACTGGGCTCCTTTGCAGCACAAAAGTGCACACCATCTTTGTGTTGTGTAGCATATAAAAATCAGGAAACCGTGACTGATCTGTTTGCTTTGGCACGATGGAAGCTTTTGCAGCTGATCTGGAACAACAACCCAAGTTCTTTACCAACATGTACAGACACCTTCCACAGCTTCCTTAACTGGATTTGGACCCCAACAGCATCTTCAAAGGCAAACAGGAGAGAAGTGGGATGCCTAAAAGGCAGCTGAACAGGTAACAGACACTGATTTTATAGGGAATTAGGTCCCTAACTTGGTTAGGTGCCTTCTGAAAATCCAAGCTCCTGCACAGTTAGATGCCCAGGCAGCAGTGAATCTGGCTCTTGTTTTCGATAATTAAAGCTGTTGCAAAAATTACCAATCCTTTTATCATCTCAATGGAACTCTAACTCCCTGCACAAACTAAGATGCTACTTCCAAGTCACCACATCTGAATCCATTTTCCCACCCAGATTTCTGCAGCTGTTTTTTCTGCCCCTTAGAATCAGGCTCAAGCAGTGATTGGACGGGGGAGCAGCGCTTAAAGAGCAACAAATTTAATTTGACCACTAAAATTAAGGGGAAAGTCACTTTACTGTACAGCATATTCACAGTCACTTGAAATCAGCTGAAGCATTCCAATTAGCATTAATGTCAGAATATGGCAAGGATGCTAATGTAAAATGAACCCTTAACAAGTTTGTGTGGATTTCCTCACACAGGTGTTGTAATGGATTTCCTTGTTAAAGCAGATCTTATTGCAACTTTGGGAAGAAGAATATACCATGAAATAATTATCTGCACTGAAAAAAATTAATCACAACTACAGTTTTATATACCTCATCAGACAGATTGAAGTGGGAAGGGCTATTTTTAAGCAGTCTGAAAAAGTAAAAACTGATGTATACAATTTATCATCCTTTAAAAGAGAAACAAAAAAATCTGTTTGGTATACTTTTCTTCTTTAGTAGATACAAGAAGTGCTTTCAACAAAGTGGAGCTGATTCTGCACCCTGGCCCCCGCCCCCGCAAAATGCATAAAATTTGGTTAAAATATAAAAATATGTAAATTTTGCTTCAACCATGACTTGTTTACAAAGGGAATCAGAAATAAAGATAATTTTGAATGATGAAATTGCTAATTGACTTGATCAGTGACAAAGGGCATATTAAAACCTTTGCTGGATTCCAAGAGTAGATTGTACGGGGGATAACTTCAGCAACTCTGTGCCAGAAGAATGCTGCAGAATTCACTTGGAATGAAACCTGCAGGATGCATGTGCTGATTTTCATGAAGGCAATGCGAATTGACTCATTTGAATCTTGGCTTTAGTTTAAGGCGTATTGGAAGATCAAAATATTTTGGGTAATGTGCCTGGCAGAGGTTCAGAAGGCATCCCTTCCACATCATCACTTCCCTTACTGACCAGGCTCCAACAGAAACCACAGCAACGAAAAGAAAGTGGAAGCAATCAAAGCTATCAGGATTTTACTTCTTAGCCCAATTAAAGAATGTGAAGAGTATTTTATTGAACTTCTGTTGTTTTTATTGGCAGTGACCATGAAGAGGCCAAAATGTTTTGGCAGTCATTAGACAATAAAATATTGCCAAAATATTACATCTAGAAGACCCATCAAATATTGGAGTTAATGTAATATGTGCTCAATGCTCTTTTATTTTCCTGCCACGTGGAATTTCTGCTGACTTCTCCCTTTGTGCTTGTTAGGGAGAAAGGAGGAACCAAAAATATTTAAAGATTACTAGCTCAGACATCTTTAAAAGAGGGTTTCTTTGGTACAGGTAGACAGCAATGAGCGCTCATGTTCCAAAATTTTATTCCTGCCTCATCATGGACACATTTAAATAGGAACACAGACCTATGGAATGTCCCTTGGCTCACTTGCTGAGAGCAAACTCTTAGCAAAATAAACCCACAAACAAAGGAAAAAAAAAACCAAAAACCAAACACACAAACTGTAAATCTTTTATCAAAGATATTATGGCACTTGTGCATCGAGAAACCTCACCAGTTTTACCTCCACAAATGCTCTCAAGTGTCAATCAATGAATATAAACACAGCTTTAAGTCAACCTTTTGGCTATTTTGTGATAGAGGATATGAAATACTGAAAATGATAAAGACATTGAGGATTGTGAGACTGTTCTTCTGGTTAGTTTATTTTTCTCCCCTAGTGATGATATTTCTGTTTTCCTAGTTCCAAACCTCCTGTGCCCTACAAGGAAATACAACATGAGGAAAAGTACATGTGCCAATTTTCTAATCCCTCAAAAGGGCTTATTCATTGAAATATTCTTTAAAATGTAAAGTAATATATGTATCAACTACCAGTAGAACTTTCTAACAAGACTGCAAATGTAAAAAGAAATATATTCATATCAAATTCTATTATCTATGCAAGATGGCTCAAGAACATATATATTCAGATGTGGCATATACAGCATCAGAAACTAGTAAAATACCAGATAATTATGAAGAAACAGCCTGCAGATTTGATTATAGATATGAAGCCTCTCAAGATTTTTACACTTATTTTAAGCAATGTTGGATTATGTGCCTGCACTGTTATTTCCAGAGCTGAAGGAGAATGAACACAATATTTTTTTTAGTGCTGCTCTCTGTGATAATTCTACATCACATTTCCAGCTTGAGCTCCACTAAAATGCTAATGAAGAATTGTTATGAGATGTTGAGAATGGGATGGGGAGGACATCTGCCAGGCAGAAGGATCGTAACAACCTTCATGTCTGCTAGACCTGGACCTGCATCAGGGTCTGGTGTGAGGCCAGGAACAGCAATTCAGCCAAGCCCAGAGGAGAGGTTTCTGCCTGAAACTTGCACACAAAAGCAGCAAAACCAGGAGAAGGAGCATGAGCAGGGAGAGGAGGATGCTTGGGCAGAGCTGTGTGGTGACGACCTGCATCAGCTCTCTGTGCCTCCACTGGTTACTGGCAGTTCTTACCCCAGAACACAGTACTGCTGGTTTTTAAAACCAATACTTTCTTTGGTTGGGCTAACCTTCTGCTAGAAATTTGAACGTATCTTAGAGCGGGAAAGACCATTTCAAAAATTGCGTTTGTTACAATATATTCCCAAGCTTTCCTTCAAGGGAATGAAAATACAGTAATTTATGTCAGGATCCTGAGATGACAATGACAACAAAACAAGATTAATAACTGCTACAAACACCTTGCCAAAGGAAGTCATTCAGTTAATGCTACAGAGAACGTCCCTGCCAACCCACCAAAGAAAAAAAGCGCCATTCAGAGATTGCTTCGTTTACTCAGTGTAAGTATATTTAGCAAAGTCCCTGGATCAGAAACAGAGATGACGAATGTTTGTGTAAATTAGAGTAGGAAATGGGACAAAAGCAGAGAAAATGGGCATAAATTGACCAAAAAAAAGTAGTTTAGAATCTAACTCCTAAAAATGGCTATGACATGGAATGTGAGACAAGTGATGACCCTCTGGCATTTTGCTGAGAAAATTTTAAACTGATGAAAAAATTCTTATTCGTGCTTCTCTCTACTTGGAAACTGAGATGTCTCCATGATTTCTAAGTGCACACTTAGAGATTTGTGAAAGTACTTAAGAAAGACTCATATTCCTCAACAGCCACACAATTTATTAGATTAAAATTGCAAACATGCCAACTGCTCAGCAGAATGTAAATATACAGGGTAGGGGCAAAAGAAAAAAAAAAAAAAGCTAAAATTGTACTAAAAGCACTATAAAATTTGCAGCATTTTTTTTTTTAAATAAAAACTCATTTTTTGAAGAAGCAGACGTGCCACTTTGACAACATAACCAGGCACATTTTAACCAAAACTTCATAAAAAAATAAAAGCTATTCAGTGAATAATAACGGGAAAGTATTACATTTATTTAATCCCTCACACAATGGAACCAATGTGCCTACCAATTGGGCTATTCACACATAAATTGTATTTAATGGTTTCCTGTTAATATGCTGTAGTTATATAATGAAACCCCAGCAATTTTGCAGCTCAAACATCTGCATTCCTCTACTGCCATCAAACTGAGCAGTAACTGAGTCAGGAAAGGACATTTGACCTTGGAGTTTTAAATTCTGATTAATCCACCACGTCACAGAAAGATGTAAAGTCATCTGTAATTTTCTTTCTCTTAAAGGGGGAAGGCAGTAATAGACCTCACATTTTAGTAGTTTAGAACTGATGCAATTTCACAGAATTAATTAGAAAATTGAGGTTCATTTCAATACAAACTGGATCTGGTGATTTCTGCAATGGTCTTTTGGCACAAAATTGATCACATGAAGGGAAAAGACAATAAATCATTAATAAATTCATAAATTTTCATTCCAAAATCTAGAAAAATGGATGAAGCAGAGCCTTAGCTCACACAGATTCAATTTTTTAATTGTGTGTTTCACTAACCATAAGCCATTTAACTAATAAGCAATTCAGAACTCTGTCAGAGGAGGATTAGTTGCTGTATTGTATTACAGGAAACACGTGCAGCATGCAGCAGGTAGGTTTACTGATACACACCTTATTCCTACACTATTTAAAGGAGGCAAGTCTGGACCACATGATGATATTTTCAGGGGATTTTCAGAGCTTTGTGCTTTACCTTGACTACCTGGAACGTGCAGCACGTGGCACAATGAATTCCTGGCTCGATTGTAACAACTGGTATTTGGGATGTTACACAGAAACAATTATTTTTCTTGGCCTAAAGGTCTATCATGCAAACCCATCCAGCAAAGAAGAGGCTTCCTCTGAGCCAAAACTATCACAAAAAAAAAAAAAAAAAAGAAGCCCCCTGCCAAGTCGCGTTTCATCTCCGTGTCTATGTCTTTGCAGAGAGGAAACAAATGCCTCCACATCCCATAGTGGCATCTACAGCAGAGAGCTGTCCTGGTGTCACAGCACAGCCCGTGACAGCTCCAACAAAGACAATTCCAACTCCAGTAAGCACATCACACATCTTACAGGCAGCACCGCTCCCCTGCACTCAAGGAGATGAAAAGCTGGCTCGGTGCAGATGTGGCTGGTGGAGAACAAAGCTTTAATTAACAAGACAGAGACGCTGAACTTCAATAGATTCTAAACTATGTGCTTGATTCTTAAATGCCGAAGTGGCTTGCAAGTCCTTGAGCTCATGCTTGAGTACACCATAAGGGCCTTTTCATGTAATTTAAGATTCAATCAAGCAGCAGCATCTCACTGCAGTGCTCTTCAACGCAGACTCGTAGGATGGCTTGGGTTGGTGTTGGGTAACAGATTAACTAAGTTCCTTTTCTTCCAAGCTCACCAGTGTATGTGACTGACAGGGCTGTGCATATAGGGGGAAATAAACTGAAGTCATTTTGGTATAACTCCCTCCGGATCCTGATACAATTCATGCCAGTAGCAATGGTTTCTAATCTGAATTTCTTCTAGAAGAATGGCCCTCCAGAGAAATTTTAACAAATCCTTTTTCTGTATATCAGTAAAGTTATATCTATCCACCTTATTGGATGTTTTCATTCACTTCATCCCCATTTTCTTATGATGCTGTATTTATTAATCTATGTCCAATGCTACTCTTAGCCATTATTTATGGATTTCAAAATAACTCATAAATTTCATATGAAAATTAATTTCCCCTGAAATGAATGAATTTCATCTGAATTTACTCATATAAATTCAACACGTCCTAACATTAACTTTACATTATTGACTCAAGTACTGGTCAAAATTATGTCATGTAGGAAAATCAACATGTTTGTAACCTGCTGCACCATCTACTGACCAAAAGATACTACAACAGAGTTCAGAAAAATACTGCACAAGCCAAAGAACATATTTAAAGAATAATAGGTTTATATGTGATAGACTGGTTTCTCTAAGGGGCAGTGCTAATGACCCTGATACTTTGGACTTCGTTGCAGTGATGTTGTAGATAAGTACATATATGTGGGGCATAACTGCTTGAAGTTCTGTATGGCAATATACATAGTTTTGGGGGTTTTTTTGTTGTTTTAATATTTGACTAAGTTTCACAATGGCTAACTACCCATCAACACTTTTTATAGGAATTATTCATCGGATCTTTAAGATATAGCTGTCACACAACTCAAGCTTTCCAGGCAGAATAGCTGAAACATCACCTTTTCACTGTATATAGGTCACACATCATAAAAACGTTGATATTTCCTTGGTGACACCAAAAGATATCCAAAGCAGTTGCAAGATGTCTCCTATTTATTTACATCTTAAAAAAGAAAAACCCAGGAAAAAAGAAAGGGACCATTATTTCATTGAGCCAGGAGAGTCTCTTGTTCTACTAAGCTTTACGATTACTCATTGTAATTGCCTCATTAAAAAAAAAACAAACACAAACAAACAAAAAAACCATAGAAAAATAAGTCAAGACAATTTTCTCACAGTGGAGGAAGATACATACTGCAAGTCCAAACTGTCCAACAATGATATTCTGTAACTACAGATGAGCATTTTCCCTTTCCAAATGACTGCTGGAAAGATGCAGCAGCACATGACACATTAAAAGTACTATTCCCTCTTTACAGAGCAGCAGCATAATTGCAACACAAAGAATGTACTTATTTCCAGCTATGTACATACAAGGAAGATACTAGAAAACTGTAAGGCAAAAGGAGAACTGAAAAAGAAGTAATTATGAAAATGGAAAGAATAGTTTGTGAAGCAAGAGTATAAGAAATAATGTGCATAGCTTGGCTATTCAATTACTAAATGGACTCATTGTACTGTGTACAAGTTTTTCAAGGATGGAAACACAAATGAATTTCAAGGGGACCTTGCCAACATTGATGAGTTGAAGGAAAGAAGAAAAAAAAATTAATATTTTGTATTCTTCATTTGTAAGCAATCCTAGGCCCTCTAATTCCATTCTATATTCACCAGTCTGGTTGGTGACTTTTCATAAAGATTATCAAACACCACAAACAACCACAATTTTTCTCTTTTTAAAACACCTCCTTGCAGTACAACAAGGTAGAGGTTTGCATTATGCTGTCCAGAGGTATGGGGTGTACAATCCATATGGTGACCTAACTAGGGAGCTCATAGTGCCCAAAAACTTCTCAAAAAGCCTAAGTGATGCTCCAGTTTAGGCATATTACTCCTCTTTTCTGCTTGTTTCCCTCTTTTAGGGGCTTTTATATAAACCTAACTATTCAAGCTGAAATTCCTTTTCTTCTTTACTCTTTACACATTGAAAATTTACAGGATTTTATAGACTTCAATGAAGCCTGACCTATATCCTCAGCATGAAATGCAAAACTCCTCCATCAAATTATTAAAAAAAAAAAAATCTGATTCTTTCCAGGACTGGATCCCCTAGTTCTGCTAGTTAAGTGAGCATTAAGCATAAACGTCTTAAGAAAAAGCTTTCTTCCTTGTAAAGTTCATTGGAGTTGCCCTAAATGAAATTAGTACCAAAACTAATATCAAAGAAGTCATCATGATCTGCATAACAGCTTCTGCTTTATTGACCACCCCACAAAATTTAGTTATACCTAAATTAAATTTATTTAGATAATGTTCCTGTTCCCCTCAAGGCTGATAGAGCACTGAGAAAAATCTTAAAGGTGCTGGTGTTCACATCAAGCTCCCCTGGAAAAATAAAATAGAACTCACCAGCTCAGCTGCATAACTTTATGTCAGATCAACAATTCACTTAAATCAAGGGTTCCAAATGCTTCTCAGCTGCCACTTGAGAGAAAATACACTGTGAGAACCTAATTGGATCCACATCCTCTGGGTACTTGTGGAAGAAAGGTGAAGTTACTAAACACTTTTACTAAGTAAACCAAAATTTTTCTTTTTCAAGAGCAGAACATGTGAACCATTGAGTTTAGACTGCTTCACTTTATTGATTTTTAAGCAATCAAAATTATAAAACTACCTACGAGCACTTGAAAGAGGACACTGAGGAAGGCTATTTCAATTCAAAAGTTAATCATATCTTGCAGGTGAGAAGGGAAGTTTTAATTTCATATTCTGACTTCAGAAATTATTTTCACACAATCACACTTTACACTTTCAGAACCAAGATGAAGAAATACAATTCAAGTCTCAGAGAAGAAAACAACAGACCATAATTCCAGGAAAAGTCATAAATTTGTAGACTTGCAGCAAAAATAACCACCTGCACACACGTAAGACAAAGGGTGGGTTTTGTCTCCGTTGCTGCAAAAAAGTCCCCAAATTTCAGACCTACAATGAAACAGAAATGCAATGTACTTCAGGCATATCAGACAAAACAGAGACCAACATGGGTTAGTTGGCTTAGACTGCAGGATAAATGAGCTAAGGCTTGCACCCCATGAATTCCATTGGCGCAATGCTGTTGTCATCATCGTCGAGATGGCCACAGCACTCAAGAGCCTCTTTAAAAACTTCAGGGGGCCTCAAGTATCAGCACCTCATTACCTAAAATACCTTCTCTACACTGCAGTCCCATGTTATTTAAAAACTCTTCCAAACCTTCGCTATGTTGCAGTTCCATGTGTCGCTCCAACAGCTCTGGCCCCTTCTCTGCATTTCCAGCTCGCTCCTTCCTGCCCCTTCCTCCTCACAGCACAGCCAGCAGACCCCAACTGACCACTGCACCCCCTAACTCACTCTTTTATCACCCATAGCTGTGAGGGCAAGGCTGTTCCCACTCTCTGGTAATTAACAGAGCTGCAACGCATTAGGAGCAAGAGTGCCTTCAGCACTATCACTCTCTGTTCTCCCACACAACCCAACCCGAGCACTCCACGAAAGGCACAGCTGAACCACAGGTTTGGAAAACATCCTCCAAACAGACTCCAAGAAGATATTTATTGTTAAAAAGGGATCAGACCAAGAGGAGCCAGAACAGCAGGAGCTATATACGCAAGACATGGCAGAAAAGATGAAAACGGGGGAAAATTTTTGATATCTTACACATGTATGAGGCAAATAACAGTTTAAATAGCAGATATGAAATTTTGATACAAAAGAATGGTTTAGATTTGCATGTCCTGGAAATAATCTGGTGAAAAAAAAACCACCTCAAAAGAGGATGGTTCGGATATTATCGTTAAATTTATATATTAGGAAAGAAAATCTGTTTCATGGTACTCTAAGAATAGATTGCTTCCATCTACTGGTATCTCCACTGTTTAAAAACAAGAACAGATTCTAGGAGCTTTTCCTCTCTTTGGGAAGAGAAATGAACCCCTTGGGGACCTATTCTACAGTTTGTGTACCTGGTTCTTTAGCACCTCCAAACGGAACGAAAAAACATTTCCCTTGATGATATTTAAAGATTCTGCAAAGCTGCTTTTTGTGATGTTTAATGACAAAGTAAATGTAGGGGGAGTCATACATCACTGACACCAGCCATGAAAAACAAACTGCATTATTTGCCAAACATCAAGTTATAAAGTATCATTTAGTTGTTTCTCTGCAAAAATCAGATTAATAAGCATTATTGTATGAAATATTCATGCATATGCATTACTATACAAACATTTTGTACAACAGCTGTGAGTTGTTTACTAATTCCTGGTTTAAATCATAATGACATTATTTAAAAGAGGTGAATATCACTGTAACTATGATTAAAATGCGGATTAATCAAGTGGCCAATGGAGTAAACAACCGCATTATCACCACCACTATCACAGGGTTTTGAAAGTCACAAAGATTGTTATTAAAGGTAGAATTCAAATTGCTATAGAAGCTAAAAAATTTCCTTTTTTTTCTTTTCTTTTTTGGTGTTTGTTGGGTTGGTTTTTTTTTGGTGTGTGGATATCACAACACGTAGAAACAAAGGGGGTTTTCAATTGTCTCAAGGAATATATTTTTCCAGACACGTTTCAATGCAGACTCTGAGAACAGAATGAAATTTACAGCAGGAAGATATGATGGGAGCATGAAAAATTAAGGACTTGTGTTTTTTCACCTTGTTGAGACTTTAAACTTAAAGTAAAATAAACTATGTGTGTAATGCAAGGCAGTGGGCAGCTCCAAACAACACAGTTGTTTAGCAAAGTCAGTTATAATTATAATTTTGTTGATCCCTGTACTAGAACAAAGTTGCCTCTGCCAAATGAGATCCACTACCAGAATTTGTGTATACCCTTACATGAAAACAAAGACTCTTCATGTGTTGAATTACAAGACAAAGACTTTTCATGTGTTGAATTACAAGAAGAGCATGAGTTTAGTGTGATTTTTTAGTTCTATGTTTACCCTTCTTTAATTTTTTTCCCATGACTCTTCATTTGCACTTGAACACTTAGGAGATTTCACACAGTACCACCAGTTCTATCTGGAGAACTTTGAATTCTGCATCTTTCTACTTGATCACTCAGGACCAATAAAACCTCAGTAAGTGCTACAGAGAAGTCCTGTGATGAGACAGTGACACTGCCACACCAGAGAGCATCCAGAGCCTGGCACGGGAAGATTCAAGCTTTAGGACATGGTGCTGACAAAGAGTCTTAAGAAGTTACAAAAAACTGAGATACAGAACTCTCGCAGGACTGAATTCTGGCTCTCACATTCCCAGAATTTTGCATATAATTAAAGGCTAAGATATATTTGGAAGCTAAAGACGCACATTCCTTAAGATTATGGGAATCTAAATGATGCTGAAGGTAGGCTTAGGATCATTTGCATCTCTTTCTGAAAGCTGCAGGAGTCCGGTTCCAGTCCCAGCTGCATTACAGTGATGGCATTAAAGACTATTGTTGCCTTCAGTTAGAATTTCTCTGGAGTTTAACTACAGTACCTTGCTCAACACCTGAGTCCATATACATGGCAAACTCCAACCAGACCCCAATCCTACATTTGCTTATGGATAGCCCCTGCACAACCACTTAATACCACGTTTCTGCACAGGGATACCCAAGACAAGGTCTTTTTTGTTTTCCAGTCAGAGAAACATCAAAAGAAACAAATAAACTACCTTTTCTTTTTCCCTAAATAAATATGGAGAATAACTCACAGCAATTTATCTCCTGTTAAAATGGGAACTCTGTAGTCATGGTCATTGCCTTTTCCCTAGATTTTCTCTATCAACATTTCAGAAGAAAGCTGGCTGTATATGAATATATATATATATATATATATATTTAAACACACACAAGTCTCCATATCTTCCACTATACTTCTGAATGAGCCTCTGTGCTTTATACTGGTGGAATGGGGATATTGGAGGCAAAAAGATCTGAACTTCCCAAAACATTGGCTCTTCAGAGCCACTTTTCCTCAGGAACTGTGTTTTTAATTTATGGGGTAGATGTTTCCTATTTCTATTTTGTCACATAATACCTTTTTTAATCTGTTGCAAAATGCAGAGGTTTTCATGTCCATAAAGTTATTTTTTTTACTTCCATTATTAACATACCAGTATCCTCCCAGCTGTTACAGGAATATTCATTAATAGCACGCATATTAGGGAAAGCGATTAATATAATGCAATAAAGGGCATGAAATTAATCTTTTATGGAATATTAATGACAAGCATACATAAACTTTGATCTTCTGCCATGAAGCATTCTGCAGGAATTGATTTGGGTGTTTTGTTATCACAAACAATGCATTTACACGTCACACATATTTTAGGCAGGAAACTTCCAATAAGTCATTCATTTAACACACATCTGTAACTATGCACAGCGATCCTATACATACCAGATGATTTTTATCAACTCTAATTATTCATTGATAACACATCTGATTATGTGCCCCAAGGCAACATTATAAATTCTAAGTTGTTTTTTCACAGTTGTAATTACCATATGTTCCCATTAATCTGATTCTATTAGCTCAATCTTTGCCTACCGATCTTGGTGCCAATCAATTGTTCTTCCAGCTCGTGCATCAAACCAATAAGAATGGATTTTAGGTGGTGGAAATGTGATTTTTTCTGGGTTCAGAGGAATGGTTCCAACAATCTGAGTCATAGAACCTGATTTTCAAACAAAAGTGACAATGCAATCCCTGTGTTTCTAAAGGGGCTGGAATTTATTCATCTGTACATCATCCAGCATTTCTGTGTCCATTCCTTAAAAAAGTCAGTAAGGACACAGACACCTAATAAAAGTATTGGTAAAACCCAGAATCTTCTTTTATACTTTGAAGATTTCAGGAAGGGTAAAGAAGGAGCTGCTCTGGAGCAGCTGCACACTTCATGGTGTTCCTTAGCAACAACTTCTTAGGCAAAGTTTGCAGGGATCTGGAAATAGGATTCTAGCAGGACTCTTTATTTTGGGAATTCAGTTCCTTATTCCTAACTGAAATGACCCTTAATCTCCTCTGTTTATGAATAGCATATTTAATAGAGAAGCTAGGCACCAAAAATAAATTTATAGTTAATAAATATGTGCTAAAGAACTCCTGTAACTTTGGTTGGGTAAGATAATCACAGCAAAAATGAACAAATTCTATACTCAGCATCTGAAGCAATTTAAACAACATTGACTGTCATTAAAAAGCAATTTTTACTTACTTTAAAGAATGCCTAGGAATAACTTCTGCTAAAATATGTTAAAAAATATACATGAGCTTTGTTTACTGTAATCACTTTTAAAAATAAAGACCTTTTAGTTTTTGTCTTTTAATATAGTCTACAGAGTCTAAATTGCTGGCCATAAAAGAGATCCAACGTGTAAAACATTTAAACTATTTCATTACTGTTAATCTACTGCATTTAAGAAGCCAAGCAGTTTTAAAGAAGAGCCCCTAGATGTATCTGCTGTGATCCAGAGGTGACAAACTCCCCTACTGCCAAAGCACAGTTGTTACAGAGCAATATGAATCAATGCTAAAAATAAAAATCAACAGGCAAATAATGTCACTATTAGTTATTTCATCAAATTTAACTCAAGGAAAATATTTTTCACTGGAAAAAATCATCTGCTCTTGATAGTATTAATTAGAAATTACATGGAATGATCTTTCTTCAGTGAAAGGACCTTCATGAGGTGATTGTGAGGGAAGACATACAACTTGGATTGCAAAAGTTTTGCTAAGTATCTTAGTTCTTGCTATCTTTCTGGATCATGACCACAAGCATCAGCACTCCTACTTCTCCAGCAGCTACAAAAGAGCTGCACTTTTCCAATCCATGTAGCCTGGAGCCTCTGGAGTAGCTAAAGGGCTGCTCCAGTCTGGTAAATTCCTCAAATAATCCCAGCAAAAGGAGTGGCTGATGCAGCTCCACCCCTTCCTTTGG
This sequence comes from Hirundo rustica, assembly GCF_015227805.2. Classification (NCBI taxonomy): domain Eukaryota; kingdom Metazoa; phylum Chordata; class Aves; order Passeriformes; family Hirundinidae; genus Hirundo; species Hirundo rustica. Next base: position 20,649,807 of record NC_053459.1, read on the forward strand.
GGCAGCATCACAGCACAGCTGCTCCTTTGGGCAGGTGGCAGAGGAGAAAGCTCAGAGCATCTCATCCTCTCCTGCAGCCACCCAAGTGCCTCTGTGTGCTGGGAGCTGAGAAGCATCTCAGTGTTTCCTTTCCAAGTGAATATAAACTGAACAGAAATCCAGTTCCTGCCAGCAAAGAGCAACATTCAATTAGATCAGAAACTGCCTCATGTTTTGAGAGCAACACAATCTTTCCTAAGCTATGAGTTCATCCAAAGATGATAAATTAAAAAAATAAAATTGAGGATACAAGGATATAGCTCTAAGGAAGTGCAGACACCTCTCAACTGATCTTCATTAACCTTAAATCTTAAATTAGCCAAGTTAATTCTCACACTTTTTTTCTCATTTCATAAATGGAGACACAACTCTTGCCAAACTTATTTATATGATCACCAACTGCAAAATAACAAATATTAGAAACCAAGCCTCCCAATACTATTTTTTAAAAAACCAAAATGCATCTCCCATGATTAGAAATATCATTTCCATGCTAAACAGTGAACATTAGTAACCATTATTTATATTTCTACATTAGCAAACACCCTTCTTTGCATTCCTGACTTCAGCACAGACCATAAGTACATTTATAATTACAGCTTCTGTTCATGCAAATGACACTTATGCCTCAGCATTTATCAGTGGAAGCACTAGAGAATTCTAAGTGGAGCATGACACATCAGAGATCATAAAAAAACTCTCTATCAACAATTGACATACAGTGACACATGGAACAGAGTTGAATGCTTGTCTTTGGAGATTTTGGCGTTAGCTAAAGAGGGATTGATAATGCTGGAATTCATGATGGATTTGCCTGTGGTTTGCTGTCACCTGTTTATCTGAGATGCATTACTGGAAATAATCTCTCAATATAAAACCAAGCTTAATTAGAAACTCAACGCAAGCAAGCCATTTGCCAAAAACAAAACAGGGAAAATTTTGGTCTTTTGTCAAAAAAAATCCTGCCGGATTGCCTCGTACAGAGATAAACACTTGTGTGTCAGCCTGTGCAGGCTGTCTGTTAACCCAGCAGACGTCTTCCCACACAAACATTAACACAGAAAAGACACATAGTCACTGCCCTTAAGCCAGGGGAAAACATGTCAAAAGCCTGAGATAAAAAAAAATGAAAATCAAAGTTCACATGGGGGCATCACTTTGTTTTGGACGGCGTGAGCCTCCGTGCATGGCATGTGTGCATGCCTCTGAGAGATTCAATCCATAAAAATACTGTAAATTATTCCTATAAAATAATTCATGCCAAGTGTTCAAAGGTTTAAAGCTACAGCACAGCCTGTTTGGGACAGAGGTTGAAAACCTCTGCCAGAGCTCTGTCTGATCCCCTCAGGGTGCATACCTCTATCTACAGCACACGTGTGAGAAGGGCAAGTGGCCTGGGCAGCAGCAGCAGCATGGCACAGGCATCCTCAGAGGAACAGAGATGTACCTGCCACCCCCAGGCAGAAGTGCTGGGCTTTAATTGGTGTTTTTACAGCAGCTGCTACTGCAAATTAAACCACAAGGTGATCAAACAACAATGAACTTTTTAAATACAATGACTTCATGAAGTCCATTGCTTGTTCTAGCCTGTTCTGGCCCTGGTTCCCCTCCTGCCAGGCTGATCCCCCGTTCAGTGGCTCTTTGGAGGTGTCTCTGCCCAGCTCCTCAGGCACTTTTATGCTTCCAGTTGGATAATACCATATACAAATGAAACTTCATCTTACCAAGACTTTGGGTTCTTCTCAAAACCTCTTTCTGAGGATTCACAAGGACACGTGGGTTAAGGCACACATACCTGTACCCTTGCTAGGGCTCCCTTAGGTGGCAATTCAGTGATGGTGATGTAGCACAAATTGGCCAAACAACCCATAAATTGCAAAATTCTTTTCCCCACAACTTTACATGAAACTTCAGTTGTTCCATCATTAGTCCCATCACTCATAAATAATGCAGAAGCATTGCCAATGTGCTACAGTCACATCTCCAATGATATTCAAATATGTCCTGGCACACCTGCTGGCTTTGACCTGAGGTTCTTTATGATAGTGGGCTCTTGATGCATATTTAGGTCTCAATGTGTTGATGAGTGAAATCATGGGGCATTGTACAAAATAATTGAAAATTTCAGTTTAAGCTAGTTCACTTTGTTCCATTTCTACATTTAATTTTTTTTTTTAAGCAATGCTGTGCCCTCCAAAATTTTAAGATTTACATGAAAGGAGAAGTAATTTTATTTCTTGGAAAATGATCTTGGAAATTTCGTATTTAAAGGGCTTTGTGGGGGAGGGCTTATGGCTTTTTCTTCACCCCAGAAACTACAGAAGAGATGACTAGGAATTCCAAATTCTTCTAATAAATATACACAAGCATAGCATTATACGAAAGACATAATAGCATCTCTGTAGACCAAACAAAGTTAACCTGGGCCTTCCACATGACACTGCAGAAAAAGCAAGGTATATAAATATCTCAGAAACAAACACACTCATGGTAATTTCAACCATGCAGAGAGAGAGACTAGCTCAGCTGAACAGGTCACCTACATTGAAACAGAAAAAGAAAACTTGACATTTATTTGGTCTGCGCTTATGACTCTAAAAGACCTAATTTTAACACTAAAAAGGCTCAATACTCTTTCTAAAAAAAAAATTAAGTTCATAACATGGAAATTTATAAATATGGTACAAAATTTGAATCTCTTACTTGCACAGTAGTAGAATAAATGCATAGAAATGAAATCCTGAAATATATATATTAGATTGAATCTGCATATTTTTTGAGAAAGATATTTAGAAAAACATGCTATCCCCTCTTTATTAACATCATCATCCTTTAAAGCCACGTTTACAGGCTAGCAATAGCTTTTTACAGTGTTCTGGTTTTAGAGTCGCTTTCAATTGTTCCTCCCATTAAAATGAGAGTTAAAAATACTAATTTACGCAATCTGAGCCATGGAATGACTTCAACCAGACTAATTAGCATAACCTTCTTGGATGTCATCCATATTCATTTTGCAGACTGGGGCAATGCTTAATGGCAGAACTAGAACTGATGGAGCCTTAAGCTGTGTCAGAGCTACACTTCACAAACCTGTGAGTTCAGCAAATCCTACCGTTGCCACCTACAGCAAGCTCTGTGTATAATGTGCTGTAAACTCCATTAAAGCCATCAGAGGATTTGTGCAATTAGTCACAGCAAAGAGCAGCAACAACACCGGGGTGTCCATGTACCACCTCTCCTCAGTGTGGGATCCTCTGGGCTGGTGGAACTGGGGTGGCTGCGTCCTCCAGGAGCTGATGGACCCTGCTCCGAACCTTTGGTCACACAGAAGCACCTGAAGCAGGTTCCTGGGCTCACACTCCTAAAGGTGTTGCTCGGTGATAATCCAAGCCAGGCTGGGCTTTGAGAGGTTTGGTGGCTCCCAAAGTGCCAAAAGAGGTTCTTTTTCAAAAATTAGCTCTCATTACCATTCCCATCCAGTCTTGGCACCAGCAAATAGGGGGGCATTCAGACCTGCTACAGACAAGTAGATGTGTGGGGAAACAAATTATATAATCAAAAAATGGCCTGGGTTAGAAGGGACATTAAAGATGGTATAGTTCCCAATCCTTGTCTGGACAGGGACATGTTTTACTAAAGCAGGTTGCTCTGACTTGTCCTTGAGCACTTCCAGGGATGGGGGACCCACATCATCTCTGGGAAACCTGTGCCAGCACCTCACCACTGTCACAGAGAAGATATTTTTCCTAATATCTGACACCTTATCCTAATATCTTGCTCCCTTTCAGTTTGAACCCACTCCCCCTTGTCCTGTTACTCAGTCCTCCTGTAAAGAGCCCCTCTGCAATGGGGAAGGAGGCATATTCCTGTCCTAAGGTACATCTTCCTGAGTGCTAGACAACCGTTTGAGTTTCCATATGAAATGTCGTATCCTCATTAAACAAACCAGGAGTTATGAGTTTAACATTCCTTGTCATTGATACCATAAAAACATTCTGATGAGCAAATTCTGCTCACAATCCCGTTGGTTTTGAGGACACTACATTGGGCAGAAATTCCTGATATTACTACTTTGGATGAGAGTTTTTCCTCTGAGCAGCCTCTCTTACACCTCTCTCCAACCAGCCTTGGACGCACTTTTGTCAGCAGGATTCCCTGGCTACAAAACTTACAAAGTATTTACACCCCTAAATATTACAGCCATGCTCCTTATCCATGACAGTAACTCACAGGCAACTTCCTCAAATATTAACTTTGCACGAATCTCAAGAAGCCTGGCTTCATTAATGTTTATAGGGTCATTCAAATTGAGAATATCCTTTACAAACTATTTAAGTACATGTAAAGTGGTCACCAAAATATAAGGTTAACTTTTCTCTACAGCAAATGTTTTACTTTTTTATCTACTATTTTATTTATTATAATCCTTTCCCATACCAAAGGTCAAAAAATTCCTATTAATATGTTAACCTGCCCTTGGGTACACATAGTCAAAACACCATTATTGAAACCAACAATTTATCCAGGAGCCCTCCAGCCTTAATCCTGCTTCCATACCTTTCTATACATTAATGCTAGAAAATGTGAATACAATTAACAAGCAAAAAACCTTTCTACTGGACAGAGATGCCTGTGGCTTCCAGAACAAGTGTCAAAAACAGCAGCCTTCCTCTTGGTGAATTTTAATTGGAATTTTAATAAAGGTTTTACCACACTGGAGAAAACTGCCTTTAGCACAGCTCTGACTCTTTTAATCAAATTCTTTGGTGATTGTTCCTGGGACTGAATGGAATTCAGAAAGTTATTTTAGCAATATTTATATTTTTCTCTGATTTATAATTAAAACTTTTACTCGAGTAAAAAGATCAAAAAGTGTAACCTCCTTGTGTGTGTTATATTGGCTGGCTTAGACCCAGGGGTCAGATCAGTTTTTTGCCATATTTGCATTCCAGCACACAGATATACTGTAAACACGAGATTTCCCAGACAAGTGCTAAAGAGGCTCGCTCTGAACCGTTCTTCAACACACATTTTGCCCTTTACATGGAGCTACAAATTCCTACAGAACTACAGTGCATTAATATCTTTCCATAAAAATCTGTCCCTTATCATAGAAATGATTCCATGATAATGATAGGTTACAGTAGATTCAAATACCTAAACTTCACTCTTTGAAAACTCCTCCTCAGTTTTCCAATTCCATTTTATCTTTAAAAAGACATGCAGTGGCCACTACATTCATATTTTAAAGTGAACACTTTGTATTTGCAGTCTCAACCTGAATCCAAGAGGCAGAGGAAAGAGAATCTTAATTGCTTAGTTGTAGATTTTAGAATGTAAATATAGATTTCTTACGTCCTGTGAATCAAACTGGAAACATCAAATGATTTCATTAAATGTTTTTACTGAAAGAGATTTTTGAAAGCTGCAGCTAAATTATGCATCTATATTTGTCATTGGTTTGTATTCAAGAAGCACTTAGGTCAAACGGCATTTCATCTCCCTGCAAATTAAAACCCCTACCAAATGGATGGCTAATATGCTTCAACAGGAAGAGATGGAATTCATTAGATCCCATTCTTCAGTGGCACAGTGAATCAGGTAATGGATGCAGTAATGCAAAACGTCATTAATGCCATCCCCTCTCCTATTTGTAAACCTTCCATGCAGTCTTTGAAATTCTCTGTGACACTTTCTGTTACTTCCACCACCCACTCTCGCTGCCCTGCTTCAGATATCTGCATCAGAAACTTCCTTACAAAATTTTCTGACACTAAATGCAATGAAGACAAATTTGTAAATTCTGGAATACACCAGTCAAAGGTTTTGAAAACTAAGGAAGAAGATGGAAACTTAACTCCAAGTTATATATCCCTGATCCATAAGTTACTTAAAATTGTAACTTAGTGAAAGTTATTATTTTTGCATCTCAAATTTCTATTACACAATTAAGATATATAACTTACAAATCCAAGCTAACTGCCCAAGGACCTTTCCTCAAAATATTTTTTTCCTATAAGAACAGTAAGTATTTCAAAGGCTTCGCATCAGGCAAATACTGCATAACCAGCGTCGCTTTGCTAGCAAAATATCTTGAAATTATTTTAAAAGAGAAAAAAAAAGGTTGCACAGCCATTATCTGTTTCTGATCATCTGAATCCAGGGCTCAAGGCTGCCATGGAATGGGCACAGCCCTGCAGAGTGTGCTGCCCTGCAGTAATTGTCCTTTCCTGCTTTGTAAGGAGACGTGCAGCAGGAGATGTGCTGCATGGTTTAAGGGAGGCAAGCAGGTCCAGAAGAACGTGGTGTGTTTGATTTTCAGGACAGCAATTGTAAAACTGGCCTCAGCTTTGCTTCCCATGGATCACTTAAACGTGTCCCAGCTTCATTATTGCAAGTGAGGTTAAAAATAACATAACAAACCAAAATAACATGTGCAGAAAGACTTGATTTATAAAACCTATCTTCAGAGCCCATGAGAAACAACTTCAGGAGATTGTGACTTGGATAGGTGCTTGGACTTTCTGGAATAATAAATTAATAATTGACTACCCTCAGTCTCCCTTTATTTCCTCTTTGCACAAGACAAATACATATTTAAACCAGCAACTTCTCTGGCAGATTGTGTTGACTTTGCGATTGCAAGTGCTACACTCTCAAGATTTAGCCACTTTAGGCTTGACAATCTGAGCATCTTCTTCTACTGATTTCCAGTCCCCTCTCAGAAGTCCACATCTGTTCTCCCTATGAAGTGGAAATAATACAAATAAGAAGTGTCTGACTTGCCCAGCACTTCTTTGGTAGATGCTCAATCAGAAGTGATTTAGTTCTTCCCTACACTCTAAAATGAAATAATCTTCCCTAAGAAAAAACTGGCACATTGAGAGCAATGTAAGAGCAAAGGCTAGAAATGAAAATCCCCAGAATAAACGTCTGAGTAACTACTTTAAATAATACTTTATCTGTGGTTCGAATCTTTGAATATTTCTTACCCTTAACAATTCAAAAAATTGTCCTTCTTTTTAAAAAATCCATTATTTGTGGATAAAAGGACAAGGAGGAATTGCATTGCTTCAATTGAGCTTTGATCTGGAGTAAATACCTTTTTTTTTATTTTTAAGGAAAGACTGTTTGATTTGGCAATATTAATATTTTAACACCAACTTTGTGCATCTGAGCAGTTGTTAATTATCACATATATTTGGTTCTAGGGACGACAACTCTGTAAGAACTGGTGCTCAAAATGGAGAGCAAGCAACAGAAACAGTTTTCACCATCATTAAATATGCATGCATTGCTATTATGGGAAACATTTTAATTAAATGCTGTTAAATAACTTCATTTCCCCCTCCTTGGTTTGCTATAGTGCACCACATCCTTCAGAGCTTGTTTAACTGGCCCTGGCAGTAGCAGGGGTTTTACTCCTGACGTGACTTCTCAGGGGCTGCTGTAACATTAACTCTGAGGTTCCCGTTCTCATCTTCAGCTCTGACACTCACTTTCCCAGCCTGGGTGGTGAAAAGTGACGGAGAACACCCATTTCAGACAAGCTGCAGGCTACACGAGCACATTTGACATCTTCCTGATGATCTTCCTGACCTTTTCCAGCTCCCAATCATGTAAGAAGAGAGGAGATGTCTTGCAGTCATGAACAGACCCTGCAACAAACACAGCCTAGGGCTGTGCATTTACATGTCCTTGTGGCACACTTTCATCAGAATAACCAGAATCTGCTGGTTATATAAAGAACTCACCTAACCCGAGGGGCAGAAGATAAAACTTTTAACTGTGTTCACCATACTCCATCAATAACAATGAGAAATTATGATCTACTTTCATGTCTTTGATTACATTTAAAACAAAACCCCCCAAACTTAATAAAACACCAGCTACATTCCACAAGGAAGTCTCAAAACTAATACTGTGGGACTAATACCTCTAATCAACTCTGAGCTAGGAGACAAGGCACTTTTCTGATCAGAATTCAGGATACCTTGATGCAGCTCACAATTGCCTGTGTTACACACATGAACCACCTCTCTGACACACGAGCCAGCACAGCTTCAGACAGAACCAGAATCTCCATTGCAGAAAAATTCTGGCTAAGAGATGATGGGAAAACAAAACAAAATAAACCCCAAGCTATGGTACCCCGTTCTGTTCCATCTCTAACCATGAAACTCTACCAAAACATTTGGAAGCTGTTCAAATATGGTTTGGAAGAGCAAAAAGCACAGCTTCATTTCAAAGTTAACGTTGGCCATTGTTTTCCACAGGTCAGCACATTAAATGCTGTCAAACCTTGAAAAAGCTTGTGCAGAATGTAAGTTCTTGTCTTTTTTTTTTTTTTTTTTTTTGACAAAGCCAAGAAATATCCATCCCACAATATTGCCACCTCCATTTACTTTCCCAAGTGGGATTCTGGATCAGCCTGTGAAGTCAGAAAGGGAAAAAAAACGCTCTTTGTGGAGAAAAGAACAGAAGGCAGGCAGGATGGGACTGCAGAGCAAGTTCCTCTGCTGGCAAAAACGCTCCCTCTTCCAGATGGTGGGAGAAGGGAGCTGATTACATTCCTGTGGGAAGAACTGCACAGCCAAATATTTGCCAGGTGCTTCAAGTCTCCTGCTCTGTACAATTGTCCTTGCCTTCGACTACTCCCTGTTGTTTAGCACAGAAGATCCACTTCCAGGACAAATTGACAGTTTAGAGATTGGAAGAAAAATTTCCCACTGAGGCCAAGACTGGCAGACATTTTTAGGACTGACTAGCACACTTATGTGGGTACTACTCAGAAACCCAAGTAAATAATTTGAGGGGAGGTTTAGATTAGCACATCTTCTGTCTGACATCCAAAAGTGCTAAAAGGCAGAAACTCAAGACAGCCCTGGAGACCCCGGTTTTCGAGGCTGAGCATTAAGTTGTCATCAAGTTCTCTATTTTCCCTTAAAAAGTTGAACTGCAGCTAGCACTAGGTAGAGGGAAAAGGGCTCCTCATTAGAGGTTTGCTGTATTGGGGGCATAAAGAACCACTCCATGACTCCTGCACTAGTACCACTTGAAAAATGACAAGTGCATTAACAGAGCCACAGTGTGAAACTTCAGAATCATCCCTTTAATCTCATGCCACTCCAGATCATATAAAAATCCTAATAAACATCAGGCTGACCACTTTGGAGTGCCCACTACTGCTCTGAAGCGTGTCATTTACACTGCTGAGATGCAGCAAAAACAAACTGCTTTTAGCTGAGCATTTCTAGTGAATAAAGGAAAGCCACAAATACAGTCAAATCCAATCTTTCCCTGCTTAAAAAAAATAAAAAAAAGGAAACATCTCCTCCAGGTTCAGACAAGGGAGCTTGTGTAAGCAGGTGTGAAATTTTCCATGATAAAAGAAATATTCCTTAACGATAGCTGTGCAAATTTCAACTTCTTTATCTCATAGGCCTGAGAGAAAGAAAGAAGTTAGTGCTAACATACGATCCCAGCAGTTTTTCATGTACAAAGGCAATTAAAAAAAAGGCCTGAAATTTGCAGAGTAGCAGATTTTCAAAGATTCAGGGTATGAGAACACACTCAGGGCCCATCCCTGCCCTGCTGCTGGAAATCAAAGGCATGGGATTAGGACAGCTCTTCACAAGTGAGCAGCACATGGACTGAACTAGCACTCACTACTGATTTGCCAAGTTGTGTCTCGTTAGCTGCATTTCTTGTGATTACATTATTAAAAAATACTTTTAAAAAGCAGTTCTCATTACCAACAATATACATAGGAAAGGCTCGGTGTGCTGGTAGCTGCATAATGAGTAAATGCTTTTAGTCGCTATTAAATCTGAAGTGTAAGTAGAACAACCATTTTTCTCCTGACACAAACATATCTCAGACATACCAAGGCCCTTTAAGCTAGATGATATATATATATTAAAAAAAAAGTTTGCCTTAACCTGCAATGATATTTCAGAAATTACTTTTACAGCACAGTAACTCTGGAAATGATGAGAAATGAAGACTAACAGTGACAACTGAGTTTAGAGTTAAGCCAAGGTTCCTCTGGGGAGAGCACAGCTAGCAGCATAAAAATATTCTCATCCTGAAAGTATCCAACCTTCTCAAAATAGGTTGTTCTCCTTAGTTTACAATATATTCACTTTAATACTAAAAGGAAAACTAGATACAGTCCAGAATGGCCAAAAACAGATATGAAGGAGGATAAAAGAACAACCTGGAATGCAGAAAAGTTGTTTATTTGAGGTGTATTAATGCTCTGGTAAGGTGACAAAAACCACAGTAGGAGCAACAGTAATATCCAAAGTCCACACAAAAGAAACACATGAAGAAAGTCACAGACAGGTTTATGGAAAGCTCAGGATAGGAGAACAAATTTTGAAATATCTCCTCAACATAACCCTAAACATGATCACACTGCTTGTCTGAAGTACTGGCTCCTGCAGGTGTATAAACCATACCCGTTTATACCAGTGCAGTGTGAATTTAAGGCAGTCTGAGACTCATGAAAAAAAAAGAAAAAGGAAAAAAAAATTTTGCAGAGATGAAGGAAAAAAAATATTACCTTATTTCCCCCTTCAGATACTTGAGGGCAATTTCATTCTTTCTCCCTTTCTTTGCAGATAAAAAAGAAATACATGAAGTAGGTCTGAACTTGTCCTCCTTCCTCAGCAAATTATCCCAGTAACTCCAACGGGAGTTAAATGCCAGTAGGAGCAAAGATGATGAAGCAGTGGAAGCTGACTGAAAGTCCAGAAAATATCAACAAAGAATTGAAATGTCTTTACTGAAAGATTCAAAACATATCACAGACCAAGGGTTCAGCACCACTGTGATTATCTGATCAATACCCAAAATTCGAGTTAGATTTAAGATTTTACAGTCCAATTTCAACTAAGCTTCAATGGCTTTTCCATGAGCACAACTTTATGCAATATTTTGTGAATACCCAACTTTTTCTCTGGATATTGCTAAAAATGTGCAGGGACAGGAGAAACACAAAGATTATTTTACCACTGTAAGGTCTAATAATGTTCCTGTTACATCACCACAGGCCAGGAATTACCAGGAGGAAACTGGTGTGACTACTTATAAGGCTTCACTTCAAAGAGAGAAAAAGAGAATCTAGACAGTTACTTTTAACATCCCTAAGTATTGTTATTACTCTACTTTTTCTCTTCTTTTTCTAGGAGAGAGATAATATCCATTAATACCTTTTTGCCAAATATTTGGGACTCAAACTTTTATTTTCACACTGGGAACATCCCTACCTCAGCATAACCCAGGAAGATAAATATCTGAAGAATACCTGGGTAAGGCACCTACTGCTTTCAAATCCTACTGACAGGAGGCAGAATTTTTGAATTAAACACCCCAATTTATATGGCCTCCAAAGTGGGGGTTTTTTTGAGATGTCCAGCAACCTATTTGAAGCCTATTTGATTTCTTTTGTCAGATGGGCTAATTTTTCCAATTGCTAGCCGAAAACATTATGTTCACATTCAAACCAAAGTATATTCCCAGAGCAAGACACTGCAATCTTGGATCTAAAGGAGCTCCACAGATGGAAAAGTGTCTTTATTTATCTTTGATTTGGTGGGCTGTGCCAGTCTTTGGGGTTGCTGTTGCAGATGAAGCATTGTCATGTGTTTAATTTGATGTAAAGGTGTGAAAGTTCTGTTAGCCAGCTTCCCTAATGAAAACTGTTAAATTTCAGACTGCAATTCATAACGAGGTTGGGGGAGGACACCAAATGATCTAACCTGTCAGTCACAGACATTTTGAGATGCTTGATACTAATTAAGCCTATCAGCTCTAACGCCAGAATTCTCTAAGACAATGGGGTCCATCAAATTGATAAGACTCTGCTAAGCAGGGTTTAAAATTAATTCATAATTTCTTTTATGTTTGTCATGTTTTGTGAAAATGAACTGCCATTCAATTTTTCATAAGCTCTGCACAAGCAGAAGCAGCTCAATTTCAGGCACTGTGCTGACAGGCCTGGGTAGTTTTATGAACAAATTATGATTATACACAGTGATCAAGCTTCAGATAATTGAAGCAGCAAACCAAACTATCCAGCATGCAAATATTAATGGCTGTCCCCAAAGTCTCATTGAATCTGCATAATATAAGAGGAACTTTTAGCTTCCTGTTGCACTTGGAATATTTTCAGCATAAATAATTAAAAAGGATTAACTAGAGGATCTTCCAGTGAAGATCATTCCGTCTCAGGTTTCTTACTGTTTGGAGGTGGAACAGGGAGAGCTGCAGCCTGACATTCAGAGCACATGGCTGGGGAGGGCTATTTCTGCATCCCACTCCTGATTGCAAAAATGAACGTTCTCCCAAGTCAAAACTTTACCCATCTATTTTTAGGGGTGCTGAATGCACTGTTCTCTAATAAATCAGCAGATCTTTGAGAACACAGCACCTCCAAAAATACCAGAGCGGGTGGTTCTGAAGCTCTAAGGATGAACCATAGCATGAAAAACTAGAAAAGATGTAGGCCAATGACATTAACTCTGCCTAAATGCCTAATATATGACATATGCTTATTTTAGGCTACCTCGGAGTTCTAGAATTAAGGCATGTCTCAGTGCAAAATATTGGTGTTATTAGGAATACTCCAAAGGCTGTAGTGAAGATTTAGTTAACTTCTACATCTTGTCTACTGGTGAATATCAAGCCTGTGAATTAACCAATCACAGTGAAAACCAGTAAAGAAACCTGTCTTTAACATTAAAGTCTAAAGCCACAATTTGTTTCAACCTGGCGAAGAAAATGGTGAAACTCCTTGCTTTAGGCACTGGGAAAAAAATAGCATTAATATTGTCAAGACAACAATGAAAATACTTTACTATTATTAGGTGGAAAATTGAAGGTGCAGAAATCCTTCACTTGCTTTGTAATAGCTTGTTTAATAAAGGGGGACCGGAATAATCGTTTTTCAACTTTAATATTATTAGAGAGAAAGAGAAAAATGGTGCCTGCGATCTCTTGCTGCAAACCAGTTTCCTGCTGGATGCAAAGAGCTCTGTCTGGTTTGAAAAATCTATTGCTGCAGTAAACAACAACAACAACAAACCCCTTTCACTATTACCTCATTAAGAGAGTCACAAGTGGTTTTCATTGATTAGCTCCTATTATAGCAATAATCCTCAATATGCTGCATGCTGCACACGAGCACTGTTTTGTGTAAACAACTGCCAGTGATTAGTGATCAATGAATAATTTTAGCCAAATGTAATTGGATGAGAACACGTTAAGAGCTACTTCATTTCACCCTCCTGATACTAAAAGGAGGAGGGGAGGTGCAGAGAGTTATCCCACCTTGCTAATTAGTATTTCCTTCTGAACACAAACATTAGATTTATATTAAGCATTACGTCTGAGCTGCATCCCCGCAAATAAATCTGAAATAATCAAAACTAAGTCCTGTATTGCTGGCTTTTTGCCCAGATTTCTAGTTATTAGTTATGTGTATTTTTCAGAACAATTTCACAGATCATGGCTGTAAGAGGCACAGTTAACAGTTACAACAGCTCTAGCTTCCACATTGGTGACAATGGCAACCTTAGAAATGAAAAAGAGAAAAATGCAGCATCTCCTGGTCAGCTTCTTCCCCCAGAGCCCTCTCATATTGCAGCATCAGACAGTCCCATGTGGGGGCTGACCTCAGGTTAGCATCATTTTTTATTCAGGGTTTGATATCTCTGGCAGGTGCCTTCCTACAGATGCACAAAAATCAGTGAGATGCACAAGGTCTTTTCTTCCCACACCTGGTTTCCAAACAAAACACAACTGGAACAACATTGAGCAAAACACAAATGTTTTGCACTTCTGTGAGAAGCCACAGAGCACTGATTTCAGCCTTCTTTCAACCAACACAGTTTGCAATCCCTTGTATTGGATGCTCCAACTTTTGAATGGTGTTTTTATCCTTTGAGGAAATAAAAATACAATATGACTGTCAGTGGCATACCCTCCCTGACTTTTGTCTATTGCTAGAGAAACTTGTCCATGTTTTTCCCCTGTCACTCTCCCATTTTTAAGGTGACTCACTCTTTCTTTGTTAATTTTTCCTCTTGCTTGAAAGCAAATCACAATGCTGCCAATGCCCACACAGTAACATACAGCATGTTCTCAAACTAAGGAACATCTACATTTCAGATTCAAGTAAACACACCAGGAATGTCACCAGCAGTCTAACTGTCCTCAAATTAGCTTTAAATGTAAATAAGACTGTTCTTTGATGTTTCTGACTGCTTGGTCTCTGTGAAGAATCCATAGGTGTACTTTATTCTTAGTCTCTCTCTGCCTTCAGGCTCAGAAATTACATAAATTATTGAGGGGAAAAAAGTCATTGCAAAGTGAAAGAACCAACTTCTCCCTTTCAGAAACACAGGGGCTCAAATCCTGTGATACACAAGTCGTGAGCTACGAAATTTGATGTAAACTCCCTGAAACAGCTCACGAGTTTGGATTTAAATTGAGACTGCAGCAAGTCAGCTGTGGGGGTGGTAACAGAGGTGACTGGTGCAACAGGGATCTCTGAGAGGGAGTGAGTTTTAGAAACCTGCATAGCTGGAGCTATAACCACTCCTGCAGCACACCCAAGAGCGCAGAAGCGCAGTTATTACAAAGATGATTATTGTAGTTAAGAATTTGTACAAACTGGGCTGTGCCACTGCAGTGGGGAAACAAGAGAGGCCAAGGGAGTAGTTGGCCTGCCCACATGTGGCTTTCACCCTGAGGACAATGAGAGGGGCACCCTGCAGGTACTGGGAGAGCAGCTCTCCTCATTTTCTGGGACATTTTTACCACTCCTCTTCACAAAGCCCAGCAACAGTCTGTCTTCAAAAGTGTGATCTCACCCTTCTGTGCTGCCCTTAGTGACAGAGGGTGTGCTGTCACCATCTGAACTGACTTCCAGAACAGATCAGTCCCTTCAAATTTGTTTCAGCTGGTCATTTATGACAAACACCAATATTTCTAGTTTCTATTCCCAATGGTCAGACCTTGAAGCATTCTGTCACTTCCCCTCACCTCAAAATTAGTCCAGATTTTTCAGGCAACATCCATTTCAGTATTCCTTGCCAGGATCACACCTGTACTGAGGAACAACTGACAGCCACAAGGCAGCCAATATCATCCTGGGGTGGTGTACCTTAATTAACTTACAAGATCAATCTACACAAACTAATGTTTTCATTTGTGAATGCTAAATACTCTTGACATGAAAATCAGAAGCCTAAATCAGGCACTTTGAAGTTCTCTCTGTGAATCATCGTTTTCTGTTAGTGTATACATTGCAAATTGCTGCAGATAAAAGCCTTGTCTTTCCTTTACAAGTACTTAGTAAACTAAATTCCATTTTATTAGCTACGGCATGTAAAGTTTTGCAAGTGCATTATTAAAAACACTTAATTGTTCTTTGAAACAATGAGTATATATTTCTCTTTCCAATTGAGAGTTGAATTTTTAGAGCACCAAAATATCCTGTTGTGTACAGCAGTTTATAGAGTGCTTTAATTATTTGTGCAAAGCCTCGGAGTAAGTTCTCAAGCCTTCAGCTATCTTGCTTAATCCAAACAAAAGATTATTCACAGGGTAAGAATGAACTTTGACAGAAAAAAAATAGTAAAAATTAGGTCAGTAATAGTTCAAAACCACATTTTGTTATTTGATCACCTACATAACAAACCATGGTAATAATAATGCTGAAACAAGAGCACCAATTTCAGTGAAGGGAGAAGGGTCTCTCTCCAGGCTGTAACGTTATTACAGGAATGGCAAGACAGAGCCAGGCACACACCTCAAGGCCTGCAGGAGTGATAGATGCACCACACTAATTCCTGATGGCTAAAGGATGTTATTACACTGTAAAGGTCATTTGTTCAATCTTGTGATACACCTTCAGCGGAGAATGGCAATTCAGGAAGTTTAGTTAGGATGCTGCAGTCAGCAAGCAAGATGAAATGGCAGCTCTGCAGGCAGACAGATCACTGAGGAGGACTTCAAAATTCAGTAATACTCTCAAATGAAAACTTCAAAAATCAATATTACTCTCGTTTTGAGGGACAGGAAAAAGATGAACTACCTGCAGTAATTTATTCTCATAATTACAACATCTGTGCTTGCTTCAAATGATGGCATCAAAATTCCAAAGGGCAGTAGAAACTGACACAGCATGGACTAATAATTAAAGATTCAAAATACTGCATCTGTTATTTTTTGTGTCTCAAGAGTATATATCCTCATGGGTTCTCCCAGCCCCTCTCTGTATTTTTTTGCAGGAGATATATACAGAGAGAAAAAGAATTTGGCACAGCCTGTGTAATATTTAAAGGAAGAGAAGCTTACCGTGACTGTTTAGCAATGTGAGTTTGCACGGAATACTAAGAGACTGGGAGAGAACAAAAAACTTAGAGAAAGTTTACAACAATTAAAGTTCAGTTCTATTATGTAGACACTGGTGTGGAATCAGAAGGAAAAGGCATCAGTACAGAAAGTCTCTTTCTCTGTGACACTGCCAAGCCAGCTGCCATCAGGTCCCTATAAAGATATTTTGATGATCCCTACCAGGAGCAACCCCTCCATGACCTCAGGTCTGCTCCTACCCCTTCCATGCTGCTTGTGAGAGCTACTGCAGACAGGAGCTCTCTGCCTGGGCTGAGCAATGGCAAAACCACCAAGAGCTGCCATCAGGGACGTGCTGTGTCTGCCCCTGATTTGCAGCCCTCGCCTTGCTGGGTTTGGGCATCAAAAAACCCCAATGAGATTTAAATAGGGGGTGTTTTTCCTGTGTTTTTTTTAAATAATTGTCTTTTCTGGCAATTATTTTTAAAATAACAGAGCTAATACAGTAACAGAAGTTTTGCTGAAATATAGTCCATAATATTTTTTTCTTTATTTTTGTTCTGTTAAATGAAGAATAAGAATCACTTTGCCTTGCAATATTTAATTAGATTTACCTAGAGTTTTTAGCCAAGGCAGCATCTTAAATAATTAAGTATTGATTATTAAATAATTAAGTATTTATTAAATAAATAAATAAGTTACATGGTATGCCAATATATATTATTTCCTCATAGTTTGTGTCAAAGATGAGCAGTAATGGTTTAATATATACAAAATACTGTATGTTTTCACTACATGGAAGATGAGCACTTCCTTTCCTATCTCCAGACACCATGACACAATACGTGCATCCTTTATTTGAACATGGACTAAACCAGCCATGAAGGCATCAGGAAAGGTTTAAATGCAACCCTGAAGCAATGCCAGCTCTATGGGATGTTAGGGGAAACACTGGCTCCACCTGTTCTTTCAGCAGACGTCTTTCCACTTGAGGTAAGCAGAGGGAAAATTCTCTGTTCAATCATGGAGACGACACACACTTGTCCAAAAATATTTTCTTCAAGATTGAGCTCCTTCACACTACCCTTTCCCAAGCAGGGTGAGAGTACCCATGAGGTTGATTTGGCAGCAGAAGACCCTCAATCCCAATCAGCCCAGGTTTTTCCAAGTGTCCATGCTTACTTTGAGGAGCTGCTCTGAGCTATTCTGTGTGCTTCTCAAGAGGCACTGGCTGCAATTTAGGAGAGTCAGCTCCGAGCAGGTTCAGTGTCAAATCGTGTTAAAAACCTGCCCTTTCCATCTTCTTTCAGGTTATTGCACTCAAATGAATAGGGGATTTCTCAGCTTGGAGCCATTCTGGAACACAAAATGCAGGAAAAGCACAGGAGGCACCACTAACTCAAGGCACTGGGATGCCCAAGAAAAGCAGGTAGCAGAGTTAGTGTCATCTCTTGGGGAACAAATAGGAGTATATTCAACTGGGAACCCAAATTTTGCACAGGTTCTCCGACACATGGAGCCACTGAAAACTGCTGGATGTGAGAAAGAAAAGCAGAAGGAAAAAAAATCTCCTCAGCCCAGGGCTCAGGGAAGAAATTTGCTTTTCTCATCTCCTATTTGAATTTGTCTCATTCTGCAAAGTTCTCCCTATTTCAAAAGCTACCTACCCCTCTCTAAGAAAGCCAATCCCTGGAGATCAGCAGCCCAGCAGTACC
Organism: Hirundo rustica; assembly: GCF_015227805.2. Taxonomy (NCBI): domain Eukaryota; kingdom Metazoa; phylum Chordata; class Aves; order Passeriformes; family Hirundinidae; genus Hirundo; species Hirundo rustica. The sequence continues at coordinate 20,667,926 of NC_053459.1, forward strand.
TGACAGCCTCCTTATTTTAAGGAAACAGAGCTGACACTTACAATTCAAAGCTAAGGCTGTCTCAGGATCCTGTCAAAACTTCCAGAAATGCCATCTGGTTAAATATGCAGCACACTCTGAGACACAAATACAAAAATTATACTCTTTCTGAGGGTCTCAATAAAAAAAAAGTAAAGAAAACCTTGCTGTTTTGAGTGTGGACATCCTTGCTGATGACCTTCACAATGATCATGTACTGTACACAATCACATGTATTGTATTCTTGATGTAAAGAGGCAAAAATCCTGTCACAATAATGCCATGGAAGGATCTAACTGAATACAGGTCCAAGGAGGCAGAAACTACCGTATTTCCATCAAAAGCTAATGTGGCTTCACTAACAGTAGGACAAGATATTTCACTGCCATTAACTCTATAGTGCTTTTAACATCTTTCAACACCAAAAAACAAGTCAAACTTCATGCCACTTAACTTTTCTCTTTCCTATCCTGTTTTTGAACACGCCTAAAAGAGCTTCTCAACTGCTCTTATTCCATTACCTTAAGTACTTAAGTTTCATTTTCAGCAAGGCTCTGTTTAATGAATATTTATGAGCAAATCCTGCAGTGTGCATTGAAACTGTAGAACATCCCTTCACAGCAGGCCACAGATTTACATTTTGGTTTTTATTACTAAAATGTTAGCCACACAAATCAATGTCACTCAGAAAATACAATGACAGTTCTTCCTGCCCCTTCATCCAAGTAATGTTATGTATCATATTATTCTTTGGCTCTAGAGAAATATCATTTATATTTTTGCTATGCAATATTTAATTAAAAATACATAATTATAAGCCATCCAGCAGCCATAATTTACACACGGCAGCCTCAAGCCAGCAAACCACTGTGAGCAGTCTCCCAGAAGTCACAGGGTTCACTGGTGTGAATAAAATTACTCACTTGCATAAGTGATCAGAAGACAAGATCTTCATTACAGCTGTACAGAACCTGATAAACAGTGTTAACACTGAGGTTTTTCCTTCCCAGGCACTGCTTGGAGGCTGTTGAGCTGCACAGTGGTGATGCAGGGAAGTGCAAGTGTTTGCCAGGAATGCCAAACCTTCCTCCCAGCTGGCACTTAAAGATGTTGCTCCATTGCAACAAGTACGGACAAATAAAATTGTCTGAATCCCTCCCTTTATTAACTCCACCTCTGCACATGGTAAGCTGATCTGATTTTATTTAAAGGTATACCCACCTTCAGAAAAGAGAGTATATTTTTTCTAAAACAGATGGCCTGAACATTTCACACAAACCTATACAGCTAACCAGAAAATAAGCAACAAGTTCTTCTCTATAATGAGCTGCAGTCCAAGATAAACAAGATAAATACAAGCAAAGCTGCCCAGGAAGTGGGGAGAAGAAAAAAAAAAAAAAAAAAGGACAAAATGTCATAAAACCAGACTTTAGTGTTCACTGATTTCCTTAAAGTTATTGTTAAATGGAGTTTATGTCTCTTTTTCTTTAGAGTGGTAAAAGGTGTGAATAAAGTAAAAAAACTTCCGTGGTGTCAAACAGAGCTTCAAACATAAATATACTTTATAGTGTTTGCTTAGGAGTGTTTGTTTCCTCTGACTAAAACAATCCCTATGGGCTATGAGCAGGTTGCAGTTGCCTGTAATGCAGAATTTCTATGGAAGATGTTAAAAAACATGCTTTTGTTTATTTATTCAGACAAGCTTAGCTGTCTTAAGCTATATACATATATACAAACATCATTTCTTGAGGGCGAGATGCACATCACACCCAGGGTTTCAGAAGGGAAGAGGCAGCATTTCCACTGCATAACCCCCTAGGTAGAAAACTCACAGAAATGAGAGTAAAGAATATTCACTTGAAATAAAAAACAACTGGGCATTGTCATTTGCCAGTTCTAGAGATACTGCAGAGGCAAATGATACAATATAATCTGACTTTCAAATTGCAATCAATGTTTGATTTGTAAGCTCACCACAATACTTTAACTCGTGCTACTCCAGTGTTCTGTCATATGGGGAAGGCTTTCTTTTTCTTAAAGCTGAGACTGAGGAGAAGTTATCCAACTTCAGCAGCTGGAACCTGCAGACAACATCATTCCCTTGACTGTGTGTGTCACAACAGGGCTTCACATTAACCTGGGCCTTGTAGTTATTTGTGGAAGAACTATAAATGCTTATCATACAACTACTTCTAATTGCTCTTGGAATTTCTATTAAAATGCATCCTTCTTCTCTAATGTGAAAAAAATTTTTTGGACATGAACCTTGCTTTGGATGACAAAACATCAGACAGGAGTTCCAGATGCCTCTTGATCCAGGGAACAATTGGCTATGGGCCCATTCTTAACGTATTTCTAATCCAGAGTAAAAGGAACACAAATGAGAACCAGGAGATGAAAGTCATTGAAGTCATTAAAACATTAGTTAAAATGATACTTCAGACAAGCTCAACACTTGTGCAATGGGCAAGGGAATTGAAGCTCATTGAAACTGATAAAACTGGGAGCAAACTTTGACGTTAAGGTCTATATTAAAAAATAAACAAAACCCCCCAAACAAACTTCCCCCCTGCCCCAAACAACAAAGACAACCAGCTCCTGTATTTCTCGTTCAGGCACCTTATGTGCTTTCCTCTTGGGTTACTTCTACAAAAATGGGTCTCAAAACTGTGAGCAAAGTGTAGTGGGAAAGCCATGGCTACCCTCCATCATACACAAAGTGTTGGTTCTTAACATACAGACTCTTTAGGATGCAGTCTAGTTTCCAAGTAATCGAGGATAACCAGAATAAAACATGTTTTCTATATATAACAATAACATCTAAGCAGCCAATGTATTTTCCCTCTATGTACACGCTTAAATTGTTAAGGAGCTAGGAGACATCAAGTTCCCAAACTCAGTGGGATTTCCCTAACCCTTCACAAAAAAGTACATGTGTAATATCTTACTGACCAAGGCTATGGGATGCTGCAGAAAGAACAAGACTGTAAAATTATTTACAGGTGTAACCAGATCCTATGGCAGGCTCCCTTTTCATAATCAGAAGGACAGAAATAATGCAAATGCCAAACAAAACACACCAGAGGTTTATATTAACACACGATTTTACAGCATTGATCTTCTGCCATCAACAGATGGAGAGATTAAACTGGTGCTGTTACACCTCAGATTTGAAAGAAGCACAGCATGAGATACCAAAGGATTTTCCAGGGAACATTGTAACTGAAGAGTCTCAATGGGAATTCTGCAGATAAACACAGAGGAAAAAGCTGAACACAAAACATGGCACACGTAAGGTTTCTCCTTGTTGGGATCCAAACAGCCAAGTTGCCTAGAACAAAACCAGATTTCAAACAGAATCAGCCTCACCTGGAGATACACAGCTGTCATCTGCACTTGCATTTTAGAAGCCTGGCAAAAGGTTTGAACAATTACTACAGTCACATTTCACTTTGTCCTTCTGCCAGGTTTGCACTTTTTAAATTTCTGAGCCTTCTACAAGAAGAAATGATTTCTTGCCAAATTGCTTACTTCCAGTCAAAGTTCATGAAAATCAGGCACCCTAATAAAGATTTAAAAGCTCTCAAAATATCCAGGGCATTTATTTGCATTAGATAAAAACAGACAGCATATTCTCAAGATTCTTGCTCTTTCTACCAAACCATAAAACTTCAGTGGTAACTCACTTTTCCTGTATTATATTAAAATTAGCATGGGCTAGAAAGTCAATCAAAAGTCCATCCAGCATTAATTTCTATAAAATTCATCTGTATCACAAGTATAAAAGAAATAATTTGCTCATTATGATGTTTCATTAACATCTATCTTTACAAAACTCTTTGAGATAACCAAAATATAAACCAGAACTGCTACAGAGGACAAGAGTATGGAAATGACCACACTGTTGCACTTGCTAAGAAGCTGAAAACCTCAAACTGCTGCAGGTAAAATTTTATGCATCCATCTGTTGTGAAGGTGAACGTCACCTTTACTGATTTTTCAGTCTTTCATATAGAGAAGCAAAAACAGAGCTGATGGAAGAGTATGGTCAATTAAAACTCTCCTACAACATAAACCAAAGAAAAACCAGGTCAGAGAATCGGCTGAAAACAAACGAGACTTTGCACGAAATCCAAACAAGCACCTGTTGATATTGCAATTATTAAATAGGAGATTTGTACGTGGCACTGTGGGTATCGATGTCAAAAACCATGACAGACTGAGAACAAACAGCTTTCAAATAACCATGATATCCCCTGGGCTGTCAGGGATAATAATTATATTTTTTTCCCCCTTACAGATCAATGATGTAAGGACCAGATTTAGCCGCCTTATTCACAGTCAGCAATGTATTAACCCAGAGCAAACCTCACTGCAGTTAGCAGATGCAAGTAATAAGGGTACCAGACTTCATCTGACAGAGATAAATTCAAGTTATTATGTTGGTTAAGAGAATTGGTTTGGTGCTATAAATAAATAATTTCCCCCAAATACACTACATGAAGGCAAAAAGTAGCCAAAGATGACAACAATTTCATTCCTTACTCAGGATCACTTCAACGTTATAAATCTAACCAGAGAGAGGGGGAAAAAAAGAGAGAAACTAATTTGAAGCACTTACTGTCAGCAAGCCAGGATTAAGCACCCTGTTGTACAAGGCATAAAAAATAAGAAATAATTTTTAAGAGTTCCTTTTTCAGAGCACCACTCTAGACATCTGATTTAATGGATTACACCACTAAGTGCAGTTACTAAAGAGGGACCTTCCAAGCCTGCTGCTCCTTCTCCCACTACAAACACACGATGTCTGATTGCACAGAGGTGTGTTTCCTCCTGTGACAACTCCCCATGAAATATCTTGGAGTCCTCTTCTGCATTTCACTGTACCTTTTACACCAAAACATAACTGAGGAGCCTGAATACGGCTCAAACAACTCTGCTGGGGTTCCTGGTTCCTTGTTAAAACTGGAACAGAATCATGTTTCTCCCTCAGGCACTGCCTTAAAAAAACTTTAGGCCATACGTCCTTGAATTATTTATATGAAGTTATTATGCAAACAAGGATTAAATAATTCTCTTTGAGCTGCTGGTGGTGAGCACAGCAGCTAGAGGCACAGTGCCGGTGTGATATCTACATTTTATCCAGCCTGCCTGGCAAACCAACTGCATTTTGCTAGGTAGATCCAAGACCTGCTTTTCCTTTTTACTCACACTGGTGTAAATGAGAGAACCTCCTCAAAAATTTGATGCAATTACATCAGCATAAATACTGCTTAAGTAAATCAGGGCATTATTTGTTTCCAAATGTATTTGATAAATGACTGTTAGACAAAAGTCATACAGACTTTATTTTGCCCTCTTGCTCAAGTCATCTGGCCTTGCTTTAAAAAAACAGCTACTCTGTTAAGGAACAGAGGAAATAAACAATTACCACAGAATATTTTCAACTTTTAAAAAAACAGCTAGCTGTGACATCCACCATATACAGTAGACAAAGTTCTCAGTGTTTTCCAAAATAGGCATCACTCTCTAAATACTTATAAAAAATATATGCAATTTATACACACTTAGGCAACTACTGTTGCTTCTGTATGAGCTCAGTTACAAGCCTGTTTAAAAATTTGGATTTTCCCAGTTATGCAATAAAAGCAATTAAAAAATAATAGAAATTGTGACCTTTATCCAATTGTATTACATGGCAGAAAAGAGCTGGACAAAGAGATAAAACAGTGGCTGCTGCTGCCTAGGATAAATAGTACTTTATTGGGGTGGTTTTCTACAAGTAAAATTAAGAGTGCTTTTGAAATGGCCACTCCCTTTATTAAATTCCCTAAGAGGAATTGCTTTGCTCACTTCTCAAAGCTAACTTATTTACACATGTGCTCAAATATGCGCGACGCTTCCAGTTCCTCAGCTTGGCAAGGCAAAGAGTCCAACTGCTCCTGATAAAGGGAGGGACAACCAAAAACTAACCACAGACCTCCACAAAAACACTGTGCCCATGGCAGTAGACTCTGAAGGCTGCACCTTTGTAAGTGCTGAGGCAGGAAAGAACACCCAAAACACAACGCATGTTGACATGAGTCAGAGCTACAAAAGGCGCAGCTGAACTTTCCCAAAAGTTTAGAAACTTGAACCTCTACCGAAAAATCAATGACAAAAAAAACACTGGTTACTCACCCTGGAGGCAGTAATTCCAGTTCTTCTGTGCCAAACTGCTCCATCTCCAACAGCAATTCACAAGCTCCGCTTTCCATCATCAAGTTTACTTTTTTTTATTTAGTCCAATGGCCTTTTAGCCCAAAATAACGACAATAAGCTCAGCCTAAAACTTAGTCTGACCTTTCTCTTAACTGTGAAACCACACTCCTCTTCCATACCTTCTGCCAGGCTCACAGGAGACATTTTCTACCTGTACACAGGCTCTGAGCATCTTCCCCTACAGCCACAAGAGCTCAGGAGAGCACAACAGAGCTCTGCAAGGTCAGAGAGCAACGGAGAAGGGAGAATCAGCTGGGACACAATCAGCAAATATTTGTAATACAGCCCTCAAAGTGAACCTCACAGACTGGAAGGGCTGAAGAACCATAGCCCTAAAACTCAGCAGCCTCTGGCCACCTTTTAAGCACCTTTTAAAAGATGCTTCTCTCAGGTGTGCAGAGGCAGAGCCCTCCTGGCAGCCCTGAGCAGAGCAGCTGTGTTTGCAAGGCAGGTGGAAGTTCAGGCTCACCTTCCTGCCTTCAGATATTTCACTGGGCAACTCTGTAATGCTTCCCCTGGGTGAATCTGGCCCCAAGCAAATGCAGTGACTGACAGCTAAAAGCCAATGGAACGTCTTAATTAATGTCAGTGGGTACAGAACAAAGTCCTTAAAGAAGTTAATTAAAATTGAGGGGTTTGGTGCAATGTAAAGATGAATAGTGTGCTTCATGTACTAATACAGAATTAAAAAGAAACCCCAAAACAGTAGCTCCAGCATGGCTCTGGATTATTACAAAGTTCCAGAGGCGAATGAATGCTCTAAATAATAAATATTCAAAGGAAAATAATATCTCTAAAAAGAAAGTTTTAGGCCTACAGAATTTCACCATTTGGAGAGGAAAAGTAGTCAAATAGTTCACACCAACATACAGCAGTTTGCTGATGCAGGCTGAAGCCTCAATCTGTAGCAGCAGATGAAACCAGATTCAACTGAGGCACAAACCAGAGCAAACAGCTCCCTTGTCAGGTCCCACACCTGCTGCCAGCACTTGCATCTCAGGCCATGGAACCTGTCCCTGGACGCCACCCTACTCCACTGCATCTGCTTTCTGCTGGAACTTTCAAAGAAACATTAGTAGCAACATTTCTTTTTGATTTTGTCCTTGAAAATTAATGCTCTGTGAGCCACTGCAACACACGGGCTGGTCTTGCCAGATATTAAGTGCTCTCTTTTTCTATCCACTAAGTGCCTCTCAGAACCAAGATAGGAATCAACATAAAGCACACAATCAGATGCTATTCAAGTAGATTATTTTCTTTTCCCATATTTAAGTTGTTGATAGACAGATGCAAAAGGCTGCATCTCTTCACACCTCATTAATTTTTATCTTTGGCAGCTCAAATTTAAAAAGTCCCCAGAAGATTAACACTGTTGTTACACTTACTGTCTTAGAAGGAAAAAAAAAAAAAAAAAAAGTCATGTGTTTTGGATGTTTTTAAGTCCTGGATGAATAATGATTCAAAAAATATATATATATAGAAAGGTCTTGTGTAAGTATCAAATATACCAAATATGTGAATAAATAAGTGATCTCAGTGCTCTCCGGGCATTACTGCTTCCCCACAATCTGTTGTTACTGAGCACTGAGGCGAGATAAATTCCTCCAGCTGCTGAATTACAGGTTATCAAAGTATGAGGAGGGCTGCTTGCCTTGTAAGCAGGTTTCTGTGTGTTCTGTGTGCTCTGAGGAGCTGTGGGTGCGTGTTGGAAGACACATTACAGGAGAGGTTAATGGGGATTTGGTTTAGGTCTAGTCAATGCTATGTTGACTGATAATTAAGATAAACTGCTCGATTTAGAGCTGGGCAGGGGCAGGAGAGAGTATTGGTGGCTGTAATGGCCCAGACAATTATTTCTTGCAGAGTAATGCCTTCCTCCTGTGTTATTTAAGATAACTTTCACATGAGTCACCCAATTTGATCATAATTTGGGCTTGGTTTTGTAAGTGAAGCCTTTTCCATTTTTCTCTGTATCTGAAGCTTTTTTTAGGTAAACACCTGTACGTTAATCCAGAGATATCATGAGATAACCTTGCTATTGCAATTACGAGCTTCCCAGAAGACGAATGGTTCCAGTATGAAAGAAACAAATCTAATTATTCCACTCATACTGCTACTTGCATGTTGACTAATACTTGTTCTATTTGATGCTGCAGCACATCGAGTAATTTATACACCCGCCACCTCATGAGAGCTTTGGAGCATCCCACAGTCTGCCTTCAAGACCTGGAGTGCACCTGGGAATTGTTTTTCTTTCATGGAGGCCAGGGTAAAATTTGTCAGACCAGCTATCCCCTTGCAGACACAGTTCTGTGATAAAACCCAACTTCTCCTTATCAGCTTCGTTATGCAGACTCTGAGGAAGATAGCAGGTTCTCTGGTTTAATCTTCTCTGAAGTAAAAGGTTCATCAGTTTTAAGTCCAAATCCAGTACACGCTGGTGGGAGCAATTTCCAGAGATAGGGAAGCCTCCCTGTATGGATACTTTTCCCCTCACACATAAATAGGGATATAGTCCTTTGGATTGGTCAGCTGAATGCATGAGAATGCGATATTAGCCATAAAATCAAAAGAATTCTACTCTGAGTTGGTTTGAGTCAAATTGAAATAACTGTTTTTTCTCTCACATGGAGTTAAATTTGTCACTACTGCCATTTCATGCAGGAGAAAATACAGGTAGATGGTCTCTCTCTTCAAGACAGACCATTTTAAAAAGAGATCTTAATTAATACTTATGAGATTTGTTTGGGAATCTTAAGGTTTGCAACACTTCCTCATGTGAGTCTCAGTACATTTTAAGTAGTACACATTTTACACAATAAATTGTCCTCAACAGGTAACATGGGCAGCACTTTGTTTTCTCAGTATCCACCATAAAATACCAAAGATGAAATATTAAAACTTAGTTATTAAACAGCTGCACAGCTTTTAGGACTCTTGCCTGAACATATACTGCACTTACCGTGTTTTAAAGTAGAGCTGAAACCTGTGAGTGAAGGCATGCTTCCTTCAATCCACAGTGTATGGGAAACAGAATTAAGACGTTTTGGCTCACATGGATCCATAGGGACTCGTGACTTCTCCAGTCAGTTCCATGTTTCTGTTACAAAGCCATTTGCTACAACTTAAAAAATATTGGGATCTGTATGGTGTTTGATTTTGTGGAGTAATTTTACTTTTATTCAACCCTTTCTTTAAAATTACATTTGTATAAAATCCATGTTCGTATTTTACATAAACCAGTTGCACCACAAATTCAAATTATTTGCAAGACTAGTTGTGTTTGCACTCTTTAGAAGACTTCATCTGCTGTTAAAGCAGTTCTGACTTCCTAATTAAAATTTAGGAATTTAGGAATGCTCATTGTCATGATGGCATCTGATCTGAGCCACCCTCTTGATAATCTTTTAATCTCATTTCCCCTTGCTCCAAGTGAATCCCATTCTTTTTCTTTCCTATCCCTTCCACATAAACTCTCATTTCAGTTTCTTGTCTCTTTAGAGGAAAAAAAAAAAAAAAAATCGAAGCATAAAGGCCCATCACTTTGGAACAAATGTGGTATTAAATCTTTTTCATCTTTCAAGTTTTGTGTCTTAAAAACAACACACCCTCTTTGAGAAGAACCTCTTTAGCACTGTGTCCACACAACAAAGGCTCCATAAGATAATAAGCACCAAATCTTCATAGCAATTAATATCTTTAACAAACCTTTTTACTCCTTCAAGTAATAACTTGAAGTAACCAGAGCTTTGTCATAAAGTTATGTGATACCATTTTGCTTTAATTTAACAGACTGGTGAGTACAAAACTTTGTAGAAAAGCAAACTCAAAATATCGCCCATGTTACATATGTGTATGGCCTCGAGAAGAACGTACTGCTGAAGGTTCAAAATGCAGAATTCATTTGCTTCAGAGCAGGCTCCTGAAGACATCTCAGCCGATATGAGTGGAGCAGGGTGGTCAGGGAAGGGAAAACTGGAAGCTCAGCTGAAAACAATGGAATGTGTTGGCATCTCCAGCACGCTGAACACAGCAGACACTGTGTGGGATGAGAGAGGTCCATCCTCCTAAGATGTTGGAGATCCAGCCCCAGAGCCAACATCTGTGCAGGAGCTGAGGGCTGGTTTCCTGCTGGCTGAGCTGCATCTGCCGGAGCTGGGTCAGTGTTTTCAGGAGGGATCCAGCCTTTGGAGCAGATGCAGAGCCTCTTCTTGGCTGAGAAGGGCAGAAACACAACACAACTCATGCAGGCAACAGATGTAAAGACCATTTTGAATCCTGGGAGAGCAAGACACAAGATTTTTTTCACACCATTTCCTTTTTGTGTCAGGAACCGTGTTGTGCTCAGCTCCGCTCAGTTTGTTGTGTTGTTTAACTTCATATAATTGACAAACTGTCCTGTAAATCTTGCCAGCATCTTAGTGCTTTATAGGTCATCAGTCTCATCAGAAACATCTTGGATGTTTCTATTCCATAAATGAAAGCCAGTACAACAAAAAAGGAGCAAGGGTGTGGGAAGTCAAGTCTTATCTACCCACTTTAGCTTTGCCAGGGCCGGTAGCTACAGGATCTGGTTGCCCCAGAAAGAAGCTCCAAATCTCAGCATGACAGGGTAGTTTAATTCGTGGTGAGACAGGTGTGGTTGTAGACAGTTGTGAAGATCTTTGCCGAGACATCCTTGTGTTCTCTAGGTAAATTCGAGAACTTTCTAGCACAGATGAAAAATGAGTAACAAAGCAATGCTTAGCCCTGGAAAATCAGCTTTGCCTGTGCCAAATGAGGGTTGGAGTGAACGGGGCAAAGATTTCTGTGGGACTGCAGGAATCCCTCTGCAAAAGTAGCTTCTCTGGACTCTCCAGAGCAGCAAGCTTGGCTCACTAGCTTTGCTGTTAGAGGAGATGGTGATGATGAGGGGATTCTCACCCTCAGACAGGCAAAAATAACTCCACCTGTTCTGCAGTGAATGTATTCACCCAGAGATTACAGATCAAATCCTGCTCTGCTTCACTGCAGGTGCATAAAGCCCTTACCTCTCCTTTCTTTTTGAAACTGGATATTCCAAGGAGTGAGGCTCCACCTGTGGCCTACTGTGCACATTTAGTGGCGTAATTGAGAGTTATAAGACCAGTTCTCATGGATGACGTGCTCCTTGAGCCATCTATTTAGTGGGAATATGACTCACACCTTGCTCTGTCTGACAGAATCTAGCCCTTGGCTCCCTGGTAATGGAGATGGATATGCAAATCCACCAGTGGCTCTTGTACTGCTCAGTGCCTTGGGGCTCTCAAGTTTCCAATGCATGCACTTGGAGTGAGAGCTCTTGCTGCAAACATCGCCTGTAGTGCCTGAAACTTGAGAGATCACTCCACCTTCAGAGGGCTGTGCAGTCCCCTGTATTTTTCCATCAGACATTGAACTACAGACTACCATCAGACACCAAACCACAGAACAAGGACTTTCATGGATGTAAATCTGATTGCCTGGGACGGCTCAATCCAGCCCATGCCAGAGTGCCTCCCCACCCCATTGTATCGATCCCGAGTTTGAGTGGTCCATGCACCACAAAACAAATCTATTGCCACGCTGTAGAATGAAATCCCTGAAGCTTATACAGGTCAGTAAACACAACTTCCCTGCTGTAAAATTTTTATTGCATATCCTGCCTGCCTCATCCGTAATAGTGCTGCGATACACTTTACACATTTACCAGAGTATCACGGTGTGGTAACGTATTTACTCTATTAAGCGGTGTTGTCTGATTCCTTTCCTGAGCAGAGGAAACATAAATAATGTGAACACCAGTGTGAACAATAGAGAATGAGGATTAAAAGCCTCAAGTCAGCAGAGGAAAATTTCTGGATAAACCAAAGATGTGTGGAATCATAGAGTTATTTGGGTGGGAAGGTTGTTTAAGATCACTGAGTCCCACAACCAAACACGTCCCCAAGTGCCACATTTACACATCTTGTAAATACCTTCAAGGCTGGTGACTGCACCACTTCCCTGGGAAGCCTGTCCCTGTGCTTAACAACATTTTTGATGAAGAATTTCTTCCTGATAGCCCATCTAAAACTCCCCTTGGTGCACTTGGAGGCTGTTTCCTCTTATCCTGTCACTTGGGAGCAGAGCCTGACCTCACCTGGTGACAACCTCCCACCAGAGTGTTATAGAGAATGAGAAGATCCCCTCTGAGCCTCCTTTTCTCCAGGCTGAGCCCCCCCCCAGCTCCCTCAGCTGCTCTTGATTAGATTTGTGTTCCAGACCCTTCATCAGCTTCATTCTCTTGTAAGCAGAAGTAGAATTAAGCAGAAAACAGGTGCTAAAATAATAATAATAAAAATAAAACCCAAAAAAACAGTGGAAACATAGAGTGAAAACAATTCATCTAACTGACAGCCAGCATGATTTTCCTGGCAGAGCTCTGTCTATATGCTATTTTTCTTCCTTTTCTCTTTCTTACCCCAAACTTACTGCAAGGTTTCCACATTTACGTGCTGCCATTGCAAACTCACAATTGCAGCTTTTTTTCTATTGCATATTTTCAGTGATAATTCCAATGCTGAGAGAGATTTTCTCTACCTCTTCAAATAGAGGAGCACTGCTGGGGGAGAAAGAGGCACATCCACGGCTTGTTAGTGGAAATCCTTCACCAAATGGGACATCACAACAATTAGCAGTGGGAGCTCTGTGCCAGACCCTGGTGTGCTGATGAAGTAATTTTGACCAGTGATGCCCAAGGACAGGATTGTGTCTATCACTATTAGCACTTTGATGTCGTTTTTATTATCACCATTATGTCAATAGTTCCATCACAACTCCGTCACACCAGCACTTTAAAATAGAAAAGTCTTTTTAAGTGTAGGCATTCATAAAAGTTCAGTGTTTGAATGCTTCTTTAAAATAGAGAAATTTTTCAGAAGCAACACCCCCTTAAGTCAATGCAGCTAATTTCAGAACAGGAAAGGAATTGAACAGTGCTTGTTTCTCTCACATACCATCCTGATTTTTTAAACACTGAAATACAGAGGTGAAAAACATTTTCTAGCACCACAGAGCACATAAAGAACCCAAACAAAGAGCTGAAACATTATAAAATCTCTTTTAAATTTTTACATTTTTTTGCCAGGCAGAACAGCAGTCCTGCAATTACAGTAGCAGAAATTCAGAAAGTAGAAGAATAACCCTTTCCAGACCACAGCCCAGCATCAGAGCACATGTGATTTAACACATGGGAAGGGTGAGAATCTGGATTTCCCCTTGTGCTGAGCCCAGCTCAGGACAGCTGGGACTGAAAATTGCCCCGAGCATAAGCATTTATATCAGCATCTCGTGTTGGTAAACTGAGTTGTCTGCATGCAGTCCGACGGAGGTTTTTCCCATTTTCAGAAGTTATAGTTATCCCACAAATCATGTGATCTTCCCAGTTTACCCACCAATTATTGCCTATAAGATATTTTATTACAATCCAAACTATAAAACACTCAAGCAGAAAGGATCTACCATTCTATATTACAGCACAAGGACAAGAGGATGATAATTTGCAGCTAAAGATGAAACTACTACACATCCCAATTTAAGCTTAATTAAATGTAATCCTTTAACCATTTAACAGATGTAGCCTGAGCTTACAAAAAATTCCCACAGCAGATTTACATTTTCTTGGGAGATGCATTTTGCAGATAATGTTCAGGTCACCTTTAACACCAGCAAGTGCCCTTGTGAGGACAGAGCTGGAGGTGCTCCTCTCAAATGATCCCAGTCCTGCCTTTTCTCTCTCCCTGCTAACCCCATACCTGCTAGAGCTGTAGTGACCAATCACCTCTTCTCCAGCATCTTTTCCACTCCTTTTTCTGGGATGCTTTTTTGGCCTTTAACACTGCAACCGATTTCATGGCAAAGAACTGTAAATAGTTCATTTAAATCTTTCGGAGGTCCACATATAGTTTGTGAACACCAATTTTTAATCATTTGGCTTTGACCCGTGGCACTTCACTGTAAGTATATGAACATTATATCAATATCTTCCACAAGGGTGCTGTGGAGCTCAGTTAATATGGAATTATGTCTTCAGCTGTATAGATGGACTGTGGTGAAAGAGAAGCACCATTTTTCCATGTTATCAGCTCCTGAAATCAACACGGTACTGAAAAAATAAAAATTTCCTTTCCCACAGTAGGACATCCTCTCAGTAATCACCACGCTGTTGCTACAAATTTCTTTCTGCCTTCCCTGTTGGTGCTGCTGGTTTGCCCTGGAATTTCTGAGCTCTCTCTAATGAAGGCAGAAGCCCAGGAGTGTTCCCTCAGCATGTCCATAGAAATAGAAATGTATATTGGGGACCATGTTATGTACACACAGGTGAGGTCAGAGAGGAAAGGTGGCTGCTGAGGTAGGTGGGCACATCTTGTCATATTGCCCAGACACAGGCTGCTGTTCTGGCCTCTAAGTTATGCCAAATGTAAATTAACTCTTATTACTGCCACATTCCATGAGCTTTCCTGTACCACCCATCAGAAAGGAACAATTTCATAGAGAATATCTTTAGTGTCTTTTCTTGATCTATTGTTGCCATGCATCTGTTATTCAGCTGTGTAAAGTAATTAAGGAATGATCTCATGGAAAGAAGAGCAGAGTTATCTCTCAGGAACGTGTATGTGCATACAAAAAATCACTATCAAAAAGTACTTTAGTAAAAAGATTAGACCTGCTACCACCCTATGTGGATTCTGCAGTTAATCGTAAATGCAGATTTTAAGAGGGGAACTACTGTGCACAGTAGACTTGTCTATTCAGAAGAATAAGTAGGTCTTGGTTGTGAGATGACAGCAAGAATTCTAATTTCCAAATAAAACAGCGCTTGATTTTCCACAGAAAGTTTTTACTCTCAGCTTGCTTGCCACTGCTCTCTGTCTTGTAATAAAATCTCACCCTGTCTGAAGAGTTCAGGACAATGAACTACGAATAAAAACCATTTTATTGTTATTGTTGTTGTTTCAAGAATTATTTTTAAAACCAAGCAAGGAATGTGAATTGGACAAGTGCGCACATACCGGGACTGGTTCATGTGTGTGTGTGTGCAGCGCCACGGGCTGTCTCAGGAGAGACTCTTCAATCACTAAAACCTCCATTTTTAAGCCAACAATTCTCCACTTTAACCATCTGCAACAAAGTAACTGTCGTTCTGTTTAGCTTTTTCCTCCTTTCAAGCTTTGCTTCACATTTATTAAAAGATCCTTTGAAGCAGAGACTTGCTTGGGTGAAGTCTGTTATTAAACAAGCCGAAATTGCTGCTTTCATTGTGGCACTTAATTGGGATGTTGTGTGTCAGGAGCCATTAGGAGCGCTTGGTAATGCCATGTTGTGCCATATGGGAAGGCTAAAGCCTGGAGATGACTTTTGGGATGTTTGATTTTTGTGTCAGTGGAGGCTGGTATGAAAAATGAGGTGAATCTGAGCTCCATGGACCGAAGGCAAAGGTTGAGAAACTCTTCGATGGCCCCCAGTGCCTGACAAGGTCCGTGGGGTTTAAAAAGTGTATCCTGTTAGTCACAGACTTAATTGTGTAATTGGCAGGTGCAACCAGGTATTTGTTTCTCCCTCGAGGATCAACTTAAATTATTGTGTTAGGCCCAAGAAGTTTCCTGTGGCATAAAGTGATAGGAAAAACTGCAAGGAACATGCAAAAATTGCTGGAAAGAAGATTTAAATTTAAGATTTCCATGATGCAACAACAATGGGAGTAAGTTTACAACTGCTGTAGATATTAGGAGGATGTTAAAGAGCTAGGGATATATGATTTATGTATGTTTTTATCATTAACATTATTAAAAATATTCAGCATAGTCTTTTAAAAAAGTATTACTGTCCTTGTTTTCTGAATAGAGTCCCAGATTTATGGGGGGTTTGACACTGGAAGATTTTAAATACCTTTTTATGACTAATTAAAATGAATTCTATTCCCAGACAACATACTGGGCTATAAGGATCACGGTTTGGAAGCTCATTCTATCTTTCAAATTAAATTTCATTAATTGAAAATAAACAGAGTGTTCAGAACTTGTTTGTATTGCTACTTTAATTTCCTGCAGAAAATATCTTCATTTTCCTCTCTCAGTTATTTCTGACTTAATTAATAAACTGCTTCAAAAATAAACTAGTTTTGTTAGGTGTAATAGTCTGGATGTCAGGGTTGGGTTATGTCTCCCTCTTTAAGAATAATAGCTGCAGGCTGGATTGCATTTTTAGTGCAGCTCTTCAATGGATCCCTCCATCTCTGCCCCTGATTCCTGCAGCAGGTTTTTACAACTGAAGCTCCATTACATTTGTAAACCATTGCCTGACCTTCTAGCTGATAGATTTTAGGCCAGAGCTTGCTCAAACTCACAGAAGAGCATCTAAAAATAATTTTACCTTCAACGTTGCTGCGCTCTTTGTAAATCCTCTTATGCAGCGAGAAACAATTATTTCTGGAATGCTGGCTGTATTTTCCTCTTTCTGCATGAAGATTTACCAATTCTAAAAGGTGATTGCTATGAAATAGTGAGCAGCCAGACTGGCATGCAACAAGGTGCAGAACCTTATTGCAAAATACACTGTCAGTATCAGTGCAGAGACTCATGAAACATTCAGCCTACTATACTGAACTGACATAGCGAGTTGTGTGCAAAATTAAAACAAATTTTTTACAGTAAAAAGGCTAGAAACAGCACCTAGGGTAAATATTGCCTCTGCCCAAGGAAAATCAGCTCTGGTAAAAGCAATTCAAAGTATATTCACGGTGTCATGGTTGTCTAGGTTTATAGGCAGACAAGTATAGCAGAGCAGGGATGCAAAAAAGACAATGCTGAGGCTTCTTAGAGACCCCAGCAAAGCATAAAGTCAGGTTGGAACTGAAACTTCAGTGCTGGCAAGATTACCATGTTTATAGTATCAGTAATTTTTAGCATGTTCAGTTTGGGGTAACATATTACAAGGTCAGAATTTGCAGCAGAGAAACCCTCTATAATTAATTATTTTTCTGCCCCACCTTTATGATCACGATCATGCCTTTTCCTTTTCCTTTTTTTCTTTGGCTGACATGTGAAATAAAATATTTTCAATAGAGGTTATTTTTGATTGGCAACTTTTTAACCCCCCCACAGGAAAAAGCAGGCATTGCTTCAGAGTCTCTGGAACTTCCCAGCTGCAATGGCAATGCACAAATCATCAAGGGCCCAACAGGAACAACAGAAAAAATGAAGCGGTAGGAGCTGTTCAAAGAGTAAAAAAACCAAAAACCTAGAGGTTGCCCAAGGCTTTAGCACTGCCCACCAGTAAATACAGGGAAAACACAGCAGAAGAAAATGATTTCTGCAAGGTAGATGCTTTTGCTGGGGGCATCTTGGAAAAACTAAAGACAAGCCTTTTCTCAGCTGGAAATTTACTCTAGGCTCCTGTCCAGTACATGAAGCCAAACTCCAGGAGAAGCAAGCAGAAAATGCAATCTTCCTAACTAAAGGCCTTTGTCTGTCTGTTTGCTTATTTAATGGGCATTCTTCTGGAGGAATTAAGGGCTTCTGCAATTCTCATGTTGACTGGGGTACATCCTGAAATTTTTCTGACACCGCTGCCTCCATCAGTCAGGGGAGGTGGAAGGTGTATTTGTGCAAATGAACTGGCAGCTTCCCAGGTGAAATCGCTCCAGTGGGAGGAGGGGAAACATCTCTTTCTTCTTTTCTGAGAGAGCTATAAAGGTACTGCCATTTCTTTTAATAGATTTGCCCTTTGAATCTTGTATTTGCAGCCAAGAGCTCAAAAAGCAGAGTATGAGGGGGGGAGACAATGGAGAAAAAAGTAGAGCTGACTAAATAATAGGGAGGAAGAATGAAAGAAAAGGGAAAGAATGGAGGGAATCTAGACAGCTAATAACAAAAGCAATTCAAAACATCCAGGAAATACTGCTGTCATAAGAAAAAAACAGATGCTTTTACCAACCTTATGCATAAAATTGAGACAAAAAGAAGAGATGTAGGAGGAAATGGTATTGCTTTAGTTCTCTGACTATTATCAGGTTGTTTTCTGGTTTTTGTATTTATATGTGTGTGAGCCTGTATGTGTAAATACATTTAAGAATTGTGGCTTCAGTCAGTTCTAATTCAAACTCGAGCACCTTCCTAAGGGAAGTGCATCCCTGCACCATCCCCAAGGAATGCATTGAACAGATCTTACTTCACAAAGTAATCATTCAACACTTTCCTCCCTTCAACACTCTCAAAGCATTATCTTGTGTGTTCATCATTAAATCTGCCTCTCCACGTCTGCAGAATTGTTCCAGTATAACTTATTTTTTTTTAACATTTAATCTCCCAAATGTACCCTCAAGAATTACTCCTGCAGAAGCACCGCTCAGCAATGGCTGCTGTGTCCCTACCAAACCACCCCCAGAATCATTTGAAAAGTTACATCTGTGCCGCTGAAGCTGGGGGAAACAAAAGCAGACAGGTTTTCTGCATTTTGTGCGAGCATGGCAACGACTCGCAAAGTAAGTAAATAGTTTTGAAGATCTGTTTTGTTGTATTATCTCCATCGTTAAAAAAATCCCCCAAGCTCTTCTGTCGTTGCAGGAATAAGAGAGGAAGGACTGCAAGACACACAACTGTTATCATCATCTGCTTCAGTGAAACCAATATCAATTAATTTAGTTAATTAGTTCTTAAAGGCCCTCCAAATTGAATTTTGTCAAAGAAAGTGAATTTCCTCTGTTTGACTCTATTCACATCAAATCACAAGTTTTCTAAAAGCTTTCTAAGCCGTTAAGAATTTGGAATATTTCCCTTTCCACAGTGAACATCCTACTTAATTAAGCAATCAAGAAAAATAAATCCCTTTGCTTATGTGGGATTCAGAAAGTGAAAATTGAAAGCAAGCTGATTTTCAGCTGTTAAAACATTAAAAACCACACATGCAGAGAACCAAACACAAATCCTTGCCATGATCATACACCTGCATTTGGGATTTGAACAGAAGCTGCAGTAAGAACCATTTTTCCCTCAAAATGAACACACTGGAAGATTTCTCATATTGAGGGTGAAACATAAAGGCTTCAACACTTTCCCAGGTGTACAAAAAAGGATTATACGGGAAACAATATAGAAAAAGAAAATAATTGAGAAACATTTTGAATAGCTTTCATAACCACAGATTATCTAGATCCATGGAGATATCTGTGCCCTTCTGCCACATGAGCAGTTGTTCTGGAATGTGGAGGAGAAAATAGTCCAGGCAAAAATAAAAGCCACCATTCTGCTCTGAAATATATGCATACAACTCTCAAAAAATTGTAACAGACTGCAAATGAACGCAAATGAAAGGATGCTTAAAAGCATAGGATAAAGATATGTGCTTTTTGGATTCAGAAAATGAAGTCAGGCTCCTATTCATGGTAAGAAAAATGTAGATTAGAAGCCTCTAAAAGCCTGTCATTGCATGATACGTACCTTCACACATGTACATACATAATAGACATCAGCTGAAAGTGTTGCCCTTGGGCCTGGGTTCATCACTTGGTATTTTATTCTGTACAATGCTATCTGGATGCTTTAGCTGGGGAAAAAAATGTGGTTTCATCCATGGATGGGTCACTGACCTTAGAATTGAAAGATTTATCAGGGTATGTTTGCATGACAAAATACAGCACTACACAGAAATACACAAGCTGTAAATGTGACATCTCCAAAATGGAAAAGGATTTAACTGAATTAGCACAGTCTTCTGATCAGCCTCCTCTGCCCTGCTGTTCAGCAAAGCTACTTAACTCAGACAGAGCTGTACTAACACAGTTATACTTGTCCTGGTTTCTGTGCCAGCCCAGCATGACTCTCACTGAATTTAACTCTAAAGGAATTTGCATGATGCTTTCCCAAAAGGACAAAGCTCCCCAAACCTCTTAAATTTAACCTAAATAAGATCTGTAACTGTAAAAGTAAGGAAAAAAAAAAAAAAAAAAAACACCAAAAAACATACCAAAACAAAACAACAAAGTCAAAATATTTTACTTATTACCATGGTTCCTGAGAAGGAACTGGGGCCAATAAACTTTTCACATCCTCACTATGGCAGTGGTGGAAATATATAGGACACATGCACAGCACCAGCAGATCCTAAAAACATCCAGACTCCCAAAAGGCAGCAACAGAGCAGTGAGTGAGACCTGCAAGGACAAGGACTCAGGGGAAAGTGAGGAGGCTCTCTGCAGCCAGAAGTTCCTCTGCAAACATAACACACGGGAAAATGAAAAATAAGTTCGTAAAAAGAGCAAGAGGAACATTAATTTTTGGTCTAAATGAGATCTTGAGAACAGAATATATCCACGACACTGGAATGTGGAAAGACAATCTCCCCGTGAGATGCCTGAGAAATGAAGGAGCACCAGTGGAATTTCCTCTTCATGAACAAAACTTCAGCCTGGCCGACACCACTGAAACTCGCCGGGAAGAACATAATTGCAAAAGTGATGTTAAAATAAGTCTTTAGAGAGGGCTGTGGGACAACAGGGAGGTGTAATAATATCCTTTGTCAAGTAATTCTGTGATTGTAATAATTAATGAAGCTTGGGCTCTTAGAGAGCTTCCTGTGAATGACTGGTGTCATCTAAGATAAAATCAGCTGGGCTGAAAGCTTTTTCCCAGGTCACCATTTATAAAAAAACCTACTCCTCGGGGATACTTTGGCATCCCATGAAATAGGCATTCCTATACTCCTTCTTGGGCAATAGTTTTCCTAGCTAATATGAGCCCAAATTACAGAAAACCGATTGTTTTGAGATTGCCACTTCAGTGCCAAACCTATCTGGAAAGAGTCCAGAGGAGGAGACAGTCAGAGATCACATAACACTGTGTGATCCCATTGTATTTTTCCATGGGAGAACTGTTTTTAAAAAACTTTCTGTTTGACTAATGGACCCTAAATAAGAGATACACAAGATCTGGAATGCTCGTGGGCACACACTACACTGAACAAACAACAAGGTTCCTGTTATCATCTGCTACACAGCATCGAAACCCCCAGGGGATGTGAGGAAGGGGTACAAAAACACCTGACTGTGATATGCACAGAGACATTTGTACAATCTTGGGAGAGATACACCTGAGAGGTCACGGTCTGGGAATCCCCCGCTGCTGGAAATAAAGTGGAACTTTGGGAACTGCAGGAGAAGGTCTCCTACCTCAAAAATATGTATTAGGGCTGTAGTGGCAGGTTAGAGTCCTGGGAAAAAGATATTTGAAAGGTTAACATCCCCTTCCTTCATTTCCTTCCTTTCTCAACCTGAACTCCATTCAGATCTTTCTGGGAAAGATTACTGCTCCTGAGTAAGGGCAGTTTGCCTGGCCTTTTTTGTTAAAATGACTAATTGCATAAAGATGAAAAATATTATCAATCAAATCACTTAGGAGGAAGAGCTAAGCAGGGAAAAAAATAAAGAGAATATCTTAGTAGATGCTCAATTCAAATGGAAAATTATGAATTATAATTTTGAACTTCTTAAGAGCATTTTCCTCTATGCTCAAAATAAGACACCAAGAATGGCAAAACTCAACTTTCTAAAAACTGATGACAAACCCAAAACAATGTGTTTCAAAGCAAAAGTCATTACAGCTATTTAGGGCATGTAAAAGGATATTATCACAGCAAATGTGGGGAAAAGGGATAAACAGCAATAGATATAAAATATCAGTAGGGCCTCAAGGAAACTAGTGATAGAAACCAAATAATATATAATCCAGGGCTGGCAGATTTGATTAAGATGGGAGAAAATTATGAAATATGTGAGGGAGGAAGAGATTCTTAAAATTGGTCTAACTATTTAGAGCAGTAACCATAATAAAGATGAAAATGCAGAATAGCTCAAGTATTTTTTTTCCCACATTTTGAACCAACTTGCTGTTGCCCTGTAGGAGTATGATGGAAAAATACCTATTCCAGCATAAACAAAGCAGAAATTTAGTTGGAAATTTTTCATACAGGAGGTTTAAAACCATCACCTCAGAACCTCAGTGGGCCATATGTTTTAAATATATTATCAAAATATATTAAATACATTTTGGATATTGAGAAGATTCAGGACAACTAGTAAAAAGTTAAAATTGTGCTAATGCTAGTGTAGAAGAGGTACAGAGAAACACTTGTGTTTAACTTCTCTACACTACTTTTAGAGGAATTAAATTTGGTTTCTAAAGTATTGACATATTATACAGCTAGAGTACCACAAGAGATTTTTATTAATAAAGTGGAAGGATTCAAAACACAGTGCAATAAATATTTTAGATTGGTTGCAAGCTGGCTGCCCTCTTGAAACTGGAATTTCAAGAACTGGAAACTGAAATTGAAAAAGGAACTCCCAAGCATCGTTAAGACTCCAATTGCACTGGGCTGTGGCAATCCATGGACATCAGGAATAAAAGGATAAAATTCTGACATGCCAGCAGTTAGAGTGAGCACTGAGCACTTCCCACACTGGGATGTTTGCAGAGTCCTCAGGTGTGAAGTGGAAAGTCTAAAAAGCCCAGTCAGGGCTCTCCTTCAGGCTTGCTGCTGTTCTTCCATTCAAACCATAATCTGCTGGCAGGAGAGTAGATCATCTTTTCATGAGCTACCACATACTTTATTAGTAGCGTGGTTTCCTAAAAGCTGTTTGTTATATTTCAATTTAGTCAAGAAAGTACAAAAAAAAAAAAAAAAAAAACCAAAACCATAAAACAAAAAAACAAAACAAAACAAAAAAATCTCTGTGAAAAAGCAGGATGAGCCTGCAACCAGAGACCAGAATTTACTTTAATATTATGCTGTAGAGTACCATAATGTAATAAAGGCTACAAAGGAAGCCCAGGTGTCATAAAGCAGTTCCACTGACTTGGGCAGAATATTGCACCTGCTGATTTTTTCTATTTTCTCCACACCTAGACTACATCTATATTTATGAAGGGGGGGAAATGATGAAATATTTAAACAGTAAGCAGCTTGAAGACTGCCTATTTGTTTGCTAAAATTTAACAAATGCTGCAGTAAAAGACCAAAGTCCTGGGAGCAAGCTGCAGGGCTGTCAGGGGCACAAGGAGCTGTCTTGGCACATGCCCTGCCACCACAACAGCTCACCCTGAGCATTTGGGAGCTGTGCACCAAGAGCCACCACCTCCGAGCCTCAGGGAGTTCATGGGCTCTGGGCACATTTTGGAGAAGGACAAAAATAGGATAGAAAGTCCTTTTTGTCTTTAGGAATGGATCTGAGCCGGAATAAAGAATGAAACTACCAAAGGAACACCTCTGACTTATTTGTAATATTATATAAAGATGAAGAGTTGTGTCCCTGTTTGGAAGAGTGGTTCTCAACTTTCTGTGAGCGGAACACTTTTTCTTTTTTTGTATTGGCAGTTACCATAAATATTTTATACTATCTTAGGAGAAAAAAACCCAGAGGTCAGACATTCTAAAAAAGTTTTAAAACTCTTGCTTCTGGGTAAGGCCATTACATGAGACATATTTGTGGCAAGAGCAAAGTAAATGAGACAGAAATGAACTCCAATCTTCTGTACTTACTCTGTGGCCTCAGTCACTAACTGTGGCTAAATGGACTGTACCAGTGAACCTGGTACAGTCATTCAAAATATCAGTGTCTCGGGTATGAGAACCAGGGATTTGAAAACTGAAGTACTCTTAACCCTTCAAAAATTGCTAGATCTTTTCCACCAAATCTCCCAGGCTCTAAGTGGGGAGAAATGTTCACTTTCAAATATAACCAATCAATTAATCTGGGTATGATATTAGTCTACATTAATTTAATTAACTACAATTTACCTAAGTGTTTCTAGGCAGGGAAATGCAGGCAGGAACCTGTTCTCATTTAACAGAGAAAGCACACAAAGCCTTTGAAGCTATATTCTCAAATTGCTCCTGTAATCCATCATTGCAAGAGATTGCCTTGACTGGGGAGGAACCAATTTACACTGAAAAGTGCAAACATGCACATAAACACTGGAAAACAGTGATTTACAAAGTTTTGTAGAAATAAAAACCTCAGCAAAAGAGATGATAAGACTGGATTTAAAGGCATACCCTGGACCTCTGTCTATGAAATGACCCCAAGAAGATATCTGGGCCTTCCTCTGCAAATAAATTTGGGCTTTATGAACTATTAATAAAATCAGAAAGATCCTGTTAGGATACTGGCAAAGTGAGACAAATCCCTTAGTTTGAACAAGGTGAACAGGATAGAGTTTATCCTTATCCAATGCTGTAAGATACGAGCAGTTTCCTCACTAACTTAATAAAAAGATGAACTCTTTAAAGGAAATGGCACATATCCAAGTCAAGGGAGAGCAAAACCACCAGGAGATATTAGAACAACAAACCACCTAATAAAGAACATATAAAAATAAAAACAAATCTGACAATTCTTTTCTTAATTTATTTGTTTTGTATTTTTGATAATGAATTTTTATTTATATGTTTAAAGCCATGCATACAGAGATGAGATAGTGAAAGGAGCAGGTAATTAAAACAGAACGTTGTGTTATGAATATTAATATCAAGAAATTGTAGCATAAAAGGTTAAAAAATGGAAAATGAAACCTAAAAAGACACAGAAAGCCCTAATTCTAAATCTTAATTAAAATGCATGTCTTAATTCAGAAAAGTATGTAAAGAACTCCTTTATTCATAAAAAATCTGACAAAAATTATGAAGTACAACAAACCACTTATTCTGATGGATTGTTAGAGGAGATGGAAATGGAGCAGGGAATTTTGTAATAAAGATTAGAGTTTCTGTTTCAAATGACCACACGCTCCATAGTAGAATTTGGGGACCCCAAAGAGGCCTGATGATTTCTGACGTCTTTGAAAGGCATGGTGCCAAATACCCAACAAGGAGAAACTCTCACAGTTCAATTGTCAGAAACGTGCAGCCTTTCTCTGGGGAATATTCTTGACCCTGGCAATGTCACCTTGTTCCCATCAAGTCCCACCCCACCTCTGCCCCGTGTTCAAACCTCACCGGGGCATCGGTGGCTCGATGCAGAGACAAAGTTGAATATTCCCACGTACACAGTGACAACACTAAGCAGAAGAGGGGGAGTAAAATAATTAAAACATTAACTAGATTGAAAATTAAATGGCACGGATCGTTGGGTAGCTCTGCGTTGGCTTATTGGGTGTTGATAGGTTACCTCAATTATTTGCAATTTCTCCCGCAGAGGCGTTAAGGGCCCTGGTGAGCCTGTGCTCCGTGTACAGACCTGCTCCAAGTGACTCAGGCTAAAAGGACAACACATGGGAAACGACACAGAGCCATAAAGAGGTTAATGGACTTAACCAAGGTTACAAGACGAGATAATAGGAGGGATGAGAAAAAAAAAACAAAACAAGCAAAGACTACAAGACATTCCTCCTCTCCCACTGTCATGCTTAAAGAAACTCCTTCATTTAGATAAATGAGCTCCACAGCAGTGAGTTTGCACAGCCTCAGTAAGCTGCATCTCAAGGTCACCTGAGGGTTTCTGGTGCTGTTAGTGGCAAGATGTGCCTGTTAAGAGAGGTTCAACTTTGGTTGCACCCTCTGCCAAATTTTTGTGTAGTCAAGAACAAATGGCATGAAGCTTTCCTTAGCATGTCCTGACTCTCAAAATGCTCTGATGACACGTTAATGTCACAACAATAAGGCCAAGGAAAGGCATTTAAACCCAAAACTTTCCTTGATTCTGAGATTCCTCTAAGTAAAATGACCTCAATCATAATGGACTAAAAGTCAGAATTTAAACTCTTGTCCCCAGTTTGGATTTCTGAGTTTCTTCTGTCTGAAGTCCTAACATAGTAACAGCTGATTTCCAACACTGATTCAGTTACAATGGTTACATGATTTCCTGATGTTAGCATAATTAAATTAGACACGTTTATGAAAATATAATAATGCTTATCAAAACAAGGTTTTGGCTTGTTTAAACACACTGATAAAGCTCAGCTCAAGTTCTTAGAAGAAATCAAAATATCAGTTTGCATCTGCTTCTTATGGTTGGCTATTAATGAGTAGTTCCTATAGATTTTGAGACACTGAATTTAGTGCTACTCATAAAAAATAACTTTTAGACTAAGCTTCAACAGATGCACCAATATGTTGAATTAAGTGTTATATTGTTGAAATTCATCATTATGCGTGCTAAAAGCTGAAAGTTCTATTGTTAATATATATATGAATGTGGAAAATGAGACCAGAGTACAGAATAAATCATTTTTTTATTCCCGTTCTCTGGTTCTGCAATATGTCCACAGTTACTAGAAACAAATTCTCTGAGACAACACAAACCCCCTGTTGAGGGACAAGGAGATGCTTTTCTTGTTTTAGCTAAGCAAAGCTTGTATATTTCATATTTTCCACTTTTAGAATGATCTTATTGTGTTATACAATGTTGAATTAGGTATGATTTTGCCAAAAGATTTAACATTTGCAGGTCTTTGTTTTTAAAGAAGAGGCAAAGATTTCACGTCAAATAAAACCTTTCCGAGATGCAATTTTACTGTCTGGTACTCAGAGTTGGTTCACATAAAATCAGGCCAATGTAGAAAATTTAAGAAAAGCACTGCCCTTTTCATTAAGAAAATATTTCCTTTTGCTTTCCATGTCCTTTGGGGATAGTTCTGCTTCCCCTTTCACGTCATAGAAAACATCTAGGATTGTGGCATAGCTTTTTCTTCTACACTGAAGTCCCAGATGATATTTCTTCAAATGATTTTATCTTCTGTAATACACTGCTTTCACAAAGCACATCCCTTCCAGCCTATTCAAGCTAGAATCCAAGTCAAACACAAAGTGAGACTATCGCTTCTTTTCCATTTGTTTTCTAAATGCTTTCTTTGTGAAGAAATGGAATACTTCTTTCTGTAGCTTAGAGCAACCTGTTGGAAGTAAAACACCCTCTGCTCCATGCCATTTTAAAGCTGCTGGTGTCATCTTAACTAATGAGGGCAAACTGGCTGTTCACCTTGTGAGAGCCAGGCAGTTCATGGTAGAGCACTGCCATGAAATGAGGTTTTTTTACTTCCCAGTGGGCACATGCTCTGCCAGCAGGTCCAGGTGAGGCGTGCTGCCTGTGTACCACGCTGTGCATGCAAGCATCCTTGTTTTCCATGCCAACCACTTCCCTGCTGCTCTGATTGTTGCATTTGTAAGTGCTTGCAGAATTTTCTTAGATTTTTAGCTTTCAGCTAGGAAGACTCTGTTTTCTATTTTTAACTTTTGGGTTGTTTTTTTTTACAGCAGCAAAACCACCTGCCTGAAATATCTATATCCAAGTTAACTGAGGCAACAAAGGTGAGATTTAGCCACTCACCACTCTTGACTACAGCTGAAAGAATGGTGAGGTAACCAAGAACCTCCACTTGGTTTTTTTCAAGCTGAACATGCAAAATCAGCCGACAGTCTTGTGTGATGTGAATGTTGTAAACTCTTCCCTGCCAGAACAATTTCCTAAGGCTTAAAAGAAACAAGCTGCACTGTATTTTCCAGAATACTATTCTGAGAAGTAAAATAAATAATTTCCCATGTTATGTAGCATGTAAAGAGACATCTGAAGAGTCAAGGAAGCTGGAGAGTCCATTCTGTATTTGGAGTGAAATGCGATGAGTTAAAAAAGGGTAGTTTTCTAAGAATGACAATAAATAAACAGTCAAATTCTAGAATTTAAAATTCTTACAGTTTTGGGTGTTCTCTTCATGTCACAATATACATAAAAGCTTTTTATGATAATAAGGGTTTGCCCTTGAGGAAAGAAATTTGTCAGCCATGATGCAAGTAGATTAAATACAATGGAAGATCACATTTTAAATTTAGAAAGTGACAGTAAATGATAATCTGCTAAGCAAATTGCCAATTGTGCATCTATTAGCTGTCAGACCAATGAACTACAACAAATTTCACAGAATCAAATGAGCTGGAAAAGACCTCAAATACCATCAAGTCCGACTGTTGACCAAACACCACCATGTCAATCAAACCTTAGCACTATGTGCCACATCCAGTCATTAATTTAGTAACTAATGCTTGTATTTCCACGACTGACAGACAAAGATGTTCTTCTTCATGTGGATTCACAATTAAAAGCAGGGGGTTATGGAAATTCTTGACCAACACTCAAATTATCTTTGTCTATTTAAAAAATAAATTTGGCAGTCTACCTTCCTACTATAGGTCAGATTGACCTCAACCTTATGTTCCAACTTCTTTAAATACTATGTATTAGTAATTTATTATAATTGTACTGTGTTAAAGATTATATCAATTATGATACTCACCTTCTGTTATTTTCTCCATCTATTCTTCCTTTTGGCTCTTGTCTGCCAGAGTTTCTCTTTGATTTAATGGAGCCCACAGACAAAGGCAGAGATAAGGTGATTGTTTAAAACACCACAACAGCCCCAGTCATGCTGGTATCAAGCAAACAAAAATTCCAGGAGAAAAGCATGCCACAAGTGTGCACAGCAAATAAAATTGACAGTGGGGGAAGTTTTCCACAGTTCACTTTCAATATCAGCTGCATGGGATAAAACCGGGGAGAGTTCAAAACTTTTTTTTTTTTTTTTTGGTAGAAAGATCAGTGCATAAGATTACAAAGAAATGATTGAAACTATTCACACCCAGACACAGGAGCCAGCTGGCTCCACAGCACCCATCCTTTCATCTCCCAATTCCAGCCCACTGCACTTTTGTTAGCATCTTCTAACCTCTGACATGAAAACTTCATACTATCTTATTTCTAAATGCAACAACTGAAGATTTATTTCCTTATTATGCACTTCTTGTAGTATATTGACAAGAGGTCTCCAATGATGAAAGGATAATTTGAAATTTCAGGGACAATTTGATTAAAAAAAAAATCTGTACTAAACTTCAGCTTGTAGGAGCACAGAAAAATCTTTACAGGATGCTGAGGAAACTTCTGTTTTCTCTAGAAAGAGAGCTTTAAAGCAAATAAATATTCATGTAATATTTGGGTATTACTAGATTCGATCTTCCTTAATTTTCAAGTTTAATTGTGAAGAGTTGATATCAGCACTAATCAGAAAAAAACTTCCAAATCTCTTAATTTTCCTGCGCAGATCCTGGCTAGGTGTGTGAATGTATAACCCAAATGCCTGTGGCATTGACTCAGTTGTGAAAACTACTTTAGTGATCTTTTCTATTTCCAGCTGCCAAAGTGTCCATACCAAAACAGAATGGATGGGCAAACATTTGGCTTTTGATTTATTTTGTTGTTGTTGTTGTTGTTTTTCATTATTACATTTTCCCTTTAAACAAAGTCACTCAAAATCAGTTCACTTCCACGAAAGAAGATGCTTCATGGAAGGCTTTACTGTGATTTCTTGATCACAACCCAGCCTTGGAACAGATAACCAATCTCCAGGGTTAGTAACTCGAGACATTTCATCGGTGTATTCAAACTGATAGAGAAAAAGCATGAAGTCAATGTCATCTCTAATAATGAATATTTTACAGACCATGCTTGTCTGTCCCCAAAGTGCCAGCCAAAGTTTTGTCAAAGGGCCTTTCTCAACCTTACCTTGACCATTTCTGAGTTACTATTAGAGCAGTGACCAAGAAAGATGGGAGAATTTTTTTCAGAGCTATTGTTGTAGAGAAATGTCCAGCACTAGATAAATGACCTATTCTAGACAATTTACTCCACATGATGAATAAGGAGACCATATAAAATATTCATTTGGACTCAATACTTAAGGGTTTAAAATTGACATTTAAAAGGAAATGAAAACTGATAGTGCGCAGGTTAAGGATTACCATAGGAGTCAGGAAAGAAGATGCCCTTGGAAATTAAAAGTTGTGTGTTTACATTAGGATAACCCATGATAAAAATCATAGCCTATTTTAAAAAACAGCAAGAAGGAAAAAGGAAAGTGAAATGCACTGAACTCCTGTCTAAACTGTAGAATTAAAAAAAAAAAAAAAAAAAAAAAAAACTCTCTATAACAAAAGCTAAGCTTTTGTAACAGTGGTTAAATCTAAGAGTATTGTTATTTGGCATAATAAAGATCCTAGAAGGAGAAGTAAATATTTTTTTCACTTTTTGAATCTGTGGATATACCCCGAAGAATGAAATTGCAAGCATTGTTGCTTTAGACAGCCTTTAGAATGCAAAGATGAAAACTGCTGGCTTTTTTTTTTTTTTTTTTTCTTTAATGAAAAATAATAAATACTATGCCAATTTAGGTGATCAAGGAAATTTTAAAATAGTGTTAATAATTATTAATATTTTTTGGTTGTAGAGGGAGTGAAAATTTTCCTACAGGGTACAGTTTTCCAGGAATCTCAAACCACTTTATAAATAGTAATGAATGATGACAGCTTTATAAAAATTATTATAAGTAACAATTTTCTATTCTACAGAAGAATAAATTATGTCACAATCTTTTTTAAACAAGAAGTGGATACGAAGCAAAAAGAAACCAACTCTTGTTCCTTCTCCTGCATTGCAAAGAAAGTTCTTCCTTTTGTGTTTGATATGGAACCATTTATTTCCTCTGCAGTGAGGATCGTGGGCCTCTATCATTTTTGGAAATCATTCTGAAGGAAGTGAAGAACAAATTACAGAGATTTTTTTTTTTTTTTTAAACTGTGTTCTATGTCTTGTTTTCAAGACTCCTTATTGGAGATGTTTCATGATGAGTAGATGGGAAAAAAAAGGAACTTGGCTACTCAAAAGTTCATCAAAATTTAGCATGTTCTTGAAATCCATATTTTTATATTAATGACATATGTATAGAAAGCAATAAAACCACCGTGTTTACAAGTCCCCTTCATGCACATTTATATTTCATTTTAACCATATTTTCAAGTGCTAGTTACATCACATTTCTTTCAGAAATTATGCCTTTTAGACGTAATTTTGGGACAGTATATTCTTTTGGAAAAAAAAAAAAAAAAAGTGCAGCTATGATTGAGCTATTCACAAGCCATGATTGAGCATGTAGGGTTTGATTTTGGGAGTTTGTGAGGGAGCAGTACTAATCTATAAGGGGAAAAATAAGTTTCCATGATCTTAATGTGCTTTAAGGAAGTGAATAATATCTTTTTGATTTTTAGCACAATTTCTGTGATATTTCCTAGATATATATATCTAACTATGAAAGTCCATTTTTGCTTTAGGCCTTTCATACCACGCAGTAATATGAGACAGTATGTGTGGTAAAATTTCCTGATCAGAAAAAGGATGAAGAGCTGTGTAACATATTGAAAAATTTTTGTATCTCCTTCAGGTAAAACAGAGATAGATATCTCAAAATTATAAAAACTGGATATAGGAACATATTATCAGGCTAGGAGAGGGGGATGAATGTACAATTAGATGGTCTTACAGGTCAAGAAAGTGAGGTTTATGATCAGGTCATTTAGTTTGACAGGTCTGGCCATGAAAGATTTGACCTTTTTTTGGAAGAAAATGGGGAGAAAATGGATAAGCAGTTGAGGTGTGAAGCATTTGTATCAGCTCACTCCTGGTAGGGCAAAGTTCCAAGTCAGGTGCCTGCAACTCCTTTTGAAGGCTCATGTTTTCAAGACCAGAAAAAAAAAGGTTAAAAAAGGGTTTTTTTTCTCCTGAGATACTGCAAACCAGTGAATTAATCCCTGTTATTACAGTGATTTTTAGAGAAAAAACAAAGGGGTAAGGTACTAAATTTCCATTTCATTGTGATGGAAAACAGGAGCTGAATTCATTCCCTCATCAGTTTTCCAAGGATTGCTTGGTGTCTGTGAAAGCCAGAGCAATCCCACAAAGAACCAGCCCAGGGAGCAACCCTAAGTGGGGTGGGCTGGAGCACTTCTGCAGGTGTGAGCAGATATCCACAGAGAGAAATGAGCGAAAAGCAGGCTGTGAGGGGTCTGTAAGGGTTGCCATGGCTCCTGAGCAGTCAGGCAGCAGCAGGGAGAGCTCTGGGGACGGGGCTGAGATGCTGGGCAGGGAAGGGCTGGGACAGGAGCAGGGCACAGCCTCTGCCCCTCTGCCTCTGACAGCAACCGCCCCGACAACTGCACCCACATCTCCTCCCAGGAAAGTGAGTTACCTCGCTCACAAAGCAAATCTGGGGCGGGAAATAAAAAGCCACAAGATGTGGCTGCTTCAGCATAAAATAGGAGATAGAATTCTCAAGAGTTTAGATGCATGCCAAGGGCGCTGGAATACAACAGCTCTCCCAGACACAACGCTCTTTGCAGCTCAGCCTCTCTTGAAAAGACTCTGCTGTACAAAAAGGGGAACCCTTCTCATCAAGGCCGTGGCTCAAGCAGACTTTTTTCTTTTTGAACTCTCAGTAATGTCAGGGAATCCCAGGTCTGCCCTCCTATCAGCTGCCAGGCTTTTTCAGGGCACTCCAGTGACCGGCGCTCACAGTGTCATGATACAAATTGGCAGATGCCTGTTGCCAGAAAACTTTATTCTTGTCAGCTCAGCCCTGTGGGCAGCAGTAGGTGGTAGCAACCCACTGCCATGCACAATTATATTTCAGTGGTAAGAACACTTCAGTCGAGGTTTAGCTGCTGGAGACCCTTAATATGGCTCAAGAGAGAGGGTGAGTGGTGAGACAGAGTCAAAAACTCAAAAAAGATGTTTGGAGTCTGACAAAGGCGTGTGCAGAGTTCATATCCCCAAAGGAAATCAGTCAGCAGTACCTCAGAAAATTGCCCAAGCTGCTATAAATGACATACACAAAGAAATATATTCCTGCTTTTCTCTTAATTATAATCAAAGAATGGCATTAAAATTCTTCCTACCATTCTTCATAAGCTGTTCCTATACAAGCTACTAAAAACAAACATCAAAGAGGAACAAATGAAGAAGGAAAGCGAAAAAAAAAAAAAAAATCTATTAGGGATTTCCCCTCAAGCAAAAAGCAATGAAGGAAAAAACGGGAAAAAAAAAGTCAAAAAGAACAAAAAAAATCCCACAAACAAACAAAAACCACCCAAAACACCCCACAAGCAAACAAACAAAGAAGTAAAACCCCCCAAAAATCCCAAGAAAAAAATTGAAGCCACTTGATATATTCTGTACCATCAAAAAACCTAAAAAGAGTCATTTACTCAAGCATTTTTCTGAGTCAGAAAGAAAGTTATCCTTTTAGCCTGCATAGATGAGCACTGTTATGGGACACAAGGAAAGCCAGAGGCAAAACCAACACAAACAACACAAAACCAAACCCAACACTTACCCCAAATCCTCCCAGTTTGTAAAAACAACTTAGAAACAAAAATAATGGGTTTTACCTCACAATGAACAGGGTCAGCAGGAATTTTTTTCCTGTGAAAATCTGTGTTTAACAGAATCCCTAATTTACTTTTCTTTTTTCTTTTTTTCTTTTTTTCTCTCTTTTTTTTTTTTTGCCTCAGAAAGGTGAATAAAAATAAAAGGAGAGGAAGTCAGATGGTATCTGCAAAAGTTGATACGACCAAGGATAATATCTTAATATGGCTAACTGTGTACCAGCTTTGCTTTCCTAATATTCTGCTGCTCACACTTATTTTTAAGGCCTGACTCATCCTGGTTTCCATTTGATTTCCACATCACCTGGATTAAAGAGCACTCTGCTTTGCAGCTGACTCCATTCAGCATTTTATTCTCATTTATATTATTTTTTTTTCTATTTAAAAGCAAAATCTTGCCCAGACTTGGAAGTTTTCCATTCAGGTAAGCAAGGAAGGATTTTCTAGCTGAATCACCGAGAGTTTTCCATGGTGCCTCATAGGCCAAATCACCATTAGATTTGGTGTTGCCAGGACAATTTAACAACCACTGGAAGTCTTATTTCTCCCTTAAGTTCCTGAGGAAAGCAGCCAGATCTGTTACAGGAAAATGAGAAATTACCAGAGGATTATCTGTCTAAACTAAAATCCCAGGACAAGTACATAACTCATAAAGTATTACAGTGAGGAGGAGGAATAAAGAACAACAGAAGATTGTTACTAAGTCTCAGAACTTTAACTTTTATCCTCAAAAGCTCACTAACTCTGGTGCTCCTTCCAAAAAGATGGGTTATATCTGCAGTGTTCCACTGCCTTTGGTAACTTCAACAGCTCTCCACAGCAGTTCCCCCTGATTTATCCAAATTTCCCTGTTAATACACTTTAAAAACAGAAGGAACCACTTTTAGCATGTAGATAAAAATGCAAAGAATACTCTCTGTGGTGATGTCTGCAGAAATTTATGATTTATCATTGAATGGCCTAAAGACTATCTTGTTCCAACCACCTTTATTGTGGATATGAATTATATGATTTACATCTGGTTTACAAGAGGCAGAAAGTGAAAAAAATAATATTTTACATTTCAGATCTATATATTCTAATTATAGCCTAGAGATGAAAAGAAGTCTGAGCTGGGCATTACTAACCTAAGAATTCTAGGCAAAAATCATAAAACTCAGACTGCTGGGGATTTCTTTCTGACTGCCACTTGTCCATTGGCAATGACATGTAAAGAACTGATATTTCAGAGACTGGTCACCAGCCACTGTAGGATAGATTTTTTACATTTCAAGTAATCGTTTAAAGGCACAAAGCAAAACCTGGTTGCTACTAGGAATCCACTTCATCCATTTTTACTAATCCCTTAAAACCCTTTTCACTTTTATACATTCCTAGTCCATGTATGCTTCAGAAGTAGGACACTATTATAAGAAATCCTTTCCTGGCCAGAAACAAGAGTGTGTGAAAAGCTGCTCTGAAGCAGATGGATACTTGTGAAGGGGTTAAAAAAATTTAAAAAAAAAAAAAAATCATAGCAAACATTTGGATCCTCTAAATGTAGATTATGTCACTTCAAGTACCTTATTTATATTATGGATGAACCTATAATTCTTTTAAAAATAGTATGGTTAATTATAAATTAAATGCAATTCTAAAAGACATCCCTCTCTGACTGACTGAAAGACAAAACATTTTTTTTTCTTTAATAGTCCCCATTTCTAAAAATCATGTTTTATCTTCTCATCAGCCGAGGGATTTGCAGAAGCAGCACATGGGATATCTGGACTGGTGGGACGCTGATCAGCCTGGCAGATGGCTCTTTTGGGCCAGTGTTTTCAGAGGGTTTGGTCATTAACCGGGATTGACCTGCTGGAATGAATCCAGGGGAGAGCCACTGAGGGGATTCCAGGGCTGGAACACCTCATCTCTGACGACAGATTGAGCTGGGTTTATTCAGCCTGGAGAAGAGATGGCTCCAGTGAGACCTTGGAGCCCTGTCCAGCGCCTAAAGGGGCTCCAAGAGAGCTGGAGAGGGACAGTGAACAAGGGCATGGAGTGACAGGACAAGGGGCAATGGCTTTAAGCTGGAGGAGAGCAGGTTTAGATTGGATTTTAGGGAGAAATTAATTCCTGTGAGGGTGGTGAGGCACTGGCAAGGGTTGCCCAAAGAAACTGTTGATTCCCATCACTGGAAATAATCAAAATCAGGTTGGATGAGGCTCTGAGTAACCTGGGATAGTGGAAGGTGTCCCTGCCCATGACAGGGGAGTTGGAACTAAACAATATTTGAGATCCTTTTTAACCCAAACCTCCAAGTCATTCCATGATTGCCCTCTTTGCTTCTCATGGACTCAGGGCTGGACATTTGGAAAGTCTCTTTTTTGTATCTCACCCGGGATGGAAGTCACACATACATTTTACAAGGAAATCATGAAGGCTAAATGTGCTTCATAAAATGATGTGACACATCGAGCACATACCAAGCACTGCTACATAATAACTGTAATGTTATCATGAACATAGGGGAACATGTAAAACCCTGTATTCAAGCACAGAGACACTTTCTGTGGTCAGCACAGAGGAGTTACACAATCTTCCTTACAGGACTCTTTCTGTGACTGATCTAATTAACTATAACACTGCATGCACATACAGTGATTCCTCTATAGAAAATAATTCTCAGTATTTAGAGAACTTTCTCTCTTAGCATTCAAAGTAGTTTCTGATTTCTTTTTTTACATACCAGCTTTGGAAAAAAAAAAAAAAAAAGTTTTGAGATCAGCCATAATTTTTCCCATTACAGAAACAAAAGACTGGCATTCCTTGAAAAAGTCTCCACCTACACAGGTTTCATGAAAGATATTTTCCAAACCCATGGTGCTCAGGGTATATATAACTGTCTGCATTTAGCATCACATCTGCATCACACTGACTGTTTAGGAGATTATGATATTTGGGCTCACTTTTCTTGCTGATTAATAAGGGAACAATTTTTTACATTTCCTTATGTTTCTCTGTTTTTTGATAAATATTGATACTCTTAGATTCTCAGGCTCTGATGTGGCAAACGTATCCACATGACTGCAATTAACTGAGGTGAAACAAACTGGACCACTTACTGAGAAAAATGTGCATGCACTTAAAAACTTGATGAGTACTTCAGCTAAAGAATATTGCATCAATTTTAGGCAGCAGCCTTATTTCAGTAACATCTTTGATGCTCAAAATCTGCTTAAAGATACACTTGATGACACATCCCATTGTTTCCTACATTTTCTCTCACTGTTTGTCATGGGATTGAAACCTGGGTGCTTCATTTTATTTTCATAGTCTCATAAATTTTCACACATAAAGATTAGAATAGAATGGATCAAAATATAGCTGAATTTTTACAGAGGTTTAAAAGCTTATTTTGTAAGAAAATAGTGCTACTGTTACTATTTCCTGCACAGAGCATCAGCCAGTATCAAGGGAAGCACGATGATATCTGTAACAGTTTAATTTTCCAGGTAAATATAGAAGCATTTTCCTGTGGTGCATCAGCAAAATCAAGCAAAAAAACCCCAAACCCAAAACCAACCGACCAACCAAACAAACAATAAAAATAAACTGCCATAAACCTCATACAAAATGTCAGAATATTCCCAGAGGATTAAAACATGAGAGTTGCAAAGTCAACAAACTTTTGTGTAAGATAAATCAAGTAAATTAATTTTGGATATCTGTAGCTGCAAATGCTAGTGGGAATGGCAGACAGCCTACCTGATTGCAGTTACTCCCCAAACCTGCTTGTGTTACAGATACAGAGTTAACCAGTAATATATTGGGTCACATTTTACCTTAAATGTCCCAGCTGCTTTTACAAAATTTGGTCCCACCTTAACCAGAAACCAAATCAGTTTCCTGCCCTGTGCCCGGTGTGAGATCTGCACTCTGGTTTTGCCCTGACGAAAAGAACTTGTCCTTCAGGTTTGGTTGGAAACTTGAACAGCTGTTTTGTTTCAAAATCCTCTGAGAAATCTAACTTCATCATGAATATCATGTCAAAAAATATCAACAAAAACTGCCTCCCCCTAGAAATGATTTTTTTGGAGCAGCCAGTGCTTGCACTGCAGTTCAGCAGTTCACAGCTATCTGCAGGAGCACTTTGTACCTCCACTTTGAGGAGCCTGGAGTCCCATAGGGAGCTATTCTTTTTTCCAGTGTATTTGACATGTTCAGCTGTTAGTGCTCATTATGGTCATTATGAGTTATTACTGCTCATTATGCTGTTAGGCAGATGACACCTAGATTTACTGAACTGATGCTGATGGGGGTGGAAGAACCTTTCTTCTCAGATACAGATCTTCTATAATCAAAAAAGGGGAGCTAAAAATGGCTGAGACGAGAGGAAGAAAAAGAGGCATGGAAAGAAACACCACAGTTTCAAACCAAAACCAGTGACATCAAGCCACATCTGCCATTCGGTGTCGTGGGTACACAGCCTTGTTACACTCACCTCCCTCTGTTTGTCTCTAGGAAACATGTAGCTCAGAAACAACCATGAGTCTAAGTTAATTAAAGAATAATTTGAGTATTGCTGTTTTATTTTCTCTGCCCCATCAGTCATGTAATGACACATATCACTTTGGCCACTTACTTTACTGGTAAAATTTTAGATAGCCTTGTGCATTACAATTCAATTATTCTTTAGAACAAAAATAGAAATACTGGCATAGTTAGTTTCTGAAAATATTTCCAGAAGCTGGACAGCAACAGAGCTCCTTGGAAAAAACTACTCAATTTCAAATTTGTTTTTTCCATTTTCCGTTAATACAAATCAGATGCATATTTAGAGTCTGGAGAGCAGAAAAATATTAAAAAAAACATACAACAGGTTAAATTGCTTAAATAAGGCATCAAGTCACTTTTTTCAACCATCATTATTTACTTTTTAAAGATTTTGATGGGCTATTCAGCAGAAGGGGGGAGAATACATGACTAGCTGTGATATTCGACTTTTTTTTTTTTTTTTTAATGTGAAGAACAAGAGATTAATTTCCTAAAAAACAAATGGATCATGATGTTAGATTTTTGTTTTCTCCTCTATTACCACTCTAGATGCAGGGATACAGTAAATTCTGGCTTTTAGACCCACACAGGTGCTTTATTAACTTTCCTGCGTGTCACAGAGTTCAGCAGAGCTCCTTGACAAGAAGCCTGGAACAGATCCCTGAGGGTGTGAGGCACTACAGCAGCTCTGAGTGCTCTGCACTCACTGGTGTAAAGTGCCTTGTACTGGCGGGAGGATCAGGGGGAGGCAGAATGCCACCACCACCTGCTCTTTGGTGTAAAACAAGAGAGAAGTGAGCAGTAATCCTTCCCCTCCTGGGCTCCTCTCCGCTGTGCACAGGCAGCAGCCAGGCCAGTGCTCCCTGGCTGAGGGACAAAGCAAATGCCATCGAGATGGAAAGTGTGGGATGAGATAAATTATCTTCATCTCCCTGTTGCAGCCCAGAAACCAAATATTTGGAGCGTACAGAGCTACAGTGTTGGAAGTCTGGGAGTCGTAATCTCCATCAATCTCTCCGTAATGAATCAAAGAGAAAGTCATTAATTAATTAATTAGCTATAATTAACAAACAGATAAATAGCTTGCAGTGGCATTTGTGTAATCCAGAGTAGTTTTAACAATCTGGGTATTCCCAGTATTGTCTCTTCTGCTTGGAAATAATTGTAAAGGACACAAAAAAATCTATTTTTTTACCAGATAAATCAAGCCAGAAAGGCATATCCCAGCACTGTGATACAACATGCCAGCTCAAACTTATGGCATATCAGTTCTTTCCTGCTGGCCAAATTTTCAGTGGTAGAAAATTCTGGAGAGAAAAAAAATAAAACAATAAATACTCATATCCTTCTACCTCTAACAGATTTAAATGGAGTTGTTCTGTCAGTAATAACAACTTGTAAGTACCTTACATCAATATCATTGTGACAGGAGCAATGTACCTTTTAAACAAATAAAAATAAATGTATATTCTGGCTATATTTCCTATCACTGATTAAGGAGTTCTCTGAATAGCTTTTTGTTCCAGACTGACCATCGCCTGATGGCTAATCCTGCACCAATAAATATAATCTAGTGCTTTATGATCAAGAATGTTATTGCCAGATGTCAGGGATGCAGTGGACAATTACATCACATTATAAATACGAGGCTTGATCCAGCACAATTAAAATTAATGAGTTTTCTATTGCCTGAAATTTGCTAGAATCTAGGACATAATTAAAAGATATGGTCACGTTTTTAAGCACAGTCTATGCATTTGTGATAACCCTATTCACATTATGCAATAATAGTGTGACTGTCTTGTACATAAAAAGGTCAGCATGGGGGTAGTTTTCATTGGAAAAAAATGTTTTCAATGGTTGGGTTTTGTTTGTTTAAAACAAGATAATTTATACTATAGTGATCCAGTAAAATACTTAAATGGCATTATTAGGATAATCAAGAACAATAAATGTCGTTAGAATTTGTAATATTTATTTTACAATTGATAAATCAGCCAAATATTGGTCAAGTGGAAATCACATTTTTTTCCTCCACTGAGATTCCAATGGGAAAATATTTATTTTTCCAGTTTCCTTAAGAGTAAACCTTCACTATTTTCTTTGTTGTATTCTCCAAGAGTCAGACTGGATAAAAATCTATTCCATGTTAATTTTATCCATGTCAGCAACCTAACTGCAATCAGCAGAAATACTCATATTTATGGTTAATCAGGACAAACAGAAATCATAGAGGCTATAAACCCACAAGAACTATTTTAGCAACCAACACCAGGCACACCAAAAGAAAGGAAAGATCAAACCCACGGTTTTTTTAAAGGGTCTAGATTTCCTCCTGCACTCTTTCTAAAGTCTATCGTGCTCCTGAGATCACCTTTCTTTTATCTCAGGCTGTCCTCTTCCTCAGGCTGGTGTGAGACTGTGGAGCTGTGCGCAAATCACAGAATATTTAAGGTTGGAAAAGACCTCCAGGATCATCAGGTCCAACCACTAACCCAGCCCTGCCATGTTCACCACCCAACCACATCCCCAAGTGCCACAGCTCCACCTCTTTTGGAGCAGTCCCAGGGACAGGAGCGGCACAGCTTCAGATCTGAGAGCACACCTGATTGTGCTTGGAAAACACCAGTGAAACCAAGAAACTTGAAAATAAGTAGACATCTTTCTAAAGGAATGAATGAGGAGGGGAAAATGGAAATTGGGACTGTCGTGAGCAAGACCAGGAGTTGGATTTTGGTGATCCCTGTGGGTCCCTTCCAATTCAGAATATTCAAGGTTTCTGTGGAATCATAAGGTAGAACAGTTTAGTGCAGTAGGGAGATGCAATCTCAACTGAAATAAAAGCAGCACTGATTTTGTTCTTTTTCAAGGTATCACATAACCTACAGTTTCATTCCTGGTTTTAAACAATTTTATATATTTTTAGCATCTTCAAGATCTTTAGAGTTCCTCAGTATTTGCTGCAAATCCATTCCTATAGAGCTGTTTGTTAAAGATCAGAGAACTTTAAAGAAAACTTTAGCACATGTTTAAAGTTGCTTTAAATTACACAAATTGCTAAAAACTCCCCTATTCTCCCTTTCCATCCTTTAGGGCCACAGAATGTTTGCTAGCACGGCATAGAAAAAGGAATTGTGAATTTTATTGCGTAGCGAACAAGTGATTGTTTGTCCTGCTGAGTGTTAGTTCTGACCCAGGTAGCAGTGTTTTATAGTCTGAAGATCAAAGTGCAGCTTACCCATCAAAATCACATTCCAGCTTTGTTTATTACTCTCTTAACCTTTCATCTGTGCTTTACACAGTGCTGAGAAATACATATATAAAAAACATTCAGAAAGCCCTGCTTCGGTGAGTCATCTTTACTTCTTCACTTATCAGAGTATAACAAGCTCTTTGCTCTTCTTAAAACTCCTCCATCTTTAAAACCCCTATAATATTCCTTCTGAGAAATGAGTGACTTAATACACAAAATACATTTTCACCTTTCAGAAAAAGAACTTCAACTTGTTTGATTCACCTTGGAAGTTCTGCTGTTTAAAGGGTTGATAATATTGAAAAGACTTAAAGAAATAATAAATTTTGTCACTAGCGTTGGGTTATATTTTTTTGTAGTCTTTTAAAACTAAGATTTTTGGGGGTAGAGTTTTTTTAAGGAGATGCAGCAAATAATATCAGATATATGTAAACACTCTCAAGGGAAAACAAACCTATTTCTCAATTGCATTCTTACACAAAAAATCCCCAAAGATGTCTCTAAAACAGACTTCTGGGTTCTGCAAGTTGTTAAGCACAGGATATTTAACCTCCTTTTTGCAACTGCTTCATTCCAAAACATTTCACTCCTTGGATTTACTGAGAAGCTGCTCTTAAAAGTACCTTCAATCTGCTTTATTCATGTCAATTGCAGCAAGTTATTAGCTGTAATTGTCAATTTATTTTTTTTTCCTTTTTGCTGCTTTTAGTGTATGATCAGCTTCCAAAAAGTGAGGTTTTAGAATTTCACTAATGTACCCTAAGCGATGCATTCATCTGTAGCACAGGCAAATTTTACCTAAGAAATTGGTCTTTATCAACATGTGATTTTTCAATATGCATCAAGAGATGTGAAAAAACATGTCCACAGGAATTGCCAAATTGTCTGGAAAAGGAACAGTGGGATGAGTGACAGCACAGAAGAAACACCCTGGCATGACAAAAACAAAGACAAAAACCCAGGATGCCAGTGGTCAGGGGCTGAATCTAAATAAATGGCACCAAACTAAAAGAACCCAGCATCCAGCTTATACTGGATCCTTTCCTAAGAGGAGAAAAAAGGCAAAGAAAGGAGAGAAAACCTAATCTCCCACTGTTTTATAATTTGCAGGCAATCTTTAGGATTCCTTAAAATCAAGAGCTTCATTCCCAAAAACCCAAATTCCAGCAGAGAAAGCTACAACATCAATAAGACTTTGCACGATCTAACCTGTGACCATTTGATTCTTATCCACCTCCACCCTCTGCTCAGTTCCTGGGTAATGCTACCGTAAGGGCAGGGTTTACCAAAAGACCTGGAAAGGCTTAGGTGTGAAAAAGTTTCTGCACCTCTGCTGTGGACATAAGCCTGGTTAAGTTTTCAGGAGACAAATAATTATCTCTCACTGCCAGGCTGTCAAAACAGAGCCGGGTTTCTCCACTGGGATGGTAGAATAAGTAATCCCTCCTGTGCCCATGAGCCAGAGCCTGAAATCTTAGCACATGTGAGTAGATGATACATCTAATGGTGTCAAAAAAAAAAAAAAAAAGAAAAAAAAAAAAAAGGCAGTAGTGTTATCCTTTGCAGAAATACTCTTTTTTTTTTTTTTTTTTTTTTTTTTTTCCTTTTTCTTTTTCTTTTTTTTTTTTTTTTTTTTTGCCTAAGAAAATTATAATGGGGTAATCCATTTTCATGCGAGCCTAGACTATTCAGAGAGAAGGTTTACAAAGATGATCAGGTGTTGAAGATGTCTAGAGAATAATTCATCTGCTCCCTCACACTACTCAGGGCCCAGTGCTCTGCCTTAAGATCACAGAATCACAGCCTTAGGGCAGCTGGGAGCTGTGGAGACCTCAGATCACCACCTCCCCTGCTGGACCAGGGTCAAGTAAACCAGGTCACTCAGGTCTGTGAGGAGGTAGGGTTTGAAGATCTCCCTGCACTAAAGACTCCCTAACTTCTCTGGGCAACCTGATCCAGCTTCTGACCCCCCTCAGAATAAACCAGGTTTTTATTTCTGGACTTTCCTCTGTGCTTGGTGCCCGCTGCCGTTTGTTCTTTTGGTGGATGCCACCAAGAGTCTGGTTTTTTTTAAATCCTCCTCATTCTCTATAAACTCACATTGAAGCCAGTGAAAGCCACACCTCTTCACATGCTTGTTTTAATTTCCTTTGGCTTTTTTGCATATTGCTTTCTTGGCAGGGAGATGTTAAGAACCAGGCTCTGAATTTGTTTCTGCTGGATTCTGCAACTTCTCAGGATGGCTTTAACAACAACTGTTAGCTCACATTGATCATCACAAGTAATTTTGTTTCTTTCGGTGAGATTGATTATCTTTACCTAAATCATAGAGATCTCCCAGGAGGAAACACTGAGACACTACAGAGAATGTGAAAGGAAAAGCTTTTAAAGGACTAAAAAGTTTTTGCAGCAGAGAACTAAGAGCTCATGTAAATGAAAAGCACAAATTCATGACAAAAGCCCTCATCTGTACAGTCACAAAAAGGAACATATCTATTTCCATCATCCAAATGCCAGCATTCAGTCATTAACGGGAAATAAACCCTCTTGGGCTCATTTTTCAAAATTATTTTGTTGGAGTGTTGTAAAGGAACCGTATAAAAGCAGAGCAAGACTCACACGCTCTGAATGCAATACCCAGAATTTGTTCAGAGCCTTTCCGGAGCGCTGCAGACTTCAGCAGGGGTCACAGAGCCACAGAGGTGCTACAAGAATGGGTGTAAG
The DNA here is from genome assembly GCF_015227805.2 of Hirundo rustica. NCBI lineage: Eukaryota > Metazoa > Chordata > Aves > Passeriformes > Hirundinidae > Hirundo > Hirundo rustica. Next base: position 20,712,006 of record NC_053459.1, read on the forward strand.
AGAGAGGAACAAACACATGGAGCCAGTCTAAAAACACATAATATTTCCTGTTTGTGCTTGGTCCTGGTAAAAACAGGTTCTAGCAAAGTTCATAGCTCCTGATGATGGCTGCTCACCCCCACCTTGCAAGAGGACTTGTTCTATGATAGCCTGGAATGAAAATGGTTTTATCAATGTTTGTAAGATGTTTCTCAAAGTTTTTAAGGCTTTTTTCTAGCCCTCAGCTTCATCTTTCATAGACTAGAACCAAGCAATGATTTTTTTTGTTCATATTTTGCACATCGCAAGGAAAAAAAAGGTTAAAACTGAGAAATTATTCTTCATAATACTTTTCCAATATTATCAGTTCCACTACAGCTACTGAATACACTCCTGTTTGTAAATTTGTTTGTACACAGCACTTTCAAAAGAAACCTATCAACAAGAACATCCGCTGCCATGACTGAATTTGAACCAGAGATCAAAACACTACTTATGAAATATTTATAAAAAGAAACCAGCCAACAACTCTACAGAACTTTCAAAAGATAAAAAAGCAACATTATGTGCTTATGAGGGGGAAAGGAAAAGAAATACATGCATTGTTTTAAGGCCATTTGAGAATGGAACTTTAAATTTGAAATTGTGATTACTACTTCTACAGCATCTATCTAGGAAAACAGCAAAGATGAAATTCAGGCACTACCACAGATGTTGAATTTTGCAGGGGCTGGAAAATGCAGGTAATATCTTGTATTTCTCAATAATATTTTTAAGGCTCATCTTCAGCTGGAGGGAACCCACATTAGAAAAGCTCTGTGCTAGCAAGATAGATAGCTGTCAAGTGATTTCCTTGTAATCAGAAAGAAAATAAATGAAATAATTTCCATTTTAAGTTATCTTTAATAGTAATTCAAGAACCTAATGATAATCAAAATCCAATGTGCATCCAAACAGCTATCAGGTACAGCAAGAGGAGAAACTCAGCAATGAAAGGGCCTTTAAGCTTTGAACACACAGGATGTGCAAGCCCTTGAAGTATTAAAAGGGAAAATTTTAAGTAATAGAATCATAGAATGGTTTGGGTTGGAATGAACCTTAAATATCATTAAGTTCCAGCCCCTGCCATGGGCAGGGACAACTTCCACTATCCCAGGCTGCTCCAAGCCCCGTCCAACCTGGCCTTGGACACTTCCAGGGATGGGGCAGCCACAAATTCTCTGGGCAACCTGTGTCAGAGCCTCCCCTTCCTCACAGGGAAGAGGTTTTTTCTGATATGATACAAACCTACTCTCAGTTTGAGGCCATTCCCCCTTGTTCTCTCATTCGAGACCCTTGTAAAAATTCCCTCTCCATTTTTGTATCTCCTTCAGGTGTAGGGAGGCCACAGTTAGGTCACTCTGAAGGCTTCAGAGCTAAAGGCTGAACAAACCCAATTCTCTCAGTTCTTCCCCATAGGAAAGGTAAATGATCAGAATAAAAATGCTGGAAAGAGAGCTAATATTCCTTTTAATGTGAACCTTTCCCTTTCAGTCCCCCATAATTTAGCCATCCTTGTTAAGAACTGTGTAATGGCAAAAGGAAAATATTTCGAGAACATTTTTCAAGAGGCACGTAATAATGAAGTGAGTAATTATAACATCCCCAGGGTGCTCAGGAGTGCATTTCACAGGGTCATTAATATGGTTCATGGGAAGCTGAAAGCACATGGCCTTTGGCCCGCCAGCACACGGGGGCCCAGGGAAGGACACCCCATGGTGTCACTGCTCCGTTCAAGCCTCGCAGATGAAATGCAAACCCATCTCCAGCGAGACACAGCATTTACCTGGAGCTGAAAGGAAAATTTCAGTCAGAGAAGCAAATCAATTAATGTGCAATAAATTACAGCAACAAGGAGAGATAGGAACAAACATTTTGGGAGGAAATTCATTTCCCCATGTGTGTCCTGTTGGAGGCAGTGAGATGACACCAATAAGTGCTTACCAAACCCATGGGATGTTGGAACCTAAGTAAGCAAAACAGCCTAGGGAGATGTTTGCCTAGTCTTTTTGAAATTATTTGGAGCCATAAGGTCCTCTGCCTCCTTTCTTTTAATAGTTTGTGTTTCTGTACTGAACAATTCATTCTTCAACAGCAAAAGAAATAGTAAAGAAATTTGTCAGCGTACCTATGGCAACTTAAGATCCCTCAGCCAAAATCCTGGTGGAAAGCCTTGAGAAAATGAACAAATCATAACGAGTAAGGGAGATTTCATAAAAACAAACATCCAAGAGCTGACAAAATAATACAGCTTTTTTTTTTTTTTAAATCAGTATAATTCTTGAATGTGAAGTGAGTCTCCCATACAAGGACTGCTCAACTCTCGTACATTTTATTTCATTAGGATCTTGAAAAAAAGTAGTGAAAAATTACTGCAGAACAATGAAAAATGCCAGTAAGATGTAGTTCTCAAGCCATAAACACTCTGAAACCTGGAGGGTATATTTCAAATTCTTAATTAAAGTGTATAAGTGATCTTTCTTTTCTCAAAAATATTTTTAGCTTGCAACATACACAACACAAGATACATTCAAAATACTTTTACAAATGCATTAGTATCTAGTATTTATATTTGCTAGAAGGCAATTTTCGTACTTTGCTTAACAAGGGATATTAACCAACATACAACATTTCCTCTGGCTTTTCAGAGACCTTCACACAGCAGTTTTTCATGCAATGATGTATTCAAATGCAGTTTTTGCCAAAATAATATTTATTTGCCAGTACTTCTGGGGATATAAGAAATCAGTGTATCAAACAATGCAGTCTTCTATATATTCTCCATTAGAAGGTAATGCAAATTGCAACATTTTTACTGTAGTATTATCTAGGTTGGCTGAGGCAGGCATTTACACATGGATGACACATTAAATAGAAGAAAAAATTTAGGACTCTCTCTTGCCAGTACTGCTGCCAAGAGAGTTTTGTACCTCTAGATCTATTGTTCACATTACTCTTTTTAACCATTAAAAAGTGCTGCTACAGCCTTAAAATACAGATCTTGTTCAACTGACTCAAAAATATCACGAGGTACTACATCAAGGAAGTATCAGAATAATATTTGAGCTAGTACCCATATATGTAAACTAATTTGCACATGAAAAATAAAACCCATAAAATGAGGAATTTTATGCAATTGAGATGTGTGAAAAATGAGAGCAATATTTGCAATGGAAATCCCTGTCAAGTTATCTATTGCTTCCAAAGCCCCACAGTACACAGAAGTGCTTAATTTAAGCTTCAGAAAACAATTTTTAATACATGTAATTAAATGCCATCAATGGGGAATTTAGAAATATTCTGTCTACTTCCATATCCTGATACTTCTATCACAAATGTTGAAAGAATTTTCATTCACCTTCTTGTCTAGGCATGAATTACAGCTGCTTAAAACTCTGGAGTGCAGAGTTCCTGACCCACCAAGGCTGGGCACAGACCTGACTTAGCTGCTGAGCTGCAGAGTATTCCTTAATGTCTTCCTCCCTGGGTTGAAAAACAGAATATTGGGCACTCAGAGGATTATTTCTGTGCAGGAATGCTCTGCAGTGAGATACAAATTGCATAAAAATCCCAATTTATGGCCACCTCTTGGCTTAGAGTCAGACTGATCCTTTCCTGGGAAGTTTGGCATCCTGGCAAAGGCAGAGCAGCCTAAATTCTGTTTGTTTCTTAGGGCAGAGCCAAATCTGGCTCCCTGAGAAGTCTCCCATCCCATCATAAGAAAATCAAAGGCTTAGGATATTGTGCAGTGCAAAATACAGGTACAATCTAACAGCTGAAACATTAAGAATACATTAGATTAAAGGTTTTGCATGGGGATCAGTGATGGTCATTACTTGGAGCAAAGTGATGGTAGCTACATGTGATTAAAATTAAAAATATCATATAGGATAATAGGGTCAAAGCTTTTGAGGTTTTGTTGTTGTTGTTGGGGTTGTTTTTTTTGTTTGTTTTTTTTTTTTTGTGGTGGTGGTGGTGGTGGTGGTGGTGGTGGTGGGTTTTTTGTTTTTTTTTTTTTTCCCTGAGGCAGTAAGGTATTTATAACTTGTCTTCAGTGAGCTCTTTCTCTTTCCTATTTTGCAAATATTATCATGCTGAAGTTTATTCTGCTCTCGGAGATAAATCTGCTATTTAGAAAAACTGGGATACTTTTATTATATGATTAAATATTGATGAAGGAAATTTATCTTGCCAGAAAGTAATTTTTCTTGACAGAAATGACACAAACTGCTCTTATGCCAAAATGAATAGTTTTAAGGTTTGTTATTTGTTATTTTTGTGTTTACCAAAAAAGAAGCCTAGTGAAAAACATCAGAATAAACATGTTATTTAAAATATACCTGTACCAAGATAGAAACCTTTTCAATGGCAAATAAAATTATGTCTTTGTGCCCTGAAAAATAGAGAAGCTGGTGTATGTATGCATCTATCCAAGCAGGTGGATAATGTCAATTGGCTGTGCTGGGAAAAGCACAAATAGAAAAGAAATGGTTCATTTTAAGAGTGCACTATTTATTCAGAGTTCCCATTTCACAAATATCTTTCCTGCTGCGCTTCGCAGTTGACCCTTTCACGATCTCTAGTCAATAACCCATTGTTCACCTCACATCCATTTTGTCATTTCGGTGGTGCAGACCCAAGTGTGGAAATCCTCCTTTCTCTGCACCACTGCATTACCCCACCTCCCTTTGGCTGGCACTAACTCCCAAAAAAAAAAAAAAAAAAAAAAAAGGCACAAAAATATCATTAATTACAGCAGGTCTGAGATTTGAATGCTAATTCTATTAATGGACCTAGGAAATTAGGACACTGCAAATCTCGATGAGCCGAGCTTGGGCCTCCTGCGAACTGGGCTGCCCCGAGGTTACCTGCTACATTAAATAAGAATTGTCTCATGCATTTTTAGAATTCTGAGGATGTGTAAATCAGCCCTTGTGAAGTACAGCACCGGGGGGAATAGATAACTGCAGTACTCTCTCTATCTTAACTGCTTCTATTTATCTGGGATCAAATTCATTTGGAGGGCTTCATACCAAGACTCTGTGATGCCTCAGGCTAAGGTGGGATCAGATCAGGCCTTCTGGACACCTTCTCTGCTGTTTAATCCTAAAATATTAAAATTTCATTTTATATCTAAAGGAAAACTGTTATGAAGCTGCCTGGGGTCCCTAAAAGTATTTATAGATTAACATTCCCTGTTTGTCCTTCCACTTCAGAAATCTTGAATGATTTTTGACTGCACATTTTGATGTGTTTTGCTACTAATTTTCCATCTTTACTTTCAATGTAATGTACTTTTAATTAGGCAATAATATATAATCTTCTGCTCATCTATCACTTTTTACTCAAACATTTTAGGAAATGGATAATAGAAAAAAAGGCTCATCAGAGACCCTTCAGAGGTGCAGCAAAACTGGAATAAAATGCCGTCTCCTGACAGTACCTTTAAGGTTTCATAAAAAGATAATGGATGTGCTTGTCACCAAACCTAATGATCAAACATTTTCCCACTTTTACTGGATATTAAATTGTGAACCATAAAAGAAAACCACACAGTCTAAGCAATGTAGGAAAAAAGAGTCTTTGTACATTTTTGATATCCTTTGATAGCTAACTAACATAAACCTCCTTATTGCGCTGTTACTTTCACTGAATAGCCACTCTGCCATGAGATGCTTACTTTTACTGAGGTGAAAAGTCTTCTTTTCAGGAGGGACAACTCTCCAGGTTGCAGAATAAGAACATAATAGGCTATATTTGCAAAAATACTTTAGTGAAACAAAACACCAGTTCATCGCAATATCTTTATAAAAAGTTGACCAAAGCATTTTAATCTCATATGAAGCAATGTTTGAAAGTCTTATATCTAAATTTTATACATTGCTTTGAATCACATTTTTAATCCTCTTTTTAATATTTTCAGTAGTGTTACCATGCTGTCAAAATAAAGAAAAGAGCAAGGGAGTAAAAAAACCCCATCTAAACTACGTGATGGAGACAATACAAAGCAAATCATTACCAAATTTAAGGTAAATCAAATTAAGAAATTTGACAAATCAGAGTAACAGTGAAAAAAGCAGATCTAGTTTGAAAGCAATGGGAAAAAATTACGGCATGTTGTTCTAGTTAAAAGGAGAAAAGTATTAAAACAAAGCACGACAGAACCTTCTAGTCAATCCCAATGGAATTAGACTCCTGAAATAGGCAGGTACTTCCAAGTTCCTCTGAAGTAGCTTTCATTATAAAATATTCTCCTCTCTGTGACCTGCAAATGGTCAGCTGATAATTCTTCATGCCACGAAAGCGTTCACCAGGCTACATCCTGGGATTGCCATAGTACTGATGCACATAAAACTGCTCATAAAGGAAAGGTCGTGCTTTATTTTGTCTGGCCAGTTGGGAACGTGCAGCTCCTTGCTGAGAGCAGGATGGATGAGGGCACAGATTCTGGGCTTGGCATGGGTTCTCCAACACGTACTCTAGGGCTGTGTCCTTGTATTTCATGTGCCTCTTTGGCCAATAAGAGATTGAAGGTTGGCATCATTCTGCACAGCAGCAAATGCCTGCTCAAACCTGAGGTATTTTCCTCATGTTCCACACAGCAACAAAACAGGTTATGGAATAATGAGACTCATCCTCTGACATTAAATTATCCATTAAGCTCCAACAGTCACTAAAAAAGTTAAGAAAGGGCTTTTGTGACAGTATTTTTTGTTCGGTCCCATTTTCTGTCACTAATGTGTGTTTTATTTGGTATGAATGCTGCAGCCCAGCGCAGCTGGCTCACACAGCACACAACTGAAAAATGGGATTTTGGGCTGGAAAACACAACAGACTTCGAAGAAGAGCTCTTCTCAGAAGCAGTTCAGCGCAAGAGGAGCAAATACCTTTCCAGTACCCTCATTCTTCATCAGATCACTTCAAATTATGGGCAACCAGGCTTTGCCACGAGGGGATGCCCTGCACTGAAGAGTGCCATTGATTTCAGTGCAGTTATTTGGGAAATAATGTACTGAGTAATACTATCAGAGCTTTCAGGCTGCTGCAGTGACTTTACTTGCAGCATTAAAAGTACCACTGGAAAAAACCCCAAAACTGAAGTGGTGGAACACCTGTGTAAGTGTTTTCTATTCAGTAATCCCAGACAATATTCTCAAACTAGAGACTGACAGTACAAAGGCAAGACTAAATGATAGTAATGGTTCCTATACCCTCCTCAAAAAGGGAAAATTTCATACAATTAAAGAAGTCATAATGAGGACAATCTCACTCAGGGGTGTGCTTCCATTTTGACATGAATTTTGGTCTAAAATTCAGGATGTTTGCCTTCCCAAGGCAGACATTAACAGAATGCCTAACAGAAAATACAAAACACAGACCATTTTTCCTTTTTATTTATTACCACCTTTGACCCAGACCCTTGGAATGACAATTTACTGTTTCTGTGGGGACAATCACTGCCTCTTAAAGAGAAAAAAAATGGGAAATTTAAAGCTGTGCTCAAAATAGAGATTTCTCTAAGTCATTATTCCTCCCCCTGTTCAGTTTGTATAACTCAGTGCAAATGCTTTTTTTCTGTGAAGTTCTGTTAAAGTCCTGTGGCTTAAAGATAATGAAGAGCAAAGAGTATAAATTAATAAAATGAAGAAACAAATTCCCAGTTAGCAGCTCTCTTCCTTCTCTCCACTATTGAAATTGAAAGCAGTAGTAGCCAATGGTGACCCAAAGCATTCTCCTCCTCTAAACAAACCTTTCATAAGAAAGAACACAGAAAACAGCACTGGCAGTATTAAATCTGTCCATCATGATCTTTTCTGGATGTTGAATAGACTTTTATAAATCGTTTCCATTTTCCTAATGAAAATTAAATAAAAAAGCTCCTGCATTTTACCAGGTGCATATATATTGAGTAAACATTTGTCACCTCCCATCAGCTGAGTTTAAGATCCAAACTTGTCTTCATATCTGTCCTTTCCCAAAAAGAAGCCATAAAAATATATCTGCACTATTCTTCATGGCTATTAGAGTGCTTCTGCAGTATTCCTTCTTGGTGAAATTGCTTGCACAAGACTTGCATTCAGAAAGAATCTAAAGAAGACATAGTGTGTTTCCAGTGGTTTCTTATTCTGTTCTCCCCAATTTCCCAGGGCAAACAGTTCTCTTTTCCATCATCTTTATCTAAGGACAGTTTCTAACAGACTTGCACTCTCAGACTTGTTTCAAAGACAAAACAGGGCCAAGGAACTCACCAGGGCTTTGGGTTTTTGTTGGATTGTTTGGTTAGTGTATTTTGTTATTTTGGTTTTGGTTTTTTGTTTTTATTTTTATTTTAGATGCACTTGCTCCATCATTCTCTAATTTTTATTATTGTTTTCTCTTTACCAAATGGATTTCACTTTTAAGCCTTTTCTAACACTTTATTTCGAAGCAAATCTTGGATCTCCAAAAAAATCCGCATCTCCTCAAGGAGATTAGTCCATTAAAAAAAAAAAAAATTCAACTCAGAATAGACAGGAAAATAATCTGAACTGCATCAAAAGCTGTCTACTGTGGACTTAATAGTAGAATTGTGAGGAACCTAATATCAAAACACATCCCCAGTCCCCTCACGATTGGTCTGGAAGAAAATGTTACTATTTCAGCTCTAAGCATTTATTGACTGATAATGATTTATCAGTTTATTTATTTAAGAAAAGTCAACATCTTGGTGAAACGACAGCAGATGACTCACAGAGATCAGATCACCTTTATAAAGACAAATATCCCCAAAATCTGATATGAGAAACCAGACCAATAAAGGTCACGTGAAAGGGAGAAGACAAACCTTACTTCAACCCTACATCTTGTCATATGATTAATAATTCCTTAAATTTTCCTTCTGCCTGTAAACCAGGCATTTCACACAGTGGTGAGGTGATATCCAAGTGTCCCACAGGCACCAGTCAGTGGGGCTGCACCTCTCACCCTGTGGGATGTGATCAGGTAAGGGAAGCTGAGAATTTATTCCCTATGCTTTTGTAAATCCATTTTTCAATGTGACTGCAAAGGGTAACATTCTGCTGGAACAAGGAGGAACAAGAGTTTCAAAATATCAAAGTTAAAAGCTGATATCTACTATGATTATGCACAGTCCTATTCTGATGGTATCTGTACATTAATAAACAAGGAAAAACAGGAAAAATTCAAACTGCTCAAACTTTCTTTTCTGATTGTTGCTCTGTTTCTCCAATACCTATTTAATCATACACCATCATTTTTTATTTAATACATGACAGAGAAGCCTTGCACCAAGTACAATAGATGTGTATGACTTTACATAAACAGCACTGGTTTTACTAAGAAAACCCTGCAAACCTTTCACAGGGTTTGCAGAAAGCAGTACCAAGTATTCATACCAATCACTGGATTCTGCTGTGAATTTTAGAGGTTTTACTAAAATAGGTCCCACTTAAAACAAAATCAGCTCTTTGACCCTTCAAGCTCATTAAAGACCATGAAGCCCAAAGAATCACAAAAGACATGAACAAAAATGAAATCCTCCAAAGCTCAGTGAGAGGTTAGCTGTGGGTTACCTCAGGGATCAGTGTTAATTTACAAGTGGGAAAACCATTATCATCAACAAAGGTGTATTAATTTTTCATTTTTCAAGCAAGTAGCCCTTTTAAACACTGCAATTACTAATGGCTTAAGAATCAGACTAAATAATATACAAAAATAAACAGCTTTTTCAGAAAATAGATACTTTCTTTTATATTGGCAGAGAAATGTTGTTTGAGACATCAAAGACAGGCACTGGTGTTAAACTGAAATGTTGATTAGAGGCACAGGTAACAGATTATTAACTCCTGTACTAATATGTGTTCAGGACTTGAAGTCATCATATAATTGGAAAACAGGAGGAAGAAAACCATACAAAATACCAAAACCTCCTTACTTAAAGTGTAACATCACAAATAAAACCTTCAGTACCAAGGAAATAAATCCAGACAATAATGGGTATGATCTCTCTGGAAATCATTCAGTCTCTCATAAAACACAATCACAGCAGACTAAATTTCAAAATCTGAAGTCAAAGTCCATTCCCCCCTCCCTGAAATTAAGACGTCAAATTTTTAACAAAAATGAAACTTTTGGAAGACAATTACCCAGGTGAGCATAGAGGGACAGATGCACTTGGGGACTGGGCTACCCGAACTCTAAAGCACCAAGAACAGAGCAATGACAAACAAAAACCAACGACCCAAAAATAAAGCAGAGTAGCAGACATTTGAAAATAAAACTGAGTGATCCTCAGAATAAACTCTCTGCTGTGAATGACCCTTGGCCTGTCACACACTTTCAGATGTTACAGGGTAAACATTACACCTATGTAAGTATTCTGAAGTCGCTGTTCTCATCTCCATTATACCCCAGGACCCAACTCCTGCTTTCAGGAGCCTTAGCATGCAATATTTTGGTAGACTATGCAGAAAAACCCCTAACAGTCATATTGTTTCCATTGTATTGGTGGGCTTTATCATGCATATGACTACTCTGAGGAAAGAGCAGAGTAATTTTTTTTTCCATAAATACAAGGTGTCAGAGGGAGACCCCACACCTCTACCAACAACACGAGCACATTCTATTGAATGTATTTGAAACAATCAAAGGTAACTCTTTCATTTTCTAATTCATTATCTGGAAAAGAAATACTGGAGGTACTTGAATGACACCCATACCACTTCTCAAAACAACAATGAAGCTCAAAACAAGCAGGTAAAAAGGTGTTTTCATAACATCCTTCCCTTCTTCCAAGCATGAAAAAACCGTGGTACTTAAAAGTTAATCTCTTTCATTCCAGTAGCAAACCCTACCCTCTATGGCTTAAAAGGTTTTTTTAAAAATTAATTTACCTCTCTATGAATTAAAGCATCACTGTTATTCACAGAAACAATACAATACAAGACAAAACAAAAGAAAACAAAAAAAAAAAAGAAAAAGAAAAAAAAAGAAAAAGAAAAAAAAAGAAACTCTTCTGCCTGGACAGCTCAGCAATGGGAATATCTGTTTCATGCACCATGACAGCAAGCTCTTCCAGAAAATACCTGCGATATCTTTATATCTCATCCTCAGAATACAAACCTTATATTTGACAAAGAAAATGTAAGAAATACTTGTTGTCACTCTTCAGCCCTTTTTTTTTTTTTTTTTTTTTTTTTTAAAGTACATTCTCACATATAATATGAATTGCATTGCAGATAGCAGGGATTAGTGGAAAGCTGAAAGCTTCTTACCAAGTACCCCAAGGCGATAGTTGACTGTGATGACTATCACATTCCCATAACTTGCTAGAACACTGCCATCATATAAATTTCCAGTGCCTTCCATGTAGGACCCTCCGTGAATATACACCATCACAGGCTTAGGTCCCCCACTGTCCCGAATGTCTGGAAAAAATATTAAGACACATTTTATCTCAAGAAAGCACCAAAAAAGATACATGCAATATTTTAATTTTTTTTTTTTTTTTTAAGTGAGGTTATTTTTTTTTCTCGAAGTGTTTCTCAAGCAACATCTTTTACATAAGGAAATGGGCAGGTGGGCACAAGGGTTTCTTACTCCTACTTTTTGAAACACTCTGAAAAGCAGAAAGGAACTGAAAATGGTAACACATTTGCTCAAATGCAGTGAGGCATTGCTCTGATTGGGACCCTGCTGGATTGGTTGTCTTCTATTTAATGTCTACTAACATAAGAGTGACCTCATTTTGGCTGAACACTTCTGAAAGCTCAGTGCAACTCTTTGTTCGCTTACCTAAGGGAAATGCAACATATTAATAAGATAAACAAGATTCCTGCTCGTACATAAAAGTGTTGATTTCTTCCAGTTTACTGATTTGCAAAAGGGGTGTACAAACAGCTGTCTTTGGTTTGAGTTCAAAAAGCACTGGAAAGTTGTTTACCACTTAGACCTTGAATTAAGGTTATTGATAACTTGGGTAGCCTGAAGGTTAAGGTGTACGGGTACTTCTTTACTTGCCTAAATCATGAAAAAGACTGAACATTTGAAAAAAATAACTACCTGGAAAAATACTGAAAAATCCCCACCCTGTATTCAAAACAATTGCAAGATTCTCAAAAGTGACATCAAAGGCAGGGAACAGTTTTAAAATGTTAGAAGCTCTGCCATTCTCTCTGACAACAAAATTAGATATTGTCATACTGTTTTGAGTTTTGATTTAGGTATCCCTTCACCCCCCAACAGTCCTATTTGCAAACAGATGCATCTACTCAGAATGAAATTTTGAATATATGAACAGTGCTACTCCTGAGGAGAATTGTTCCTGAGTACCAATTCAAAACATTTAGTATGGGCTGATATGTTTTTAAAAGTTGTGGAGTTTTCTGTTGGACAGGAAGTAAATCAGCTTAGGTGTAAATTTAAACTCTTGCATCTGATTAAATGGCATTTTGTTCTCATTTACTGGGTGCCTGAATCTCTTCCACCACCCAAATATATGCCATAATAGTCCCTCAAAATCAAGAAAGACAAAAGCAATGGAGCATAGGAAAATTTCCCAGTGAGGAACTGTTCTGAATATTCCAATTCAAAACCACTTTTTTTTTGTCATTATGACAGTATTCAAGTGAGTTCTCTGATTGCTTCCTTCAGGATTTGAAGGAACCTCAGATGTATTGTTTATTCCTTTGATTTGGAAGGATCTTAGTTAAGAAGCTTTCCAGGGAGCTCTCTGCAGAACTGTTGGAATTATTTCTGAAGAGGTGGAAGGAGTAGGTGGGGGCAGTTACATTAAAACCCTTCTTTTGGAATTCACTGAAAAACATCAGCACAGATGTTTCTGTTTATAAAGAGTCAACTGCTACTATTATTTTGATATTGATTCTGATTTGAAGAAAATGCCAGAACAGTCAAGATCAGAAATTGGATCTTCAATATTGGAAGTACTAGAACAATCACTTATTCAAGACCAAAAAGACGATGAAAGGTTGTGCATGAAATTGCTTGTATTGCTCTCCTTGATTGAGCCTTTAGTGAGGGCTTTCCAGCATGCAACTTTCAGAGTGTAAAGCTACAGAGATTATTTATTTTCACTGTCCATAGGATGGAGTTATGAGCTTCTCAGGTTTAAAATCTACACTGAGAAATGTGTCCTTCCAAATTCATATACTGTTTTCAGTAGATGCTTTGTTCTTAATCTATGCTGCCTTTTTTTTTTTTTAATACAAATATGGAAGCAATAATAAATTATTAATCTGAAATCACTGTGTGACTGTTCCCAGCAGAAATTGTACACGGTTAATTGTATGCTTGATGGTAACACAGGGGGAGACTGTCTCAGAATTCCTCTTTAATTAAAATTACATAGAATTACAGAGCACCAACTGTGAACGGCAATGAAATGTTGGTAGCACTGGCCTGTATATCTGGAAAATAATATTGGAATATTTAGAAAAGATTGGGTGTCCTTTATCTGAGAAAGGAAGCACATATTCATGAATAAAATCTCATATATAAGGAAGTTATTCATTGAGTAATTTCTGTCTCTACAATACTGTTATTTTCTACTCTAATATCCTTGTAAAGATTACAGATCAGATAGATAAGGGAAGGCCAATTTTCAGCTCTGCCTCTGTGCCATGACAGAACAGATGACATGCACAATGAATTTTCTTCATGCTGCTTTGCCAAAGTCATCAATCTTAAGAGGAATCCATCCTACAAAAGAAAAACTCTGCATTGGAGTGTCTTGGGCAGTGACCTGGAGCTGGAGACATCAGTCAGGGTATGCATCACTCAGCTGATGCTGGTGGGACTTTGGGCTGTGGGTTATACAAAGCTCTGGAGCTCTTCATGGGAAAAAGAAAGATTCCTGCATTTTGCTCAGAGGTCTCCTATCAATTGCAGTCTACAGCCAGGAATATTTGAAAGGTACAAGTATCCATCTGGGAGAGTGTTGTTTAAATACATTTGTTATTAGCAACTGAGGTTATTAGGTGATAAGATGGAAGGGAGTAAAAAAAAAATCACACTGTAATCAAGAATTTATCCCTACCCTAAAATGTACCTCCATTAAAACTCTCATCCTTTAAAACTAAACTGGAGGAAGAATTAAGATAATACACTGTGAGGAGAACACTCTTGTGTGTTGGTAAAAACGTGGCAGAAAGATGCACTTTTCAGAAGTGATTTTTGAAGTTAAGTGTCCAATTCAATGAAGTAAATAATTGATATTTTTGGTACTCAAGTACTTTTCAAAACCTGACCATAAATGACACATCTTTCATTTTTTTCCTACAGGTTGGTGTCAGTCCATTTTATGCATGTGCTGGAGGACACTGTAGTTACACTTTCATATGCAGATTAATAGTTATTCATGGATGCAGATTAATAGTTACTCATGTTTGTAGCTCATTCTGAACCTGAAGACCTTAGGTGTAAATGTGACATTTCTGCCAAGGGTAGATTTATAGACTGATTTAATTTAGTTGTGTTCTGCACTTTTGTTGCTTTTTATTAAGTGTTGCTCTAATTAAAAATGGACACATTCATCTTTTCAAAGACATATGCAAGGATAGCAGTGTAAAAATCCTTTCAAATTGAACTCAGTTCTGCTTTCAGCCACACAGAAGATCATTTTTGAGTGCTGTAATTTGTTTGGCTGTAAATTGCTAGTTCATAAAACATCTAAGTAGATCTTACTGTACAGCAGAGAATTAACCTTATTTGTATTACATATACATTAACTTTCTAGTAATTATTTCTATTATCCCTTCTCTTCTGTACGTTTCTAATGTTTGCTGCATCTACTTTTTATGTCTCATCTTAATTATGTTACAGACAATTCAGAAATAAGGCTGACTTTTATTCTATGTTTGTTACATTACACAACAGGGAACCAGGTCTGACTGTGAATATCAGTCACAATTGTCATATATAACAAAACATAATTATGGATTCAGTCATTCAAAACTGCTGTGAATTGGCCACGTGACTTAACAAGCATAATTTGCAGGGAACAACCAAAATGGGAAAGAAAAAAAAGCCTACCTGGAGACAACTTCACGCAAAAAGATAATTAGTTTAGCACCAACGTCACAAGCATTGCTTTTCTGGATGACATTAAAACTTGTGACAGCTTGATTCAGATTGGTAAGTAAATCTTGGGGTTTGAACATGAAACAGCACTAGAGCAGTGGGAAACTTTTAGATTTGTTGGTGAAAAACCTGTGTGTGTCCTCCACAGAATGTTATGTGGATACGTGCATATGTGTGTAACTCTTCCATAAGCTTTTGCAGACAATATTTAAGTAGAGCATGGTACCAACCATTGCTACTCTTAATAATTTTAAAGCCTTTTAACAGCATTTGGCCTTTCAGTTCAAATCTATCAGATGCCTTATAGATGCATTACCATTTAATAAACTAGTGCACTTAATCCTAATATGTAAACATCAATTATACCACGTTTTTAAAATGAGATATAAAACTAGATGTCCTGAGACTATTAAAGTAACTATTGAGCTTCTGTGAAGAGTTTCAGATATGTTTTCTATTTTAAAATACAGCCTGCATCCATCAGGCTTCAGACAAATAGAATTCTCTCCCTTTGTTTGTTTCCCTATCTGTCAAACCAGGGAATCATTTTGTGCACTCTCAAACCCCTAAACTACCTTTACCCGAAAATTATTTGAGATCCTGATGGAGGACTATGTGATTGTTATCCTAGCATGAAAAAGGCCAAAGCTTTTACAGGTAAACATCTGGAGCAGATTCCCATTAGAGTAGGGCCTCAATAGCCAGGTAGGCAGTCATTTTAAATTATTAAAGGGTGATGGTTAGAAATGCAAAAGCTGACAGACTCTTCACTGTACAAGCAATGCTTGGCAGTGCTGAAAGTAAAATGAAGCCCTAAAGAGGTACTTAAATTAAAGGTCTGTCAGAATTTTATCATGCATGTTTTCAAGTATTAATAACATCACCACAAAAATTTGACACAATTTGAACTGAGTGTCTGTGTGTAAAGGGAAAATATAATCAGCACGATTTAATGTGCAAGTGGCATGGGGAGCTGTGCTTTGGAGAGGAAATCATGGAGCTAGCATGGATGGGTGACAGGAGGAACAGGAATCAGGAGCTGGGCTACATGCATCAGTCAACAGGCTCACCCCAAGTGGTCAGATCTGTGCTACCCCAGCCTGGCTGGCTCTCATTAAAGGCTATAATTAAGGCTGGAGCGTGCGGTTGCTTTGCAGGGCAGACAAATGCCTTCTGCTCTTCGCTGATCTCCCAAGTCCAAATTGTGCAACCAGTGCCAGACAGAAAGAAAGAGGCTGGTTGCTCCCTCTCTTTCTTACCCTGACAGCTGAAGGCAGATGAAATGCCAAACTTGGCATCACTGTGTATTTTAGTACCAAGGGAGTGATGGGGCTTTTGGAGAGCCTCAACTCTGCAATGTGCTCCTTTGCACCAGTGGCACTGCAGTCTGTTAAGCAAAGGAAGGGATTTGCAGATGAATTCTGCATCATTAGCAACTTAAAATTGGAGTGGATTTTTGGCTTTTTTTGATTAAAAACATGCTCTGGACCAAGAACTTCCTCCTGTCAATGAAGTCCAATAGCCCATTCAAGACAGAGCACCAGACTAAATTATCAGAATCATCACAGTTACAGCCCGTGAGCAAACAGCAACATCTGTTCCTAATCTGTCTCCTTTTCCACAGGAGAAACTGGGAGGGAGGAGGGAAGAGCAGAAGCATCTATCAACTGCAGTGCAGACCTCACTTCTGAGGCATGTACTCTCAGCAACAGACACGGTGTCTGCATTCCTCAGACGGAGCATCTGTATTCTCCCCTTCTAAAAACGGAATAGCAGCGCTCCTGTACTGCAGAGGGATGCTGTGAGGCTGAATATGTTAAAAACTGAGAGATGCTCAAACAGCACTGGGGACTAAATAAGGATTTGGGATTGACAGATTGATGTGCCAGGCTATGAGTGTATGATAGAGCAGTGGATGAGAATTCATTTGTGAGCAATCCTTCATGGATATTTCATACAACACTAACTACTTACAAGTCCAGTTCTGATCCCAGAGTTGGCTGGGTGATGATTTGTGTTGCCATGTTTTAGGTCATCCTTGGGATTTTAGTGGATCTTATGCACTAAGGATGCATAAGAGTCACTGATTTTTGCTATAGCCAAATTAAAGTTAAATTATTACCTGACCAAAATTAGACAATAAGATTAAAATATTTTATCTTTTAAAACTAAGCCCTGTTTCCAGACCGGGGAAGGTACACTTTGTGTATCTGCTGAGCAATTTGAAGGAAAATCTTGCACCTACACTAGATATTGCACACCTGCAGGTCAGCAAATGGGCAAGTCCACCACTGCAATAAAGAGGGAAAGTCCCAGTGCTCACTGGTTGCAAGTGCTTTGTGCCTTTGCCACTCTTGTTTTTGGTGCCTGCTCAAGTAGTTCAGTATTTACTGAAAACAGGTAAGCAATAGAAGTGTAGAAATGGAAGGGTTAAACAGAAAGAGTAATGCATCCAGACTAGGGAAAAAAGGCATTTATATTATTTCTGACTTTTCACACTCACAGAATTTGAAAACACCTTCAGTTTTTAAACAGAAAATTTGCAGATCATTAGCTGGTAATGTGCACTACTGCCTTTGGGTCTTTTGAAAACAAAAATGAAAAATGATCTAATTAAGCCTGGTCTACTGGTTGCAGCACATACCAGAGATCCATATTTGATTACTGACTCCAGTGCTTGTGCTGGCAAGGCTTGGACCACAATACTGTGGTAGTGGCATGGGAGTGGGATTATTGAACAGTGTTTTAAAACAAAATCTTCTAATCAAACCCAGATATTTGAGTGGCACAACACAAAAGGTTCTCCAGATGTTTGCTATGAGAAGTTGCTATAGAAGATCTTTCTTCAGAAAGATATAATACAATATATCTATGCAAATAGACATGAGATCTTTGGATTTTTTGATGTAGAGACCATCCTGGGCATTTTAGAAATCACTGAGCATTGTTTATATAACATGGGCTCTATGGATATCTGATAACGATTATATTGCACCATGTACAGCCCAGTGTCCCAAATGTTCCAAATTCATCATTCATTCAGTTTAGCATTTATTTAATTTTTTCCAAAGCTATTTGCTTGAAGGATTTTACACTGCCTAAAATCTACCAGACTACAGAAAGTGAAGGCTTTGAAGGACAGGTTAGCAGTAAACTAGCCAGCTCTGTCTTTCCTGCTACTCATACCCAAACACATACGACTAAGTTTGTGAACTCTTCACTCCTGCACACGCAACAAGTGCTAGAGTTTCAGTACAGAAGAGCAGGTTCACAAAAATGCAGGACATCTGATCTTGCTCCTCCACTGGGAAAGGGATGGTCTCAGCAGACAGGGCTTCTATCAACCCAGCAGACATCCCAGCAGTCTTATGTGTCTAGTGTTCGTAAAAATTTAAATTTTCCCTGTCTCTCTGTGCCTCTCGGAAACAGTAAAAGTCTAATTACTGCCTGCACTCTTCTACTGGCACAGAAAGGAGAACAAAACTGTCACTTGCACGCCAGAGAAAATTAATCCCAGTCCTATAAATTACAGAGATTTATTAGTGTTGTAAATGTGCTTCTTCCCCTCTAGTTTGACTGCTGTGTTCTTACAGCCCTTCTCCTCTCTCCTGCAATTGTCAGAGAGGGAGACAGGTTTTCCCTGACATGGACACTTGCTCTCAGCAGACTGAGATCTCTCCTCTGAGCCTACCTACTAAAGCACTTTCTGACAGCAACCGCTCTCTGCTGAATTTCAGTAAACTGAGGAGTCTCTTTTAAGTCTGTCTAAGCAGAGAAGGGCTCAACAAACCTGATATCATCAGCACACCTGTCTTGGCAATTATACAGCAATTTAGGAGAGCTATTAAGGCCCACTGGGCGAATAGCCCAAATTTCAAATGGTTTCTTAAAACATATTGTTAAAACAAGACAGAGTAATTTTTGTAATGGCTAATTCACTATCACAGATCTTTGAGATTTCGTGAGAATGTCCCCTGCAATATTCTGTCATGGACTCGTGTAGAAATGTCCTGGCTTCACAAAGCTCAGAGGATCTGAATTGTCATAATTAGCTCTGATTTCAGCTGGGACAGAGTTAATTTGTGCACGTAGGGTGAGAATAATGCTGAATAACTTAGGATGAGAATAACCCGCTGATTTTTAAGTTATTGCTGAGGAGTGCTCGCACTAAGGCAAGGATTTTCAGCTCCTCACCCCCCCAGCAAGTCAGCTGTGGGGGCAGGAGAGGTTAGAAGGGGACAGAGCCAGGACAGCTGAGCCCAACAGACCAAAGGGATATTCCAGATCTTCCATATCCTCTGGCATCGTGCTCAGTGTGGAACCTGGGGGGAGCTGGCTGGGGGTCACTGCTCAGCATCAGCCAGGGGCTGTGAGCAATCGCTCTGTTCTCCACATGTTCGACATGTCCTCGGGTTTTCATCACGATTGTTGCTGTTATTTAATTTCATTTCTGTCATATTAAACTGTCTTTATCTCAATTAATAGTTTTATTTTTATATTTCCTTTCCCAATTCTCTCCCCCAGGGAGGAGTAAGTGATGGCTCTGTGCTGTTTAGCTGCCTGCTGGCTTAAACCACAACAGGAGAGCTTTCAGAGGAGATTTTCAGTTTATCAGAATCATCAAATCTTGCAAATTTTGGCCCAGCTGGGGGGCTTTCATTCATATGCTCAACATACAGATCCAGTAGAGGATCATAAATCACTCATAAAATCATGACAAAATCTCTGTTCAATTATTGGGTAGGACTTTAAATGCTCAAATTTGCCTTCCTTAATCTTTTCTGAGAAGGCTGCAAGCTTCTGTTTAAGTTAAGTAGTTGATGTTCTGTCTGATGAAAACCTTCTTAATTAAGAGCCTTTCAGTCTACAAGTTTTATCTCAGTATCTGGCCAGTTTCCCCCTGCCAACCCAAATATTAAGAGGGCAGCAAGCAGCAACTCTACCGGTCCTACATGGTGATTTGTTTTACTCATTGACCATCAACCATACAAAGGGTGTGTTTAAGATGCAGGACTCCAAAACACATCCACTTGAAGGGATGAAAGTACTCAGGAAAAGAGCCCCTTGTTACCATTTTCATAGCCCTGAAAAAATTTCAAATCTGCATAGCTTCAAGATCAACAGACATAATTTATGAATAGAATAATATGCTTGACATTTCAAACTTTTGATTTTACTTGGTAATAGGGTTTTCTGAGGGTCAGCTCAAGCAGATCAGCATCTTTGTATGCTTGCAGAAACAGGAGATTGGGTTCTTTTAATTTTAGTTTAGCTCCACAGAGTTTCACCAACAGGCAATGCTGCCTCCCTTCTGGAGGGAGCTGGGGTAGCCTTTAATTTATTTATATTTTTTATGGCAGCATAAATGCAGATGGATTGGTATTTGGGGAAATTCAGTTGCTTGAGAGACACTTTTAAAGAATTTTCTGAATTTTTCCTTTTATAGACACATTTTCTATGTTTATCGAACTGAGATCAGTCAGTGAAAAAAAAAAAAGAAACATCTTTGTACTTGGTGAAATACATAGGGTTAGAAAACATGCAAAAAGGTGTACAGAGAAACTTTAAAAGAGTGTTAGTTTAAATAGTATGGACAAAATTCAGTCAAAAGGTGGGATGCAACATATCAAAAGTCCATTTCAAGAAAACAAAACCCCTCCTTTTTAAATATTGTTACTGTTTTGTATCAAAACGTAGAACTTAACAACATTCTTTCTTTTAAAAAATTAAAAATATATATGTATAACAACAAGCAAGAAGACAAAACACATCAAAAATGGGAATTAAAAAAGAAAAAAAAAAAAAAAAACAAAAAAAAAACCTCTTCAAAAGAAGACAAGAAGTCAAAAAAAGAGGGGAGAAAAAAGATTTTCAGGGATCCTTGTCATGCAAATCAGTTTGGCGGCAAAAAATACCTTCATCTTCAGCACCGTCATTATCACCTAAATCATCTGTCTGTTTCTTTGTAAGGGGACCTAGGATTAAGAACGGAGAAAATGGAGGAAAAAAGACAATTCAAGAATATACAAGACTGAGGAAAAAAACCAGTGAATATTAAATTCCCACGGACGTTTCAAGAAAAACATTTGCAAGGAGGGAAATCTTAGTTTATAACAACCCATTTTTCATTAAGTTTTTCAAACATTACAGCAAAACCTTCTCTAGGGGGTATGGCTATTAGAAACATCCAGCACAAGAATCAGAGAGTGCCCAGTGCTTTATTGTTTTTAAATGAAGAATCAAAGCTTGTTTTCTAAAAGCATACCCCGCCATAGACTGCATTTATCCACTTCATTTAATTGTTTGTTGTTTTTTTTTTTTTCCTGTTGCTGTTATTAGGACTAGTAGAGACAAGAACTGCCAAATTACCTCTTGCATTTGATGCAATAAGGTGGTTAATAAAAGTCTTGACAGTTGGTTAAAACAAGATTTTCTGTCAAATGCTAATTCTCATTTATAAACTCAACCATTGGAGCTCATGCTTTAAATAAAGATAAGCACAGGTTTCATTTTGGGGGGGTTTTGACACATTCATCACTTTCTCTTTTAAATAGAACTGTAGATAACCTTGAAACCTTTGACTACCTGCTGAGATATTTGTAAAGAAACATGAAAATCTATAAGTAACCCAGAAACAAGAGTGAAATCCTAGACCAATTGAAGACAACGACTTTCACCATTGATTTCAATGGGGCCGGAATTTCATGCAAAAAATTGTACTGAATTGAAATTTTAGCTTGGGCAAAGCATCCAGGTTCATAACCCCTTATCTCCATAAAAGGATGACAAGAAAAAATTCCTTTATGCCCAACACCTGTATGATTAACAAGTATTTACAGATTTATCATATTTTCCAATGGGAAAAATGCCCACTCCTTTACTGAGTAATTAAAATATACATCAGAAGGAAAGTCAAAGGCTACTCTGAAAATATTTCCATGTCATATATTTTACACACTTACGCACAAACAAAAGACAATTGGAACTCAGCATTATCTTTCCTTTTTTTCAGAGCTCTCTCATTTCCATGACATTCTGTAATTTGCATGCAAAAAAGCAATCAGTATGAACACAGGGCTAAGTAATAAAAAAAAGAAAAAGCCAGCCAAGCACAGAGTAGAAAACAAGAACTTTCTCATGCATAAAATAGCAATAGACAAAAACAACAATAAAAAAAGAGATGAACAGTGTGTGTTGATATTTGCAGTAGATGTAGGCAAGAGACATGCATTAAATCTAAGCACTGTAGAGTATTAAAACATTTGTATTTAAAAAGCTCTCTGTTATTTTACAGGATATTAGTCATTCAGCATTAAACTTTTCATTTATAGGCAAAATACCATGTATTTGAGTGATGCATTTAAAAAAAAAAAATAAAAAAAAAAATCATAGAATGTTTTTACCAGGTGCAAGAATTTAAGAAACAGAAAAAAAACCAAACCCATGAAGTACCATGAGACTTTAACTGTCAATGTAGGAACTGGACCATATTATTGAAAACCAAAGCTCAATACCTTACTTCCTGCATCAGTCAGGAATATACTTTTTAACTCATTCTAAATACAGAACACTAGAATTATACATCATAAATAAAACACAAGCATTTTTATAATCACACCTGTAACAATCATTCTGTTCAGTGGAAAGCCTTGGTGGTGTGAGTTTTTCCTATTACAAGCCCTGGATATAATCTTTTCAATAGCTGGTGTTTGGATAATGTGCCCTGATCCAAACACATACATTCAAATATATCTCTGCCCAGAATTTTCATACCATAACAATTTTATGTCTAAAAGAATAAAATCAGGAAAGAAGAAGAAGAAAAAAAAAAAAAAAAAAAAAAAAAAAGAGAGAAATAATGTCTCTAAGCAAAGAATGACAATGATTTCATGATGCTTTTTCAGCAAAGAGAACAGGAAGAATGAATTTAAGAATGGTAAGAGCTGTGTGCTTAAGAATGGAGATCCAGACACAGGCAAGGATATGTATATTTATATACACACACGTGTTCTTAATAGTTTCTTAAATTTTAAAAGTAACCAGAAGGGGACAAAGTGGCATCCAGAAGGGCAAATAAATAACACACATTTCTCCAAATAACTTGCATAGAGATGGGCAACTAATTTTCTAGACGAAACCAAGAAAATATATGTTACATTTTTTTTTTTTTAATAGCTGGCATTTGGCAGGTATTTTGTGTAGCTCAGGGCTCCAGATCTCTACTTCAATTACAAAGTGGATCAACCATCTCAATGTAGATGTCTGGCCTCCTACCATTTCTGATTTTACAATGTGGTAAATAAAGCATGACTAGGAATAGCTTTAAAAATAACCTGGATAATTTTCATGTTTACACAGTCCTGAGGTTGTCTGAAAAACATTTAAAAAAATTAAATTAGACCATCTTCCTCAAAATCATAGAATTGTTTAGGTGGGAAAAGACCCTTAAGATCAAGCCCAGGCATTAACCCAGCACTGCCAAGGCGACCACTAAGCCGTGTCGCCAGGAGCCACACTGACGCCTCTTTAAATACCTCCAGGGATGGTGACTCAGTCACTCCCCTGGGCAGCCTGCTCCAGTGCTTGACAATCCCTTTTTGCAAAGGGGCTGACCTATTTTTAAGTTGCCATAAATTAAACGTGGGGTTTTTT
Organism: Hirundo rustica; assembly: GCF_015227805.2. Lineage (NCBI taxonomy): Eukaryota > Metazoa > Chordata > Aves > Passeriformes > Hirundinidae > Hirundo > Hirundo rustica. The sequence continues at coordinate 20,735,772 of NC_053459.1, forward strand.
TTAATATAGGTCTGTCTCACAATAGCAGGGCTCTGCTCGCCACGCGCCCCGAGCAGGAGGTCTCATCCCTGTGGAGACACGTGGCACGGCCACCAGGCACCACTCACAGTGCCTGAGAAACAGAGGGAGAGGTTATTTCTCCCACAAGTTCACTCCACTCTGGAAAATACATCTGTTACATCTTCAGAGAGATTTTTCTGCTTCCTGAAGCTGCGATGCTCTGAGTGCAAGAAACCAAAATCAGAGTTTGGCCCTCATGTAGAGGGCATGAACCTCCTTATATTTTATCTAAACACACAGGGGTGCTGTGAAGCTTAATTTATACTTTTTTAATTGCTGGGCAACCCCTAAAAGAAGCACCAGCACAAGACCCAGTGTGCACAGGGCTGTCTAAAAGGGCAACATCAAGGGGTTCAGCCTGGAGGACTCCGAGAGGAGGCAGAGCTCTGCTATGATCTGTGCTGCCTGTTTCATCTACAGATGCTGAGGTCGTGAAACCGGTATTAAGGGAAGCTCTGGATTAGAATTCCACCCCTTTCAGCAACAGCTCTCATTCTAAAATCAGCAAGAAACGGCTTTTGCTTCTGATTCTCCAGATAGCTGATTACTCTGCCTAACAGCCTCGCCGTGTCGGGATGATCATAAAGAAAGACTGATGTTGCGAGTCCTCACACAGGAAAACACGCTGAAATCACAAGCACATAAACAGAATAAAATCTCATGGCAAGAAACTACAAAATGCAGCAGCAATAGCCTTTTTTAGTAAAAATAAATCAGAACCAAAATTGCCTAGTAGGTGTATAATTTTTAGATATTTTCTGCAGCTTTCAATTAATATTCTACGGATAGTTTATGGTTTTGTAAATTAGATGTATCCGTCAACTAGGTTTATTTCTTTATCAGTGACTGTTCATTCAATATATGATTTTTTAGGGTTCTTCCATCATTTTAATATTCTTTTCAGGTAACAGAAACTAAGTTTAGGAATATTAATACTAAGACATAATGGACTATGAGCCAATGAAACAAAAAGGAATATTTTACAAAACTGTGGCTGCCAGAAGTCCTTTGTACCCAGTTACTTTTCACTGTTGTTCTACTACAGCCTTCTCTTCACCTTTTGTGAAGGCCCAATTAATCTTTTGGAGCATTTCACTTTCAAAAATGGACATCCATTATTTAAAAAAAAAAAAAAAAAAAAGGATTTTACTGTGTTTAACTCATAAACCTTCAAACAGATGCTGCCTTGCTGTGCCAGGCTAAATTTTAGCTAACGTTTACGTAATAAATATTAAATATCAACAAAGTAATCACGTACTATAACTAATGGGGGGAAAAGAGGATACTAAAGCCTCCAAAATGCTGATGCAAAGATGATTTACTTACCAAAAGGCTCTCCAAGGTTTAGTCTCATTTAGTCTCATGTTGGTGCATACCCATAACTCTCATTAATGCTAATGGGAAATTAGACCCCTAAGTGACTTTAAAAAGGGGAAAAAAGTGATTACTGCATTTTATGTGCCCTAAAGGCAAGGAATAGTCTTGCTACAAAAGCTAAAGAAACTCTGTGTGCAGGAGGCACTCCTAACGAAGCCTACACCCATTTCATTTAAAAATAGTTCTTGCATTATTTAAATTATTATTCAAATATTTATTCTGTTTGTATTGCAATCAGCACTAACGTGACGCATTTTTAGATCTTGATAGTGACTACTGTGTGCTTGCAGATGCCTTTCCTCTGCTCCAAATCAGAGAAATAACACACCTCCTGTCCAGTTAGCTAAAGAGTAATTATGCACTCAGAAATAATTAAATCCGGCCATATTAATTCTGGTTTTTATCATTCCCTTTGATGAAGGACTAAGGTACTTTAGCTCCCAAATACATTAAAGCTGATTATAAATTCTCTCTTTATGGGCTTGATTCGGCAGAAATTATCCGTGGCCTTTCGGACCGCAGGAGTGTGGGAGGCACGGAAGCTCTGGATGTCATTAGCTCTTTGGCCTGGGAAAGATATTCATCATCAAACAGAGTCATGCTGCAAGTTGACACCATTTCGTAAGACAACAGTGCAAATCCTCCAAACTTAATAGATCAGCGCCGATGTATACAGCCATTGTTCGGGCCAAAACGTTTTCCTTCGGTAATGAGGAGAGTGGGGAAGAAAAAGGGACCTTTTACATTAGGTTAAGTAGGCTCCATGGATCCAGTAATTTAGAAATCACCACAGCAATAATTGCTCTTTGAGGTAAGGTGTCTGCTTGATGGAAAGGGGAAGAGATAAGGCTGAGGCTGGCTGCTGAAATTATGCTGGTAGAAAAATTCACCACGAGGGTTGCAACCCTGTGGAATGTGATATTGCATATTTATCTTCAAACTTATCTAAGTGCCCTCAACCAGCTACTGCTATTTCTTCTTCATTAGCCCATTTCTTAATTAAGCATTGAAAATCTGTGAAGGGAAATTGCCTCATCTTTTTAGGCCCTACCCCTGGTTCCAAAAATTAAAAAATCAATTCTTTGTTATTTCTACCATCATTTTTGTGCAACAAATTCTCCAACTAAAAAAAAAAACAAAAAACAAAAAAACAAAAAACACCACCAAACTTGTGTTGAATTGTCACTGTCTAGCAAATATTAGCTGAGGCACAATAGCATGTTTTACCTATCTCCAGTTTTTAATTTAAAAGAAATTAATGAAGGGTTATAATTAACAATCTTCACACCTCAACATTTTCTGTGAAGAAATCAAATCCTTATATGTTGAGATCGAAATATAACTCTCTCTATATATGCATATGTATAAATGTAACTACAGAGGAGAAAGTTACAGCACAATAGTTATCTGATGAATAATTTTATAAAGTCATCTTCTTTCACTTGAAAATTAGAAAGCTCTCAGCAAAAATAAAAGAACTAGGATCCCTTAGAAAAGATAAATTTAGAAAGCACAAAAGGCAGCTGGGTCCAAGAAACCCTTAAATGAAAAAAATATCTCATTTTGTCATACTTTGTTACAACAGACGAAACAATCTTTTTATTTCTTTTTTTATTTCCCTTTTTTCTGTCCTGATTTCATCACACACTCACTCTTTGTTATTCACACACACCCACTGATTAAATTCCTTTTATTTCCATATTGCACTTATTTGTAATATTCATACTTATCAGCGGGGCAAAGCCCTGGCCGACTTTGCTTTTTGATGGCAACATTTGCATTCATGTTTTAACAACAAATGATAGCACAAACCTCAGTAGTTTCACATCTCACTACCTGATTTGTGATGACAATCAAGCTCTGTAATTAGAGCTGCAAGTAACTCAAATTTGCATCTGCAAGTGAGTGACAGGTACAAATTGAACCCACAAAAGGGTTGCCAACTTTCTTTGAAAATTTACATGTATAAATGCTTTGTCACTAAAGAAGCTATTCTGACACTTCAAGACTAACTCCTGCTGTGCCTTTTATAACAGCATATTGCTGAAGTGTCACACAGAAAGAATATCTAATCCCAAACCTTTTTATTCACAAGATTAATCACACCGGCTGGATCTTGATTTCCCTTAAATCTGAAGGAGTTTCATTACTGCATTGCTAGATATGTGTGAATTTAAATAAGATTAGAATCTGGGAATGTAGGGAGAGCATCACTCTTCTGCTTCCCGTTTTAGAGGCAGCCTGAAATTCTGTGTATTCTCAGAGGCAGAGGCACTTTAGGATCACATGTCCTGAGAGCAGGCCCTCGGTAAATCCCATTCCCTTCAAAATAGGTCACTCTGTAAATCCAGTTCCATTTCCAGTTGTCCTACACATCCTAATTTCTGAGAGGCTCAGACTTTGGCTCCAGCCAGTGGGAAAAAAATATGCTAGGGAGGGGAAAGATGAGTGACATTATTCGCTTTTTTTCCCCCCTCAAGGAAGTAAGGAATGGAACAGACACTCAGGATAAGAAATGGGTGTCCCACCCATCAGAGCTATACATGAGAAGAAGAATGTTTCAAAGGGACCAAGACTCAGCTGGCCAAGGTTGGCACAAAGAGAGAAAGCCCTTTAAAGTTCCTTTAGTTGGGAACAGCACAGCTGGAGTGCTCCAGAGGTGAGGGATGGGTGGGTAAGAGACGTGAAAAATGGAAGTTGTAAGCTGGCATTAACATCAGCATTTACAGCTCCAGTGCCACCTCACGTGCTTATGTCACAAGTTCACGCAGCTTTCACCATTCTGTTTGCATTAATAATTCATGTTGTTTTACAGACGCCCACACTCCAGGGTGACACAATGCTGGAAGGAATTGAGAGCAGCATTGCGTGGCTGTGCCACCACCTGAGCGCTGAGCTCATGAATCAGTCCTCTCTCTCTCTCCAGGTAATGACTACAATCCAGACCCTAATGAAGACTTATGGGCATGCTTAACTTTAAGCTTCTGAGTAAGTTCTCTGAAGTCAACAGGCTAAATCCAATAATATTGAGATAGATTCACTATCATTAACAGAACTGCTCTATTTGCATCTGGGCCAGGAGGTCATCCCAGGAGTAAAAGATAAACAGACAGGACCATCCCAAATTTCTGACTTCCTTCAGTTATTCTGTGGATAAATGTAATCCACAAATAGAATTTCAATCTCTTGAACATACTGCCAAAGCTCTGCACTGAAATTAAATTCTCTTTTTATAAATGCATTCCTTCTTAGTCTGTGTACATACAAATAAAATTCTGCATTCATTTTCCATAGCTTCCATAATCAAATTGCTTCCTAATTTTAAAGAAGATATGAACTTGTTTTAGACAACAAGCTTAAAAAAATTGATCATATTTAGCTCATGTGATAGAACTAGATCTGCAATTTTAAGATCCAAACTTCCAGTTCCCAAAGGAAGATTTACAACTGCCATTAACATATCAACATTAATCTTCACTTTCCTTTGAAGTTTTCTCTAGCATTGTTGTAATAGGTGCAAGTCAGGATGCAGTGAGTGCATCCTTTAAATAAGGACATACAAAGCCACAGTTAAAAAAATGAAAAAAAAAAAAACCCATCAATTTAGGGGAACTGGTAGGTTTGTTCTATTTTTTTTTCTACTTTTTGGGGGAATTTGTGTTATCTTTGTTCAGACAGGCAGGGTGGGTCATCTACAGCAATAAGCTACACTATGAAAAAGCATTCCCTGTTGTCTCTTGAATTATATACAAAAATAACATTTAAAAAGAAATTATTTCACTTTTATTTCATTGTTGCCTACTGTTCTCAGCCCAAAACAACAACTGGACAAACAAAGTTTTCTAATCTTGTCCCCAAACACCTCTCTCTGCAAAGAAAAGATCCCAGAACAGGAGTCTTGACAGGTGAGATCACTTTAAGATTCCTGTACAAGTAATTTCCTTTTCTAGGGACAACCCTGGCTGCAGGAAAAACCTTCTTCCTGACCAATTCTGCTAACTGCAGGGGTGTTACAGCAGCTATATGGGCTTGTTTATGGCACAGCTGAGCACACAGTCCAGCTCTCTCAAGGCCCAGTTTCACAGCCCAAATAGCAGAGCAAAATTGGTCTTCATGTAACCATGTAATTGAACATCGCAGAGAAAATGAAGTTAATTGCGCATAATATTTTCATATTGAGTTTGGAATGAAATAAGTTCTCCCACCCCTCTTCCCAATGCATTTCGTGTCATCTGGTTTCAAGGCACATGCTCGGAGCACTGTGTAACTCACTGCAACCTGTGCAGTGTATTACAATGTCAGAGAAACTCACACTCCTGCAACCACAAGAATGATATGCAAATCTGATTTTCTCCATTTTCTGATTGAGCCACTATCAGTGAAACTACTCCAGCGACTTCACAGAGCTGAATTCCTTCAGAAAAGTGGCAAAGAGGAGAAGAAACTCCTTTTGTGCAGCTGGCTGTAATCCAACCCTGTCCTCTCAAACTCTCAGCAGACAGAGGGGCAGGGAGTTTAGAGGTAGAGCTCTTATTGATCACCCTCTCAATGTCCTTGTGCTGTCTCTGAATCACTGCATTTCTTGCCACATTTTGAGTAGCATAAAGAAAATCTGATTCTATAGCGAGAAACCAAGGTGGAGGTTGTGTATTCTGAGTCATTCCCAGCAGATTAAACTGGGCAGAACCGCACCCTCCCATTATTAAATGTCAAATCTTGTCTCCTGCATGGGCCAGAGCCTCCCAATCTAATGCTGATGCTGGTGCTAAGGGCTGTTCCTTGTTGCTCTCCTGCGATCTCCAGGGCAGAAAGAGCACTGATATATTTCCAATATTTTCATGTACAGTCATGTTCAAATGCTTTGAAAAACATTCACCCAGTTTCTTCCTGGAAGGCAGAGGATTTTCTTTTAGTTGCATATGGCTGCATAAATATATGTGCACACATATAGACAAGCAGACTCTCCTATATGCCTTTTTAACACAGGGATTTCTTCTGACACTTTTGAAGCTCTGAGTAATACTGGAACGGAAACACACTGAAGAAATTAATACTGATGCTAATAACCTGGTCTTCAGTCTTTCCATTAACTTGGATCTTAGAAAGAATAAAGATACTTCAAGTCAAATGTTCCTCCGCTATTTGAAGCTTTCAGAGCATCCCTTTAAGACTATTTAATTTGGACTGTGGTCACCAGCTTTTAGAAACATAATTATATCTGCTCTCATTACCACACCTTTTGACAGAACCAAAGTGCATAGCTCTGAGGAACTGCGATGGGAGAGCTGAGGGGCCAGCATTTATGTAAAAGGCTGTCAGAAGGAAAGTGCCTGGCCCCACTTATCTTCTCCTATTTACATTCTGTATTTTTAGAAGAGCGTAATTTTAGGCAGGAAATCTCAAAACATCTCAGCAATGGAGCAGTCACAAAACCAGAACAGCACAGCCAGCACTTGAAGATTAGTGGGATCAAATACTTGTCATAAGAAAAATCATTTTCATTTTGACATGTTTTCAGTGTTAGCACGATACCTGTTTTGAAAGTACAGTAGACTCGCTCTGCATGTTATATTAAGGATTCCCAAAAGAATAGAAAAAAAAAAAAAAAATCCTTATACTGAATGGAGCATGGAAGGAAATCAGCACATCAATTCTAATCTAGCAGAACTCCCAGACAGGCAGTGATACTTGGGACCACATATTTACACAGTTACTGTCAACTCCTATATGGACAGAAGGCTCCAAACCCTTCTGCTAGAAACTTTCCCTTCATGCTTCCTGTTTAATAATTGAGTATCTTAACACAGAAGCTGGCGAATAGAAAATGATCATCAAAATGAAACAGATCTAAAAAATGCCAAGTCTAGAACTACAATATATTATTTACAAAAAGCTCAGCAAATTTAAGAGCAAAATGTCAAAGTAGCCCTTGCTTCCATTTTCACAACAGCCACTTAGGTGAGAGTTGACAGGTTTGGGACAATATGACATTTCTAATTCTTTGTCTGCAGACAATAACCCTGCTCTCTGGGGGAAAGCAACAAAATGCAGAGCAGATAAAGGCATAACATTTCTCAGCATTGGACAAAAGGTACTCTCACTTCTATTTTCATTTATTTTCCTTCTGGAAGTCAGCTTGCTTAGGATCACAGTATGGGCACAGTTACCAGGGGTTTCACACTGGCTAGTGGGGTAAAATGTGCTTTCTTTTCCCTAACAAATATGGATAAATTAAATAAAGGGTATGTACTATTAAATTATAATGAAGGTCCAATGTTTCCTGCACAGGTCCTTTTGGTAACAAAATCATTAGCTAAATTAAACAGGGCATTTTGCAAGGACTCCACACAGAGCAGTTGCTTTACAACCACCTTAACTCATTAGTGATAATTGTTAAGCTTGGTTTGTTTAGAGTGGCCAATGGCATCTTCTGTTTAGAATGTATAAAAAAAAATCTGTGAGGAATATTTTTGAGACTATTTGAGCAAACAGTCCTTATGATCTTTTCCCAAGTTAGTGAATAAAATATCACAGTATCCAAGCTCCATCCTGCTGAGCACAATGAATGCCTACAGCAAGCACAGCAAACTGCTGGCACCAGGACTGTACTTTAGACTATCAAACTACCAAAAGCACTGAGGGCAGTGAAGATTATTCCTGTAACAGACAGTGATGGCCTGCTCCTATGGGGCAGCAAAGATTGCCTGTGCTGTTGGGTCCATAAGCAAAAGCTATCTTGGTTCTCATTTTCACTTCCATGGCAGTAATGTGTAGTTTCCATAGTAGGAGGCAGAATTTAAAATGTACAGTTTTCCTGTACAATTAGTTAGTTTGTTAGCATTGTGGATTCAATAATGTTTGGCAGTGTTAGACAGATTCATTCCAGCTCTTTAGCTAAGGGATTATTAACTGAACTGTATATGTAGGGTATTTAATGTAGACAAATGGGAACAATCCAATTAACTTCAATTGTTTCTGAGAGCTTTTAACTCATGCCTTCAGAGATACACATGGACTGAGGGTACATTAACATTGTGATTTAAATGTAGGAGAAAGTTTTAGAAATGTATGTGAGCATAGATGACTTCTACATTTTTTTGCTGAAGTGAGAGTTAAAAAATAATTCTCTTTCTCCTGGGATTTTCTGTGCACGTTTTGTGTATATCTGCTGGAAAAACACTAGATGCGGACAGAATATTTGAAAGCAAAAGAAAAGGAACATTTTACTGCTATCAGCTCCCCAAAAATAAATAATAAACTGTGTTGTCTTTTATTGGTTAAACCTTGTTTCCTGGAAAACACACCAGCCAGCATTACTGGTCAATAATATTCAGTGAGTCTCTTTGTGTTGAAAGGTTTGTAGAATAGACAGAGAGCTTTGTCTACTTCTACATGGTTTGTAGAAATGGACAAACATGAATGAAATGGTCCATGTAACAGAAGAAATTTAATAGTTTTCCATTGTCAGAAAGTGTGAAAAAGTAGGCCTGTTTTATATTTCAATGTAAAGCAATAAACCAACTTTGCAATTAGTATTGTTTGTAAATTAAAAGCATTTTTATATGAAGTCATGATTCACTGTGGGTTTGGATGAGGTTCCAGTGCTTGCATGCTGAGCTGGGCCACGTCCTTAGCTTGGAACTGCTCTCCCAGACGTTTCTGGGCTCTTCCCTGGCCACTCTCCTTCCCCACTCGCTTCACCCTCCAGCTCCACCCCAACCCATTACACGACATCAGTGTAGGAGCAGCTTTGGCAGACTTTCAGCTGGCTGTGGAGTTCAGCCAGCTGTAACCCTTCCTTGCAAGAGGCTGCTTCCCAAAACCAGATGTGTGATTGACATCACAAATCCCACTGGAGCTGGCCCTCCTCTACTCTGAATAACATACACAGAACTTAACAGAACTCAAAACTCCACCAATGGCAGTAACTCTGTTAAGAGCTGAGGCAAGCACCACAAGAAATTGCTTACAACTACTCAAAGACCCTAATAAATGCTGCAATGAAATACACCATTCTCAGCAGTGCCAGTGCATCCTTTGTTTTCTGAGGTGCCCTCCCCTGGGCCTTCCACTGGAACCACTGATGAGCAATGAAATTTGCGTCACACAGCGAGCGGGATGCACCGGCACTTCACCAGTTCTACTGTGACACGCTCAGACTGTAAACACTGCATGCAGTGAGCTAAATAGGCAAGGACCACATTGGCAAGAGACTTTAACCACCACAGAGCCTGTAGACAGCACGGCCCACATCACAAACACCCACTGCTGGCACCTCCAGCCCTGGTGCACACCTGCACCACCACTCCTCCAGCTGCTGTGAGCGGTCGTGCTTTGCAGTCACAGCCACATGACAATGTCTTAACCAGCAGATAAATCCCACTACCAGTTTCCAGAAATGAGAACCAGACAGGAATGAGTGGTGAGGAGTGCACGTCCTTCACAGGAAATGCTGTTTTACTTCATTTCTAGCCGCAATCAATTCTACAGTTTCATAAAATTAGTCCCTTCATTGTTATTTTTTTTTCTGTGGGGTTCACTTCACGCAGACAGGAAGAACTGAATATAAACTCTCATTAAAATGAGTGCACTGTGTAGCATCACACCTAGATAATAGTCTGATATTCCATTGTTTTGAGCAATTAGTGCACGTCATTGAAAGCACAGATGGGTGATTCAAATCAGTGTGTGTCATATGCAAAATTCACAGAACATTTAAAGTCTTCCAACTAGTTGCATCTGTCATATCTATTATGTCAAATATTAAGGTGCAGAGTCTATTTTTGGTTTCAAGCTTGAAATAAAGATCCTCCCATCCCATCATCCTTCAAAGTAAAAATAACATTACCTGTGAAGGGAAAACAAAATATCTAGAAACTCATATCGCTTTGGCAGCAAGAGGTTACATTTACATCTGTCTTGTTACACCCACTTGTTCAGGCTGAGATAAACCGTCCTTTTATATCCTCCTAATAAAATTTTTCACTTGAAAAAATGTTCCAGTTTAATTTTGCTAAAAATTTCCCCCAAAGTTTCATTTCAACTTTGAATTTTAATTTTCTTAAGAAGAAAATGATATATTTAATGGACCACAGCTGTCTGGAAAGTACATATTTGATAGGCATACAGTACTAATTTGGAAAATGAGTGTGATTTACTTGATGAGTCACAATGAATGTCTGTAAATATGTATCCAAGTTTCTTACTAGACTAGTAAGATGTATGACATAGAAATTGCTCTTAAAACACAAACATCTTCCCAGAAGAAGAATGGACACCAACGTTAACAGCTCCATCTTCCTTACAGCTTTCATGATTTCGGTTGATGAAGCACAGAAATAAGATTTTGTCTAAGGGGGAAAATATTGAATGTAACAGATTTTCCCAATTTAACATTTTGTAGAACAGGAAAAGCACGGCACGGCACTGGACAGCCCCTGCTGCAGATGAAAGAGCAGCTCCATTAAACCAGGCACCTCGGGCACTTGCCCGGCTCTGAGTGATGGCAACGGCTCGGGCATCCCACAACACACGTCTGCTCTCTCTCCTTTGGGACCTGTAAACCTGTGTTTACCTGGTTTTGTGTCAGGAGGAAACATGGGCTGGGCAGGCAGGCTGAGCAGAACAAGGAGGAAAAAAACGCGAGGAGGTGACTGCATCTGATCATGGCAGAATCACAGAAATAATTCGGGTGGAAAAGACCTCTGAGATGGCTGAGTCCAAGCTTTGACTACACAGCACCCTGTCAGACCATGGCATTTAATCCATGCCCAATCTTTCCTTAAACACCTCCAGGAGTGGTGACTCCACCACATCCCTGGGCAGCTCATTCCTTTCTCTGAAGAAATTCCTCCTAATGTCCAACCTGATTAGGCAGCGAACAGCAGAGATTGCTTAAATCTGTTACCTGACAGCACAAGTCAATCAGGTTTCCCTCTCAAATGGTGGTGAGGAAAATTGTGCAGAACAATTCCGGTAGAATCAAAAACCTTTGGATTTCCCTACGTTCAGTGCAAGGAAGGAAAAGGAGGGCACTTTGCATCAAGTCATCCTCCATCTAGCAAAGACGTGTGAATAATTATCACAGCGCGTCGCCAGAAGTACAACGTTTCAAACTCGAATCTGAAAACATACCTATTGATAGCATTAATTTAAGATAATCAGGTGACTAATTGGGTGACTAATAGCGCTAATGAATAGAAAAAGAGGTTCAGATTGTAATCAGAGGCAAATCTCAGCTCCTAAAAAGGCACTAGGCAGAACACTGAACATTTTGCCATAATGATCACATACTTGCTTATTTGCTAATATAAAAGTCTGAACTGTTGGAAATTAAGAGAAAGTATGTTTTATTACCACCATAACCCATCAAACTGTTTTAAACCTGCTGGGGTTTTTTGTCTTCAATCTATAAAGAAAACAAACTTTTCAAAAGAGTACAACTCAGGCTCAAAGGAGGCATTTCTTTGAGCAGTTTCTCATAGAAAGTAGAATAAGGAGATGAAAATCACCTCGTGTACCTAAGGCAGGTTGTACAGATGGGAAATCAAGGCTACAGTAATAGTGTGGCAAAACATTTAAGACATGAGCATTTGAGCAGCTTTAAATACACAAGTAACTCCTGTGAGCATCATAGACTTCTTCCTGCTTACATGAACAGGATCTTCCAAAAACACTTCAGAGAAGACAATTCAGAAAAGACTTGAAATGTACTTTTGAGGAAAAGGATAGAAAGGAAAGGAGATCTTCTGTCGAGAGATGCCAGCTGATTCCTTTTAATTATTTTACCAATGCTGGTGCTTTTCAGTTAGGTTAATAATTATACAGGATGGTGCTTAAAGCTCTGTGTAGACCGCTCTAAAAAATAAATGTAAAGTTGTAAAATTATACCTTAACCACATTTTTTTTCCTTAAATACTTTGCAGAACCAGAGATTTAGCCACTGCATAGCAGCAGAATGCTAGGCAACCTAGAAAAAGAATTTCAAAAGAGCTAATTAAACTTTAGGACATGCTATCAAAAGTAAGTTAATATTCTCAGCTATGTAAAATCATTTCCCCTTTCTTCTTTCTGTGGTCTGATAGCACAGTAAGCTCTTCCAGTGGGCAAACTCATGAGAATAAAATCACCACTACTTTTAACATATCAAAAATTCCCGCACTTACTGATACTTCAGTTAGTCAAAGGTTAATCAGCATCTGCAAAAGGAAAACTGCAGTTACTCCAGCAACTTTTGAAATATGGTCCTTTTTAAAAAATACAAAAAAAACCATGAAAACCACACTTGGATGAGCATTAGGAACGTGCTACAAGATTATTTACTTGTTACCAACAGTGATTGACCTAGTGAAGAGGGATCACAGAAATTCTGTGTCTGGTGTTAAATCTGACACTCAGTGAGACGATGAGCCCTTGCATTGAAACCCTGGAGTTGTATTTACAACTCCAGATCCGTTTTGGTAATCCGTGACTCCCTGATTATGTAAAATGCCCCCAAACAAATATAAATACAGTCTTTTCTAAAAATGAAAAAGGCAGAAAGCCAGTACAAGGCCGCATTACAAAAGCAAGTTGCAGTTATGCCCTACTTTACAAGGCTAAGTGGAAATCATGTGGCTCATAAGCCTTTGGTAGCCTTTTGTAAAAGGATGAAATTCTGTTTTGCTGTGTTTTCTGAAACACACCCCACAATCCCAGGTCAATATTTTGCTATTAAAAATAAGTAGTTCACACAGCACTCAGATGTCTGAAATCATTGCAGAAATATCAGAGGCACCTAAGCATATATTAAAAGCATTTTTTCAGAAGCTGTTGCAGCATTTTATTTTTGGAAGAGTTAAAGGATAAGAGCAACTTTGGATGTAGGTTTCTTTTGGCTTTGGAGGATGAAAGGGATTAACAGAGGTCACAAGAGGAGGATGGAAGAAGAAATGGAAATAAGAGTACTACTGGATATAGCTTATCCTTTCCCTAGGCAGTGGTTAGAGGTGTCAGCAAGAGGAAAAGGGATTGAGTGCTTGCTGCCTGTTCCCAACAGTTATTCCAGCAGCAGGATGAGTACGGTCAAAATGGGATTTTCCTATTCTCTTTGTTAAGAGTAAGACTAAGGCTGGACGTCCTTTATACAGAATTTGGTTTAGTGTAAAAACTCTTAGCTCCTTGAGGCTAAGAGTTACTGGAGCAGCTGAATAGGACTCATGCTCCTTGTTTTATTAGGGGATTTGGAATAAAGCTGAGAAATGCACATCAGGCAGCTTTGTGCTGTTTCTTTGGAGGGAGCATATATTAAAAAGAAGATTGCCAGTATTCTTCAAGATTTCTGCACTGAAAATTGAACTGGATTTACAACAATTCAAATTATAATAGACAAAGTGATTCTATGATTATACAGCAAGTGGGGAAAAAAAAAAAAAAGACAAAACAAAGAATTCACTGCCCACTTGTGGGCAGGTGTTCAGCCATCTTCAGGGAATCCCAGCCCTGCCAGGTGTAATGATGCCTTGGAAAGACAAATAAGAATCCTGTTCCAATGTTCCAATCACCCATATAAGCCCCACTGGGCTGGAAAACCCTCCACTGCTATCACAGACCTTCGTACAAACAATGGCAGGAAGTCATGCAAGTTGCACTGCTCTTCTGCAGCAAAACAAAAGAGACAACTCCACATTTGAAAGAAGAGAACCCATTACCCTATGAATATTTGACAGGCTTTGTAAACAGAGTGAATACAGAATTGCAATAAACAAGTTGCTTTTTAAATTCTGCATTTAACTCTATTTGGGACTGAAAGCTTTTTCCTAAAAATATTGAGCTATGCCTTTTGAAAGCCATAATTTTGAATTCTGAATTACAAAGTTATCATAAATCTTGCTGTAATTAGAGCCTTGTTATTAAGTCTGTGCACAATATCAAAGTTAGAGGAAAAAACCCTCTATATGCATTTAAAAATCCAGTATGTTACCATGCATTTTGTGGCAGAACAGGAAATTTAACATTACCTGGCAGGCCCCTGGGCCTGATAAGTGCATTTGAAGCAGAACTAGGAGCAGTGTGGCTGTTTCTGACTATCAGATTTTAGGTAGCACAATGCAAAGATTTCAAGAGCGTAACAGACGGCACCAGAAATGAGTCAGGTTCTGTGAATGCAAGACGTGATACAACTAAGCTAAAATTAATTTCTAGAGTTCAGAAAACAGGAAACTGAGCAGATATGTAACAGAAATGAGAAAATAAACATGTATGCCAGTAGATTGCTTGAGATTACCCGGAACATACTGGCACCACATGATATAAGTGGAATAGCAGGAGGGAAATACATCTAAGTACTGAACCCAGGCTTAACACAAGATGACTTCAGCATAATTCTCCCTACGTGGTCAGAAACAGAAGCTTTGGGCAGCATTTAAGGGCTGAGCAGGGGGAAATAAAGTCAAAGATTCAAGTACTGTGCAAATGTAATACTAAATGCAGTGTGTAGGGTTATACAGACTCAGGGACTACTGAGATCTGAGCTAGAACCATTGGAGGAATTTTCAGAGGCACAGAAGTGAGTTGAGCACTCTTGTTTTCCCTGCCTTTTGAGCCTCAATTCTTTTCTGGCTTCAACATTTCTTGTATTTATTACGGTTCTTACAGCACCCCTGTGTGTGAGAGTATATCTTAGAATGAATGACTCTACAACACAACTCACCTGTGAGGTACAAATGTTTTTTGCATTTCCATCTGGAGAATGGAAAACAGGTGAGTGATGAAATGGTTTGCTTGAGGCCACATAAAAGTGTGGCAGAAGTGGTTTAAAAATTTCTCACGTCACTGTGCATTCCTCTTCACCAAGCCTGCACATATTTTGAGCACTGAAAAGTGAGATCATTATATCCACCATCTGTCTGATATGCAAAAAAACCCCCAAACCTTAAGAAGGTTAATGATATGCTGCTTATTTCTGCACTATTTTGCAAAAAAAAAAAAAAAAAAAAAAAAAAAAAAAAAAAAAAAAAAAAAAAAGTGTTCAGGTCATCAGTGATCAGTTTTTAATAGCTTTGTTTCTAGGGAAAGTGTTCAACATCCTTTTCTCTACCTACCTGCACCAAAATATTACAGCAGTGTTATTATGCAGTATATTTTTTCTTATTCTTGTTTTTGCTAAGCCCTTTCTTCCAAGAAAAAGCAGTGAATGCATTTCATTCCAGATTTCAGTCATTTACACTAAGCTTTGACATTTTCTGCATTTTTTGGTGACCTTGGGAAAAGTAACTTCATGATTGACGAAGAAATACAAGACAGACCTCAGGAAGAAACAATTGTCTAAATGCTTTCCTACAAAGCCTCATAATTAAGCTTCTTTATTATGAAAAATCTCAGAGCAAACAGGTTTTTCACATTCACTGGAAGTGGGTGCCCTTTATCTTTTTCCTCTGCTGTTAATTGCTTGCTTCATCTGTGTGGTTTAAATTCTCTGATTCTTTAGACAATAGAAATATTCTAAGCATTACTTTTTCTACTCCCCAAATGGAAAATAATGAACACTTTGAAAACGTAAACATCCAACTGCTACTTGTACTGCTTCATCTCCCTTCAGACAACATAAGAGTGCATTCCCCCTTGGTTTGAGTCACAGAGATCAGCACAGACTCTCCTCACTCTGTGTTAATAGATGCAGCCCTTGCACAGCCCTCCACAGGTAACATCTGCTGCTGTGCCTTGGGCTGCTCCTCCCTGAGCAACCTGGTCTGGTGGAAGGTGACCTTCAAGGTCCCTCCCAACCCAGACCATTTTAAGATTCTGTGACAAAACACAGCCAATGCCCTGCTTGGAGCTGCAGGTTCTTTGGCCAAGAGAAAGCTCAGGGTGGCTCTGGTGTGGATGTGCCTTCCCCTGGGACAGCATCACAAACGTGTGCTGCTCTTGTATCTGTGGTCACAGATTCTGTGCCAGTTCTAGAGTTTAATTTTGAGAAACAGTGGAGGATCTAGAAAGCATGTCTTAAGCTTAATATATCTGCTGAACTGACAAAAAAAAAAAAAAAAAACACAACTCTGTAGAAAAGAGAATTACCTGAGCAAACCTAGAGCTGCACCTGTGTCTAAATGCAAATGATACTGCAGGTGATACTGCAAAAGGGGAGACTCCCCCCTCATTCAGACTTTTCCTCAGTCTCCCACACTTTGGTCCTGGAAAATTCCCTCTGTTGTCACTTACACCTTTTTGGTAACACCTAAGATAAGAGAACTTCTGGATTTTTTTTTTTTTTTCTTCCTGCTAACTGGCTGAAATGTATTTTACAAGGCTTGCTGAGAAAAAGCTACTGTAGTGGTTTTGATTCTCTATGTGTCACCACAGTGGGAGGAAAAATAAAGCAAAACCTCCAGCTTTTCTGACAACTACGTGTTAAGAGGGATACATCCAAAAAGATCAATTCATATATCCTCTTTATTTCTCATATCCTATAAAGGCAAGACAAACCTCTGCTGCAGGGTCTAATAATGAACAGAGATAGTAATTTTCAATACTACATTCTTCCTACTCCTTTCTCTGTCTTTTTCCACTTGAACCTTTCCAAATGTCTGTCAATGTCTTTACAACCATTTTGAATTTTAAAGCATTTTAATGCTTCTCTATCTGCTTTCAATCACTTTTTTACTATGTCAATAGAATTCTCTTTCACCTATGTTTTCACGCCCCGGTCCCACATCAATCCAAATCTCACCACACGTACAATCCTGGTTCTGTATTTTGTAGTTTCCTGCCCCTTTTGGAATCTCAGGGGCTGATCTCTGTGTTCTGCAGTCTCTTTTGAAGTCCCCCCTAAGCAGTGTTGCACTACCCTTGCCAGAGTACATGAGAGTATTGTTTGCTCAGTTCCCTGAAAGGGTAAGCACAGACAGATAAGAAAAGGAATCAAGATATTGGGAATTAAATCCAGGTCTTTATCATTACAGTTCAGAGCACTTTATCCTGGCAATTGACGATTAACTTTCAATTCATCATTATGGCTGGTAAATCATCTTCAAACAAAAGTTCCCTGTGGGGATCCCAAAGTTGTATGGTCATTTCCTTTTCTTTTTTTTTTTGATCTTATCCTTTAAGCTGATTTTCAAAGTCCTTTCCAAGGTTCTAGGGAAGTTATATCTATGCCTTGCATCTTTTGAGTGCTTTTATAAGTCACTGTAAAGTATATCTATTTTAAGGAATAAATGTTTATTCTTTTAACTCCATCCAATCTACTTTTTTTTTTTTTTTTTTTTTTTTTTTTTTTTTTTTTTTTTTTTTTTTTCTTTCCCTGTAACTCCTGGTGATTTCATAGCGTAGTTACAATGGATTTTTAATATCTTTGTCAGAAAGGGAGACCTGAAGCTTTCAAAAAATCCAAAATGTTAATGGGTCACTAATACTGGTCACCCTCAAAAAAAGAAAACAGTGTAACTGTAAATTTCTACTCCTCTTATTTATTCCCCTGTCACTTTATGGAGCTTATAAAAAGTCAATTACAATGCAGCTGTTCCTAAACCAGCAAAAATCAAACCTGGCTCTGTATTTATCCAGTCCATCATGATTAAGGGATTTTTCTTCACTGCTGTGTTAAAGGAGGACCTTGCCTGGTTGTTCTCTGTAACCAATTTCCCACCCAGACCCCAGAAGTCCTCGCTCAGGTGTGGGGTAATGACAGCAATGCTGTTGATCCTTTTAGGGACAGTCTAACACCCCACTGCTGTTTACTGTCAAACTGTAATCCTTGTGATTTGCACTGAGACATGCTAAACCTCCCAGGTTAAAAATAATCCTCTCACAGCTATTCAGCATTTCTCCATGGCCCCCAAAAGACAAATCTCCCTGTGCTTCTCTGACAAAGCAGCGTGGACCATCTCAGCCCTGAGGGTCACCATGAGGAGGTGACACCTGACATCCCGTGGCCTCCAACCAGGGCTGGCAGCACCAGCACCGGGACAGAAAAGCACAACTTGTCCAAGGGTGGCTTCTCAGTGCTGCTGCCAGAGCAGAAGTTTGTTTAAAAGTCAATCACTGAAACCATCTCCTGTTCAAAAGACCCTTCTTCCAAGGTAGATCAGATTTCCAGGGGAAACAAATGGATGCTGTTTCCCTGCTGAAACAAAGGGTGTCTAAATGCCAGCTGGCTTGTGAGATTAGAGACCTCAAAGCTCCCTTTTCAATTGCTAAAATCACAATGTGATGCCATGTAACACTTTGCAACTGCACAGAGATGTGTCCAAGGCAGATATTTGAGATTATCAGAGAAACAATGCAATTTCTGTACCTATTCCATCATCTGTCCAGAACAGAAATACTGCACTTGCAATTACTGTGGCTGGAGATTCAGGTAAGTGACACAGATTTTACCAAAGAAATGTTTTTGTCTTTCCTGCTTGTCTTAAATTACCTATCACATTCATTTTTATTCAATTTGCTCTTTATTTCAAGAACCTAATTATTAGTTCAGTAGCGTGGGTTTTCTGCAAAATATTTGAGAAATATACAACTCTATTTACAAAGCCACATTTCCTTCCAGCATACTTTTCACATAAAGTTCAGAGGCAGTGAGTGTTAACCCCATGATAAACAAACTAGAAATTACAATTAACTGGGGGATATGGGGAGGGGAGTGATCGAAACCAACATTGAATTAGGGGCTCTAATAGCACCAAAGAGCTAAAAAACTGTCAAGATGACAAGAAGTAAAAGCCCAGTACATATCTCATATACACCAAAAGGCTGCTGTACCAGAGAGCTCTCTGAGAGCACCCAGCAACAAAAGCTCAGAGTCAGTTCCATTCCAAAATTATTACTTTTCCAGTGAAAGTGAATATACAAGGGTGGGCATGGTCCTGTACTAAAAAAAATCCATCAGCACCTTGATATCTGTGATCCCTTGGCTAAGCCATGACTTTTTAACATATATATTCATACATATATATGAATGAAAGGTTTTGATGAATTTAAAATGCAGGTATTTAATTCCTTAGCCATATCAACAGCCAACAACATACCAGCCCCGTTTCTTTCTCTACACTGATTCCCCAAAGAATATTCAGTCAAATTCAAGGTTTTGCTGGTGCATTTCAAAAGTCTCTAAGGAAATGATTTAAAATACCCCTGGGAGCTCCCCCCTTCACCACACCAACATCTCACCAGAACAATGTTCCCCAGGAACCCTGAAGCTGCCATCCTCAAAGATGACACTGATGATTATGGGAGACAGGGCTGTTTCCACAAAGGACTTCAGCCTGGGTTTGCACCAGAAAAGTTTACAGTGGTAATAAATATAACAATAAAGTGAAATTCACTTCTGTAGCTTGGTGTTCTTAAAGGTAGAAAAAGAAGGATAAAGGAGGGGCATTATTAGAAGATGGAGGGACATTATTAGAAGAGAGAGGAACATTATTAGCAGAAGGAAAGCACAGAAAAATAAAATTAAAAAGCCTTACAGCCCCAAGTATTATGTGGGATGTAACAGAGGTCAGAGTTGCAGTTTCTGTTATTCCTTGGAAAACTGTTCGATGGTGAAGATACATGCAGAGCCACAAATAAAGATAGTAGCAGACTAAAAATACCAGGTGTTTTTATAAGTAAAACTTGTGCCTCTGTTGAACCGAAGTTTTTAGGGAACACTTGCTGATTTTTATTAACATAATCACAGAGACATATCCCATTTACACTCTAGGGGTCACATTTTGGCCCATATTTTTCACCTTGGTATTGGGACCAGGAAAAGCTCTAAAGCTGTTTGCCAGCTTAAAGGTTGCCTTCTTTACAAATTAAATGGCCAAATAAGCAAAGGTTTATATAGCAGTGATACAACACACACAGGAATTGCTCGTTGTGAGGGGTTTGAAATAAAGCCATGAAACCAGGCCATTTCAGAGTTAAGCCTATCAGTCCATCTTTACCTTATCTCCCTGTGTCTGGCTATTGCAGTAATCTTGTACAAAATCATTCAAGGGTATTTTGTCCCATGTGTGCTGTAACACTGACCTGGAGAAGGCGTAGTGCTGAATTAATAGATCAGCAAGAGCTTTAGCTTCTATTTTCATTGATTTTATGGACTTAAGTTAAAACCATTTACTTATTTGAAGGCTTCTTTCTTCTTAATGTTATTTATTTAAATATGTCTCAAGGATACAACCTTCTACATGATACAGGAGCACGGCTCATTAACATGCAATATTTCATTAATCAGTAGCATTGATTCTTGTGGCTCGTTATAATGATAATGTGCACTGACATTTTACAATGGGTGTTGCTCAACACGAGACTTTTATTCAAAGAAAGTGCCAAAGACTTTTCTTGTGGCCCTTATATTCCCATGAGCAGCACTACAAAAACCCACAAAAGGAGCAGGCACATGGCTGAGCTATTAACAGGAGACAAAATTGTAGCCACGTTTGTTCGCAGTAAAGTGAAAAATCATCTTCACCCTTTCACATTGAAAACTCACAAAGACACAAATAAACTATTTCTTTCCAAGAAAATTGTTGCCCATTTCAAATTAATACCCACCAAGGCTTAATTGTTAAAATTAATTGTCTTGCTGATACAGTCACAGAAAGCCATGCTCCAGGCAAAGCTGCAAAGCCAGCTCTTCCAGGCGTCAGGATTGCAGCACATAATTCAAAGGTTGCATTTTCTTGGGAATGTTGCTGTACCAAAGTGGAAACTTCACAATGGTGAAGTTATATCAGTTTGCTTTCTTGCACTTCCTCCCTGCAGTTCCACTGCAGAGCTGCACTTTGGATTTACCAGGGTCAGGCAAGAGCTCTGCAGCCTCCCCCTGGCCCCGGGCAGTGAATCCACTCCATTGCCTGACCCGGCCAAAATCGTGCAGAATCCACCCAGGAAAATGCCCACCAGGACCACAGGTACAGCCAGAATCGTTACCTGATGCTGCAAAACCCTCCACTAAAACCAGGCAAAACGACAAATCAATGGTGACACTCATCCCTTTATTCATATAGGATAAATATATAAGCTCATTACTGGCCTATTCTATCCTATTTCCACAAAGCCATGTGGAAATGTTTCATATCATGAGCACTCTCAGATTACTTTCAGCTGTAGGAGAAACGAGCCAGACTTGTTAAAAAGTAGCACTATGTGTGTACATGTGAGCCTCTATGTGTCATATATATAGCTATATACATATATATATGTATATATATGCACAAGCCACTTCTTCCCAGTGTCTGTGCCTCTCTGTGCCAGCCACTTGTTTTACCTCTGCCACCTGACTGACAGAACATCTAACCCGAGGCTGTGCCTCAGCCAAAGCCTGCACAGTGACATGTGTGATGTGTCCCTGCCAGAAATTCAGCTCTTCCTATAAAACCAGCAGGTAATGTGACCATGACATACCATCTGGAATCACCAGGTTATTTTGTCTTTTTTTTTTTTTTAAGAGGTACCCGCTCAGCTTCTAAAAGGTCAGATTTGAACCATCTGTGATGGAACTGGTTGGAGTATTTGTGATAAAAGGGTTAAACTTCAGCTCAGACAGCTCAAGACCTGAAAAAAATTAGGGAAGGAAATATTTTTTTCTAAATAATCTCTTTTTTTTTTTTTTTTTTGCTATGAAATACGTGACATGGATTGACTTGGCAATATTATTTGAGCTAACTTATTGCTATTTTAGTTTAAAATATCACGATGATTCTTTTAAGTTTTTTCCTTCAGCTTTGATCAAGGATGAATAATTTCACATTAAATTTAGGTGCATTTTGGATCTTTTTTTTTTTTTCACTCCAGACTGTGCTCTGCAGCTTTAGAACCAAACCTGAGATGAGTCAGGATCCAAAAACTGTTGGAACAGTTATCGCTATCACCAAGGTTGATGTGAGCTGTTGTGTAATCCCTGGAACCACAGATGACATCTACATATGGGAGAATTGGAATTTCATCAATATTTCAGATAGATATCTACACTTTTGGATACTCACCTAAGAAAAACACTGTACCACTCTAACAATCAGATATTAGAAAAACAAGGTTTATTAATATGGCAATATCTTCTATCAGGCCTAGTTGGAAAAAAAAAAAAGGTAGTAGCTAAATATAAAAAAAATCGTAATTTGGCACAACTGTTTAATATCACAGAATTGAACCAGAAGTTTTTCTTTCCAGCTTTAACTTAGCATGGAGTTAGGTGTTACTTTGACAAGAGAAAAAAAAGGACACATGCATAAAACCCTAACTTCTTTTCTCTGCTACATAAGCAAAGGGAAAAAATTGTGGGCTATCATTGCCAAAGTAACCTTGTAATTCAGTAACTATTTATCACTTCATGAACTTTCAAGGTAAAGGAGGAAAGAGCACAGAAATAAAGCAATGAACTAAAAGCAGAAGCTTCCATTTCCTAAAATATTCTACCAGTCATGCACCTCACCGTTTTTTTCTTTTCCCTTTCAGATTACCAGGAGAAGATATGGTAAATTGATAGCAGCCACAAATCCTAAATAGAGAGTCAAGCTTTGAAAAGCTATGCAGAAGTAAATGAACACTCATTTCATTTTACCACATCACTAAAAATTCTCAATGGCCTTTTCCCTGCATATTTTATATGCTCTCTGCTTCTTCCTTTTCTTCTTAAACAAGGCAATGCTTCCACTGCCACAGGAAAAAAATAAACAAACCTTGAATGCTATTTATTTACTGCAGTGAGCAAAAAGCTGATTCAATGTAATAAGGTTATAATTGTAATAATTGAATGCTGGTGAAGCAATTTTCTTATATATTATGTTTGTGCTGACAGGAGTTCAATGAGCTAAAGTGCTGTATATACATAGTCTAAAGCCATTTGAAAATAATCAGGAAGTGAAGTGATGCTTCCAGTGTTTTCCATATAAATCTAAGCCAACACACTGCATGCCAGGCTGTATTTGAATCTACGGCAGAGTGCCCCCTCACCATTTGATTTAATATGAGAAAAAAAAGTCATTTTGATCCTAAATATCTCATGCCACAGCAAAGTCATAGAGTCTGCTCCTGCTTTTAACCCTTTTGGGTTTTGATATTTTAATTAAACTTTTTTTTTGTGTGTTCTCCCTTAAATCCGTTGGTGTTTGCCCACCAGAAAATGACAGAAGCAGCTGGGCTTTGATATTCCATAAAAATATATTCCATATATACAATTCTGTTCCATTATGAAATGCAGTTATTATGGTAGGAAATAATCCAATATTTTCCAACTGAACTCTGAGTAGCACATCTTTATTTTTATTATTGTTATTATTATTATTGTGGCTCTTGCACTGTCAGTGTTAGGTTTATCCACGCTGTTTATCAATTGTCCTAACAAAACTCCAGACTCACCCTAAAAACCAAAACAGCAGGAAAACACATTGGATTTTCCTGTTTACCTATTCTTACATTTATCCTATACAGAATTTGTTTGAAAACCCATCATAGAATACAGAATAGAACTGCCTTTTTATCTTCAAAAGGTCAGCTTTTCAGTAGTTAAATAAATTTGGTGAAAACAAGTGGTTTTCAACCCATTATTTGAAAAGCTTTTTCCACTGCTGCATACTCATCCCTGATTGTGGCAGTGCATATAATTCTGACCTTTTAGACCTCATAAAAACACAATACATAAAAATTACAAAATATATCAAAACATGGCACTCTGCTGTTACCTATACTTTCACATGTAGGATGATGTCAGTCTAAATTTCTTCCTTTACCCAGGGGAAAAACAAAATCTAATTTCTGGTTTTCTGCATTATACCTCAGTAATGATAATCCAGCTCCCTGAATGCCAGCCAATGTTCCCAACCCACCTCTTTCACTCCACAGTAGCTGGAGTCCACTATCAGATTTACTACGAAGGTACAGAATTGAAAGGCAATTGTGTATTTCTGATTTTAGGAGTCATTTACAAGTGATAGTAAATTTAGATTAGGTACTCGATGAAAAACTTCTGTGTGACTTCACGTACCTCCACCCTGTATTGCCCACACAGAAAAATCAAGTATCTACTTAAATATATTACCAGTACCAAAATTAATTTCTGACAGCAGTGAAAGCAAGGACAGAAACTTGGAGATGATCCATGATAAGACTCAAAAACCTGAACCCCGAAACACCTAGATCTCTTTAAATACACGAAAGATCAAAACTACGTTTTAAAACCAAAATAAACAGCCCCACTAAAAGCAAAGCCAAATTCTGCTTTGTCAGATAAGCAACAGGAGAATATTGGCCAGATGTGAGGAGCGTTATTCATTTCACTAAATGCTCTTTTAGAAGGAAATGTTTTAGGTTGATAGAGTAATTCCCATAAACAACGTAGCCTGGAACACAAAGTACGAGCTTTCAGCATGTGTTTGGTGGCTGCAAGCGAGAAGTGATCCAAAACCTGCATCATTTTTTACCATTATTATTACTGGGGCTCTGGCAATGCTCATGACTTCAAACTGGCCCAAAACAGCAACCTCGGGGAGCATCTGAATCTCACAGCTGTGCTACACAAACCCTCCTGAACGGCCCAAATAGCACAGAGGCAATTTCTGAACACGTGGTTGGGCATTCCTGAATAGAGACAGCTCAGTTAAAGGCTGATGGGACCCCAAGATAATGGCAAACAGCAAGAGGGAGCAAATTCATCCGCTGGTGGTGAGGAGTTGGTGTTCAGAGAGTTCATTAAAATCTAGGGTGAAGCTGTGCTGTCCCTCCAAACCTGACTGGAATTCTGACCTGTCAGTGCTTCCACAAGCAGGCAAGAAAAGCAGGATTCAGAGGTGTTAGCTTAGTGGATTATCTAAGCCCTGCAGCCTGTCCAGCCTCAGCCAGCAAACTGCACATCTCCAAACAGGAGGTTTTCCTGGATACCACAAATGCTGCAGTAGCAACCCAACAGCCTCCGCTCATCTTGTTCTAACAAGTCTCTCAGCCCACCCAGCAACGAGCTGCAAAAAGGAATTAACAAAGCCTCTGAAATATCTGGTAAATATTTATGTAGGCTAAATTTGCTTTGGAGAAAGTGTCACGTGATTAACGCTGGGAGTTCTGAACAGTGCAGCATTGGAAATATTTCTTCACCAAAAGAGTTGTCAAGCACTGGGACAGGGAAGCTGTGAAGTCACTGTCCCTGCAGGTATTCAGATGTAGAGTAGCACCTGGGGACGTGGTTTAGTGGTGGCCTTGGCAGTGCTGAGTTAATGGTTTGATGACTCTACGCCTGTCATAACCTCAATGCTTCATTTTTATGCTGGAGTGAACGTTTATTCTATGATAAAGTGATAGTGGAGACAAATTTTCACAAAAGTTCAGTGCTCACAGAAAGTGCCTCTAAAGCTACACTCAAACAGAAGAATTTTTTTAGAATGTGAGAGGCTTGAAAGTCGAACTAAAAGCACTTAAAAATGGAAAGGTACTTGGAATTCGCTGGTAACCTCCACTTTTTGAGAAGTATATACAGAGTGGAGTCTTGCAAATGCAAGGACTAGTTCTCACCCCCCCCCGCCAAAAAAAAAAAAATTAAATTAAAAAAAGATTAATGAAGAGCCAAACATAAAAGTCAGTACTAGCAAATACAGCTTATGGTGTAAAAATATAAAGTATTAAAAATAAGAGAAAACAAGCTCCACAACCATCTCCTTCCACTAGAGCTCTGGCCCGTGACGGTTGGCTGGGGGTTTGCACTGCAGGATGCAATAATTGAAGGTCATGAGTGGAAATCCCCCATTGCTTTCAGTTCACAGCTAAACCAAAATGAAGGTAGATGACAAACACTTCTTGATTGTTTCTGTCAATCATTTTTTCCAGCTGAAATGAGAAAAACTACACAGGGTTAACTGAGGAAGCAGAGTCGGAGCTCCTTTGATAAATGGGAATTGAACTCATGGGACTCAGCTGCTGAGAAAGACTTTGTAACACATTTTCATCTTTTCAGGTTTTTTTTTTTTTTTTTTTTTTTTTAATTCTCTAGGCATCTTGCACAGTCTACATTTATTCACTGGCATTTAGGGATTGAACCAAACCCACTGAAGTCAATAGGAGTCTTTTCATTGACTTCAGTAACCTTTAGATCAGTTTTTTCAGAAAGACTGACAGGGCAGAGATGGAAGATCTGATAAACTTCCCAGTTTGGTGCAAGCTTTGGCCATTGTGTTTTTACTTATGAAAGGATCTGTAATGTGAACTTTTTTCCTGCTATATGTGACAAAAATAAGTAAATTTGATTTACTTCTTGTACTGTAGTAGATGTTATGAGCCCTGGATATTTATCTGATAAAATGTAATGTATTAATCTTAACCAACCCATGGAAGAAGAAAAATATGACCCCAAATGCAATAAAAATATTATAAATGCATTTCTTACTATTCTTGAGCATACACTGAATTAGCTATTGAAGAAATTGAATACAGTGAAATGTTAAATAAATTTAATTTTAACTGAAATCCGCATGCCAAAACTATACTGAATTTGATATTAAAATGACTAAGTATAACAACATGACAAAATAATATGGTTTATCAGAAATGGCTTAAAATGAGAAAAATTAAAGCATCTGTCTTCCATGGTTAGACAAGACCTTCTATTCTTTTCATTCAAACCATTCTTGCTAGCTGATACAGTTTAAATATTAATATCAACATAAAATTTAAATGAGAAAAATAAATTTTAGACACCCAAAAGCAATTTTCCACATTCTAGTACTAAAGTAGAGCTTATTACTTGCTAACGTGTCCCTTCCCAGAGCTGTGCATAAAATACACACTCACAAAATGCACCAAAACCAGAATTATTGCTTCCAGCCCTGCCAATTACCATGGAATACCTGTAGTGCCAAAGGGCATATCCCAGCTCTGTAATCAGCCCTGAACTCTGCCTACCCCATGAGAACAAGGGAATATTTTGGGAAGGACTTCTCTAAATCTGGCCTAAGTAATTTAATGTGTCTCATATCCTGAATAATTTTCTTGTGTTTTAAGGATGGGATTCTTCAGGTCCTTGCACCCCAAGAAAACCAGGCAAGCTTTCCCAAGCTAAATATTCTATATCACAGCACATTTATCCTGCACAGGTTTTATTACACACTTTAAGGGAAATTGCAAGTTTCAGGCCGTATCAGCAATGGGAACTGATGTGCTGAAGCTAAAGAGGAAACATGGCTTTTTACTTTCCACTGAGTAGTAAGTTATCCAGAGCCCACCTCAGTGGGTTTCGTTTTCAAATCATTTGAGGGATGTATGGCTAAATCAATATTTAATGTTATTTTCTAACAAAATCTGCAAAACTCAGTAACTTTCTATATCCTCTCATATTTTCCAGCCCCACTCTCTTCTCCCTTTCCCAACTTTTGCATTTCCTGCAGTTCTCACCTTCCCATTTGCTTCCTCCTTTAGCTCCTTTCCTTCCTCCTTCAGCTTTCTCTCTTCCCAGAATAATTTCCTCCATCCTTGCCCTCCCATCCTTTTCTTTGCTCAGTTTCAGGACATTGCTCAGTGTTCTCACTGGTTGCAGAGTGCTTCCCTGAACAGAAAACAAACTCCAGGCGTGCTCATCACCTGCACTCAGAGACAAGGACTGGCATTACAAGTCAGATTGCACAAGATTTCAGACTTGTTTGTACTGTCTGAAGGGTTTGACACGTTCTTTGCTTTTGGTTGTAGTCTTGTGAGGGTTTGTTTTTTTTTTTTTTCAATAGTAGAGACACACGTAGTTTAGCATCCACTGCCTTTGTTCAAGCATAGCCTGAAGGAAAACAGAGATAACCCCCAAAGTCCCCTGTGTCACATTATTTTCCAAATATTTCACCCACTATTTGAGAGCATAAAATCCAATCAATCTCATCCTGAATTGCACAGAGCTCTTCCCAGCTCTTTAAAGATCAAGCAGGTCAGTGGTTTGTCTTATTTATCCCACACTTCCATTAGGTTTTTAAGAGACAGCAGCTTTATTTTGCAATAACAACATGGCTCAGTACTGCAGAGCAGAACACCTCCTCACAGCAAAGCTTTGAGCAGCTTCAAAGGCTGCTACATTAAAATGGAAGAAACCAAGTAATTCTTATTATTTTCCATGATGCTGAAAGACTTTTAACACTTTACATCTTGAGGATGAGAAAAAATACATCTTTATATATGAGAAACATGAATTAATTAAAAAAGCAATTGTCAGTGAGATTGATGTATACAAAGTATCATAACATCATTTAATAGGATGAATGAAAGCTTGCAAAATTATGTAGTTTTGATCATATTTTGTCAACAACTGACTTTCAGTGATTTATAAAACTCCCTTCTTAGTTCTGTAGAAAAAGATTTCATTGTTATTTCATATAGTTCCACCCACTCCAGTCTGGCATTGAATTATGAATTCTCAAGGAATCTCCTTCAACGTAAAACATCCCTTTTGTACGAGGCCTTTGACAAGAGGACAGAAGGTCCCAGAAGGTGTTTTTGCCTGTCTTTTGTTAAATCATGAGCTAATAGAAGCAAACCTCGTCATCTGTCAGGACAAACTGCTCTGTTCCACTGCTGCTGCTGGAAACCCTGCCAAGCAGGCAGCACCCAGACAGAAAACTGTCACTGACCTGGGCACACAGCTTTTGGGTCCTTCTGGAATCCTAAAATGCTATTTTGCCACTGATGTTCCTGTTCGTAGGTATTTTTAGATCTTAGAAGTCACATTAAAGATTTTTCATATCACAAAGATTACCTAGAAGCAATGCCAGGCCATCTCACACTTACACCTGCTCATCCCTCACAAAAGGAACGGCATGTTAATGAGGGAAATAACCTGGAAATTTAACTCTTGCAATTTTAAGATTGAAAATTTTCTTCAATGCCAATGTCTGTGATCTAGAAGCCTTACCAAAAACACAAAGACTTCTGCTCAAACAAAGTGCACAGTGTCTTTAAAAATGCTGCTTGAATGACCTAAGAAGCGTTCTCATTGTTGATTCACTTTTGTGATATTTTTTTGCTCTTTGTTTGCTGAATTCTCTCAGTGAAAATGTCACCTCAATTATTTCCCTTGCACTTGGGAGAATGTCAGGGACCGAAAGGTAGCATTATAATATCGTATGTATAAAGCTCAGTTCTGGTAAATTTAAGGCCTGTAGAAAGACTCCAATTTGGTCATGAAAATAAACCAGATACTTGCACCTCAATCAGTTTTCATTTAAATCCTAAATTCACTGCAGATTAGACCCTATAAGGTTTAGGATCTTTTTATATGAACTACAGTTTGGCTAGTTGAGAAGTATTTGCCTCTCTTTACTGTCCTTATTGATTAAAAAATGAAAGCTGACTATGTCAGAAATATTTTACCTTGGAATTATCTTGCTGTTTTCCATCTTCTCTGCAAAGGCAAAGACTGTTATAGAACAAGTTAAACGCAAGAATTTCATAATCCTAATTATCTTCCAAGTTTAGGATAACTTGCAGATAGAATTTTTTTGTTTATATGTACCTGTAAGTATACCAAAAGGTTTCCTTATGGAAATTCTACTAAAACAAACAGGAAGCACATGTAAATAGTGTGGCAAATTAAATGCAGATGACTAAAAATTATCAATAAAGCAGGTTGTGGCACTTCAGTTTCATGTGCTCAAATTTTATTGAGCACTCCAATTTATGTGTTGTCATCAATAGAGTTAATATTTACATGCTCCAATCACACTAAACGAGCAGGTCCTTAATTTCAGTGATTTTTCAGCAGTTGCTCTAATTTCTGCCTCTTCACTTGTAGCTGGCAGTTGCTGTCTTTTTGCTACTGAGATATCATCACCCAGCTAGGGAGGTGCACGTGCACTCTCTGTATCACTGATAGGCACGAAATGTTCTTACTTTGCTAGGCTTTCTCTTTCTATTTTACTCAGAGAAGTAAAAATACGAGGAATTAATAACATGAGCACGTTTATTACCAGTAGCAAAACTCCACAGACTGAGATGTGGGAGCAATACGCGAAAAAAGTGGATGTTTCATAAAAAAAAGAGATTGAGATTCCCAGCTATTGAGATTGCTATCACATAAAAGACACAGACAACATGATGCTAATATCTAGATATTAAATGCATACCTATTTATTTCCATTTGTGCCTCATCTACACTAAACCCTCCAGCTATTGAAAACAGCAGTTTTTGGCTGAGCAGCATCGTGGATGACAACAGCAGCAACAGCATTACTTTGTCATATACTTCTCTCCACAGTCATCTTCAATTTGTGCACTTTGTCCTCATTAAGAAAGCTGCATCCCCTTTCTGTGGCTGGATCCACCAGGACAAGCCCTTGCACACAATCTAAACTCCCCTCAGAAATGCTCATTGTTAAAAACCCCTAACACTGGATGTTACACAGAACATTCCAGAAGTGTAAGAACAATTGATGGCAATTACAGCAAATTTTATAAGATGGCAAAATAGACAACCAGAAAATGTAGACAGCAATTTATGGGGCAGAGAAGAAGGCAAAGCTCTCATTCTGCCACTGCACCCATATTGCAATTGATCCGCAGGACAGAAACTCCAGTGTCAACCAGCTTATCTCAGCATTTTGTTGACAGCCAGCCTATGAACAAAAGCTTTGGTGCCTGCTTTAGGACAAATCCATCCAGTCATTTTCCCAGCATGAGAGCTTGGCTTTTTGACGGGCAATGCTGAGGCAGGAACAGAGAAACCTGAACACAAACGCAATTGTGTAATACCAGCTTCTGCTTGCTGGAGGTCACCAGCACAACCTGTGGTTGAAAGGTCCTGGATAATATTCCAAGAGAGATCTGCTCCAAAGCCTCATGTACCTGCTCAGATCTGTTTCCAGAGCTGGCCAGCACCTTTCATAATCACACTTTCGTGGAGTGCATAGGTTGAAGGAGTCAGGGTTTGTTTTTACACAACATTCACCAAAGCCAGTTTGTCAACTTACTTCACGGCAAATCCGCTTCAGCACTCACTGAGAACACTACTACCAGAAAAGAGAGATCTCTTCACTCACATCCACAGAAATAAATAAGTAGTGTCATCCCTCTTTTTTATGGAAAAATGATCGTTAATTCCATGTCTTTGTTATATAGCTGTGTGCAACACTGGCGGCACTCAAAGACCAGCAGACAAAGGCTGGCACCAAGTGCAACAATGGATTTTGACTGCACGGAATTTTACATTCCTGTAAAGCAGCCCTGCAGGCACCGTGCATTGTGTTCAGGCTCACCCCCAGCACTGAGAAAATGCCGAGCCCACACCACAGGGTGCTGCCAGGGCAGAAACAGAAATAACCTCCAACAAAGCTGTCAAGCAGGGCCAAGGAACTTCTCCACAGCAAAAACCTCAGTCAGCGGGAGGTGAGGCAAGGAGGGGGTCAAACACAGTGAAGGACCTGTTGGGAGCTCAGCACGCCTCTGTAGCCATAATGCTCAGGTGAAATGTTTCCTTCCAAGGGCTCCCAGGTGCACAAGCAGTTTGAGTTCAGGTAAACTAATAAGAATTTAACATTCAGCTTTTAAAAATCTCTGCCACTGCCAGGGGTAAAGAGATCTTCCTTGTCGCCAGACGGGTTGCAATTTAGCAACTGAAGGGAAAACGCATTTGTTTGAACAGTTAATTTGTTCTCCTGGGGGCTGAAAGCCATCTCAGAAGTTGTTCTTTGTTTGTAAACAAAGGTGGGGGGCAAAGAGTGCCCACAGGATCTGCTGATCCTGGAATTGCATTGACCCGGATACTTTGCCAGTTCACGCTAACAGTAAAACCACATTCCTCCATTCCTGATTATCCCCAAACAAATTCTCGGGTGTTATCCCAGAGCCAAGAGCTCTGCTGAACTAGACACGCACCAATGCACCAGTGTGACACACTCCACTTGGAGCAGTGGTCAACATCTCCCTATTTACAATTCACAAGAAGAAAGACCTAAACAGAGAAAGGTGCAAAGTCACTCAGGGCCCTCCTGTCCCCTCAGCTCAGTGACAGTGACCCTCACACCTGGGGCAGCACCCCAGGGAGGGCACTGCAGCATCACAGACAGCATGGTTGGGTTTTTTATATACAGGTGGCCAATATCACTACTTTTAGTGTTAAAAGCCTTCTCTCTGAGGCACTTTGCCCAGCCTGTGAGCACAAGCATGAGCAGTGCTTGTGGCAGATGGGGCCAACATCACCCTGGGAGCTGCACAGGGGTCCAGCACCTACAGCCAGAGGAGACGTGGGCAGGGATGAGGGTCCAGCTGGAGAGCCCCTGAGCCCCTCTGAACCATACACTCTTTCCAGAGGTTTGCAGTCAGCCTGGAAAAAACTCATCCTTGAAAAAAGCACAGCACAGAAGGCCACTCTCTGTTGGCTTTACCTTTGTAGCTGTTGTTTACAAGTCAGAATTAAACTTCTTGCTAGGGCATGCGAAAGGCAGAGCACAAGACAGCTCGCCCTGAAAATTATTGGCCCACGAAAAACTTAAATTTGACAAACTGCTAATTCATGCTATTTAACTGCACTTTTTAATCCAAGTAGCAATGTAAATAAAGCTAATAAAATCTGATGAGAGATTCATGTCTGACTAAAGCAGTAATTCCTTTCCAAAGAAATGTAATCAACAGATTTATGGCATAGACTGGAGGAGGCACTGCAACCTCATGGATAACGGATCTTGGGCCAAATCCTGTGCCCAGCTGGGCTAAACACATTTTTGTCCTAGATACAGGGTAGAAGTTTCACATAATTTTAACACATTAATTTTCCCACCGGTGTTTCTCGGCCTGCAGGAGACATGCACGGATCTGTGGTTACAAAAACGCTTCACTGAAATAAACACAGGAGAAACTGGGAGAGTTACTGTCATTTTTGAGGTGGACATGACATACAGAGAGACACGGTAAAATCTTTAGAAGGCTCTTTTTAGTGTGGTAGCATATTGTCTTTTATACAGTTTTTACAAACTTCATGGGCAACTTTAGTTAATAGCTTTCTTGCCAATTTTTCTATTAGTTAGTAAAAGGTATTCTACTAGTCTATCAAATCTATCCATTCTTGAATTGTTTACGTATTTTCTTTACTGATTCTCATGGGACATATCACTTGTTATTACAAGTGCAAAAAATTATTTTTCACCCTCAGAATAGATTGTTGTGTTAAAAGAATTTCACATTCTCAAAATAGCTTCATATAGGAACTTGCAAATTGCTTGTTAGCTGCGTTTAGAAGAAATGACAGGCCAGCTTTGGCTCTTTCCACAAGTTATTGGCACCACTAAACTGTAGTTGTCCTTGAAGCAATCAAAAGCCGCTGGGGAAAGAGGTGCAGGAGCTCTGACATGAGGAGAGAGAGGCTGAGGCAGCTGAGCCTCCACTTCTGCCTCTCCTCAAGTGAGGCTGCAGAAATTTTGTGCTGTTTTGGGTCCTGTGGAGGGAGAAGAGCTCCAGCCTCCCCAGGTACCCTGCAAGGAGTCGGTTTGGATGTAGGGAGATTTGACATCACCTTGGAGCAACTGGAAATGGTTTATCTGCTGATAATCCACCTCCCAGCAGGAGGGTACACAATCCCCCACATGCCTCACTAGTTGCAGGAATTGGGAGAGAATTAGTTTTCCCCCAAAACTCAAGGACGTTGAGAAGTTAAATGAAGTGCTGATAGTCCATCACTGAACAATGTATCAAATTATGGAGGGATGTAAAAGTAATCAGTTGTCCTTAGCTTAATGTCCATCCAAAAGCAAGAAGGAAATTTTCCATTTGAGGAGAAATTAAGCAAGATTCAGAATTATCAAAATCTGGTGGGAGGAATCATGACTGCAGTGTATAAGTCTCTAAATATGCCCCATCAGGGAGAACAGCAAGCCCATCTAGGGCTGAGGAGAGAAGGTCTTACTGCTCCAAATTATTCACACATCAGACATCCTGGAATGGATTAAAGTCCTATCTGACAGCAGCAATCATTAACGTGTGTACAGAGCCCAGCATCAGATCAAAGAGCAGCATTAAACACGTATGATAAAGAGAGGAAAAAATGCATTATCCAAGATGCCATCAGCATGGAGGACATAGCCAAATTATCTTATGCTGCCATTACTCAAATATCCCTAAAGAAGGTATAAATCACAGCCTGGCTATATTTGCTGTGTGCAGACACTGCTCATGTCCAAGAAGACCTATCCATAAACATAAAAAATAACTAGACTAGTTAATTCTCACAGGAGGAAAAAAAACCCAACAAACTGTAATTCCGTTATTACAAGAGAAGATTGACTGTCTAAAAAAGCCACGCTGAATAAAAGGAAAAGGGAAAGCTGCACTGCAAAAAGATGGCCTCTAAAGCAAACAAGCACAAAAGAATCCTGATTGCATTGCATTAAAACTTAAATTTAAAGGATAGCTGGAAAGCTCTAATTAAAAAAAAAAAAAAAAATAAAAATAAAAACAAACACCAAACCTGTAGCAAAGAGTGAGGCATAATAAGGAAATTGAATCTATCAGTGAGGGATACATCCATTACTATATTAGGATTTCCAAAACTTCAATAAAGATGCATAAAAATGATTATTCACTAAGCACTCCTGTTTATGACTGGAAAAATAAAAGATATGTGGTTATGCTACACAGTTCATTTAGATGGGGTTTTATCTCTACAGTAATTAAAGAAAACCAGTCATCTAATAATGGCAGATTTAAAAAATAAGCAAAATGTTTCACGTCTTCTACAAGAATTATCTGCTTTCTAATACATCTTGGCATACTGCAGATACTCCAGGAGACTCAGAAATTAAACTCTTTGGGCAAAAATTGTGAAGTGCAAAGCAAATGAAATCTGTACCTGCAAGTCTTCAGGCTGACTTTGATCGTGAGCAAAACAGGTACCAGCTGCCAAGTGAGTAAAGAAATTGGAAGGGAAAAAATAATCGTGCCGTTCACCTTGGTTTTATAAACATGTTTTTAAGTCTTCTCCAAAAAAACAAAAAAATTGCTCTCAGCTTTAGTTGACAACAAAAATCTCTCTGTGAGACATTTAATGTTGAAGCACACAATGTTCTAATAAAAAAATAGCATTACACAGAATTAAAGTGGCACATTTAAATGCGCTAAATGTGCACATTACTATGCTAGGCTGACAACTCTGAAAGTTATTGTGAGATATTCATTGCTCACTAGAGGTGCTGCTACTATGGGTCTTTGAACAGCTGTTCTTGGCCCTAAACAGTTTCATAGTGATTTTACCAGTAATTCAAGAAAAACATAAGGTCATATAGCCTAATATACTACGTTTTGTAGAGCCATGAATTCAAAAAAGCCTTCACACAGGGGAATCCTGATTGGAGTCTTCTGAGCTGGAAAGCTCTGAAAAGGCCATCAAAAGGGATAATCAATTCAACATTTTCTATGAGAGCTCACATGGATCCTGGCTGTATAAACAAACATCAAGAAGGCGTAGTTAAATGGTATTATGTTTGTATGAAATTTTAATGATCCTATTCTTCAAGCACTCTCCAGTTCTTGAATAGGCCCTTTAAAAGAATTTTTAAAAAATATGGAGAGGCTGCAGAAAATGAACTATAAAATATCCAACTCCTGGTTAGGTGCCTTCCCCAAATGAAGAACTTCTTTCTAGAAATTGCCAAACCATCTTTTCTGAAGAAAAAAAAAATAATATTCTTAACTCTGAGACACTTCCAAAGAGCAAATATTTTGCCTTTGAAATACACCTCATTGCACCAGATGGTGTGTATACATATATTTTTAAATGTTCCTGTGGATGACTACTCCCACACATTCCTTACAATAGCACCTTCATCACCGTTCAAATCATCCAGACACCCTCAAAGGCGCACAATTGCAAACTGAGTCATGCAAAAGAGTAGCAAAGTGGAGTAATCAGGAACAAAGAATGCCATTCATCTGCACAAAACTCTTGTGCCTGTTAACATCCCTCAGAGCAGTGCTACTATTTAGTACTTAACGCCTTTACCAAGATCTAGAAATCACGCAAAAACCTAGCATACCAAATATAGGGAGGTTTTAAAGTTGTACATATTTATCCAGCAGACTGAAAAGACTCCTTATAGTTGGTTAAAGTTTATTAACTTAGTGCGCCCAGTTCTTTAAGGAATAAAGCACAGGATTCTCACTCCTGTGCTCTGGGCCACCCACAGCTCCCCTGTGACTTTGTATCTTCTGTAGATGGTTCATTTATCACCTGTGCAGGTGCAACACCCGTGGCCCTTGCGCCTAGTTTATAGCACAGAGCAGAAAAACAAGCCTTATGACCAGATTTTCAGCTGATCTCAAGAAGCTCAGCTATTCTGGATGAAGCTCTGTTTCTCAGCAGAGAAACCTTGACCCATCTCCTTCACTCAGCAACTCTACCATGTTTAATCTTTCTCTTCTGATCTGCCTCTGCATTTCCCCCTCAAGTTTCCACAAATGCAATATTCTGCTGGTACAGTTTGTCCATCATGCCAACTCTACCTGATTTTTTTTTTCTTTCCCTTTTGTAAGCCTTAGTGTAAAAGCTGCCTTAGAATGAGCATGCCTTGCTGTAAATTAAACTTCAAAATTAAAACCCAGACAGCAGCTCCCGCAGAGACCTAAAATACTGACCTAAACTAGAGTCAATACCATCTCCTTTCATAGCCGGCCAAATTGTCAGCACAAAGTAATCATTCAATCCCTTACAAAAGTGCTGTCACGTCATACCTGACAAACTCGCCCTACAAAACAAGAAGAAATTTCCTCTGAGCCTGAAATGCCAGGCTGCCAGTTCTTAGCAATATTATTCAGGCCACATAGGAAATGGCCATCAAAGAAAGACATTCATTGCTTTCAATGCCGCTTATCGGTGCTTTACTGTTTAAGCAGATTATTCATCTCACAGCATAATACCTCCAGCCTGCCTCAAATACAGATAAATGCATCAAATCCACACAGAGAACTGAGCACATAAGCTCGAGCACACACAACTCTGTGCACTTCTGCCATGTCCACTAAAAGTGGATCAAAAATGACAAGAGAGAAAGAAAAGTAAAGAAGAAAAGTCCAGTATTTTTTTGTTCCCTGAACACTCTCAGTGGAGGAAAGATCATCAGGTACCCAGTAATAGCTTTTCAGATTCTCACTGCACTGAGCGCTGCCATAAGGTTAATTTACTGAGGATCAACTGGAAAATAGGAATGATTAACAGAAATCTACCATGGTTACGTTCTCACCCATCATGTTTGATTTACAGAAATATATTTCCACAAATCTGCACTGAATAATAAAGGAATATTATCAGGAAAAAAAAATCTGATATCACTGCGCATTTTTCTCTTCAGTAACTGCTTGAATTGAAGGCCCAGACAGAACTCTGCTTTCATCTCTCCTTGTCTAGTTTGTGCTGCAACAGTAGTGCTGGTTCAAGACTCTTAAGGTTTTTAATTTAACTAGCAAAGGATGTAGTAAAGCATCGCATCACAGAATGCAGAACAAGCAAAAGAGCTTTGAAATTGTTATTCCTTTAAGGCAGCTGCTGAGTAATAATGCTGGTTAAATTATGCAAGGAACACTGCATTCTCCTACAGACACACATTTAATATCTCCTGAGGTTTAGCGTATTACATAGTCGAATGAAAAATGTGAAGATTCTCTTATAACATTTCTTTGTAAAAATGCTCCTAGAGATAGCAACAGTTCCACAGAGAAGAGTTTAGTACAGACTTTTTTTCCTCCATATCTATAGCATCGGTATTAAAAGGGAAATAAGGTTCATAAAAGTTCTTTTAAAGAAAACCAGAAAATTACAGTGCCTTGGTCTGTATATTCCTTTCAAAGTCGCAACTCTCAGCCCCAAAAGGAGCAGTCTGTGTTTGTGCAGGACTTCCCAGAAGAGGTGCTACCCATCTTTGATGTAATTTTTTGCTTTTCCATCCATGGCATTTCTACCATAATGCAAAGCACTTCTGCTGAAGCTTTTCAGTGAGATGTTCAGGGTACAAAACTCTCTCTCATCCCAACAGAAATGCTGAGCTGCAATGGCAGCTTGAAGCAGAATTTCTATTTTGTTGTTTACTTTTCCCCAGTTGTTTACTTTTCCCCAGTCACAGAATATATCTCGGTTTGGTGTGTCTTCTTCTGTCTCCCCAGTGTAAGCAACACATCTTGATCTTAGCAGGAGAATATTCACTGGGCAGTGATGCAGACAGGAGTCTGAAGAAGAAAACTGTAAACTTGAACTGAGAGACTACAAAACTTTACTGTGAGTGCAGATAAGTACCTTGTCTCTGCAAGTGAAGCCTTAATCCTTTCAGAAGACCCTGCACAAACCTAAGGAATATTCCACAGTGATCCAAGTGACTTTCAGAGTTGTGGATATTTGTCTTTAAGAGAAGTAACTCTTAAACACTTCCCCTCTTCACAGAGACATACAACGTAAAGGACCATCCTGATGGAAGGATACTCAACTCTTGGTAAATTTAATGATAAGAGAGAGAAAAGCCACAGGTATTCTGATATGAGCAGTAACATAGAACAGGAAAGCTCACAACAGCTTTTGGAGAGGAAGAGAACAGCAAGTTGTAAGTAAAGAGGAGAAAGAGGAGAAGGAGCGTTTCCAGGGACCATGCTGGGGTGAATCACACAGATAATTTGTTTGAAAAGAAAGGGGGTGGTGAAGGGAAAGGAAATCACAGTTCTGTAGAAGAAAACTTCTGTTGAGTTTAACAGGCAAGCATTCAACCCAAGCAAGCTGGACAAACCCTTTAAGCTGAATTTACATCCCTGCTGCAGCAGTTAGGAAAAAGACCTTGTATAATTCTATTTTGCTCATATTTATTGAACACTAGTAGCAAGATTCATGACAAAGGCGCAAAGTCATTAATGAGAGTTAGAAAACTCCCACGCAGACCAGGACTCAGGTAATCATCATTAGCAGCAAATATTGAGGAAAAAGACAAAGTATAATGCTAGGAGCAGAACGGGACTGATGAAAGCTGTGAAATGTTACTTGGGTGATACTGATGCAACCAAAGATGCTGTGAAAGTGGAAAAGGTGGGCAGGGAGAGTGACTTTGTAAGAAAAACCAGATGCTAGCACAATATAAATGAGTATCTGATACAGTATTCCTTGAAATCAATAGATGTTTGAGTGTCCTCTTAATCCACTAAGAAGAGCAGCAAGACAAAATGATTTTGAAAAAGTGAAATTAAAGAGTAAATCTGTTTTCATTTAAAGTGCAACTGGAGATGGTGAAGTTTGCATTTTCCAAGACTGAACACAAAGCAAGCCAAGTGACTCCGACCTGCATAACAATCTGAAATGTATTGACAAGTAATTGTCCCCTATTAAAGCCCAATCATTCATCACTAAACACTACAAATTAAATCACTGTGTAAGCCAAGGTTGTCATTAACCTAAAAAATGACCATGCCACGTGCACATTAAAGATTAAAGTTGTATGCAGAAAGAGACAGGGGCAAAGATTTAGGGTGAGACTATTTTGATTGAACAGGACATTTTACGCTAAGAAATATTAAAGAGCTGGAAAAATTTTAGCTCCTTACATGCAATGCAGTCAATTCTTTTGCTTTCTTTTCAGTATCTCAAAACAAGCAAGGCATACAGCTGATACAGGTAGAAAATGTGTTGTTGTATTTAAAGGAAATTAAAACGTTCACTCAATTTTAATTAGCCCAATTATTCCTGTAAAAAATCTGGCTCATCCAAGTGTGCTTCCAGAAAAGGGGTTTATATCAATGTACATCTGCTATAAACAGTTCAAGTCTAAGTTCCAGAATATATTTGCATCTTTTTCAGGACTGCTGCTAAAAGAGAAGAAAAAGGGAATTATTGATGCATTCAAACAGTGTGCATCTTGCTTTGTAATGTAATTTGTTTTTCTTTTCCTTAACACCTACACAGCTTCTGTTGCTAGCTACTGCAGTTTAAAGAATAAATACGGACCCAGGGTATCAACTTCCAAAGAAAAACTTGTGAGAAGCTGTTTTCAGATTTGCATTTTTGTATTTCAGAACACAAAAGTCAAGTTTGAGTCTTTGCTTCTTGAGACACTTACCCAGCTAAAAGGATTTTTGTTGTTCTCGCTAGAGTTCAAACCTAAAAGTCCAGTGGAGTTACTGTATGTGTTAAGGCAAATCCTTCCCCTGCAGACTTTCAGAAAGGACTCGGGGGCTATTAAAACACGTGCAGAATAGAAAAATAACACTTTCTTGTGGAAATAAAAATTCTGTTGCACTGTCTATATACATATTGATCCTACAAATATGGAAACCAAGATGAACCGGAGAGAATGGTGGTGTGCAAGCTAAAGAACTTTTATATTCCTGGGAATTGCCATGGGGGAAACCTGGAACAAACTAAGTTTTTCAACCACTTCCTGAGTTCACTCTTAAAACTGCACCTAATCAGAAAACACCTCTGAGATGAAAAGGGAAACCACAGTCAGCAACGAAACAGAATCACACCTGAGATTTCATGTTGCAAATTTCATGTTCCACACCTGAGATTTCCAGTTCCAAATGGCAGCACACAGCTGAGCATATGCAGGATCACCAACTCACTGCCTCAGCAGCAGGAAATGTTGAGCCATACCTCCAGTGCTGTTGAACAGAACTGGCCTTGGGGGACACAGGTCAGGTAAGGGCTGGGCTGGAGGGGAAGAAGGACAAAATCTCGCAGAAAGAAGAGGGAAGAAATGGCCAGGAGGTCAACTGCAGCTGAGTATTTGGTAGATAAAGGAGCAATGCTCTGCTGTTCCAAGAGAATTAGAGGGCTGAGTTGCCCAAATTCAGCTCCTACAACTACGGACTCTCTCATAAATGTGATGCCTTTCTGCCAAGTAAACGGAGCGTGGTGAGCTCTTATGGACCTCCCCATTTAACTTGGCTTTGCAACAACTTCGAGCGCTGAGCTTATGAATTAGGCACCACCCTTTCCCCAAGTGGGAAAAGTGATTTTTAAATGAAGTGACTTGCTAGAGGTGGCTCGCACAGACGAGTCACACGCTGAGATAACAGCACAGCCAGACTGGGAAGCGTGTGAGTCTGCTGGGACCAGGCTGCTCGGGATGAGTTTGTGCAGGAGCAGCGGCTGACGGAAACTGATCCCGAGGGGCACAGACACCATCCTGAGCAGCGAGACACCAGCCTGCAGTCATCGTTACACCTTTAAGTGTGGGACTTAAAGACACTTCCAAGTGCTTCAGGATTCCTCCCTGGTGCTCTGTTTGGCAGAGTTTCTCAGTTTGCAGGAAGCAATAACCTGCTCAGGTGTGCTTTTGTCGCCTCCCGATTGTTTAACAGCCCAGAGCATCTAAATCATGGCTGATGAGGGCTCTGCAGAGCACACATGTACAGGGCACAGACTGCTCCTCGTGGCTGGCAGGAGCACTCAGTACCTGGGCAATATTTCAGATCTCACTACTGCATTTCCTAGATATTCTTGAAACCCACTAGTTTTCTCTTTTCACATTCACGACTCACATTGTGACTTCTAACTTTGTGCATTTGTTCTCTGCAAGTGAGTATTCCTAATAATTCCATATAAAATAGCTATTCTTAGAAGTGCCTAAATTACTGCTGTACATATATCACTCATTAAAAAAAAAAAACATTATGAGGGGAGGGGGAAGTGTTGGGGTTTTGGGTTTTTTTAAAAACTTTTCAAGATTCACTTGCACAGGTGGAAAATTTCTGTTTACCTCTGGAAAAAAAAACAAAGAGGAGGAAGTCTGCAATAAATTTAATAAATTTAATTTCCTGCCTTCTGCTACTGTAAACTAGATGCTATTCCTTTAAAACTTCTTTGCACCTTATTCTTTTAAACCTCCCTTGCACCTTGTAAACAATACAAGGCAAATAACACTGCTTTTATGCAATATGTAGTTCTAAAATTATGTTTCTCATCAATTAAAAAAAAAAAAAGTATCCTCACTGCAATCTCCCTCCCAATTTTGCAGTAAATACAAGTTAAACTCATTTTTATAAAGATGGTAGTGCTTAGACTGTGGTAAGTTTCTTTTTCTAAATTGACCAGAAAGCAAGGATTAAAGTTTAACAGGGATAGGAAAAGTCTGTGCAAACTCTCAAGTCATGCTTTAAATATATTTATGCAAATAGTACTCAAGCAAAAAACAACCCCTGAAGACAAATTTTTCTACCAATGTACTATTAGTAATACGCACATACACTTGACTAAGGTCAAGTTTTAAAATGCGTAGACAATTAGAAGATATGTCTTTGGATTTGCTTGCAAAGCTAGGATTTAAAATTGTTCTGGTTCACTGCTTTTCTTTTCTGGGGCTGCCCTACAGGTGAAAAGTGTGAAAGAACATTTCTCCCAGATGGAATTGGATTGTATGCCCAAGAAAGCAAAAATGAATGAGCAACATATGTCATAATTAGTCCTAAAACTTACACAACACAAGTAGAGCTGCACAACAGGGAACCAGTCCTGTCTGTGGCAGCACACAGAGCTTAAAGTACACTCTTGTAGTTCAATACTTTTATCTCTTCCTCACTGTTTGATGCTTCTTGGCAACTCCACAGTTCAGTGCATTTCACACACTGCAGAAAATGAGAATAGAGAAAAAAAAGATACATCACACAAAGAGAAGTCAGATGGCAGCTGTGCCAACTTAGGGCAAGAAAAGAAAACGATACAAAAATCTGAGGAAAATTAATTCACAGGTAAGAAAGAAACATGGAGAATAAGAGCAGAACATGAACCAAATGCCAAGAGGCAATGGAAGGAATAAATTCATCTCTGTCAACGGGGCAAGAAACAAAGAATTTGTGATGGGAGAGC
Organism: Hirundo rustica; assembly: GCF_015227805.2. Lineage (NCBI taxonomy): Eukaryota > Metazoa > Chordata > Aves > Passeriformes > Hirundinidae > Hirundo > Hirundo rustica. The sequence goes on from NC_053459.1 coordinate 20,778,937, forward strand.
AAGAGGTGGAAGAAGACAAGGCACAGACATAGAAATGAAGGAGCAGGTAGGAAGGGTTGGGAGAAACAAATGCAGCACAGGAGGATTCCAGTCCATTTCTTTGCTGGCAGCCAAAGCAGAGGATGGAACACATAATGTCTGTTCTCACACCAGCCACTGCAGGAACCTCTGCATTTCCCTAGCCCAGCTCTGCTTTCCTTGAGCAGACCTTGGCGGGGGACAGGCAGCTTTCCCGGAACTGCAGAGCTTCAGGGAACCACAGCTGGGCTCCCACTGGTGGAGAACACCAAAATTCCTCAAAGAAAACCAGTCACAGCAGAGATTTAGCTGGTTGCTCCGACAAACTTGCTACTACTCGTGTTTCTTAACCTGGTGTAAGAAAACGAATAGAAACCTTCTCTCTGACTGCCCAGGGGTGATTCTGGATCCCACACACTTCCTAGTCCTGCCCCACGGATTATTTTATCTCAATTGATCGCTTTCCCCAGTATTACCTCACACAAGTGATAATCCTGCCTCTTGGAAAGGCTACATGTATTTATGGGATTACTTATTTCTTATCAGTCCCATGTAGAGAACGCTTCTATCATCGTCATCTTGTGCAGGGATTAAAAAAATATCTTGTTGGCAGTTGATCTAGTGAAAAATTAGAAGAACCACGTCAAAGGGGCAGGTTTCTCTGAAGTTTGACCAGTGAACACAAAAAATACAGACCCAGCTGACTATCCCTGCAAGCTTGTACTGCCATGAAATATATGAGGGAAAAGATACAATTCCTTTGAGAAGGAAGGCAGGGAAAAAAATATTGGATATTGTAAAACCATGTGCCTCAGTCCTGTAAAAGGCTTTCATTACATTTTTTTGTGTCAATGATATTTTTCATTCTTCTGTAAATCTTTTATAGGTCCATACAAGGATAAAATAAACACTTCAGAGCAGATTACATCAAGTTCAGCTAATGAAGAAAGGTACTTGGTAACGAAGAATTCCTCTGGCATCACAAAATGAAACTACATTGCCTAAATTTACTTCTGTCAGGGTAGGTTTTGTTTAATCTACAGTCCACAATAATGCTCTGAATGGACGGGACTGAAAAGAGGTTAAAGTCATCTTCTCATCAGAAGTCATTTAATATAAAGTAAATTGTAATGGTAGCTGGAAGGAAAATCAAATACAAGAAATGAATTCGGGCTCTGCGATCGAAGCTGCAGTTCCATTGATTAACCTCGGCTAAAACAAACTGCTGGACTCTACTTTCTCATTTATTGCCTTCCCCATGTCTTGGTTGCTATGATATCTTTCTAAAGATATGTGGCAATTGCTCATCTGAGAGCTCCAGACAGAAGAAGGACAAAAAAAAAAAAAAAAAAAAAAACAAAAAAACAAAAAAATAAAAAAACAAAAAAAGAAAAAAAGAAAAAAAAAAAAAAAGGCACACACACACACACAAAAAAAAAATTTGACCAACAAATATCAACTAATAACGAAAATTAAATTATTCTTGTACCTGTAGTGAAAAGTTCTCCCAAAACCTTTGCCAGTAAAATCCTTATTCTGCCCCACCAACATACCAAGGTGTTTTTACTTGTAAACAGAGCCATGAAAATAACTGAAATATGAAACTTTATAGACCTGTTATTTCAGCAAGACACTTCCAATAAAAAGCTCTTTTAAACTGAAGCAAGAGGATTACTTTTAAGAGAGAATCTTAAATAATTTAGGAAGTATCCCACTCGTATAAACCATTTTCTTCCAAATAATCCTATGAAGAAAAAAAATTTAATGTTTTGAAGGCTTAATTCCAGCTCTGACTTCATAAATACCTAATTGCCTTTAATTAATATTTACTTCTATGGGTTTGAAGAAAGTCCCATAATCTCCAGTAAGCCTTACTGCCACTGTCTTTTGTATAAAGGTACCAGGCTCTGCTCTTAAGACACAACAGACAGTTATGATTTTTAATAAATATATATTAAAAAATTGCTGTATTCAGACCTCTGAATATCTCTGAATATACCAGGTTTACTCAATTGCATCTAAAACATTATCAAGAGAAAATTCCTGAAATAAGCTCATTATTTAACACTATGAATTATTGAAAAATATTTTTCTTGCATTTTAAAAATTAGCATTTGGCTGTTGTCTTTGAAAATGTTGTGTAACCAGCCCTTCTTCGATAGAGTTATCAACATAATTTTGGAAATTAAATCCCCTAAAAAGGAGATGCTGAGTCACAGCACAGAAGCCTCAAGGTTTTCAGTGAGCAGCTGCAGCACTTGGAGAAGAGCAATGCCTTCAGTACCCAAACCCACACAGTGTCAGCCATTTCTGGGCTCCCTTTTCCTGTATTTTAACAAAAAAGTGCTTTCACTAACACAGCTGAAAGTGACTGGTGTTTGTCCACACACCATAGCAATGTACTCACAAAAGCAAAACTGGAGCTTTTCAGCCACAAATTCTGGACTTAAACACCTGCATTTCCATTTGGCCACCGAAAATACATATATATGTAGATATATATCCATATAGACATGTGTGTTTGCACAGCACAGTGCTGAAAAAAGGGAAAAGAGCCCACTGCTCTCTTCCCCAGGATGTGATATTGTTCCTTTAATCAACACTCTCTAAGGGTCTAAGTCAAGGAAGAGCTGCAAGGAAAGTTTCATTAGAACAGGTAATGTGGTTGTGAGGAAAAAAAAAAAAAAAAAAAAAAATTAGACTTGTACAGAAGCTTTCCTTCAGTTTCGCTATGGGAGCAGCAACCTCCAAGCAGAATGGGGTTGAGACAAATTGTTCACATCCACCTAAGCTGTTTAAGGAATTCAGAAAAAGAGAGATGTTCAGTATTCACAGAAGGGACTAAAACAGGATGATCAGGACAACAGGACAGGGGAATAAGGCAGGGAATTGTTGCCTCTGGAATACAAGAAACTAATGGAAATCAGAATTATAATGTGCAATAAAACCTCTGTGGAGTCCCTGGGTTTAGTGTCCAACAGATGTGACTTATTCTCCCAGCACAGCCTCCTGAAGGTATTTTGTAGGCATTCCCATAGGATTTGCAAGAGAGGTTGGAAATGGAGTTCTTGTCTTGGGGAAAATATGATTTTCATATTTTTTTTCACCAATTGTCTGTGTGAATTCATTTTAGTGCTGGAGGATTCTTTTCACCCACACTTTCCCTGGGGACATTTGGTGCACCGCATGAAATTTGTTGGAGACTGAGACAGAGAGAGAGAGAATCCATGTATTGTGATAGTTGTGGGGTAAGAAAATATTTCTTACAGGAAATGCATTTGCAGATGCTACACTGGCTGTTCCACATGGGCTGCCTTCCTCTGGCAGGTGGTGGTCTGCAAGTGTGCTCCTAAGGAGGAGTTCAGCAAGACAATGATGCTTTTGAAAGCCACAGGGAGAAATTCTGGGAAAATATCATTCAATGTATATTATTTGCACAGGCTGTTCTGGAATTCTCTGGTTAGTACATTCTGGTAAAGGTCTGGTTTTGTCTGTGAAGCTGATGACATGGATTTCCTCTCCGTTAATGTGGTGGTGTCCAGCAGGGAGGCTACACATCACTGCACCCACCTCCTGAAATCAGCAATCACCCCCAAGCCACAGCAGGAGGCTGAGCTTTTGGTTCCATGGCACACTGACATTTTCTCCCCACCTGTTCCACAGTCATTTTTCCACAGGCAACCTGAATTTTGTATCACGTTTTTTGTTGTCCTAATCACCTAGTTTAGGCTCTCCTGTAAATATTGACCATCTGTTTTTCTGAATTCCCTGAATGTGCCCGTCAATAACCTGTGGGACCCTTGAAAATTCAAACATATTAATCTATACAACAACTTCGTACAATTGTTAGAACTGCAACATTTTCATGTTCTCTGAGTTACAGGTTAATTCAGTACCCTTGACAACTGAAGATTCATGTGAGAATAATCCAATATAGCTCTGACTTTTGGATTCTCAGTGTGTTTGGACAGATTTTAACCACAGCAATGAGACTTTCCAAACCAAGATCTCAGTCCTGCTGCCATCCCTGCATCATATGGATGTGGATACTTCCTCAGCGGGAGACTCCAAAAGACACAAATCTGCAGGATGAGACTCCTTTAGAGAGCACAGCAGTGAACCTGGGTGACTGTGAGAAAAAGGGTGGAGACTGATAATAGCAGAAAATATTGCCCACCATCATCCCTCACTGATGGAGGAGCAAGAAAGCCTGTAGTGACTTTGGGGACTCAAAAAAAGATGATTCTTCAAAAGAAAGAAGGAGGAAAGTTTGAATGAATACAACCAAGATTTGAACTTCCACTGAAAACTTGAGTTCTTCAAAAAAGTGGCTTGGGAGTAGCAATGAAGACGTTACTTTGATATAAATGAATCACAACCTTATTATTCTATCTATAAACCTTTCTTTAGAGTGACATCAGGTAAGTGACACTCACACCAATTTATAGCACTGAAATTTGAATTGTACTCTTGAACATGTAATATCAGTGGAAAATTTACCCATGATTTTAATGGAGTTGGCATTTCACAAATAGGATATGGTTTTATTCCTCATTAGGGAAAAAAACCCTACTCTATTCAGTGTCACAGTGATGTGAGAAATTATATAAGACAGTGACACTGAATAACAGTGAAATGATGTATATTGCTTCAGTTATATCTACACATTATAATGTGTTTTATAACAATTTGTTAGAGCAGCATCTGTTACGGATTTGCTAAAAACAATTTGAATATGCTTTTCAATGAGCTGAAGAACCAAACTCCACCTATTAATCATGGAATATATATCAATGAATTATTTATAAATGGTACCTTTATTCAAAGTGCTGCCAATTAGCTAAACAGTCACTGCATTCATAACTGTATCAGTCACCTCTAAACTTTCAACCTTTATCAAGATTTCAAGTGCAGAGGCAGAGAAATGAAAAGAAAAGTAAGTTTTTAGCATAACAGCTTCACACTGACTCTGATATTCTCTGGCATCACTGACAGTTTCCTCAGAAAAGGCAATTCTGAACCCTTTAATGTAAAAATTACATATATTCCTATTTCACACCCCACAGCTTTTAAAGACAATCAAAACTGCACACTATAAATATAATAAAATAAAAATGGGCATTGTGAATGACTACAAGAAGTAAAACAAGGCTAACTAAACAATTCTCTTCCAAAAAAAGATTTTATCCTGTAGTTTGGTATTGCAACAGATGGTTTCTTCCACTGCAACACAGGTAGAAACTGTAATTTTTTTTTTCCAGAGCCATGCCCTCACTGAGATTTCTGACTGTATAATAAAATATGCAGATACAAGGGGCTGTTCTATCCTCCAATCCCACTCCCCATAGCGAGATGTTTACTTCAAAACCAGTGTAGAAAAATCTGTGCAAGGAAAAAATTTCAGAAACCTCTCCTTCCTACTTTATTTCAATTAAAAAGACAAATAACTACAATCAGCCGCATTAATGAGAGATGAAAACCTCAACGCTAAATCACAGAGAGTCACATTTAATGGTGACGCAAACAGAAGTAAAAATGATCTTCATACATTTTTAGATGTAAACTGGCCTTATTTGCATGCTCAGAAAGATGGAGGAATGGTAGCAAACAAACAACAAAAAAAAAAGGGCAATCAACTGCCTCGCCTTAAAGCTTCTCATTGGTTTCCTTTCCCTTCTGCAGCAAAGCCCTCTGGCCTCTCAGCATGGAAGCAGAGCTAACACTGACTTCCTGAGGTGCAAGATGCAGCTGTGATATTTAGCTAATTGAAAAACATGCTTGAAAGTGCATTAGTAAATTTTCAAAAGATTGGGCTATAACAAGGTGCTTTTCACACAGTCCCTGAATTTAGCCCCCAATATTTTAGGCTTTTTAAAAAATTATTATTATTATTGATACCATCAGTTTGTCAACACTGCAAATTTAACATTTATTTTATCCTCCAATTTTCATAATCGGTTCATTTGCCTTAATGTGGACCTCCTCTTATTATGGAATATTCACCAAATACATGCAGCTCAAAAGCATTAATTTTGAAATTGTATTTGTGGCAATTACTTCAGCTTCTTCAGCTCACATTAACCTACTGTGGAGGGGCCTGTCATGTATTTCTGCTCCTGTAAAATGTGCAAGGCTGTAGATTTGTGCAGACAACAAAACATAATGTATATGTATAATTCTGAGTATGTGTGTGTGAATACATACACAAATAAAAATGCATGTCCTTATCCAAAATGGAAAGAAACATCCTCATCACATAGATACAGTGAAAGACAGTGGTTAGGGTTGGATAAGGAGAATGCAGTCATGGTGTGTTTGTTCTCACAGCATGGAACACTTAGGGAAAAAAAAAAAAAAAAAAAGCAGAGAGCCAACAAAAGCACCCAAAGGAAAAACAAATTCTCAAGAACATGAAGAGAAGCCAAAACAGAGGATGCATCTACTTCATCTTGTAATACAACTTCATTTTAAGAGAAAGATATAAATGAAAAGTTAGTGAACATGCAGTTTGGTAATTGAAAATCTCTGTAATTACCCTAGTTACCAAGGGAATTTTCATCTATTTGTACTCAAAGACGTTGCTTTTTAAAACCAAGGCAAAATTATAAGAACTATTAGGGAACACTCTAAGATAATATTTTTAAGTATGTAATAAGAGTAAGGAACATCTCTGATTTTATGTCCTATAACACCAACCAAACTGCTTCAATTAAATTTCCTGTAGTGCCTACAAACTCCAGAAGCAGTGCATTTGCAAAGGGAGACTTTAACTGCCTGTGTAGCAACCATGATGTGCAACAATTTTAAGCAGCTATTGGGGCTTTTGTCTGAGAGGAAGAATGATACCTGACAGGCATTTCCAGTCTCACCACTGCACCTTCCCACCAGTGGAGCACATTATTGTATTATGGGAGGCATGAAAATTGTTGACTCAAAATCATTTTTTCTAATGGCTGATTTGTAACCTGGAATTTTAAAATAGTTCCTGTGATTTTCAACATGGACACACACTGTATGTGGAGCAAACCTCCTAAGAAACCGGTTTAAAAAATCCTTTCCTCTGATTCATTTGGACTTTAAATAGCTTAAATTGACAGATGCTGGGACTTTAAGCATTTTTTCCGCGGATTTTCAGTCATGCAACAGAGGCAAGCTAAATAAATGAACTAGATTGAACCTCTACCAAACTAAAGTTAGTAACAGGCTGGAGGCTAAAGTCATGTTCACTGTCCCTATCAGCACACACTTGATGTATGTGCTAAACTGATGGCATATGAAAGCAAAACAAAACAAAACAAAACAAAAATCTCGTTCTCATTCTTAAAATCCATTTACCAGACAAACTAGTTATTCAGGGCCCATCAGAAAAATCCTCATGAGCAGCAGTAAGGCTGCACAGGGCTCACCCAGGAGAAGGTGGGAGATCCTGGTGGAGATAGCCTCAGGTGTTGCGCAGAACTTCCAGAGTCAATGCAGGATGCATTGTGCAAATAATAGCACTGTTTTAAAGAAAAGCCTGATGCACACCACCCGAAAATAAAATAAGAAATAGAAATAGAAAGTAAGAAATTCCTTCCTTGATTAAAGGAATCTGCAAAGACATGAGCAGCAATGGAAATTCAAGCTGACTTCATAAAGATTTTCTAATTTCTAAGAGGTCTAAACACATTGCCAAGGGGTTAAGTACCTGCCAACACTTCCAACCACCAACATCCCCAGGACTGTGACCCTTTTTGCCTGTGCCATGCTTCTTACCTTGTCCACTCTTCTCTCTGTCTTTTTATACTCCAACTCTTTAATCTCCTCATTGCAATTCCTCCATTTTCCTCCCTACCTTGTCCATCCAGCTCTCCCATACAAAGTGCAGCAGCACAGAAAACAGTGAGCCACTCCCTTTCAGCAATTTCCTTCTCTTTCCTTTGAACATATTCCCTACCTTCAATTGCAGAAATGGGCAAAAATTAAGGAAAAGCAGGGAATTAACAAAATAGAGAGACACAAACACTTTTTAACCATTAAAATACTTCAGCGACTATTTTCCCTGAGATCCAAGAGTGCCTCTGGGCAAATTCCTGTGCTGAAGGATTAAGACACTGTGATCCAGATGATGCTGAATATGATGCTGAAAACAAAAAGTGCAGAGTAAAACAACATTCCTATTTCTGACAGATGGCACATTGTTTTTCCTTTTGAGGATTATTTTTTTCTAAAAATATGTGGGTTTAGGCTTCTGAAAATTAATAAAGTAAAGAAGGAGATATTTTTAAAGTTATGTTCTTACATAAAGGAATAAAAATAGAAAGCAATTAGCTTTTGTTTTTGTGATTGATATATTTTGTACAGCTACCCAGACCTCTCTAGGGCTGTTTGCTCTTAGTCAGTAAGGACAATGACATCCTGAAGTTACCATTTCTCATTCATTTCACTAAATGTCACTCCTAGGTAGATGGGAAATTAAGGGATTAACCAGGAAAGAGACTGAGCTGTCACTGGAAAATTAATATTTTCAAATTAACTTTAGACAAAGGACACATAAGATCTAAGTTATGTTGATGAAAACGAGCAGTTGCTCCATAATAAATATGTAAATCAAGCCACTGATCTATCAGTTATTATGACAGTCTGATGTCTCAGAAAAACTTGCTGTGATTCCAAGCAACATCCATGCAATGCTGAATACATATGGTAGCAGATCAAGATGGTAATGCACAACTGAGCATTCAGAATGTTTAAACCCCCCCTTTTATCAGGTAATTTCTAATATAAACAGCTTCTAAATGCAATAGCTTCATCTGTCACTGTTAATTAAACCTGTACTTTGTCAACATACAATAATCCATTTATTATAGTAAAAGCCACTACATTTCAAACCACTCACAAATTGCGAACCATAATTGCTAGGATTATTTTATTTCCAAGTGCAGGCAGCAAAACCACCTTAAGATTCAACAATGGGAAGATAATTTTGGAGTGTAACCATAGCTCTATCTCACAGTCCATTTGCTTTAGTATTGGCAGCAGACAAGCTGTAATTTTTCATTTCCTAATTAGATTTAGCAATTAATTTAACTGTTCCATCATATTGGTGGGATAGAACAGCCCGATTTGTTTGCTCCTTTTCTTTTCCTCATTGTTTTTACTAAACCCTATATGATATATGTACTAAACGAGGGGGAAACCGGGAGGATCTGAATGCGCAAAAAGACCTGGGCACTTCCACACTGGTCACGTAACAACCTCAATTTTTGAGCACCTGGCTTCCAGACTGCAACTTGTGGCATTTTAAGAGGTGTTTCCTGGCAGCACACGCGGGGAGGTTGGGCACTCTGTGAAGGATTCACAGCACCTCACACTCTCAAGTACCTCATGGGGATGCTGAAAAAAGGAGAGTGCCATAAATCCCAGTTCCCTGCGGGCTCAGGTGCCTCGCTCTGGGCTGCAGGAGTCAGGCAGGAACTCAGAGTTCCAACAGGCTCCATGATTTACGGAGCCAGCCCGAGACCCTGGCAGAAGTCGCTGCTCCGCGCCGCCCCCGCCGCAGCGAGGCACTGCCTTCCGCAGCAGAGCCCTCTTGCCACGTTGGGTGGATGTTACAAGGCCAGCTCCATAGCAAGTCAAACAGATCAGTTTAAATCACTTTTAATGCTGGTTCAGGCTAACTTGGTTGACTCTGGATTGACAGGGAGTGAGGATGTCTGCTTTGGAGGCAGTAATCTCTTACGGAGGAAAAGTAACAACGCAAAAAGGCAGCGTGGTGGTTACTTCATGTATTGCTACAGCCAGTCCCAAAATAATCACCTGCTACTACATTTAAGCATTGAAATCATTCCTTTCAATAATGTGAGCGAGAGTCATTCCAATAAAAAAAAAACAGAATAATGGAAGGAAGTAATATGAGTCACTTCTCTTTCACACACTATGGAGAAAAAGAGCCGAATCTTCCACAGTGTTCTCAGCACAAAAGGGTTCAAACTCTCATCTTTTCCCCGTTTCTGCAGTGCTGCAGCCCCCTGCCCTCAGCCAGAAGCACTCTCTACACCCCACAGCCCTGTGGAAAACCTCTGTAACTGGAACCAAAGCTGGGCAGCACAATCTGTAGCCCAGGAGTGAGAACATCTATTTAGGACGAGTGGGAAGAAGGAGCTGATCCCTCTTCTGGCCGCTGCTCACAGTTTTTACACGGAGTGCTCTGCCCAAAGGCACTCTGAACTTGGATTAGTAACTGGGCCAAGATCTCTGCTGACCCAGGCTGACTGAAGCACAGACATACTGTGTCTGTTCAGCCCAAGGACCTGCAGGGGCTTTTAGCAGAATGACAGAGATGTAACCGGAGTGGACAATGCCCTCTTTGCTGCATACCTAGGGCGCTTTAATGAGGAATGAAAGGTATGAATTTGATCTTCCCGAGGCTACAGAGAGCCCAGAGTTTCAGTCTTGCAAGCATGGATGAGTGCTCTATCTACTGAAATATTGTATAAATTTCAGAAGTCCCGATTCGGCCATTATACACTGCTCCAGCATCGCATCCACCACGCTTCTGAGGAGATGCAGACAAAACATCACTCCTCTTGAGGACCCCAAAGAGCATTGGGTTTGAAATGGATCTGTGTCATGGAAAAAGCAGCACTTCAAGAGCACAGGGACTTCACTGCAAAAATAGATTAGACTCTGTTCGTGCTGGGCAAGGGATTTTAAAGTCCACTCGTATGCACTCAGAGTCCTGCATTTCATACAGTCAATACCCAATATTTCACAACAAACAGCTCTCATTGTGATGTTTTAATGTTCCCCACCTTCCCAGCGAAGTTGTAACTTGCTGAAAGTATTTGTAAGTAGATATGAGTGTCTGTTTAAAATAGGGAAAACCTTCCCACTGGTCTAGTGACTGAAAACCCCCCTTTGGAGTTGCTTCTTGAGTGACTCCCACAAGTGTTTGCAGTGTCCTGGCTTTAGGATGAAAATACATCTAAATTAAAATTTACCCAAGAATTGGGCAGCAGATTTGGGGTATGGTTACACAGACCATACTAATACAAGGTGAGCAATAAAAAAAAATCTCAAAGAATTTGCCTTGGTATAAGAAAGGAAAAAAAAATATTAGGTATTTTCCTGGGGCTTTAGAACTCTCCTAGCCAGAGGGCACTGACAGTGGAGGATGCACACACTGCAGTGCCAATGGACACTTGGAAATCTGTTAGGAATGTGTTTGGAAATGTGAAATGTAGACCTGGACAAAAGATATATATAGTCTTCCACCCTGTAGACAGAGAAATGAATCTCAGAGTGACTTCTCAGTCAGATTGCTATTTTTTCCTACTGTACATTCGGGACAAGAATCTCATTCTAAAAATCATTTTGAAATGTATTAGTCAACAAGAGACCTGGTACTTATGCCAAAAGAGCCAAGATCCCTCCTCTGGAGATACAAGCAGCAAATCTGTTAAATGTCCCTGACATGCAGTCCCTTGGTTTCATATAAAACCTCAGGTTATATTAATTCTGGGACTTCCTAAAACTGAATAACATGAGAGGGGTTTCTCTGGAGACTTCAATACACAGCAAATGACCCTTGCTACAGACAAGCAATTCTTTCTTCGACACGAACAAGTACCAGAAGGCTAATTAATCCTTAAGCATAATCATAACTTACCCAAGCAAGAAAAGCAAGGTCAAACAATGGCTTTGTAAATCACTGAGAATTGCATATGATTGTGCAATAGGCTGTCGTTGCCTTGAGGCGTTACATTTCTGATTGCACAGGCATAGGTGAGGTGTCCTACAAAACACTGCAGCCTGTGCCACCCAAAGGAGATATTTTCTCAAATCTGCATATTGCAAACCCAAATGGGTTTCATTTATTAATTATTGACATTCAGCCATTGAAATTTTGTGATATTACACCTATTACTGGCACAGGAAAGGGAAGAAGATATAAAGGAAGAAGGAGGAAAAGCAACAATACTTTGTGATTTAAAATGAAATATCATCACAACCACCAACTTCTCTCTGAATCTGAATTGCTAAAACCATAAGACTATCAACAAGACTTGATGCAGGTAGAACAATGAAACCTAATTATTTCTCACAAAGCAGGCTATTCCATTTCAAATAGAGGAAATCTAAGAGCAATAAAGCCCATGCCATTAACAATTTGTCTGCACACATGATTAGACTCACAGAGATAAAAAAGCCTCTAAATTTGATGATAAATCCCATATTTCTGGCTGGGCTCAATATTCTCTACTAATTTTGTTGAATGACCTTGTGGTAGTTAAAGGTATTTAGATGATAGAATATGGCACTGTCTCCATAGATTTACTATAAACACTTGGCATTTTTTATTGGGTGTTAAACTACACTGTGAATTAATATCAGCATTTAGGGTTATTTCTTTTGTTTGAATGTTAAAAAAGTAATTCTGGAGAGCTTGAGGACAGTGCTTTATGGACTGTTTGCTATTTAGTAACCCCAAAATATGAGCTGCATACAGATGCTGCTCCCAGATAGAATTCAACAGAACAAGTTATCAAAGAAAATCAAGTGGTTCAAGACACTGAACTGAGACTCTGACATGGGCTCTTAGCAATACCAGAATGATCAAAAAACAGAAGGACAACCATAAAACAGAAAACTACCCCATAACGTATTTAAATGTGTTACATTCTAATGGCAGCAGAAATGTTAAGTATTTCTTTTATACAGAGCACTTGGAACTGGCCACAGAAACATTATTTACTGAACCTGCTATGAACAAATATCTTGTGTTCTACCATTTGGCTTGCAATAGTTGTTTCTTCCTTTCATTCTTGGAAGATACAAAACAAGTTCTTTCTCTTAAAATAAAACAAAAAAACCTCCATAGCTTAATTATATATCAGCGACTACAGGAGCAGAAAAAAAACTTTTAGTCTGTGGAAAAAATATTTTCAATATCTAATTTACAATGATGACAATGCTTCTCAGATGCACACTGCCTTAAGAGGTTTTTTTTATCAAATCAGTCACATACATTCTACTGATTTTTCTGCAGTTGCTAATATAGATTTGTTTCCTGGCAAACGAAGCATATTCCTGTGCTCAGTGTCTGGTATTTTAAATCTCCTGAGAAGTGCAAACACCCACTCGGAGCAATGTTCTTCGCTCTGTGGACGTATACACTGCACACACACACGCACGCCCATGCAGTCACAGCCCCAAACCCCTCTCTTTTTGTCTTCCCTGCTGAGGATGTTCAGAAATCTCTCTGTCATTTGTGGATGGCTGGAGCTGGTTCCTAATTTGCACAAGCTGACAATTTTGCTCGCAACCAGCAGCTCGCTCCCAGAACGCCGTGTGGGAGGGAAAACATGCCCAGCGCTGTTCAAACGGCACATTCCAGGGCACGAGTATTTTTACCAACTTCACAAAATTTGACACTCCTCAACTGCAAGTAAGACCAAAAACATGAACAGTTTAACAAAAATGAATCACCATGTTTTGGGAACGCATCCATCTCTGTACTGCCCATGCGAAATTGTTCTGGGGACAAAAGAAACACATTTTGATTATTCTGATTAGGGGGAAAAAAAAAAAAATTCAATGGCTGGAAAGATTACAGGAGCTCCTTCTTACCACAGAAGAAGGTATAAAGTTAGTCATGTGTGAATTATGAATTTGATTGACCAGCAGTGACAGTAAAAACACAGCTCTAAAAAGCTGTGCTGTTCCATGAAGCACCTGGTGCTGACCCCAGCAAGAGGCTGAATCATCTCTTCTATAGCTCTCCTGGGCCTGCTCCTTGACCTCCAAGGAGGTCTTTGAAGATCTGTCTATAAATATAATAACTGGTGCTACCAGTATAATTTGCACACGTTGATACATCCATGTGCATAAACAACAGCATCTCTGTATTTTCAAGAACATCTTCTATTCAGCTGCTTTGCAGTTCATTCAAGGTTGCAATCTACTTCATATTTCCATTGAGACAAGCACTTAAGTTTGTACTTTTTCTCAGAAATGCAATTAAAAGCTAAATATTACAGCACCATATGCAATAGTGTATTTCAATCTGTTGGTTTTACTGAATTTCACGTGAAAGAAACAGTCTAAGGAAAACCGTAATAAATACCAAAGCCCTGAATTAATGGGTAATAATGGGTAGCCTGGATTGGTGCTGACAGAGCCTCCAAAACAAGATCCCCGTCATCAAACTCAGCAGTTCCACTAAGACTGGAAGATCAAACCCCAGTGTAAACCCAGCCTTACTAGGAACAGTTTCCTGGCAATGCACATGGGAAAATCAAGGCAGGAATTATTAAAATATTCCAATCTGACTTTCAAGGGAGGAATTCTGCAGGTTCACTTATGGCCATTGCTGATTTCTACCAATGCAGGGCAGAAATCCCAAGTATTAATTAAACTCCAAATCACAAAGCTTGATCTACTGTTGCCAAAATGTTTTCCCGACATTTCCTTCTGAACAGGTGTCAGCATTAACCTCAAATGACATTCCCTGGGTGTTACTTGAAACATTTGTATTGTTCCAGGGATTAATTTGAGTATACCATAGGAAAATGCCTCAAATAAAGTGTAAAGGATCTTCACCCCTCTCTTTTCCATCGCCGTCCCCAGCGGTACTGATGGATTGCCAGTGGGGGCAAGCTCGCTTGGATCCACAGAGACTGCTCAGCTTCCACATCTGTCATCCAAAGGGGATCCAGGGAAAGCAGAGGCTCCACGTGAGCGCCCTGCTCTGCTGCAGGAGCCTTTGACTCGCAGAGCTGGGTGCAGACTGCTGCCAGATTGCCGTATTAGCTGCTCGGGGGTTTTTCAGACGTTTACATGACAAGATGAGACAGACAAACGGATCCCGGCCCCGACGCTGTGAATCGTTACTCACTGCCAGCAGCTCATCCACTCAGCTCACATTCTTAAAGGCACATTAAGCAGAATTTATGTTTTGTTACTGTACAGCCCAAATGGCAATCCTGGTTTATTGGCAGTAACTCATCACCTGCGTCTCACTTACAAAGCGCCTCACAAAAGGAGCTGACGCGCAGTGATTTAGAATTGACAGACGCCAAAGATGAACCAAGTAAATTTTCCTCGTTGTTGAAGTTGGAAGACATAAATGACAAACAATCCTAATTCATTTACTAGATTTCTTCCTATTCCCTATTGGGGGTATTTAAATACTTTCCCACATCAACTATGTCTTTCACTGTTGCATTGAATAGGCAGAAATTCTTTGTCGCTATTTAAAGTAACATCAGTTTCAACAAAATCCTTCCATTAATCATATCACACGTGCTGGGCGATTTGCTTTGCAACACAAGCACGTGATTGCTTGATTTCACTGTGAATTAAAACCTGGCTACAAACATCACCCATTTCTCTTCATAAATGTTATTCAGCAACACACACATTGAAGACTCGAATATATAAAATTTCCAATAAGAATCTAAATTATAATGAGTTGTTATCAGTTACAATTAATTAAGGGATGTTGCTCACCCTTTGGAGCAAGGAACCTGAAGGGCCACAACCCAAAGAACTCTCAATCACTGATTTACACCAAACTGTACATCAAAATACTTTAAATACAATCCAAAAGAAAATGTCATTACTCTCAGCACCTTCCAATGCCCCTGGTGTCCAAATTGTTTTCAGTCAGTCCAGCACATCTCTAGTGTATAATCTGTTTTATTCAGTGAAATTTCCTGTCATGTCTTGTCACATCAGCCCCAGAATGGCTCACTGCCTTTAAGAGACACAGAAGAGTCTACGGTAAGGGGAAAATGTCGCAGAACACCACAGTCAGAGCTCACTCAATGCAAAAGGAAACATTTGTATGGAAAAACTATCCCTGAACTCCACAAAACTGCAGGGTTCAAGAGATGGAGAGATTATTTTGTATTGCAAAGAAAAATGAAAAGTATAGCAAGAGTTCTTTACATCAAAATAGAAAGGAAAAGTCATTTTACATATATCCCATTTGAGAGAAAGGGAGAAAAATAGAGTGTAGGCTTCTCAGATTCATATTTAATGCAGAAATGAAAGTGCATGCAGAGGTTTTAGCTTGGTTTTGGCTCACTATAAGTGAAAAGGGTAAATTCCTGGTCAAAGAGTATTACTATCATCTTCATTCCACCTTCCCCACTTCTTCTAGGGTATCTCACATTTCAAGCTCAAAGCCTGTTCAATTTGTTGAACAATTTAACAATCAAGTGGTGAGATACTTTCCATTTCCTCAGAAATTATAGAATCATTTCCTAGCAAAGGAAAAAAAATGGGTTTCAGTCTGCAACAAGCAACAAGCCTAATAACCTGGGTTTTTCTAGGTTAGAAACAGCAGTTTTATACCACAGGATTGATTGGGTGAAGGTCTGTGGACAGAAAATCAAATTGGATTATGATGTTTCCTTCTGATCTTTTACAGTATGAATTTGTGATTCAATCCTCAGCTTTGGTCTGCACACGATGTTGAGCTGAAAAGCATTTATATTTTTATAAATGCCACGGGTCTGTGTCTTTCCTCCTTATTGGTAAAACTCTGCTAGCAGCACTGGAATTTAGCAAGGAATTGTGATGCTCAGTTGTTCAGGGGTTACCTTGATCCTGAGGGAACCCTTTGGAAGAGCCTTTGCAATGCTGACTTAAATAAATTGACGCTGCTAATTCATTCTCATCTCAGTAAGAGAGGATTTAGTCAATAATTTAGGAATATGAAACCTGGTAAAAACCTGACCTCAGACACAGGCAGCCAGTTTGTGATAAACCTTACAAGAAACTCTATCTGTTATTTAAGGGACAGAAAAAGGCATGAGCCCCATGATAGTCTGCATTCACTGAGCATGGGGAATAGGATACAACACTTAAAAAATTACAAGTTTAGGAGTGTACACAGGAAATAGAAAGAATTGAAACATTTGGATAAAGAAAGGATCTGGTGTGGGGTGCCCCTCTATTCACGGGAGAACTGGGGCCCATGGGACACAGAGGAACCAGAAATAAGCTTACAGCAGACAAGGTGAGGCTGGGCTCAAGTTAATAAATAGACAGGGGGTTATGCCCCTGTGAGAGACATTAAGTGCCCAGAAGAGGAAAGTGAGGCATGATCAGACTCCAGGGAAAAGGAAAAAAACCCAGATTTTATTTGGTGAGTGAGACCAAGGGAAAGAAGAGGAAGATTTGGGCGCAACCCAAGGTTGAAAACAGTATGATAAACATGCTAGAAAGTGCTGACCTCAGCGCTGTGTCAGGTTCTTCCATTAGCTGAAATACAACCCTGGCATTAAAGGAGTCCCAATTTTCCCAATTAGAAGTCCAAGGCTGTAAAAAATGCTTGCTAAGAAAATGTAGGAAAATTTCACGATGTGGTGAAGAATAACAATTTCAGTCTCATAAAATCCCTGAGTTATTTTAAAAAACGTTCAAAAATGTTCTGGCAAAGCGGGAGATACGACACCCTGGGATTCTCGTCCAGAATTCAGTTTCAAAACAGTGGCACAGCTGAGCTAGGTTTTTATCAGGATCCATCTTACAAGGCACCAGTTAACCTCCTGTGGGCATACACGGCTCCGAATGAAACGCACACCGAGTCACCCGGAACACGACAAGATCATTTGGCACTTTTCATAAGCCATCAAAGGAGGAGGGGAAAAAAAAACCCAACAAAATAAAGCTCTCTGCCTCCATCCCAGCATCTGAACACGGCTGTTCTTGGACACTGTCCCAAAGAGGGGCATATGCTGAGGGAGCTCCAAGCTCTGGAGTGAGATCCAGCTGGGCAGAATTATCCCAGATTTACATTTCTTTAATTCCTGCTCTAAAGCAAGGTGATGTAGCATTCCCACTGGGCACCACAAGCAGTGAGGGAGTGGGACAGAAGTCAGGATCCATTTGCTTTAAAAAACAGGCACATTTTCTTGGTGGCATCTCCAAGTTAAAAAGCATCTTGTTCGAGGTTGCTTTTAAACTTAGGCAGCACCACCAACAAGTGCAAACTTCCCCTGCTGGGACAGCTTGCTCATTGCATTTTGCTGGGATAATTAGCTTTGAGTTACTCTAATTGTAAAATAAAATAAAATAAAAATCATATTCTCTGCTTCATTTTCATAAAGTTTCAGTAGCTCACGCCTGTCAGGTTCACTAGACCTGGGAATATGCTGTGCTTGCACATCAAAAAATATTGAGTGATTGTGTCAACACAGTTTACTAATTTAGCCATTTCTGTCCCCATATCTCTACAGAGCTCTTTTGGCTGCCTGCTGTAATTAGTGGCTGTCAAGTGTATCACACTTTGTCTATATCTAGTGTCACATTAACAGCAACTTATTTAAATTGATTCTTGATCAAAAAGATCACTGGAGATCCCACACATCATCTTTTGTTATGTGTGTGCTGTAAACTGCTGGACAACCCTGCCGGGATAGAAAGATGACCTTTTGGATGATTAAATAATGATGGCTGACACGTTTGTTAAATCTGCTGGCACTGAACTGAATGATATACTATTCAAATGGCAACACAATTTGTTGTGTGACATTAATTCTCCATCACTGCACATCATTCTATAGATTCTTGGCATTTCATCCCAAATTTACCTTCCGAATATTAAAAAAATAAATAAATCTATCTATAAAAGAGTAGGGTGCTCAGCCTAATGAGGAAATGCTGTCTTCATAACTTTGTTTATACATTGCTTCATTATTCATTTTTTACAGGCACCTTATTAAAATTGGAAAACAGAGGCAGGAAGACTATAAAAAAAAGCTCCATAACGATAGTTCGAATTTCATTTTCCTGTGCCAATTCCTTTAAAGCACTGAAACACTAGAGAATACTGTTTGTCAAAACTGACTACAGCAAATCATTTTTACATTTGAAATTTCATCTCCCCTCTTTGTTTAAGGAATGAAACACTCAAAAATTTAGTGGAAAATAAGAAGACCTATTACTCAGAGTTATGGCTTGCCGAGGTCTACCCTTCATTGCATCCCACATGACCAACAGGACAGCTGCAGGAAATTGCATTAAGAAAATGAAGGATTGCAGTATAATATGGGCATCTGAAGAATATGTTCCTTGCACGTAGGTCTATAGAGTCTTGCATCTACAGAGAGCTAATGGTCTGTGAGTAAATTAGTACCATGAACATCTTTTACATCATATTACTCCAGGGAGACCTTAGACCTACTAACTTCAGCACATGAAAGATGTATTAAATGTGTTCTGACCACTGACTGTCAGGTTTGTACTTGTCAAAACTGCCTTACACACGAAGAAATTATAGATGATGTTTTGATCCTGATGATGCTCAAGCAGAAATTGCCTTTCCTTGGTCTTCTCTTCTTTGAGAAATGCAACTCATATCAAGAGAATCCCCTGTCACCCCTGAGAGAAGGAAAAGTATTTTTTGCCTCTAATGTGTTACTAATTATTCAACCTTTTTTCACGTTGGGTAAAAACTCTTTTCCATCAGTGTATTGACTGCCACATGCCAAGTACTTTATCCCATGTTTAATTAGACTGTGCACTTTTT
The DNA here is from genome assembly GCF_015227805.2 of Hirundo rustica. Taxonomy (NCBI): domain Eukaryota; kingdom Metazoa; phylum Chordata; class Aves; order Passeriformes; family Hirundinidae; genus Hirundo; species Hirundo rustica. Next base: position 20,798,477 of record NC_053459.1, read on the forward strand.
TTTTTTTTTTTAATGTGTCATAACTTGTGAAGGATTACTGAGATTTTCCATTGAATTTTCTCGTAAAATAATTTCATAGTGTATGTTTTGTAGCTCCTGTTTCTCAGCTACTGGGAAAGTAAATGGCATGACTGGAAGAACAAAAGATAAAGAAGCTACAGGGAAGGAAGAAAGAGAGAGAAACAGGCAGCACATTGTCAAGAGAGGAAGATTCATGTCAGGTTTCTGTTATTTTGAGAAAGCAATGGGAAGAAATAAATGCACATGCATGCAGAAAAATCTAAACACATTTAAATGTAATTTTATAAGGCTGAGCACAAAAAAAACCTCTGCTGAAAGTGAAGCATTCCGTAATGAAATGCGCGCCTTTAGCTTCTCCACGTCATGTTGAGGAAACAGAAGAAACAACCACCAAAACCTCCATCTAGAGTGGTACAACTAAATTCCTTATGGAAACTGCAAGTTCAGGTTTCATCTGAACCAGCAGGTCCCGACAAGGAGGGTCCCAGCAGTGGCGCCTCGGTAGAAGCACCGATGGTAGAAGCTGTGCAGAACACGTGGGACACGTTAAACCACACTGGAAAATCCCCTTGCACAAAGGCTCCTGCTCCCTCTGGTGCACAGAGCCAGGGGCATCGCAGGCTGGGAATATCTGGGTACCTCTTTGGGTCACCAGAACTTTGGATCACCAGAACTTTTGCCCTACTGAATAAGTTCAGAAAGGAACAATGCTGCCTTGATGTGTCCCAGCTCATGCTCAAATTCAGGGAATGTCTCCTGGGATTGTTCACTGTCTCTCCACTGAAGCTGCCCATGAAGTCATTAAATAACAACAATTTCTGCTGTAGAGCATACACAAATGAAGACAGGACAAAAATGACCTTCCACTTACCCACAGCTCATGAGAAACTCCTGGGTAAGTAAATCAAAGAGAATTCACCTTCTGGACTCAGATGCCAAATCTTCCTATCCCAAGTGCAATTTTTCTCTTCACAAAAACACCCATCCTGCTAGAAATACCAATGAAAGATTGGGAATCAAAAGTTCTTTACAACAGTACCAAGATAATAGCCCTAAAGTTCATTACTGGTTTTTAGGAAATAGCTTGTTTTACAGAAAAATAGTGGAAAGGCATCAATTAATATTCATCAAGACATCAATCTTCTTCCATCCTCTTTTTAAAGCTGGAACACCAACCACAAAGTCTCTGTGCTACCTTGCCAAAAGCAAAAAAATTTTGTCTTTTCGTCTATTTCCTCGCATATAAAATGCTACTCAGTACACAAGGCACTTTCTCTGAACTCTGTCATCTTTAAAAATGAAAAATTTATGTGACTTTGTATAACTTTATCTGGTGACAGCTTAGTTCATACCATTGATCAGATTTGGTAGGAAAACAGAACCTGAACTAAAATAGTTACACCAACATGATGATTATATAATAATATATTTATCCAAAATGGTTAAATACTTCCTTAATGGGATACTACCATTGGTTATTCAATGTTTATAGATCATTTTCATGTCAGTATTGTTTAACAAATACCATCCTTCAGGTGTGCCAATGTAGCAGGTTGTCCAAGTGAACAACAAAGCTGAGAAATGCATATGTGAGTACTTAGTTTTACCAAACTGGGCAGAATTAACCAGGCACAGAGGAAAGTCTTTGCTTAAAATTAATACATTCAAATAACATAAAGCTTCAGCTACCTGAGCACTGTTGCAGACTTTTTTTAAAAGGAAATAGGAAAAATGAAAGACAAACATCACAGATGATTTTTCCTCTTCACCCATTTTTAGATTCCTTCAGCCACTAAGACCACTCTCACTAAGTAGTTTAAAAGCCTTGGCTGTGGGAGCAAAGCAATTCTGCAGCTTTGCTTACTTAGTAGTCTCTTAGAAAGCATTAAGAACAGGTAATTGAAATCCTTGCCAAGAAACATGCTGCAAAAGAAAATTTCCCTTAACTTTTTCAGAGCCTCATCCAAAGCCAAAGCAAGGGGAGGCAGGTGAGGATGGAAGTGATAAATCAAGGTTTCTCCGTTCTTCCAGCCACACTTCCCTGCCAGTGCCATCAGGTGCAGTGATCCCAGGTACTGCTAAAACAGCACAGGAACTACAGAAGGATTTAACAGGGTGGTTCCAAAAAAGCAAGGAACACTAAGCAATCCATTTCCCCACCACACACCTCCTGCTTTTGGGATGCTGCCTCAGCTCTTACAGTGCCACTTAATTTAAATCAGGAGGAAAAAAAAAAAAAAAAAGGAACAGATGCTGATCTCCCTTCTCTGTGAGGAAACATGACACAGCAGAGTCTCATATTAAATCCTTTATCTTCATGCTAAGGTCTTCTGACATTTTAAATATGAGCCATAATGATTAACATCTCTCCTTAAAGCCAGGAGCTAAAATCCGCCAGCCTGCCACACACAGTGACACCTTTAAACACTCACACACTTCAGCAGTTACTAATTTTCCAATCCAGTACCTGGATGTGACATTTTGACAAGTTTGCAAAGGATTTGCTAAACTACTTATTACTTCAATGTATAAAAAGTATGCTTTTTTTTTTTTTTTTGCAATACCTTTCAAAAAGAACTTCTGAATATGTTTTATATGTGATTTTCTAAAGTAGCTTTCCTGTTGCTCTGCTTTCATGTGCCAAAGGAGCCTAATGGCTCTCACAGCATCCAGGTGACTTACAACACCTAATTACTGCAGCATTATTTTTCCTGAAAGCAAGCTATTTTCTGTCTGAGTTCTCTTAAGCAGTACAGTCATTAGGCAAATGGATGGATCAAGAATTTGCAAAGACATTTGTGGTGAATTTAAGCAGATACCACTGGAGCTACCCGATGCTTCATGCAAAACAGGAATACGGCCTGGAGCTGCTTGGAGATAGATGTCTCTGTCACAAATACCAGCATTAAAATGAAAAAAATAAAAACACCACCTCTGGGGGTACTTCAATGAAAAGGTACAAACACAATAATGGAAAAAATCCTGGGAGGTGAATTCAATGAGAGTAGAGAGAGAAGGTTGGGTGAGGAAGCTGTCAGAGGTTTTTTTGTGTGGGTTTGTGGGGAGCATGAGAACCTCAGTCCAATACTATTGGCAACTACTAAATTAGTTCTAGAAAACAGACTGTAATCTGATTGACTCAGAGCTCCTATAGACTGCCCACATTATTCTTTCTTCCTGAAGTTCTCCTAGGTCAAATGATTGCTTTCCCATTATGAGGATAACAACAGGATATTCTATGGATCTGATAATAATCTAAGAATCTAAGAAGCTCTTTATTATCTTGAAGGTAAACTGGGTCATGTGCCGGCTCTGGTACAAACTACAGGCTGATTTAATAAGACAAAAGTGAAAACTAGAATCACTCACGGTGGGGTAGCATTCAGCACGTAGGGTTAGCTAAAATGTTGGCAGTGTAATTATTATGCCGTGCTAAGACAGACTCAACACTGCACAAAACATCACATTTCCCCAGCAGATTTTACAAAGTGTTTGAGCTTGCAGCGAGGTGGGAGAAACAAAAAATGACCTTCCCAAAATCACAGAGTGAGAAGCAAAAGCTCTGGGAAATGAGGATGGCACTCATTTAAGCTCAGCTCAGAGGGACGCTTACCAGCTGGGCAGCACTTGAGCCCCAGGTCGAGTCCATGCGTGTTAGTGCTTAATACAAGAGGCAAAATGTTTTCTGAGTTGTATTCAAATGCAATCCATAGTGATTCAGCCCTAAAATCTTCAGGAAGGGAGCCTCATTCAGATGCATTATTGTGGGTTTGATTCCTTCTCAAATGTCTACCAAAACACATTCAGATATTACAGTTCATATCTGTGACAAAAGATCCTAAATTAATTTAAAAGTTTCCTCCTGCCTCTTACTGTCTGTCAAAGAAATGAGCTTGGTTATTCCAAAATAACCAGCAGCAACAAAAATAAAATAGAATATAATATTGGTAAAATATATCAATACGTTGAGGCACATCTGGCAATATAATATAAAGTGCAAGTCACATAAAAATTACACTATGACTGTGGAAATATTGCATTTATAAATTATAGAGTGAAAATTCTGGCCTGTGGTTTACTTTTTTACAAAGGTATTTTAATTCATAATTATTTTTTTAAAAAAATACATCACATTTTTAAATTGCATTTCTCCTTTATGGAGTTTAGCTTGTCCCACTGCCCTGCAGAGGGGTGGCAGGCTTTAGCCCATAGACTGGCTATGAAGCAGCTCCATGAGCAAGAGGCAGAGGTATTAGATTATGAGAACTCAAAGATGTCACTCCAGAATTATGATTCTGATGTGACTGATGCATTAACCACATCCCCACAGCTGGACACAAAACTCCTGCTCGGCAGAGACAATCCAAGCGTAATTGAATGGAAGCGTCCCAAGCCAATCCTGGCACAAGCTGTTCCCAAAAGGAATTATCCACGTCGTGCCGGGACTGTGCCCACAGGCTTTCACTCTGTACCTTGGCATTTTTAATAGCAGCTCATTGATTTCTGTATGGCTACGGGATCAGCCGTACAGGGCTTTTTATAACACGGAGTGCAATCCTTTTGAAAATATCCAAGACTGTTCCAGGAACAGGACTGTAAGAAGCAAGTCAAATAAGAGGTGGGCTCGGTCTGAAGGCCACTGGCGAGAGGAGGAGACTTGTTTTATTTGTTCTAACCCAATTGCAGCCCCATTTCCCCGGCAGGCTCCGGCTGTCCCTCCCGGAATACTCCCGGATGCCATCTCGTGTTTCCTCTCCACACTGCAACCCTGGGTAGCCGAGCTGTCTCTGCGCATCCAGCTTGTCCTCACACTCGATGAAATGAGAAACAACAACAACAAAAAATTAAAAATCGGAGAACAACAGCACTAAACTGTTGCTTTATTCTCACCAAAGTGAAACTTGGAGCCTTTGCATCACCGATTCCTGGCCATTGCCAACTCACGTAACAGCGCACAACATGCCTTCTGTAATATAAAAAAAAATTACAGATGACCTTATTCATTTTGGTCCAAGATTTAACTCTGTCCCATCTGGATCTTTTTAGACACAATTTAAAAGACACATTAAAAAGAAAAAAAAAAAAAAAAGTGATATCCATAAACATAATTCCAGTCCCCAACATTCTCCTCCTACACTTCAAATAAGGCTTTTGTCGTGTCTTTTGTTCATTTAAGGCTCTGCTGTCTGGTTTGAAGGCCAAGCTACACATAGAGTTTGGCAGACACATTGTCATGCTCCTGCACCCAGACAAAAGTGGTGATTTCACTTTTTTCCCTATATAAATATAAAAATGCTCCTATATTTCTGCACTTTCCTTTAAAAGAGGAATTGTTCTAAAAATAAAGGTCAGAGGTGTCAGGTAGAATTACATTTAGACAGACAGCATTAGGCTTGATATCCCTGTTTCCTTTTACGCTGGAGACAATGGAATTTTGTGCATTCAAAGGAGACAAAATTGAGCCTTTTATTATGGCCACATTATGAGCTTCTTTCTCACCTCGCTGAATAAGCTACTCAATGGAATAGTTCCATTGACTGTAATGAAGCTATTCCAATACAGAGCTAAAAGAGCAGCAGAGTCAACCTGAAATACCTCCAAAGGCTCCTGATTGCTGTACAGGAGGGGACCCAGACACAGAAGGAAAAATTCTCACAGCTTTACATCGCTGCTTACTCTGAGCCACAGCACAGAGGGCAGAATGATTGAAAAGTTCAGTGCCATGTCCCAGAGCTCAAGGAACACGGATCCTGTGATGGATCAGGACCTGAAACAAGAACATCTCACATCTTGTTAGACACTGCAGGACCTTTCCAGGACATCAGCAGAGACAGACAGAGCACACAGGACCTGGGAGAGACCCGTGTCCCTCTGGAGAGCATCCAGGAGGGCAGCACAACCCAAATCTGCAGGGGGGACCATGGGTACCCCGAGCATCCCTTCCCTTTCCCTAATGAACACCCATGAGCAGCTTCATATTGTGCAGCTCACTCAGTAACAGGGCAGTAAATGGCACAGATTTACACACCAGGGAAAGGAACACACCATGGTTTGGGTACACAGGTACATTCTTCACAGCTAATACCACCTTGATCTTTGCTTTTGTTTGTGAGTGCATGATTTATCATGATCTGGCCCCAGGATTGCAGAAAATTTGTGTCTAAAGTAGAAGGAGTAATAGCGAAATGAAACTGTTTTGTGACAGACAACAAGCAAAGTACAGGCAAGGGAAATGATTGCTGGGTGCACTGTGGTTAAATCCCAAGGGCAGAAAGGAAGTGCAAGACCTCACTCAGCTACTGACATAGACAATAACTTCTAATTATCAGAAATTGCTCATATGTGATTAGCACAGACCTAACCAATGACCATATATTTATACCATTAATTTGTTGGGGTTTTTTTTAACCCGAAGTGTCTGCATAGGAATGACATAATCTCATTGCTTCACAAGTAAATATTTCTTCATGAAAAAGGCTGTGGACAAATATAACTCCCTTGATAGTACAGTTTCCTGTTTTCTGATTGATGCTGATACACAAATATTGTGAATCACTGTACACAATCTCTCTTAACAGAAATTCAGGAGAATGAAAGTGAAGTTTAACAATGTAGATCATCAACCCTAAGAAATGGATTATTCACAAACTAAAGAAATGGATGCAGCAGTGGAAAATGGTCATACTAAACCCTTTTCTCCCCAATATGGCTGGAATATAGTCTTACCTATGCCTGTACTTACTTTTGAAACACATGAAATTTTCAAGCGAAAATTGGATAGAAATTGAAGGCAAGTATAACCTGTAAATAATATATTCCCATTGCTCTAACGCATAAGAGGGACTTGCTGCTCATGGACCATTTCAAGAGCTTATACAGGGCAATATAAAATACAGCTTAAGTGACTGGCCATGGGAGCAGCAAAGCTAGGGATAATAGCTACATTACAGTATTTCACCATAGTACAGCAGTCAGAAACAGCACCTAGAGCCCTTCTGCACTGTAAACCCAGCCAGGAGGTTATTTTAGGTCTGTAGCATTTAAACTTTCTGTTTTGCTTTGCAGAACGCCCCAAGTTCCCACTTATACATCTAAATACTGCCACAGCTCCCTCTGTGTTACAGCTGCGATAGGTACCCTGGCTGAGGTGAGACAAATCTCCCATCTCCTGGTAGATCTCTCCTTGCTTTTGCCAAATGGCTGCATTAAATTCCCCTCTCTCTCCTGGAGCTTGTGCAGTCGATACAAGCGGCTACCACACTGTTTTCAGAGTACATCCTGCCAGGTCGGGTTCCAACACAACATCTTTCTAACACTCCAGTAATTCCATTTGCAGGGCTTTACAGTTTTAAAAGCAGCAACTATTCCTGCAGAGAGTTACCCCAACTATTTTCCTACAGCACAGGAACTGTAAGGTCACGGAGCGACTGAGCCTACCCTTGTTTCATAAGCAGCTTCCTTCAACAGCTGTAATATCTGGGACGAGTGTTCGGAGAGTGTCATTTGGCCTCACTGAGTGATTCATTGTATACTGGAAAACTGCTCTGCATTCTTCTGGATGCCTTTGCAGCAAAGCCAGGACAAAGCCCCATTTAGCTGGAAGCCCAGCATAGTGGCTCATTATTCACCTGCCACGGCAGTCACAATATTGTGACGGCTTCCAGACAATGGCAGAAATCTCTACCTACTTTTTTACAGAAGCACATCCCATTTTCTACCTCTTTTTATCCTGAGAAACAGACACTGCATACAGACAGAGTGTAGAGAAACGGGAGCCCTTAAATTTTGTGTAATGAGAGAAAAACTGATTGCCATATTACTCTGTGAACTGCCACGGGATGCTCCAGGCTCCCCAGTCCTGCCTTGGCACCAGTAAGAGGGGCTTCAGAGAGAGAGGGAATGGGAAGGGAGGGGGAGCAGGAGGGAGGGGAGACATGTAAACAAGCTACAGCCATCTCTAACCTGCTATTTGGCCTGAGCCCAGTGCCCCCCTGGTGCTCTACCATCCCTGGAGAGCTCAGCATCCTCCCTGAAACCCACTGTGGGAAACACCACAGAGCCCCCCTGCTTCTCCTTCAGCCCAGTCACTTGCAGAGTCAGCCACAGATGCTCTCTCTGCACTGAAGAGAGTGCCCTCAAAGCAAGCTCCTGCAGGACAACTGACCCACATCTATAAAACTGTTTCTCGCATCCATCCAGTGCTGTAGCTTTTGTTGTTTGATTTTGGGATAAACCGAGTTTAAATGCCACGCTGAAGTAAACACAGTCGCTCCAAAAGCACTGAGTTTAACAGCTGGGGTTTTCCTAAAGTGTATTTTTTCTCAGGGCAGCAATAATTCAATAAAACTACAAGAGGGCTTTAACAGTTTTCCTCTCAGATGTGTGTCCTGTAATACACTGCTGCACAGGCATATCCTTAGCGCTCTTATGAAAGCTTTTAGCGAAGAAAGATTTCTACCTCAGCAGGGAGGTAAATAGTATCAGCAGGCTCTACAGCAATACCCTAAATGGCACCTTCCATCTAATTTCTGCATAGTTCTTCCAGCACTTCTTTGTCTTTGTTTTGGTTGCCACCTCCTCTTTCGTCAAATTCATCACTGTCACATTTGCAGAAGGCGCCTATTACGCCGCAGCTTATACTCTAGTTACGCTCCCTTACTGCCTGCCTGTGCTGGAAAAATCATAAAAAGGTATTTGGGAAACAAATGCTTCAAAAAACCATGCTGCATCCCTGTGGAGATTGCCACCTACTTCCTATTAAGCCCAAGCCTGCCATATGTTTTAAGGGTTTTCAACCTCCTTTCTCTCTCGTGCAGTTCTGCAGTTGAAGTCGCGCTGCTAGTTCTGCTGGTGGGATGTGCTTTTTGCTGAGGGGAGGGGAAGAGAGGGAGCGAGAGGAGGAAGGGATGGGGATTTTACAACTAAAAGGGGATTCCTGCCTAATAGAACCTGCAATATGAGCAACTGCCTCTCTGGCTAAACTGAGAATTTCATAATATTCACTGCCATAAACCTATCCACACACGGACTCACGCAGTCACACCTCTCTTTAACAGGGGTGTCCCTGCTCCAGGCCAGAGACTCCTGAAAGTGTAATGATCCATTTAAAAATCTCTGGGAGAAGAGTGTATGCACTTTCCCTTCTGTGCCATCCCAAAAGCTGGAAGAAACCCAAGGGCCATCACGGGCTGGGGAGAAGTGCAGGCTGTACCCTTGCAGTGACAGATTATCACAGTCACACTAACGCTCAAGACACATTTGTTTGTAAGTCACAGCCCTCACTACATTTCATGTCATTTTTCAAGCTGCCTGAAGCCAAAGCTACATGAAAATTTCAGCTTTTACATTTCTAAGATTTTGTGATTGCTGAAAATGCCTTGAAAAGTTGAAGTCAAAACTTTTGGAAAGAGGTAAAGTAGCTGAATATAATTTTTTCTACAATCTCAAAAACAACAAGTAGTTTCCAAGTTTCTATTCTCATAAGGGAGGAAAAAAAAATTAGTTTATTTTCCTTTGATTAATATGAATAACATCTGCATAACTCTTGTCATCCTGATTTATAACTGACATCACAATAAAACCCCACAAGCATTAAAATAATACAGGTATTAAGGTCCTTGGCATGTTTATGTCATGTGAGCATCAATATATGCAACAGCTACAATGCTAATTAAAACTTGGACTGCTGTACTGTCTGATACTTGAAAGTTTTACATCAGATTAATGCTTAATTGTGGAAGATCAAGTAGATAATTCTTATTGTGGCTTTCTTAATCCAATGTTAATATAATCTGTAAGGAAATTACGGAGCTCCCTCCCAGTACACCACCCAGGATTTAAGTGAACATTCAGAACCATTCAGGCAACAACTGACACAAAAAATGATGGACTTATTTGAATTAAACAGTCTAGGATGTGCCTTTGGAATATAAATAGTGCAGATAAGCATATTTTAAAAATGAATTGCTGCAGTGAGAAACATGACGGGATTCTACCAACACTACTAAGAAATCTACAGAATTTAATAGTTTACTATGTCACTTTAAAGGCCTTTTCAAAAATTCCTTCTGGTCCTACTACAGCAGATATCTTCCCTGTGTTAATCACATAAACTCTCAAGCAAATCCCTTTGATTTCAAAGGGATGAAGATTTCACTCTTTTTTTGCAGTGGTTGACAAGAGTTTTTCTGAAAGCCACCATTTCCATGCGAACAAGCATTTTCCTTTTCTCTCTCAGAAACATCTCCTGTTAGATTTTCCATGTGCTTATCAGATTTATAGGATCTACAGGGACTCTTTGTCTGTATTAATCTCCAGAAACTACATTAAAATAACATTAAGGTTGCTGAGTCAAAGACCAGGAGGTTAGGAAACACCGGAATTAAGTTAAACTAATCTAATTTGGCTCCTTATGCAAATGCCTTATGAAACAATCCACAATCATATAATTACATGCTCCCATCTAGTCCACGCCTGCTCTGGAGCAAGGGGGAACCTGGATCTTCCAAAAAAAACAGCTGCCACTTTCTTTGCAAGGCAAAACAGTGCAGATCCGCCTTCTCTCGACAAACAGCTCCAAGGCCTCCACCGAGTTGTGCCCACAAAATCCAGCCACATTGGATGGTTTTAATAGCTCAAAGAGGAATTAAGAAAAACAAGGAGAGGGGTAAAGCAAAGCTGCTACAGGAATCCCTACTGTCAGTACCTGTGGTTAACCTGGAGAGAAGCTGAGTGACGTAGCAGGAACCTTGGACACCACGTGGGACCCACTGGCACGAGGTGATGCCATGGGATAAGATGTTCCTGGATCTGCCACCAGTGAAAACCACACCACAAAGCACCCAGGGATTTAAGGTGTTGGGTTTTATTAAAAAAAAAAAAAAAAAAAAAAAAAAAAAAAGGGGAGGGGAGGGTTAAAATAAAAATAGAGCTCTAAGTATCGACACAGTATGTTCCATGGCAGTTGTGTATCACGAATTTTTAGTTGTTTCTCTAGCACAAACATTTATGGTTATTGTTCAAAGAAGGAAACTGCTCCCCAACTCAGTCTTCAAGGTCGTACCACAGTTTGCTGCTGCCTGTGCTCAGGGAACTCTTGGATTTTCCACTTTAAATGACAACTGGCTTTTTGCACTCTTTCTGCCCCAAGATTAATTATGATTTATGAGCAAAATTTTCAGTCTAAGAAGAAATATTAAGAGGCAGAGTCATTTCAAATATGATCTGCAGAGGGGAAGAAAAGAAACCACTTTACTTTTGTTCTCAAAACTGTTTCAAAGTTCACAAGCTCCTCTTGTTTTTCACATTAGAAATGGGGCCTAGAGTACGAAAAAGAGAGATTTTATCGACTGAGAGCTAGAGAGTCAAATTTAGCTCCTGAAAGGAAGACTACTGAGAACAACAAAATATTTTAGACAACTAAACCCTATTTTCTTACTTAAGTGTAGGGCCCTGGTGTAGATAAGGGACGTATTTTTTCCTGACCTCTAAAAGCTTTGTGAATGGCTACATCAAATATGCTCCCTTGTGCAAGATAAGCAAAAGATTGGATTTCCACACCTTTTTACAGTTTTTACACAGCTAGAGAAAATAATAGTCCCTTTTTTTCCCTTTTTATCAAAACATACATATAATTACTTTTGAATATTTATGTTAAGTACTTCACCCAGCACATCTCAAATTATTGTAATAAAACCACTGAAAGACAAATGTATAATGATCTATAAATCAAATAAGTCAACACAGAATGCCTTTGTGTCAATATAAGATATCTGTTTGTCCCACTGCTGGTAAAACACCAACAATTATGCATGCAATTGCCATGCAGAGGTGAGGATTTCTTTGTTTTCCCTGGGAAATTTTGTGTTCCATAAACTATCGTCCAGAACAGTACAGAGGATGCGGATGAGAAGACTGACACAACATGTCATCAGCTCTCTGGAATGCAGGATTCTAATCCTCAATGTTGCATTGCTTTTAAATTTTAATAGCAACGCAAGATTAAGTTGGGTTTTTCATCTTTCTTCTTTTTTTTCTCTAAGGACTTTGCACATCTTTATTCCCAAAACTATCCAGGATGTATAAAGTAGCAAGGGCTTTTCAAGTCTAATTATTATGTTTTTCCGGCTTTTCTGCTTTATGCAGTTCCGTCAGTGTGAGGAATGAAAATAAAGAAATCGGTTTTCTTTGATTTCAGTTGGTTCCAAGTTAATTTTCATCTCAGACAAGCTTGTGTTATTTCATGACAGACTATCTGAAACACATAAACCCAAAGAACCGGAGCTTAATAAATATTAATAGAATTGAAAATCCATGAAAATGTAGTCTTGTTTTCTATTTTTAGTTTGTTTTGATTTACAAAGCCTAAAAATTCATCTTAATTTCATCTAGCAATGGGTCTTTAATAAACACCATGTATTTTCTGTATCATCATTTCACCAATGATTTCAGCTACTACAAGGCCAACACTCAGGCACAAAGTCATCAGGAGGTTACTGCAAGGCTGTCTTATAATTATTTAATCTCAATACCATTCCGTTAAAAATATATAACACTTTTTTTTTTTTTCTTCCCTGTTTAGTAGAGGAAAAAAAAAAAAAAAAAGAGAAAGAAAACCTACATCCACTTCCTGAACTGGTACCAGCATTTTCAGCTGCTATGCTGTACTTGGAGCAGAATTTTCCCACTAAGAAAGACACAGATATACCCAAGAATACAGAGTAACATATCAGTAGTATGTCGGTAATAATATTCAATTTAAAAATTTCAGGCAATTTTGATTGTGGAAACCTATAGAATGCATTTCCAAAGTGAAAATTGTCTGAAAGATTTTTTTTTTCTTTTTTTCTGTTAAGAAAACTTAGTTTTTTAGTCCATGAGAGGGAGGGCTTTTTCACTATTCACATGAAAGGAAGACACGATCACGTCAGGATCTGGATTACATCAGACTGGCAGCAAGGTAAGGTCACTTAGGGATCAGATTCTTGCTAATTCAGGTCTCTGTTTTATTACTGTGAGGAATTACTCTGATTCACTAGAAGAGAGCAAAATCAGTTCAAGGCTGCCTACCACAGACCATAAAACGAGTACAGATATTGCAAAGCCATGCTCCTAGAAACACAGGCATTAGTGCAGTTGTCACTGTGTGCCACACACCCTAAACATCCTTTAAAAAATTTCTGGGCCATTAAGACAACACAGAAAACTTAACGCAAATGCAGTAATTTTGTCACATCTGCTGCCAGACCAAATGACATGATGACACTGAGAAAAGACATAAAAGCCATTTTAATTATCTCTTCTTTGAAGGAGCCATTGGCTCAAGTCAGACAGTCTGGGACCAAATCTGAAGTGTTGCAAAGCTCAAGGTGAAGATTTAAGTCAGATTTAAGGAAGAAGTTTTTCACAGTTAGGCCCTGGCACAGGGTGCTCAGAGCATCTGTGGCTGCCCCATCCCTGGAAGTGTCCAAGGCTGGACAGGGCTTGGAGCAGCCTGGGATAGTGGAAGGTGTCCCTGCCCACAGCAGAGGGTGGAATGGGTGATCTTAAAAGTCCCTTCCCACCCAAACCATTCCATGATTCGGTGATCCACTGATGTGTTTTTAAGACCCTCTCTATTGTGAGTAGCCAGTTGTCAGGGTCAACTGGGCAGTTTTGCTGGGCAGTCAGCAAAACACTGCATTTTCCTCACTTTTCCATACAGGAGGTGTGATCAGCACACCACGGTTTGTTCTGTGCCTTCAGCATATTTAATGCCACAATTCACATGTGAACCTCAGTTTTGCAGGATTGCTTCCTAATTTTTTCAGCTTTGCATGAACGCCTTCCTAAACAGATGCAAATATAAAGCTGTACAGGTGACACACTAAAAATATAATTGAAGTTGGTGCTTTCATAAAAGCAATTAGCAATCGCTCAAGTTGCAATAGATGACAGCCTCAAGAGGATTGCTGCCCTGGCAGGGAAGTAACTGCAACTTACATTACAGTCAATATTCTGTTCCTTAATGTTATTTTGTTATAACAGACATGTACAAGTTGCTGATTATGCATTCATTCCCATGTAGAGCTTTCAGCTGATATTTTTGTCCACAGGCTTAGATGTATATATGTCACTCTTCTACCTTAAAGTATTCCCTCTTAAAGTTAATGACAAAAAAGTTACAGTAAATAAGCAAATAAATGCAGCTAAGGTAGAGAAGGCCAACAGGAAAATCTTTTTAGCTCAGGGTGAAACTACATGACCATACATGTCCTTGTTTTGTTCAGAATTCATGCAGTGACTACAATTATGCCTATTTTATAGTAGCATTATAGCCAAACTTACAGACATTTTACAACCACTTTAAACCACTTTTGTGGTCCCCAGGAGTCATCCTCCCAGTTTCAGGAAACTATGGGACAAATCCTGTTCCTGTAACAGTGAACAGCAATGCTCCCACCAGGCAAGGCCTTAAATCAACAACTGCCTTCAGCTATCCCTGGATAAACCCCAGGTTCCACAACTGTTCTCCATAGGAACATGCTTAAGTGAGGACCTTAAACACACATGGATTGAGTATCTGGATATACTCTGCAGCATTTCAGTGCAATAAACAGCATTTGATCAGAAAAGGAGCAGTGCACAAACACTGGTCAGCCTTTTGCACTGAGCAGAACAAGGTGTGACAATACAGCTCCTAGTACACCATTTTTTTCTAAGAAAAAATGTGTAGTTGAACACATTTTTTTTTTAATGTGGTGCCTGATAGTTCTATCATAGATTACACCTTTTAATATTCCATATTTCAAGGGATCTCCATAGCAGCAGTTGCACCACATGGGGCAATGGCATGCTGCCACACAATGAGCACGGCCACACAAGATTTAGGAACAAAACAAAGTTACTGGGAAATATCATCAGCATCTGTGGGTTTCTGGGAGCTAAGTCTTGCCTGTTCACCTCCAATTACCCTGTGCTGTTTAGATGCACTTGTACTCTTTGTGCTCATGCATCTAAAAATGAAACTGTGTTAGAAAAACAAAGAGAATGGTGCTGGTTCCACATGAGGATACATGTCAGATTATTCCTTTTTCTGACCCAGAGATGGGGCAACTGAGAGCCATTTTAAAGACTTTTGCTCCATTTTCAGTCTCACGTGAAGAGCGAGACAGTACTGATGTTAAAATTTACGCCATCACAATCAGAAGCCAAACTATTTCCTAATTACAACACATTATAAGCATTTATTGGCCTATCAGCTTTTGCCACACAATGCTGATAATGCCTTAAAGACAATCATCTAAAATCATCCCTCATGGGTCCTATTACATCTTTCATAGTTCTATTTCTCCAAAATGCCTGGTCTATTTGCAAGGCCATAACTTGTTTCTAGTTCCATTTCTCTCTCAACAATGTCTGTCCTATTCCAGGGCATTTCTAAGTCAGCATTTTTTATCTCAGAGTTTGCATAAAGATGCATACTATGTGAGCCTTCTGTCAGGCTTTGAGAATTCTCTACAAATCCATTTCCCACATTTCCCACATTTCCCACTTTCTCTTGAACAGGTGAAACTTCTTTGATGGCGTTATTCATCGTTTGCCATACACATCAAAGAACACAAGGCACTATCACTAGAATTGTCACTATAACCATACATATAAACCTACAATTCTCTACAAATCCATTTCCCACAGACATGGGCTGGTTTAAAAACCAGCTTCAGCGGGCAGCTGATGCAGCTCTTTGCCTCTGGGAGGGACACAACAGCAGCAGCCCAAAGACAGCTGCGTGCTAGGGGCTGGACGTGTCACTAACCTCCCTGAAGGGACTTTTTCCCACTGTCCACGTGTCTTTGGGAGTCACCAACCAGCTCACACATGAGCTCCCCGTGGTGGGCACAGAGATCCGCTCCACCACGCCGGTCTCCGTTCGAGAGCTCCTCTGCCTCCCGCGGAACCCAACGATTGCATGCCGGAGCCGAAAGAGCACTGCTAAGACGCTGAGTGGTAAACACACAAATCAGGTCAATCCTTTTGCTTTCCTTGTAATCCCTGTGCGTTATTTGCTACTGGCTTTCACTGCTGCCGCCTCCTCCGCTCTTCGGGCACCCCGTGCGGGCGCCCGGCGTTCCTGCTCCCCCTCTCCCTCACACCGTGGATTGTGGCAATCCCTTCTTATCAAAACTCTGCTCATGTTCCCTTCTTATCAAAAATCCCATATGCACCACATCCCACTGCCTTTACCTTTACCAAGACCTCTCTTGTCTTTTCTTCACCGTAAATTCTCCGGAGCGGGGAACTTGCTTTCTCCAAGTTTGTACCAAATCCTGTGAATTTATGGCACTCTAGGAATGTTTGACAACAGCACTTAAATAATTAATGAAAGCTGGAGCAGCCCTTTCTTTTTTTCCCTATTTGGAGACAGTAAGGCAGCAAGACAAGTGGGAGGCAGCAAATATTTCATGGGCTAAGATTAGACGTGATTCGCGCCCCTATGGGGGGTAACTGACTGACAAATACTTGCACTTAAGAATGATCAACTTTTGCAGGAATTAAAGAAAAGAAGCACTGCTTCAGCTACAGGAATCACAAAAGTGGCCCAAGAGCATCATAAACAGCCCAGCCCCAAAAAATAAACCACAATAAAGAGAATGGGAAGTTTTCATTTCAGCTCTACAATGATATTCTGTCTCTTTCCCTCTGTGTGTATGACTTTGCAGAAGTCCACCCCTTTGTCCTAATTTTTCCATCTTCAATGGAAAGGGGAAAAAATAAAGGGTATAATGGCAAACACTAGCTCATGATTTTGCAGCCCTAAAGAAGCAGTAAATGCTTCTAAAATAAAAAAGTGGGTGTAAACATGAAATAAAGACAAATAAGACACAATAAGACTATGAGAGCAAGAAATGGGGGAAAAAACTAGCACAGAAAAAAGATAAAAGAGATTTGTTATTATAGGAGAAGCTATGATGTGAGACAGATGTGAAATTATATCAAGAAAATTAGAATGGAGAAAAAAGCAACAAAGTGAAAAGATATTCATGTATCTCAGGCAAATTTTTCAAAATCTACCAAACATTCAAATTCCCTGCATCTGTCTCTACACTTACGTCTGTTCATGTTTTAAAAATGGGAATTTGGGCCTGATCTAGTAAAACTTGATTTGAATTTCACAGCTGACTTTTCTGCAGCCACGAATTTACCCACTGAGTGCACATAGGTCCAGGTGTTTTCCACTGGAGCACAATGCAAAGATTTGTATGGATTTTTTGTCTTCCAAATAATCAATAACATAATCCTGATGTTTATGTCAGTTTTGCCGCTAAATTTCCTGGCTTATGAAGGCAATCAAGCACTTTGGCACTAAAGAATAATAACTGCACTTAAAGAAATTTGGAACTGAAAAGTGCAGGGACAAAACCAGAAGCCACTTTGTCTAGTACTGAATGTTTATCAGGCAAAATATCACAAAAACATAGGGGGGAAAAAGCTCAGTAAATTGCTTGATTTTAGGGCAGTGAAGACTCCAAAATTATTACTCTCCTAGAACAGAGGCATAATGACCAGCCTCTGAATAGATATTGGCACAGCAGGCCACACAAAAGCTCTGATTAGCTGCTGTCTGAGGGAATATTCAATTCCATTTTGGCATTGATTTCTGACCTTTCTTCTTCGACTTTAATTGGTCAAGACCCAAACCTTTTTGAATTTATTTAACACCAGACAACAGTTTCTGAATTGCCAAACTCCCAGAAGAGATGCGGGGGGGGCGGGGAAAGCACTTCATAGGTTTTTTTCTGTCAGTTCTTCAACTTCAGCTAATTTTGAAGTTATAAACAACATTTGCAACAGCTGCAACATCACTTGTGATGCACCAGTTCTTCAGCTGGTTTCAGGGAAGAAAAAAACACAAAACAGGAGTTAATACCACGTCAAGCCTGATTCAGATGTCCTTCACCTTCACTGAGAAAAGAGCAGGTATTTTGAAATTACAAACCTCTATTTTTATGGGAGTGTTCAGCAAGAAAAGGACGCAGTACAATCTGCTCCAGATTTTAATATTAGACAGAACCATCAGAAGCTTCTTTGTTAACTCCTAAGCCAGTGATAATCCTGCACTTTTTTCATCTCCTTGCATTTACAGTTAATAATATGTGAAAATACTTTGTGACAGTTCAGAGCTGTAGCTGCTGTTCTACAAAAGCCTCCTCACCCACTGATTTACATCCACAACTCCCCTTCCAAGAGCTTCCTTCCCAAATTAAACATGCTAATGATTTTCTATGCAAAATTTAACAACCTAATAGGCTGAACAAGTCAAATGAAAATACACTAATTGTTGCCTTTGATGTATACTATTCTGCCAATTCTCTCATGAAAGCAGTATTTTAGCATTAACTGGAGTAGTTACTAAAATATAGATTAATAAAGAAAAGCTTATATATATACATGCTAAGAAGATGGCACTGCAGACTGTAGAAAACACAACTTCGAGGCTCAGAAGTGACACAAATGGCTATTATACACCAGAAAACCACTTTCAGAGGAGCCCAGAAAACGAGCTACTAAAGAATGAATCATAAACCCTTATCTGAATTAGCCAGCATTGGTTCATAACACTGGGTTTATGCAATAAAAGTATTCAAAATTAGATTACACAGTCAAAATAATAAATACAGAATAGGATGAGAGAGATAAAAGGTTGGTGAGAGAGCAGAATGCTTTCTGCCTAACCCCAGGGATCCGAAATGAGCTCCCCCAAGAAACTGCCCAATTGCTTTATAAAGTAAGATTTCCACGTGTATGTATTTTTTCACCCAGAGTACAAGCAATAATGTGTTTTAGCCTATGACCAGCATCATAGAGAGAGCTTCATTGTAGAATTGGTACATTCTGTCCTCCAGCCCAGCTCTGAGCAAGAGATTTGGTACTATTGTGATCTTAGCACACACAAAGAAAACAGATGCAAACAAACAATAAGGGAATATAAATATTCTGCAGAGAAATAGTGACACAAAATTACTTTCTATTGCTTTGTCTTTAAGAGTTTGCTTATAATGATTTGATAATTTAATCTAATTGATCTCTCCTACTACTTCTATGGCTCTAATCACTGTAGTATCTGATTAGTGGAACAGATCCATACTTTATCTCCAGATTTAATAACTAAATCTATACCTGAAATAGAGTCACAGAAGTTCAGCAGAGGGAGAGGGCCAGATGCTGCTTAGCCAGGGGAGGAGGGAGGGAACAGGGAAAGGCTTCTGAGATCCAGAATCACTGGAAAGGTACACTTGGCTTTGTTTCAAATCATCCCTCTGCAACCAAAGCCCGTTTAAGGAGCCCAATACTTTTACTGCATTTCTGGGGTTAGAGAAGGAAAACAGGAATGTGACATAACTAATGGGGGCAGAACCCAAAATGAGTGATTATCTATGGCTCGCTCTCCTTTAAACTGTTTTCTGCACAAGCACAAAGCAAATGTAATTATTATTACCGGTTCTTTGTTCTCTTCCAGGCTAGCCCTAAATCAGCCTCAAAATTATGACATTTCCTAAATGCATTTCAATGGCTTCTTAACCTTTTTATTTCCCAAGAGCAGGTACAGTGTCACGCAGCACTCAGAGACTTCAGCAGTGAAAAGGTTAACACCCAAAACTGCTAATGATAACAACAGTATTCACTGAGCCAGATAATCATTCACAGAGAATTTCAATCCAAAGTCACTTAAAATTCAAGGAAACCTCTGTATTTCTTTAAGGAAGTGACAGCAGTTAGAAGAATATTCATAATTCAAACAACAGGCCAAAATCTGACTCACTGCTGAGTTTATCTATTTTCAACCGTGCAATACAAAGTGTTGGCTTTTGCTCTACCTTAGTTGAAACTTACTTTGTGATATGTCCTCTAACACAGGTGGCTGGGGAGAGAGGGATGACAATCAGGCCACTTGCACAGTGCAAATATCCAGCACAGAATGTATATGGAGCATTTCTGAGAAGTTATTTGTTTCTTCCTCTCTTGTTTGACTGCTGCTTGTTTGTTGTGCTGATACTCAGCCAAACTAGCTTGTAGTTGAATATGTCAAAGCTCTGGGCAGAAAAACAGCAGCTAATATACGTTAGCAAAATCTGGAGAGAAAAATAGTTTCTGCCACTAAAATCTGCAGGGTGGAATTGTGCGCTGCCTCCTTCTTCACCTTATTTTGCCTAAAGGGAAAGAGCCTTTTACTCCCATTTCTCTGCTTGGTTTGCACAGTGCCTGGCAGCGTACACCTGCTTCAACGTGTGTGTCAGGAGCCTTCTTTGCTGTCAGATCCCTTTCCTTGCTGCTCTCAGCTCATCATCTGTCTCCCAGCTCACCTCTGCGGGCGAGCGTCCCTCTCATGCCCAAGCACGTCTCAGCAGACATCTTTCAAAGGTGTCAGGAGGGGACACAAAGTCAGCCTGTCACGAGCACAGGGCTGGCTCACAGTCCAAGGGGCAATGCTCTCTGCCACACATGAGCAGCATGGGATGACAGGATGAGAGGGGTCTGCACCAACAGCCCCAAAATTCAGGGAGGAACGTGGACTTTCACCCATCTGTAAAACTCTAGCACCCACTTGGCATGGTCCTGTATCACAACGTGCTTCTGACCAGGTAATACCTTCGGTACTTGAACTGCAAATGCATGACAGCAAGAATTGCAGTTAATCAAGGGTTTCATGGTGCTTTAAAGAAAAAAAGATCGATGCATCTTTTCTTTCTTCCTTTGTGTGAGACCTCATCTATGGAGACTCCATCTAAAAGAGACTGCAGGTGCTTCGGCTCTTAAGTATAGCAATTATTTATTGTAGCAGAAGTTATTGTTTTGAGCAAAAGAAATCCATTTTTCATTAACCAATGGCTCAGTTAATGACTGAAAAGTATAGAAAACAAGCTTAATTCGCTCTACTCTTCCACGTAGCACAGCTATTAATTGATTCATATGGAGAGCTGCTTCATCTGCATTTAGCATCAGAGAGAAACAGGGAAGGATTAACATTTTAAAATCCAGGTTTACAGCAAGATTTCTTATGAAATTTCATGAAATAAACCTGCCTCTCCAACAGCCGTATACAGCAATATTTCATGGATCCAAAGTACTGTATAGAGCACAGAAAATCCTATTAATAAAAACAGTCTTGGGGTCAGGAAATGTGCAAAATCTTCTGTTTGTCTCACATAGGTATCTTAGACATGGCCTTCAGCTATTAAGTCCTTTTTTAAAAAAAAAAAAGTCCAAGTTCTTTTCGGGCCTTTAAAATAAATATGAAAACATATGAGTCAGTATCAATTTTGCAATCAAGTAAGACAAATTCTGCTGGCTGTCCTTTGAGCTCTCAGATCTGATTATGACTGTTAGATGTACATATATACGTAGATAAATGCACGTTTCATATTCCCTTACCGCTGGGTCCATCTCGTTAAGACTATTGCTTTGGGAATGAGGATTCTCAGAAAATGAGCTCTCACTGGGTCAGCTACATGCAGCTGGTTCTGTTCTGTTTGCCTGCTCACTACATTAAAAGCAATATACGAAATAATATTAAAATAGAAGAGTAGTGTAGGCAGAAAACAAAAACGATCCCTGCAAGGGCACTGTAGGGAGGTTGACAAGAAGACTGGTGCAAAACTTTGGGTTAAAGGGCAGAAAGCCCTCAGTAAAACATCCCAAAAATATGAGAAAATCGTGGCAGCCTCAGCAAGAAACCTTGACACGAGGTGGGATGAACAGAGAGCTCTTCCCTGCGGGTGGATGGTCTTTCTTCAGCTCAGGGCACGGCGAGACATTATTGCTAATCCAGGATTCCTGTTCCTCAGAGCTTCTCTTCCATCCTTATGTGGGAGTTTCTACTTCTGCATATCAGAGCAGACCCTGCAAGCCCTCCTCGAGGGAGCTGAGTGAACCAGGTGAACTAAGCAGAAGGTTTGTCCAACCTGCCCGACTGCACCCTGAGAAAACGGGGAGAATGAGCGTGAGTCATTCCCCTGGCCAAGCGGGGAGCAGGGACAGGAGGAGGAGCCCAGCTGGTGGGTGGGAGGCAAGATGGGAACAGAGCCCTCCCAGCTGGTTTGGGCACAGCTCCAGCCTGCCCCAGCATCACTGGGGTGCTGTCCCTGGCAGAGCACCTCACCCAGGGTGAGGGGGGCTCCTCGCTGCCACTCGCGCCGCAGGGTCGGGGCCGTGTGCCCATCAGCAAACGACAGCTCGTGTCGGATGTGAAACACAGCATGAGAAAACGAGCTTAGAAACTCTGCGTGTCTTACTGCCATGTTTAATGACTTCTAAAATTAGCTGAAGGGAGAGAAGGGAGATCATCTGCATGCTGCAGAAGGTTGACATGAAAAAGGGTGAGAAATCTGTGATCCTGAGGTTTTGGTAGATTCTGGCATATGTTATCCTTGCCAGTTATTCCCTACCCACTCTGCAGGAGAGAAAGGGAGATGCTCCACAGGGTTCCTCTCTAACCACGCTGCTTAGTTCATCTCCTGTGCCTGGAGCATCACAAGAATCTGTACTACAAGAGGATTTTCTTTCTCCTCTTTCCCCAGCACCTGGAGGTGCAAAATTTGGACGCTGCAATACACAAGGAAATCACTGAATCTCAGCACATAATAAAAATCTCCTCATATTTAGTGGAGGTTTTTCATCATCTTCGGCCAACTGTTGGATAAGTTTCTGCCTCTGTTTAGAAAAAGGATGTCTAAGTACAAACTGTGCTTGCTCTGGGCTGAGCCTTCTAGAAACACTCAGCAAGCTGTGCAATCTTCTTCCTACACAATGCACCTTTCCATTAAAAGGCTGAAGACAGCTTTTACATGCAAAAACATGGAGAACAGAAAGTAAAGATAGAAAGGCAATAGAGACAAATCTTTTTCGTGAGCTTTGTGAAATATTTTCTCAAAATAACTTTGCAGGGGTTTTACTGCCAGTTCATAATGTGGATGAATCACTTCTGATATTTCTGATAAAACAATATTCAAAACTTCAAAATCTCTTCCAATTCATTTATGCTACCATTTAATTAGGGCTTCTGCAATATGTTACAAGGGCGTCATTATCCCCTATAATTGTATAATAATTACAATTTTTAATGAAATAATTACAAGTACACTAGATCTGTAGATATAATTATGGTAATTACATAAATACATGATTTTCAGCTAATAATTAAAGAAGGCCTTTACAAAGAGGGGGAAATTTAACAAATGGAAGCTTTTCAGAAAACAAATACAAATAATAAATAGCTGCCTCTCTTCTGTCAGCTCTGCCTTACTAGATTATCTCTCTCACTCTCTCTATATGTATGATTTTGAACAGACTATAAAATAATTTAAAAACTACTTAAATATTAAATCATACCAAGAGACCTCAATACTTTGCCTCTGCAGGGCCTGATCCACTGGCATTACAGCCCAAACTTAATGATTCTAGGAGAGGTCAGCATCTCACTTGAATTTCAGATGACTATTGATGGCAGGAAGATGTGAATAGAGCCTACAACAACACACAAAGTGTCCTGCTGGCTCTGGTTTCCTCCAAAATGTGTCTTTTTGGTCAAACCTACTGACTATACCCTCATTAGCACAGAAACCCAGCAGAAGATGCATTCTCTACAGGGCAATGATATTTCAATAAAGGAGCTACTTACAGAACCTCATAAAATAAAAAAAAAAAAAAAAAAAACACAAAAAACAACAGTTCTATAACCAGGGATTTTTCTTTCTCTTCAAATACATTCCTATGACTAAACTTGCTGTGTGTTTACTGTACTCTTAGTATGAATAGGAAAGTCAAAATCCAGCCTGATAAAAAGCATGCAGAGAACGCTGCCAGGGCAGATTGATTCTTGCTCTGATAGCACCAAGGGATATTAACAGAATTCCCACAGCAGAGGAATTAGCAACATGATTTACTGCTGCTGCTGAAATGCTCCAAAACACTTTGGCATGACTCTGGAAAGGGAAATCAGCTGCAGCACCTGGACTATGCCATTTCCATGTGTCTTGCAATTTCTGCAAGAGCAGCCCTGAGGAAGCTGCAGTTCCAGGCAGAAACCACTCTGGTCCCTGCACTGTTGGAATTTAGGTGCAAACACGGCTGAAAGTCAGCTTTGTCCCACTTCCCTTAGTCTTGCATTGTTCAGTGCTGCTCCTTATTTGGATAAATCCCATTATTACAAGCATGAGAAAGTAAAATAAGTGATATTAATATTAAAACAGAAGGAAATGTTTTGATGTCCCAAAAACAAATCTCATTTATGGTAAGCTCATTAAAGCAGTTGATTTCTGAATGCTGGGTATAATTATTAATACCATACATATCAAAGTGGAGAAGACATGTAAATTTGACATCAT
Source organism: Hirundo rustica (assembly GCF_015227805.2). Taxonomy (NCBI): domain Eukaryota; kingdom Metazoa; phylum Chordata; class Aves; order Passeriformes; family Hirundinidae; genus Hirundo; species Hirundo rustica. The sequence continues at coordinate 20,822,860 of NC_053459.1, forward strand.
ACAGTAAGAAAAATGAAGAAGGCTAAAGAATTATGAGTGAAAAGAATTTTGGGGAATAAAAGAAAAATAAAAAGAAATTATACTGGAGCAATATTCAAATTATAAGCAGATTATTAACATTGAGAGATGATCCTTAAGAATGGTTTGACACATGTAAGCATCATGTTTCAAGCTTAAAAAAAATCCAAAGAATACAAAAAATGTTTGTATCCATGCGTATTATAAGGAAACAAAAAGATGAAGAGCATTAACACAGAGGAGAGCAAAGCAATAATACTACAATACAAGGGGGGGAAAAAAACAAGCAGAAAATAATAGCTATCCAAATGCCGCATTAGTTACTCAAACATTCCTCCTGAAAGTGTACAAATACACTTATGCAGTTATTTTTTTATAAGATTTGTCCATTCTGGCTTTAAATGATAAATTAGGAACCAACAGATTGAAAGGAAAACCATCTCACAGATGTTTACTGAGTAAAACCAGTCCAAGCCAAAAAGGCCGGGGGAAGAAGCACAAACCAGTTTTATCCGACTTAACATTATCAGGGTAGCAGCACTATTTTAGAGCCTGTGTGGGGGTGGATGCAGAAAATGAAAAGCAAGCAGTAAAATAATGGACAAGGAATGGAATTAGATAAGAATTTAAGACCTGTTAGAGCTATAAGCACTGTCAAGGTATATGAACAAAGCAGTGACAGCACGATGGCTGTGTGGTCAGCAAGAGCCCAGAGCCCAAACAACCCGACATTTACAGGAGAATGTGACCAGTGCTGATGGCATTTAGGATCACTGGAGTCTTAAAATACAGTCTTCTATTGTCAAGCATTGGCTCACCCAGAAAGAGGACTGGAGAAAGAACATCAGAGTTTTAAGCATTTTGTTTCAAATACAATATAAACCTACTGCACATCTTTGAAAAATGCTGCTAACTGACACTAACAGCTTTAGATTGTGAAAGGATGAGGAGGTCTGCACAAGACAATGTTTGCTTCATTATCTTCTTCCATGTATTACCAGTAGAATAGGAAATGCTGCAGTGGTAGCTGAGGAATGGAGAATAGGGCTTCAAAAAGGAACAGAAAAATAGAACAATCATGGTGTCTTGGGGAGCAGCAGTGGAGTTTGGGATCATGGACTACGTTTGAGCCTGTTGATACCGCAGGGATTAAGGATGAGGGCTCTCCAGCCAGGACCCAGCGTGGATGGGGGTGAAACTTCAGACCTGTGCAGGCAACTACTGACACAAATATACTACAGGAAACGGTTTGTTAGGAATTTTCAAAGTGGCCTAATGAAGATATAAACCCTTTTATTAAAGGGTTGATGCCCCCCAAAATGCACACAAAAGCATATTTTGGCACTCATTCTCCAGAGACCCAGAGCCCTGGCAATGGTCTGCCACGGCAGGTTTTCAGCTTACTGACAACATATTTTTATTTTGACAGAGCTCCGTCTACAGTGATGGAGGCTCACGCCTTAGATCTCATGTTTTTCATTCACATGGCTGTGAAGAATAGGAATATGTCAATAATTTTTAACAATTTACCATCTATGCTTCCATTACTTTGATATTATTTTCTAAATTACATCTTTAGAATAAAAGAACACTGATAATCAATCGACAACTTTTTCCAGTGAAAATATGCATTTTAAAGGTCTCAGCTTGTCCTTCTCTTGTTGATTTCAGAGCTGAAATGGGTTTACAGAAAGAACTTAATTTAAGGGAGTCCACAGGAAATGTACAAGTTATATTAATTGTTCTTTTCCAAGATCTGATGATAAGTAAACAGTTCTAGGGCAGGTAAATGGAGTATTGGAACAAACACTCTACAGAAACACAAGGTAACAGGTGAAATTTCTGCTTAGTCTTCTAAAGAATATTTCACATTGCTAAGCTTAAAGCCCTAAGGTTATCAGAGCCTCTTACAAAACAGAACTGGTGCAACATCTTCTCTATTGAAAACAAAGGGAGATCAAAGCAGGATGAGATTACAGCAGTGTGATTTGTGTTTCAGTTCCATGAATATATTTGTGTGTATGTACATTTGCTCCTGTGCGTCCATAGTAACCACAGGCATAACCCAGAAACTATGGTGTGGGGAGCTTTGCTCTGAAAATCAAGTAGCCCATTAGGAGGCATAAATATTAATAGAGCTGTCTAATCCTACACTCTCAAATGAGGTAGTTCAGATCATGAGTCTTCGCATTTAAAATTTATTCACTGCCCTGACTAGAATAAGAAACAGAATCCACGTGTGGGGAAGTCACTGATATTGGGCGGTCTCTGAGCCACTGATAATTCCTAAACATAAAAGTAAGGATCAAGTGATTTCTTTCCTTATTCTACACTTAAATCGCCTACAAATACTAATTTACCCAAAAACTGCATCTGCATGGCTCCATGACATTGAGATTATCCCACCTACAGCTCCAGGTTTTCATTCACATCTTCAGGCAGTTTGAAAGATTGAGCACGGGTTCCTAAGAGCGTACTGTCATCCCAAGTGCAGAGCACACAACACCTGGGGGTTCTTCCAGTGGTCATATAAGTGATCCTTTCCAAATTCTCTTTATGTATTTGTCATTAAACTGGGAAATTCCTGGTGCAAACCGTTGCAATGCAAAGAAATTAATATAGAGTATTAAACATAGGTATTCAGCTAAAGCAGGATGCACTTGCCCTCCTAAAAGATAAAGAAACCTTCTGGATCACAAGTAAAATATTTGTGTTTTGACTATAAGGTAAATTGGAGATCTGAAATGCCAAACAGTGGAATACTTTTCAGGTAATCCCTAGAAATGATGCAAATATTTGTCAGGAAATTCAGGAAATGCCAGATAATAAACAATATAATTAGTATGAAGTAGTAAAATGGTATAGCCTACAATATAACCAGGGTCTATTAAAATGTAGAGTTATGAAAACTAGACCCAAGAAAATGACACAAAATTATTCAGATGCCTTTACACCGATTTTCCAAAACCAGCCCTTGCAAACACAAGTTTCTGCACATCCAAAACAGAATTAGCAGCCTCTGACCTTGATGCACCTGAGGAAAAAACACAAAACCAGATGCTCTTTCTTTATTTTTGAATCAGTAAATTGAAGGTCAAGTATCTGAAATACAGGCCTCCATGTTTAGCAAAAAGCATGCTGAATTGTCTCATTTCTTTTCACCCAGCTTCAGCCTATCATTCTGTGGTCCCTGCTGCGGGCACATCCAAATCCCAACAGGACATCATGGATATAATGCTCATTACAATCTCTAGTATAACTCAGGGATAGAACTCCTTTCATATCTACATCTATATTAATCAGATAAGATTTTTCAAAAATTTCTTCAAATTTTCAATTGTCCCTCAGCTGGTATTAAGTAAAAATACTATGTTATTTATCTAATTCAATCTATTTCATGTAGTAAGAAAGAATCAAACCATATGTAGCAACAGCATGTAGTTTCTGGTTCAGTAATTTTGATCTTATATATCCTTTATGAATTAAAAAGATGGTGTAAAAGTTTGCCTCTGATTTCCAGATTTTCTCCTTCCAATAATTTTCATCACTAACCATGATGCAATGACTAAACCTAAAAATCCAGCAAAAGAGAGAGTGCTGGGCCTTTCTTCTTTCTGATACAAAACTGATGCCTTTCCAAGCTGTGGTTGCTGCCCAGTTGCTGTGACTCTACTGCAGTTTTGTCCTGCAGCTCGACTCCTTTTGCCCCTGGCTGTGGGGCAATCCCAGCCCGGGATAAATCTCGGGCTATATGTGGCTGAGTAGAGTAAAAGATACTCAGAGAGCAGAGATTACTACAGGTATCTCAGCTGCCCAGCTAAAGGTGTTCAGGATCTCTCTGCACTTGTCAGCAGCAAAAGGGAGGCTTTTTATTGTGCTGTGTGTGCAATGAATCTAAGTGGAAAGGTACCTACTGAATTTCAAATACCTCTCTTTATTCTCCTTCAGGCCCACAGGACAATAAGCGTGACTTTCTCAGCTACTGGGCTCTCACTCCCTTGACTTTTGCTATTTTTCCGGTCATTATTTTTTTTTTATAATACTCTCTCCTACGAAAGATGTTCTCCGAGAACAATGATGGCGATCTGCATCTTTATTTATGACTTGTGAATCAGCGTCTGGGCGATAGGAAGTGAAAGTTGCTCAGCTAATTACACACGCTTGATGAACTGCGTAATAACTGCTGCAGCACTGCACATTAATTGAATGCATATAAATGACAGCAGTTATTCTAACTTGAATGATGTGTGAAGAAGTGATGTTGCTCACAGTACCCTGATTATCTTCATTTCCAGCTTTGGGAATCCAGCTTAAACAATTGTACTTTCACAGCACCAAGCAAAAATTCCCTACCAGAAAACAGAGGGTGCCTCAAAGCCTGACACTTTAAACACAAACTGCTTTAAGTCACTGAAAGTGGATTTAGACACCTAAAAAAAACATACATTGAGCAACTACAATTAACAATTAATGATTAACAGCTAGCTGCAACCAGTAGTTAGGAGCTGTAAGAGCTAAAGCCTTGGGAACAAGGCCACCTTCATTTAGAGCCTAGGTACTGCCTTAAAAACCTAATGCAGTGTTTAAAGAGTTGAATTTTGCCCAGCTCCAAACATTTCTGCCATGCACTTTCCTAAAATGTATATGTTTTGGAATAACAGGATAAAAAAAAATATGGATTACAACTAATAGGCAACTGTGCACGTACTCTGTTTACCCAAAAAATCCCACTGTAATTCACATGGAGTCCAGCTCTAAGGTAACACATTATTTTAAAGAGAACAATAAAGAAAAATTATTTGATGCAAAACAAACGTGCATAGTACAAAATTAGTACTTCAAAAGTAGCACCAAATGCCTCCTTTGAATCAGTACCAAAATAGACCTTCTCTGTTGCATGTCAGCTGCTTGAGGAATTTGCAAATATTCACAAAGAAATCTGCAAACTCTTCCATACTATTTAACACAGAAAGGGGAGAAGCCAAGTTTCCAAAGCTTCCAAAAGCAGCCTAGTTTTAAAGTATACCATGTCACAATATTTTAACAGTTCCCTACACCCCTATTAAGAGTTCCTGGGCTTGACAAAGAGAGCTATAATCACAGAATAAAGGAAATCAACGCTCACTTCTAGAAGCTCGTAAACAAAAAAAAAAAAAAAAAAACCACCAAAACGTTTCACATCTACACTTCAGAAAAGTTAACCCTGTTGCAAGAAAACAGGGAGTATCCTGGAGAAAGCCAGAGCAGGTCTCAGAGCGTTGCTCTAATGCTTGCCAGCCATTAGGCCATGGTTCTGGAAGGGAGAGCCATGGGCTGTGCCAGCCCTTCCAGAGGTAACAGCGCCCATCCCGGAGCACAGAGCTCCCTCCTCTGCGTCCACACACACCATCCTGTCCCCTCGTGCCCCTGGCAGACACTGCCCAGCACCTCGAGGTTAAGGGGTAAGCTGCCAACACCGTCAATGGAGAGAGTGCCAAAGAGAGATGATGAGTGCAACTGAGTCCTGGCTTTACAAAAGATATCTTCTCATCTCCTCTACGCAAACCTCTCTTTTAACACCTCTCCACCAGGACAAGACAGTCCCTAACAGTTCACAGCACCAGCAATCAGCCTCTTTCACCTGTATTATCCGTTCTCCTTTTGCAAGGTTTCGATCTCTCCCCCATTACTGTTCGGGTTTGGTTTTTGCTTTTTTGTTTTTATGTCCACTTTATACATACCTCCTTTTCTACAAATTTTCTTGCCGGGTTTTCTGGCACATTCCTTGGATATTCTTTTGACTGAAAAATGAATAGAAGACTAGAAAATAACATGGAGCTCCGTCACGGACAGTAGGAGCATGCAACACCACTATCTAACTTAAATATGACCTGCTTTATTAGGTGCGGAGGATTCTCAACTTGTTGTGCCTGCACATGCAATGGAAAAGATGTTGATGCATCTTCCCAGAAGTCAGTGGGTGGCAATGAGAATTAGGCACCAACTTTGACCTAAAAATTACACGTGCTGTGGGAGAAAAAAAATGAGTGTAGACAGAAAGAAAGGAAAAAAAAAATAAATCAAAAAGTGAGGACAAATGCACACAGAGAAAAGCAGCATGCACACATGTAATAAGCTGGCATGCGACCAGAGAAAGCCATGCGTGCTACTGGTACACGTGAATTAATATTGTTAGGAAGTAGAACAGGAAAATGAAAAGATCTCCCTGTTTCGCCTGCTATTAACTCACCATCCTCAGTTGGGACATAGATATTTAAATAGAGGCAGTCTTCGTTCTGATCTTGTACATAGGTTGAAACTACATCCAAGTTATTAGTAAACCACACGGGAAGCATGACTTCAGGCAATCTGCCTTCTATGATGTTCTGGGGACACACTGGAGCAAACTGGGTGGTGTTTTTGATATCTGCCCAGGGAGACGGAGGCTCAGGAGGTTGAAAGCGGCGCTCCCCTGTTGGGGGGGCAGCGTATGGAACCCCGAGAAACTGAATGACGGGCCCCAAAATTTCATTATTAAGTTCCTTCTTAATCCCTCTTATCTTGCCAAAGTTGGTGGTCACCACTGGGTTGGTATCATCCAATTTTTGGGAGGACACGGCTGCAGCGTGGAGCAGAAATCCAAGTAGAGAGAAAGCAAAAGTGGCGTTCAATCCCATGTGTAGCAGGCGCACCACCATTGCTCTCCATACGCGGTTCAGCCACACGGGTCTTGGAAAGGCCATGGTCCCACATCAGTTGTGTAGCTACAGTGAAGCAATCTGATTTGTATCCACTGGCGTAAAAACAGGGCGACCCAGAGGAAACAGATCAAGTTTCCTAAATAGGCGCCTGTCAGAAAAATCTCAAAAGGCTTTTCATGCGGTAAGTGTCTTCCATTGATTTCACACTTATTGAAGCTGCATCTTCACTCAGCACTATTTATCAGGCTACATCCTATTGACAATTCTGTTTTCCATAGCAGCAATATGAAGAGAGCAGCCATTTACTGCAGAATCCCCTCTTATAAATCAAATCCAGTTAGCCGCAGGTCTATATCCTGGAGAAAATGAAAATAAATCATTAGTATGGAAGAGCTAATATGAGCAGAGTGATAACTAGGTGTTTAACGCATTATTTACATACATTAATATTAGCTAGAGTCATGTAAGTTAAACTGCAGCACTTTATGGGTCCGTGAAATGGCAGGTGAAACACTGATTACTGAATTATCTTTAATGTCACCTGTTGAATTTATAGAGATTTCTCAGGAGAAACAGGACTCAGAGAAAAAACATTTTTAAAATTCACTTTTCCAAGAATAAGAAATTTACTGCCAAGCTACATTACATAAGTGTTTATGTTAATATTTTATTTAACTTAATCAGCTCATAATTAATTTTCACCTTGTTTGCAGAAGTTGATTTATCAGAAAGGAAGCAATTATTTCTTAAAGCAGAAGAAAGGGAAATTAAGACAGACAGGCATACTGAAGACCCAAATGCATTTTATTTCATTAAAAGCACCTTATAATTCATACAAACATTTTTTGTTCATTTTAAAATATAACATGAATTACTGTGCTTATTCATAATAACCTGAATAACACCATGCTTTAGGTGGTTTTCTGATAGCTGGTGAAAAACACAGGTAGAATGAAATGCTCACATCAATGAAGGACCAAAGTCTGCGTCTGGTGGAGCGAATGGCAAACTCTGAATTTGCACAGAAGTACAACTGGACCTCTGTAGGTAGCTGGGGATTTTTTCAGAACTGGTTTGGGAAAGGATATGAACAGGCAGCTTAGGGAGGCAGCTGTATATCACAATTTTTATGTCAGATCAATCCTGCATTCCTTATAAAAGATTGACTTCAGTGAGAAATGAAGACGCATGCTGAAAGCACTCAATTCCTACCATCCTTAATTTATAACATAAACAATAAGCATTCCCACAGGACAGGAGAAATCTTATCTTTCGTATATCCACATGCTGACTGAACAATATCCTAGAAAAAATAATCAGTTAGGATCAGAGACTGCATAATCTGAAATTCCAGATGCTATTTTCAACTACTTTAGCTCAGAGGTTGTCACACAAGGCTGTGTTCCAGCACTTCTGAAAATTGCTCAGTGCATATCATTATATCTTCCATATTCATGTGAAACATATTTCCAACACGACTTACAATATCCTATTATTTAAGATGCAGTGTTATATACAACATAGCAGTGTAATCTTACACTCCCTATTAAGCAGTGTGTAATGCACAAGAAATGTGTTTTGCTGGGAAACATTTTAAACCACCTGCTTTTGAAACAGCATTGGCAGCTTTAATGAGAATTGGTTTTTTTATCATGTCTATACACATTGTGGAGAGCATTCAAAAGAACGGCTTGTCTAATAGTCAGACTACCCTGTAGTTTGGGTTATTAAAAAGGAGATTGTAAAAGCTATATAGGACAGCAGGAGATTTGGTTCATGTCTAGTGTTCCTTTAGCTCTGAACAATCTATCTCAGGAGGCAATAAGGAGATAGATGAAGCTTTTCCACAATTTTCTCTTTCTTTCTCCGCTAATTCTAACACCTTCACTGTGAAACTGCATTAGCAAACAGGCTTATGTCCTTCATTCTCCAGCTGCATATTCTCAGCATTTGCTGGAAACACACACCAATTTAGCTGCAGAAAATAATTCCCCAAACTTGACATTATGTGTTCACATTTACGTTAACACACTTACGTGGAATGGCAGACATTCCCCCCATGGAGGATGTTGCTTCGTAGCATTTCAGATTTTTGAGGGAGCAGGGTACTACTTGAGAAACAGTAAAGAGAAAGTAGGCAGACGGGTTTGTGAGCAATGCACATGGAGAGGTGGAAGCCTGTTCCTTAGAAGCATTCAAAAACCTCCACAGCCTTTTCCACTGGGTCTTAAAACCCACGAGGGTTTGTTTTCCTCTCAGGAATGGAATCATGTACTTCTTCTCTTCTTTCTCAAACTTGTAAGTATCAGGAACTTAACCTCAGCAGCCTTCCACCTAATTCACATGGCCTGGGGAAGGTCTGAGTTCAATAAATCCAATGTAGGTGTGCCAAGGAAAAAATGCTTCTTCATTTCAAGGATCTGGGCTTTTTCAACGTGCATAATTTCCAAGATGTTACTAATAATTTATTTGGCACCTGTTTTCAGTTCTAGAGAAGCTTTGTAATACACATTTGATGCCTCAAATGGTAAATTCAATGTAAACTCAAAGACAGTTCTAGAGCTGGGCAATAATTCTAAACTTGTCCATCTGTTGGTTTGTCTTTGCAGCTGAACAGCTCTGCTGTGATCTACAGTTCTGGTTTGCCTCCTATGGATAAGGTTTTACTCTGAGACAGGATGCTAAAAAGGTAAGAATATAATTCTGTTCTGTGTTTGCTATTCCTAATTAATTAACTGTTGGGGAGTACCCTCCATGAATAGATGGATAGGCTATAAAGGGCAGCAAATTGTCAAGCGCTTGCAGGATTTGAATCAACATATTTTCACTGTATTTTTAAGTTGAGTTTTGGATTTGCGCTTTTCAAGCCTTTCTTTTTAAATGTCTAAGTAACAGTTTATTTTTGAGACTGAGAGGTCAGACATTCAAGCCTGTCATTGGCTGCCCTGAAGCTATCACATCAAAACCACAAACTCGAGGCAAATAAAAAGACTGAGATTTATAAAATCTTTTGAAACTTTCATGACAAAATTTCATTTTGAGCACTAGACATAAGGGCAAGCACAGAAGCTGGCCAGGAGAATGTTGAGAAGGAATGCTGGACAAAATTCTCCTCCATTCTTCTGCAGGTGATCTACATAGGACTTTCCCTTGGTACCTGGACTCAGCTGAAGAGAAATCAATGGGGAAAAAAAGGAGAAGGAACATACAGGAATGAACAGGGACGCAAGCAGGAGAATAAACCAAAGGGTAGAAATGATAAATCTGGGAGAAGATTTAGCATCAAAATAATGGAGATCTGAGGAGGAGGAGAAAACTTTTCAGATTTTATTGCCGTCTTGATTTGAGGATCACAATTGCTCCCTGTGGTAACACAAATGAATTCTACTGTAAAAGGTATTTGATAAAGTCTTTCATGCTCTTTCGAACAGTCTATACCATACAGAGGTTTTTTCTATCATCTATTATTTTATTATCTTCCTTTCTGAATTCAAATTACTTTGTAGCTCAGATTCTGAAATACTTTAGAGAAGCATTTAGTATGCTGAGGGGTGAACAACCCAAGAGAGTTTCAGTGCATCTTTGCATTTCCAATGACACAGGGCATCCCACAACAGGTCACATCTGCTGCAAACTGCAGCAGCTAAACTCCTCTTTGTTACTCATGCCCAGACCTTCAAATCTTAAGGGATGCTTTGATCTGTACCACCCATCAATAGCTCCAATGGATTAATAAAACCTTTGGTAGCACCCAAGGCCATATGCCAGCTTTAGAACATGTAAAGGCTATTTTTGTTACAATAAAAACTCCCAACATTCCAAAAAAGCTGTTTTCTTTCCAGCTGAAGGTGTGTTCTCTGATTTGATATTCCTGCTTAAAAATTCCTTTCTACTTCAACTTTGCTAGTAAATTCCAGTTGCACAAATATTCGACATGATTGCAAGAGTTTGGAACACCGCACAAACGCCACTTCAAAACACTAATGCTGTTTTGCAGAACCAGCTACATTTGCATCCATTTTTACTTACAACAGTCTCTCCTTAGAACTAAGATGTTTCATGCCTCTGAAAAGAAATCTGTGTTCTAAAACAGACTATGAAGCCAAGCAGGAGCGTGGACAGTGGTGCAGAGACAGTCAGAGGAAAGATGAGGGTGAGCGCTGTGGTGATGTGACAGAACTACTGTAAACATGACCAGACAAATCCTCAAGAGAGGCAGCACAAAAATTCCCCATCTCTTCCTTCGTGTTTCAAGTTAGCAAGGGAACCAAGTTCCAATATACAGAGCATTTTCTCTCAGTTTAGTAGTAAAAAAAGGCCAGGTTGATAGGACCTTGAGCAGCCTGGAGGGGAAGGTGTCCCTGCCAAAACAGAGATGACCTTTAGAGACCCCTTCCAACCCAATCCAGTCTGTGAAACATTTTAAAACAGACGTTGCTCTTGCATACTTCCCTAAATACTTTCTCAAAGGGGTGGGATTTGCACGGGTATAGTGCAAGGAATGAACTACATTCATTTAAAAAAGCAGGGGCATGAAATGATAATAGAGGAGGCTGCAACCCTGAACACATCACACACGCAAGAAGGGCACAGCTCTGGAGGGGTTTGCTCAGAGCCCCTCCACCTCAGAGCAGCCACAGGGCTGGTAGCTCCAGAAAGCTGCTACAAATCCAGCCCTATTGAGATGCAGAACCTTTGCCAAGATGGCCAACAAAGGTATGAATAAGACATCATCTTTATGGGCTCACAGTCCCACCCCACATCAGGATGAGATTACAAGCGTTATGTTACACAGGAATGCAAACTACCCAGTGGAAAGGATTTCCAGATGCTACAAGCTGTGTAAATATATCACTCCCAGATCAGAGAAACTGATTCCTGAGTGCCCTCACCTCGATTTAATATGATGTTTTGACCACTAAACCTCATAACCAGTTAGTGAAAAATACAGTATTTAAATTCTGTAGTATAAAGTATTCGATGCAGTGCTTCAAAATTAGTGAAAAGTTGAAAATTAAAATGAGTAGATGTCAGTAGACTCCTTTAAATTGTGATGCATTTTTCAACTGCACCAAATTTCTGGGTTTTCCCTTTAGTGGGTATATTCACTAATGCTTATTAACTAGCATTTTCATGATCAAAAATCCCTTTAAATAATTTCTGCATCTTACTTTGCCAAAATAGAAAGACTTCTGATCAAAATTTTCTATTAAACTCTTTTTGAATTAGACAAATTAAGCTCATGAGGAGAGGGTCAGTTAAGTCTTATGTTCAATTTACTCATATCAATAAATAATTTTCTTAAAATAGTTCTACTTCTTATCTGAAGTAATTGTTTATATTACCTGAAGCTGACTGTAATTTTTTAATGTGGACCAGCACTGTCTGACATTTTGCACAATAAGTAGGTAACGAAATGGTGATTTTACCCATAACAGAAAGAATGGGTAACTCTGTCACTTATGTGTAAAGTTTTAGACAGCTAAGTAATACAGATTTAAATTAAAAATGACAGATGCACTGGCTTGGAATATAATGGGCACTGAAGTGAACCTTTATTCCTTTTAGCAGCTTACGGTTAACTCTTCAATGGACCACGCATTATCCTCGCTTTTGAGTACTGTAACTATTCAGCTAAATGATCAAATGGCAAGTCTGCTGATGGATGCACTGTGCTTCAGGACAAGAAGATTCCCTGACCTACTGTAGAAATTCCACTGAACTTGCGCTAATCAGAGGTCATCCCAGAGAAAAAAATAACCCAGATGTTTCTCATTTGAGAGCTTCAGTATCAAAACCTGTGTGTTGCATATCATCAGGTCGAGTTGGAGTTACTTTGATTAATACTTTATAAAATATACATGTCCTTCTCATCTGATCTCTCTAGCAGAGTGTCCAGGACCCACCCAGAGACTCCTGAAACTAACTGTCCTTGTGTTTTCTCTTTCAGATGATAAATTTAGTTATAGAATTGTTAACAAAGTTCTTCACCTGATATGAATTTGTGGCTCACCCCTAGTTCAATGGGGTTAATTGTATGAGAAAAATAATTTGGATTTTCTTTACCACTTTTATTACAACTATAATATCAACAGTAATACTACCTTTAATGCTAGTTCAGCCCCCAAGGCGAGCTTTCATATCAGATCCATAAGAAAGATATCACTTTTGTATTTTCCTGGTGAGGAGGGTGTTAGTAATTCAAGATAAGAAAAGCTGGAATACAGATAATACCACTTCTTGAGGGAGAACTCTGCAAACAAAGATGCTTGAATGAACTCAGATTCATCCATGAATTGTTGTTCTAGCTGGATACAATACAGTAACAGTTCCAAGCATACAAAACCCTTGTTGTAAAGCTAGATCAATAACTAGCTCTTCAACAAGATGATTTTTTTTTTTTTTTAAAAAAAAAAAAAAAAAAAAAAAAAAAAAAAAAAAAAAAAAGGACCAGCAAATTTCCTTGTGGCAGAAAAAGGAACCCATTCTTTTTGTTCTTTGATCAGATGGTCAAGATGGTCCCAGTTTCATCAGGGTAACTGAGATCAAGTTCCAACTCATCAGAAGATTCACAGATGTATAAACATAATTTGTTAATCACAAACCCAACATCTCTAACTCAGCTCTGCAAGTGCTCTTGACTGGTATTACCAGGCTTTCCAGAACTAGAGAGAGCACACTACAACTTGAGTGCAATATTGGCATTAGAGGGATCTATCCACTTGAAGATGTTGTTTCCTGTGATCTAACATTCTGTACATCTGTGACTTTACTTGCATTTGTTCCAAAATGAATTTCATGCTTAACTTGTTTTTCTTAATTAAACTTCCTTTAGCAGTTTCTAATATGTGCATTATTAAAACTCATTAGTCCCATTCATGCCTGCCTGTCATTTTTGGCTTCATATTCATGTACCAAAAAGTTCTGCTGCTTTATATAGGAAGCAAATTAAATAATAAATATGAGAACTTGAACGGTTTATGAGTGTCAGTATGAGAAAGTGGCTGCAAGGCCCATAAGGTTTCACAAAAAAAAAGCATTACAGCTAAAGCTAACATGCTGACACATCTCTGATCTATAAAGTCTGCAGTAATGGTAGCAGTAAAGTGTTGTGCCATAGATGGGGAATTTTTCTCTCACATGAAATAGAAATAGGATATAGCACAGACTATATTTACTGTTGTAAAAAAATTTCAAATAAAATTTCCCAAAAGCTTAGAATATAACACCATTAAACGTCTACAAAGATTTACTCTTTCCATCTGACTTCATGCGTAGCTCCTATTATTCAGCTCCCTGTCCTCTTTTCATTTTCTACCCCTGTCTGTGAGAAAGAGACTTATTTCAGCTATAGCAACCAGGCTCAGTCCCTCTGTGGTCATGTCCTGGTCACACTGACCACGACTCCAGTGACCAGAGGATTTCCTGACCCAGCAGCAGCACCTCATGGTGACTGTTCCTGTGCCCAGATTCTCCACAGAAATAAACCACCATTGTGAAACAAAAGCCTCATCCCACAATGCCTGTTTTGCACAGGCTTGAGGATGTCAAAACACTCAGTCTGTCTGTAAGGTTTTCTCCTGACTAAATTGTCGTTTTTCTCCTCATGATTATTTCTAACACTGTGTGCCTACATAACACTTTACTGCTTTCATGTTCTGTTTTGGAAACTGGGGGACAGGGTTGGGAAGGCAAAAGTAAAGGAACAACTTTAAGTTCAGATATTGAACTTGAAAGCTTCAGACATAAATGTAATTAAATAAAAGTACAAAATACAACATAAATGTATTCCCCTCATTTAATTCCCAGAACAAGTTCAGCAAGTAAGCTAATGGCTTCTCTAGGCAGGATGTGATTGAGGAGATTTAGAAAACATCTTTTTAAATTGCCATTTAAGTTCTCTGCTTCGTTAAAGGAATATGAGTTACTTGAACTGCAATAGTTGTAAAGTGTCCTTGACCACTTTTATGGTTTTACAGTCACATGTTGCTGATTTCCAAGCATTACATTCTACCTTAATATGGTGCAAAAGACCTAACCAAGCATCAGCAGAAGGTAACAGGCTACCCAAAAGCAACACTAAGACTGATTATGCAGAAAACATTACGAGGACAAAACAGAAGAATTCAACAAATGGGATAAAGAGAATTCAAACTGCTTTTCCATTAATGGCCTCATGTCTTATTCGACCACAGCAGTGGAAAAACCACGTTACCTTGCTGTGTGCAGCCCACGTCTTTACATGGCTTGGTAACCACGAGGATATTTACAGTACAGACCCTGTGCTCCCTGGTTTCCCACAGCTGCTGATCCCTCACACCACTTCTGTTTTCTAGCAAGAAGTGCCATGGTGGAGTGGGTGCACAGCAAAATTAACCGGGGACTAAACAGCCAACCAGCCACTTTTTATCCTTGGAGAGCACACAAAACATCATTAACGAGCAATTCACAGTTATGGAAACAAAGTCTGTTGGAAAACACGTGGGGTCTTCAGAGGCAGGTGGAAACCTGCAGCTGAGTCACCAAGAAGCCAAAATGATTTCCCCCTGTAATTCTGCTAATTCAATAGTTATCCTGGGGAAGGTAATATCATCATTTGTTATTAAAATTACAGGACGTGCTCTCAATATGATGAAGCTTTCCCATCAGGTGGTGATTTGTTTGGGGTTTGTTTGTTTGTTTGTTTTGTATTTTGTTTTGGGGTTGTGGTTTGGGGTTTTTTTGTTTTTTTTTTTTTGTATCCCCAAACTCCTCTGCTTCCCTTCCACACAAACTCTTGTGCAACACCTGGGTATCAGGGCAGGCATCCACCTCTGAGTGCTTGTGTTCCCTCACAAAGCTCAGAACCAGGGCAACAGTAATAGAGATATGCCTCTAGAACAGCCTTTATTCAGCAGTCAGGACTTATTTTTTATCATTATCTATTATTTTATCACCTGTTATACTTACCATGGAGCAATATCAGGGACTAATCAGAAACTATATCATTTAATGGACCTGACTGATAACTGCCCATCCTTTATTAAAAGAAATCCACAGGGGTTTCTACTGGACCTCTAGAAAAATGTTGAGTTTTCATTATTTGCTTTCAAAGAACGTCTGTCTCCTTTTGTCCTTTTTTTTCACTATTTAATTTTTAAATAGTTTCTTTTTGATGTGATTAAAAAACCATAATAAATACAACATCAAACAAATAATTCAGAGCTAGCCAAGGGTCTGTAATACAGCTCTACATCTCTATTAGAAAGGAATGTATACTTGCTTTTAATAAAGGCAAGCCAATCCATTATGAACTGAGACCACATCTAAGCCTCTGCTTTCTTCCCTTTTCCCCAGACTCCATTTGAACAATTAGAGTGGTTTACGCTGGGGTGTGTGCCAGTGGATATTAAAAATGTAAACTGATAAAAAATACAACTACCACCCCATTACCATGTTCAGTTTCTTCCATTCACTTGCAAATCAATTTATCTGCCTACAGCCCTGTCCCAGTCTTTAAATAACCCTCCTCAGCAAACCGCTCCACCTCCATCCAAATAACCCAGAGAAAACCCACTTTGTTAAAGAAGTATAAGTACCAATAGCTAGGATATCATCTTGTTACCCTACTCTAGGAGAAAGGATAAGATAACCAGAGCAGCTCTTCTCGCTCCTACATCCACTGCCTCAAACAGCCTGAACCACTCTCATGGCTTTCCTTGCTACTTCAGTTAATCACAAAACAGAGGTGTTCAGCCAAATCCTGCTTCCCAGCACACTTAGCATGATTATCCCCAGCCTCATTTTCCATCCCACAGCCCCCATATGATTCACAGGAAATGTACAGGATAAATGGGATCTCTCTGTAGATATCTGAGGATCTCCTGATCATATACTGCAAAAATGCTTTTGCAGCATCACTGCAATCTGTAGCCACAGCCTAAGAAAAACGGTGTCATTTATCACAAAGTAACTAAGAAGCGGTCTGTTTCAACCCTGCATCCTGCACCAGCAATAGAGGAGGGGAGAGGGGGAAGAAAAAAATAAATAATCCTTCCCAGCCACTATTCCCAAACATGGCTACTTAGCTTTCGGCTCCCAATCTGCAAATCTAATTTCAAGGATGCAGGAGTGGTCTGCGTGCTACAGCTGTTGAGCCCACACAAGTCTCAGTGCAGTCAGTGGGAATCAGGATCTTTGAAAAATCAGGGCCCTGAATAATGGGCTCTATTTTTAAATGCTCATTTATACCATGCACGGGTCTTTCTCTTGTCAGGTGCCTGTGACAAAGTACATGCAATTTCATAAGTATCCTTTGCTTCTACTAAGCCAGCCCAGAAAAGTAGGGGGAAATGTCCCAAAGCTCACAGCACTGCTCTTTCAGCAATAACAGTAGTCTGTGGATGTACCAAAAATGCTGCTACTGTAAAAAACAAACACACAAACAAAAATACCAACCTAGGGCTTAAGGGAGAATGAAAAGGTTATTGTGAGCATTGCCAAAAATGCGTGGTTCTGGCTGTGAACTATCTCTGAATTTACCAGTACGGTCTGGTCCCACTAAGGCTCTGGATAAATGCAAATATTGCCACGGTGGATGGCAGTGCTGGCAAAAAAATAATTCCTAAAACAATTTCTTATGCTTAGGCTGAGAAAAAGAAAAATCTGCTTCATTTCAAATTCACAGAACATCTAAACGTGCTAAAAAACATTCACTTTGGTATTTATAGCTTCTATAAGACATATTTCCATTTTATACTCGTGGATTTTAATGCCATAGTTGTTAGAGCTAAAACAAACTGGCCTTCCAGAAAGAAAAGCCAGTGTCAAACCAACATGATATTCTTTCAAAAGGTCAGCAAATTTACAGAACGAAATGGCCAGTCCAGATTGTGTCACCTGCATCAGCAAGAGCACAACACTATAATCAAGCTCTGGTTTGTTTTATTTAAACAGTTATTTGAATGTAATTGCTCTGAAGCCATATGCATCGCTAAAATGATTCCAGATAACATCCTTTCTCCTGATTCCAAGGTAACTTTCTGGCTTTAATTATAAGTCAATTAATATTAAGTAATTTGACTGATTAATTTTAATTAAACCTGTTGAAAATTGATTTTCCTTCAGCGAGTAAAGATGCTGCTCTAGTGCGATCATCAGGAAAGGAGGATTGGGGGGGGGCGGACGGGGAGGGGGGGGCGCGGAGCGGTTTGGGGTGGGGAAGGGAAGGAGAAGAACCGAGCACTCAGCACCCAGGCGAGAAAGAAGATGTCTGAAGAAATAATTTAAAAAATAAAAAAAATAAAAAAAGGCCCGGCAGCCGGGCAGGGAGCCGGCGCTGCGGGATGCACCGGGGGCTGCGGAGCGCCCGCGGAGCGGAGCGCCCGGCCCGAGGCGGGCGGCGGGGGAGGAAAAGTTCTGCGGGGCGGCGGCGGCGGGTGCGGGGGGTGTGTGCGTGAGCGCGGAGCTGCCCGCGGAAACCTCCCCCGCACCCACCCCGCGGCCGCGCATCCCCGCGGGCGGGCACCGCTCGGGCTCGCCGCCGCAGCCCCCAACACGCACTGGCGGCTCGGAAAGCGGCCCTGCCGTGCGCCCCAGGGCTCAGCCCGCCCTGCCCTGCCCGGGGCCCCGCTCCATCCCCCGGCTGTCCCTGTCTCCTCCATCCCCGGCCGTCCTGCTGCATCCCGGCCCGGCCGCCCCCTCCCTCCCGGCTCTCCATCCCGCACGCCGGGAGCATCAAAGTATTTACCAGTTCACGGCCGCTCTCCCCGCGATCGCAGCCGAAGCTGTAAATCCGCTGGACTCGCCTCCTCCGGCTCTCCCAGCCGCCGGGAGCGGGAGGGCTCCCGATAGCGCTCCGGACACTTCCCAATTATACCGATTTTTATATATTTTTCTCCCCTTTCCTGGGATCGGGGCGCGGGGAGGGGGGGCTGGAAATCCCCAT
The DNA here is from genome assembly GCF_015227805.2 of Hirundo rustica. NCBI lineage: Eukaryota > Metazoa > Chordata > Aves > Passeriformes > Hirundinidae > Hirundo > Hirundo rustica. The sequence continues at coordinate 20,841,484 of NC_053459.1, forward strand.
CCGGAATCCAGCCTCATCCGTGCCGAGCCACCACCTCCATGTAAATCCGACCATCAGGCAGGCAATGGAAATGATCAAACGCTACTTCTCTCCGTCTGCAGGCAGATAATCCCACTAATCCAATAGATCTCCCCCGAGCCGAAAGTGCCCTCCAGACGAATCCCTTTGGCTCGGCGTCCGGCGGGGCGATCGCGGAGCCGCCGCGGTGCCCCGAGGGGCGCGGAGCGCTGTTAAATCTCTTTCGGCTCCTGGATGCGCGGCTCGCTCGGAACCGCCGAGATCCCTGCTTTTTTCCCCCCCTATTACACGTTTCCACTCCAAATTGCTGCTGGAATGAAAAATGGTACAAAGATACCCCCAGCGGCGGCGCGGCGAACAGCGCGGGCAGCCCCGGCCCCGCACCGCCCCGCACCGCCCCGGGCGGAGCGGCCTCCGCGGGAGCCTCCCGCAGCTCCGCAGAGGGGCTGGGGGGTCCCCGCGGCAGCGGCGCGGAGAGCGCGCACCCCCGCCGGCAGCCGCGCCCCGAGGGATGCCAGGGAGGGATGAGGATGCTGCGCGCACCTGCGGGCGGGCGGGCGGGCTGCGGCCTCTGGCTTAGTGCTGCCCAAATTACCTACCTATAGTTCATAGGGAGAGACGTGAATTGTAATCAAATATTTCTCACGGGTGTAGTTTAGGAGGAGCCCGTGGTCTGTCTTGCTGTCTGCGCGCAAGATTTAAGTGACTCTTTTTGTTTTCGCCTTGCTGTTTCTTGAAGCCTTTTACTTATTTTTCATTGCTTTCTTTCTGTTTCTAACTGAGAAAAAGAAAAAAAGTGTTCTCTGACCCCAGACCTCATGCTTTCTAGGACCACGGCAGAGAATGAAAGTTGACAACTCAGAGAATGTGGGGAGAAAGGAAGGCCAGATCAGAAGGGAAAGGAGCCTTTGAATGTTGATAGGTCTATTCATTTTTTGAGAACAGCCACAATCACACATTAAAACATCCTGAGTTAAGCCTGTTGCACAGAGCTCATTAACATCTCCAGTTATTTTAGGAGAGATTTCCCTTCACATTTTGTTTAAAACCTGTCTTTTTCTCCGCTAACATCCACCTCGGTTTAAAATATTGACACTAACCAAGCGCAGCAAACCCACTCATGTTCCCAAGCCTACAGCCCCAGGCAAGGTCTGGAGGTGCCCGATAATTTGATCAGCTTTTACACCCTCACCTGAGAGCACGTCCCAGTGGAGGGAAGGTCAGCCCCAGCCATGCTGGGCTATTTAAGTCTCTGAGTCCCACTGAGCATCTGGATCTAAATACCCGTGGCAGGAGTGACAGGACTCAGCAGCAGTTTATCCTGTGACATTCCCATGCACTGGAACAATCGTGTCCTGGGCACGTTTTTCGCCTGTCTCAATAACTATTATAGTCCATGGCTAATTAGGAAAGTCCAGAATCCTTCAGTACTCTGAAATTTAACTCTTTTTGCTGTCGCCAAAAGCGTGCAGCTCTCGGGTACAGGAGAGAAAGGCAGAACATGCTCTGCTGACAGGGCAATCCCATGAATGATGTTATGTTAGTCTCAAGGGAATACTACGCTAAAAAAAAAAAAAAAAAAAAAAAAAAAAAAAAAAAAAAAAAAAAAAAAAAAAAAAATCAAAACTAGAAAGAAAATTTGTATATGAAAATCCATCACTCTCTACCAGCCACAGATCAACCAACAACCTGAAAACTATCACCAAAGAGGCAATACTGGGTGAGATATTCTGCAATTCTTCATCCCCACAAAACCCTGGAGTAGCTTTGTCTTTGGGTTGTTCTTTATACTGAAAACCAAGAAATAAAGGTGAAATAAAATAACAGCACTCTCCTTGTCACTAGATAAGCCACTGGAATCCAACTGTACAAGGTTTTATTCTCCCTCCTTCAAGGAGGGTGGATCTATCTTCCCCGGGTTCCCTGAGCCACCATTCGAGCATCTCCTTGGAGTGCTCTGACAATCATTAAACCGGATTATCCCCTACTAATTGGGGGGGAAATCCACCCATTTATCTCTTTACCATGCCTTTTGTGGGTGGCAGGAGCTGACAATTGACACCCAGCTTGCAGCAATCCCACCTTTGGCCACCAAATCTCCATCTGCTCCTAACCCATCTTCACAGTGCAGAAATGGCACCGAATTGTTGAGCACGCTCAGTTGTTCTTCAACTCCCTCTCACAGCAGTGGCGTATATCGCTTCATCCACACATGACTTTTGCTCTGGCCTGTCCCCAAGGTTGGGGTCCCTTTCCAGAACCCTTCCACTGTCTTTGATTCTGCTTCTCTGCACTGTGCTTCAAACATTACTCCCTGTTTCTTCCCTCCAGGGGCCTCGATATCTCCCCTCTCACCCAAAACGCTGCTAGGAAAAGAGGAATACGGACTTCAACAAGGTTTGTCTCCAGCTCAAGAAAACTGCACAGGTCCAGGAAGAGATATTTGGCTGGCAAAACAAAGTATAGGGCTAATCCCTCTCTATACAGGGTTGTGATAGCAATAGCTGAGCCTACATATGTGGTAATAATAGATTACATTCTAATATAGTAAAATAACATATGACATTCCTGTATTACAGGGCAGGGTCTGATGCTGATTCAGTTTAAAACCAGGACGTCCTTGCCTGTGAACTAAGTGGCTTGCACACACATTTATTTTCATATATATATATATAAATATTTATATAAGGTTGGAATGACATGATCTTTAAAGTGCTTTCCAACCCAAACCATTCTGTGATACGCACACATTTATGTCTACAAATAAATGTGTAAAGAGTGTTTGGATTTGTTTGAAATGAGGGGAGAAGTGCCTGTAATTGATTAGAACTTTGTTAAATATGTTTGAATACCTTGCATGTCAAAAAAAATTACACTTCCACTGCAATCTAGGGTATGCAAAACCGGTTTAAAGACTGGCATTATTTAATTTTTAGTTCAGCTGAGTCTTGATAAGGTTGTGTTATCTGCATTTATTAAAAGAATGAAAAGAGAGATAAATTTCCATGGACTGAAAATCCATGACAATTTCAAAGGCCAGCGTCCCGCAATATTCTAAAATTTTCCTCTGCTCCATTTTCTCTGTTTTAAGAACATGAAAGCCTTCATACCACCCTCATGTAAGCAACGAACTTCCAAAAGGAGAAAACATACAATCAAAAGCTAAAAAGAAGAAAGAAGCTCCCAACTAGCAATCCAAGCTAAAATGCACATTGAGATACATAAAGTATGCACCCGAAGCTTTGAAGGTAGGCAAGGTTTTTGATGCAACACAAGTTTTATGAGCTATTGAAATATGTAGCTTAAGACAGTCAAGTTTTTCTTTCAAATATGAATTTTATCAGACTATGTTTCTCAAAAAAAAAAAATTAACCTTTCTACTAGGTAGAACAGGTGGAACTGTTTACATATACAAAATACTAAAAATTCATTAATTTGTTTGTCTCAAGATAGCTCATTAAATTGTCTTGCAATAACTTTGTTAAATATTTTCTTTGATTTCATGAATTTGAGATTGCTCATCTCTGTGCACTTATATTCTTTAGATTGCCCCAATTGCCAGATCTTTAATGAAATTATAATGCCTGCCTATGAGCTGCTGTAGATAGCTGTAACTGCTGAGTTATTGCCATTCATTTGGTTTAACCTTGCCAAGAAGAGCCACTTAAAGAGGCCATCCCTCTTCACAGAGCATCTTCACAAAGGCACAGGGCCCTGACAGTCCTTCAAACGCGGTCATCATTTGCTTTTCCCAGTTCTGTTCTTTTGTACTAAAACAGCTACATTAAATAAAAAATACAATTCTTTGTTGTATGGCAAAGGACTCACTTGAGACTGGTCGGAGCTTCACATATCAAGAGTCAAGACAATTAGCAGCACCTGTCTGAGGGTTCTGACTTCAGCCCCAAAACTCCCATCCCCTACAGCCTCCCCACCACCCCTGCTGTACTTCAGTGCTCAGGGACTCTGATTTCCATCTTCCCACCCACGATGGGAGCCGTGCATTTTGTCATCCCACGGGATTTGTATTCTGACATCATGCGGGTTGTCCTCGGTGACATTCACTTTTTATCATTAGCACCTTGTACTGGAATGTTTAATTGGCTGTGTTGTATCTCTGCACTGTAGATTTATTTCGCATTTTCATTTAATTAACCGCCATGACCAGTGGCCTGATGGATGGCAAAGCTTTCTGTGAAGTAGAATCCTACTGGATTAAAAGCTTTGCTGGAAGGTTTCAAACACCCATTCTGCCTGAACTTCTCAAAAGCAATTTTCCATAAAGTACCACATTTCCAAAACACAGTGCTTGAGGACACGGGAAGAGGAAGCAGACAGGACCCAAGGATGACAAACCCTACAGACTCACCCCTCTCCAAGTGTTGACTGGATGCTCAGATGAGCACAATCCACCCGTGGTTATTCTGAAGTTCAGAATTTCAGGTTCTTTCGGGTGCTGTTAAAAGACGGATATTGATAAAAAAAAGCCATTGCCAGTGTTCTTACTGGAACTTAATCAGTAGATTACAACACATTACAACACTATGCTTGCCAGGGAACTCTGAATTAATTATAAAATCCATTTCCTTGTTTATGTGGCTGGGAATACATTTAGTCCAGAGGAGTTTTATGACTTTGTTCCTTCCCAAAATTCCAGTTATTATTTGAAGCCATAATCCAGCTGCACCTTGGTTTGCAGTGACCCAGTAGAGGAAACTATGGGGCTAGACTTTGTTTTTGAAAATTATGGAATGCATTTAGACAAAGAGTTTTCTATTCATACTGTCTGAAAACCAACCAATTTCTAGTTTTTTCTAATTAAATTAGTTTAAACTTAATGTCGAGTACATACTGTATTCTACTTCCAGCGTGCTGAGTTTGAAAGCACACAGGGACATTCCCTGAAGGAGCTGCTGCTCTGAGTCACTATTACATGCAGTTTATATCCATTTAGACCCAGCAAGAAAATGACAGAGAACTATGGGCCAACTTCATCCAACTTCATCTCCCATGTGATGAAATGGAAGTTAGAGGAACCTCATCAGAGGGTTTTCTTTCCTAATACTTATACTCAAAACAAAACAAAAACACCCACATGTGACCTGGATTGTTAGCATTTGCCTGTGTAAAGAGTAAATTGTTTTCCACGCGGTTTTGCCGTGGCATACCTTTTCCTTTGTCACCAGTCACTTCCCATAAGCAAGGAAAGCTTGAACCTCTGTGAATTAAGACTTGTTGGAACCTTGACACTCTCTGTACCGACAGAGCATTTTATTTAAATCAGTTCGTAATAACAAGACTGTGAAATACATCATGATTTTACTACCAGCTTCTCTTGGCATCCGTTTGCCTCCAGTTAGGATTGCACCGATAACTTGGTGACCGACATAATTAGCCTGGCTGTCACTGTGGCTACTGGCCAAAAGAGCCAAAGATGCTTCCTAAATTTTCTTTTCAGATACACTGAATAACATCATCCACTAATTAAAACTCAGGCAGTGGCAGTTAATTCCTGACAACTGAAAAAGATGCAATTTGAAAACACTCTTAAAGAGCAGTAAATCACTTCCAATCTACTTTGTGTGAGCTGCATTTGAGAGAGGCTGGGCTGTGATTGGGTTTGGGTACTGGGCTGGGAGCAGGGGCAGAGCCCTGCTCTGGCTTTTCCAGTGACCGGGTGCAGACCTTGAGCAAACCCTTTTATCCTCCTGCCTTTAACTCTGTCTGATCCATTTTCGAATTTTTTTTTTTTTTTTTTTTTTTTTTTTTTTTTTTTTTTTTTTTTTTTTTTTTTTTTTTTTTTTTTTTTAATCACCAGGGCAGAGGAAATCTTCCCATGCCAAGGAGAAGGGGGCAGGATTGTAGGGATTCCCAAGCTGGGGAGGAGAGGGAGGTGGAGAGGCAGCCTCTGCCAGCCCCAGCTGTTTGGCACTGCCCCACGCAGCTGCCTGCAGCTGCAGCAGCAACTCTGTGTTCCTGCAGGGAACTGAGAGACCTCTGAAAGAGGCCAGGCACCCCAGAGGGCTGTGTGGGACTGGCTGGTTTTGTGGAGGAGTCAATATGAGGAGTGCTGATGAAATTCTGCCAAAAATAAGCAGCAGGATATAATGAACCGACAGAAAAACACTTCATAAAGGACCCATCCCTGTGTTTTGCAGGCATTAATCAGCATCAGTGGTGATGGGAAGTCCAGGAGATAATATCAATATGAAAATACCATCATACAAATGCTGTAACACAATTCACCTGCTTATCTTAGCAAGCCTTAAAGCTTGTCATGTCTGGGAACCTGATTCACTGCACAGTGACAAATGACACAGAATTGACATGTACAGGCAAGAACACTCAGGCAAAGCAGACAGAACAGAAATTGCCAAGGATCTCCAAAGCAAAGACACCTAAAGAGCTCCTGCACTGAAAGACCCAGAGAAGCATCGTCTCTAACTGGCAATGAGACGGGCAATAATCCTCCTGAAAACACAACTACTTTTAAAAAAGTAAACTGAAGGCAGATCAAATCACTTGCGATTTCTGAAAATCTCACTGTAGTGTAAGCGAGCCGTTCTTCATAGCCCATTAACACCTTTTCTGCAAAATCCAGCAATCCAAATGACTTAATAGCAGAGTGGCAACAACAAAACTCCTCATTGCAGCTGTGTAATGGGTACATGTTAGGTCATGTGTCCCTTGCTGCACACAGACAGCACCTGAGGTGAGGCACCCTGGAAAACTGGGCACACCAACAGCACCCCTGCTCTTTGCAAAACATCTGCAGACACCTCTGTCTGCTATGGCAGGAACAGCACAGCCTCGGGAAGCCTTAGCTGGCAGCCACGTAGGCAGAGAAGGAAGAAAAATAAAAATAAAATAAAATAAAATAAAGATAAACATAAAGATAAAATAAAAAAATAAAAATAAAATTAAAAAAATAAAATAAAGAGAGAAAGCAACAGTATTGAGAAGGTGCAGCAGCCTAGAAGCCTCCTATTTAATTGATGTTGTAACCCAGGGGAGTGTGTGATCCTCTCCGCACCATGATCATGGCACAGAGTGCTCTCTACACAGACTTTGAAACTGCAGCCCTTTTTTATAACAAGATCAGCTACAACCACCTGAAAGTTAAATCTGTACAAATACTTTGTAATACTTATCTGTGGCTGAAGTGAATCCCACATCCGGAAAGACATGAGTTTGAATTTTAATTTTTAAATTTCTGGGTCTTGATTGCAGAATACTACCTTTTCTCCCCCCACATCTGGCATTTGCAGAACTTGATGAACAATGTCTCTAGCATTCAGAATTAGCACAGTACAGCTTAGTCTCCTTCTGTGTGCCAAACTCTGGCTTTCTCTTGCTGTAGAAAGAGAGCACAGTGGTTCTCTAAAATTAGTTTCTTAGGCAAGATGAAAGAATTCGTTAGTTTTCTATTTCCCTTTCACTTCCTTTCCTATTCCAGACAACTAGAGCACCCAAATTTCCTAATTCTACTAATAACGACGCTATAAAATTTTTGCTGGCAATTGTTATTGTTTTAGCTGAGAAGTTTATTCTTACAGCTGAGGAAAAGAAAAAAAAAAAGGCAAAATAAATTCCTGCATCCCCCTCCGAGGTCTGTGCATCAGCCAGTAGAGGGTGCAGGAATTGTGGCTGCATTCCCCACAAGCCTGAGCCGGCCACTGCTGCTGCTCCAGCCTCTTTCTGAGGCGGGCAAATATAATAAGGCACCTGACGCTGCGTTATGGGTCGGTGCAATATTGAATAATGTGTACAAATTGAAAGGCATCTGTTTTCCTCAGCTATTCGCTTTCTCTGTTCACAGCTGTTCTCTGTGTTCACCGCGGTGCTGCACACTGAAATTCAGACTGTAAGAGAGGCTTGCACGCTCACATTGCAAACCTAAGAGAGGTCTGGGTGATATTTTCATAGTCATAGGATTTAAGAAAGGGGGCATCTCCTCTCAATGAAACGGTTTAATTCCATTATTCATGTTTCAATCAAGCAAATTTCCACTGAAATAAACCCAAAGTGTTTCTCTGCCGCTGGGAATGTTAGCTTGGAAAGGTGCTGTCAGGTAGAGAGGGGTTAAGAGGCATTTGTGTGCAGAGGGGATGTTGCAGCAGCTCTTGTTAAAGGGACAATTATCCCAAGGCAGCATTTCCCCCTTCCACAGCGCCCATGGGTTACACGCTCCTGGCTGATGGGGCTGTGGTGGGCAGCCACAGCACCGCAGCATTTTTCAGAACAGCTTTATCCATCTTTTGCAATAAGGCTGGCACAGATGTGACTCAGACAATACCTGTGGGAGCCCACACCTGCTACGGTCCAGCGTTTCACATCTGCAATTCCACTGGCAATGCCTGCTCTACCCAACTGTCCTGGAGTCTGCTAAGGCCAAAATAAAACACTGGGATTTAGAGGGGATTTAGGCCATGGGAACCTAAGCCCGGTGTTTCGATCAGCCTAAAATTCTGTTAGAGTCAGCTCAGCATCAGCAGAATAAATGAAAACACAACGTTGAACTTGGCAACTCTGAATCACAGAGGTGAGCAACTATCAAGGAATGATCACAGTGTAATAATCACAAGATACAGAGCATGAAAGGGTTTTTGACAGGTGAAAATGAACACATTTACACCACATGGAGCTAAAATTTGAGTCTAAAATGAGGATATACTTTTCTTTTTGAGCAAGAATTTGTTGATCTAAAGACCAAAACAAAAATTCTTGTCTCTGCAGCGTGTGCTAAATAACTGACAATCTCTTTCAGCATTGTCTGAGGTTTGATTGCAGGTTACCTTTCAAAGATTAGACAAGATAAATCACCTTGCATTAGACACCTATCTGACAAAATGACATCTCAGAGTGGCTAGATAAAATATGATGGTAAATTTTACAGGTCAATAATCTCTGCCTGGTATGAGCAAAATCAGACTTGTCCACTCCTTTCCTACAGAGCCATCAGCAGTGGAAACAACCAGCAACATCTCAAATGAAATGCCTCAAATCTCAGTACAGTCCCTGCAGCCATCCAGTTCATCAAAGTAAGAAACAAGCTGAGGAGAGCTCATGTTCAATGATGCTCTGAGGGAAAATGACTGCCTGGCATCAGCACTGGAAGTAGGATGTGGCTGACTGATGATTTCGGATTGGTTTTTTTGAAAATGCTGGGTAAATTGAGTAATTTCAACCAATCATAGAATATATTGTGCAACACAACATTCTTCTACCCTGCAGTCTCCCTTCTGGGAAATCTGGAGTGGTAGGGAGTACATTTATCAAGAAAATAATGACCCCAAACAGACTTCTTGAAGCCTAAGGTGGTTTTTTTATAAGAGGACTCAAGGGAACTAATTAGGAGGAAATAGCTCCTCAATGTCCTGAGTGAACTCCCACTGAGAAAATAAACAATTTACTGATTCATGCAACCCCAGACATCCAAAGACAGTCATCTTTATGACAAGTTTTTTGCAAATACAGAACACAGAATGGCATGCAGAGGCAACCAACCCATCCTCAGTGCTTACATCCACACTGGCTGGGCTGCCAGAAGCTGTGGCCAGAGCCTGCTGCATTTTAGACTTTCTGGAGCCTGTGAAAGAAGCATACAAAGAATTTCATACCAGGCATCTCTATCCCTGAAACTCTTCAAGTGCTCTTCTCCCTTTCTTATGGCCATGGTTAAATCTCATGTGAACACCTTCCTCATGGAATCTCCCCAGATCCCCATGGTCTGCACAGTCAGGACTCCCAATTTAAACCCCACAGTTCCTCTACATCTGGTCCTGTGCAAGCTTATTTCAAAAAACATGGTGTACCTCAAATGCACATGGAGTGCATGAATTGCAAATATGGATTTGTTCACTAGCAATGCCCCCCTGCTGTAACTACAGCTAGAGCACCTCAGAGGATAAAGTTCCAAATTCTGTGTGTTTGGGAGGGACAGATCTGCAGTTGTGCTGTCTGAATTCTCTGAAAGCACAACAGCCATTTCACATGTAGTGGCCAAGCCACCAAATATATGCTGTGAATTTATTCAAGAAGAAAACCTGATGATCAGAAATCCATAAACTGCCAGTGGACTAAAGAGAAAAGTTTTGCCCTCCCTTTTTCACCCCAGTTTACCCTAAAGCTGCAAGTATCACATGCAAAGCAAGAAACAATGATTCCCTCTTAGCTGCAGTTTGACTGTGCTTCTACAACGTGGAATAGTAGCTTATGATAATTAGTGATTAAGCATCACTGCAGCTAAAAGTTCTCACATCAGTATCAATAAATTTTGATAAAATAATAGGAGGGCAATAAATAGGACAGAATCTATAACATTTGAAAAAAAAAATATCTGTGAGTTTTTAATGTATTAAAGCAACAAAATTACTGAGCAGAACACCAAGAGAAATAAATCTTGTCCACAAATTCTAGTTTGTACTAGGTCATAATATCATGATCTAGAAAGGATTATATGTGGTGCAGGTCAGCACAAGATATTGTTGTAATTAAACTAACCTGGGCACAATGTTCACCTAATAGTGTCTCGATGGAATAAGATGATGACATGAAATGGGGAAAAAAATTATTTGTCTCACGTCCCCTTTGTGTTTGGGGCCTATGAATGAAATTTTGGGTGAAAATTATTTGAGATCTACAAAAAGCTGCTAATCAAATCAATGTTAGAATAAATTGTATCTGGCTTATAAAAGAATTTTGCCAGAAGGAAAATTTAGAGAGCTCAGTCTGACTAGATATCACCCAAAAGAAGATTTATGTATTATAAGGTTTATGTCATTGTGTATTGGTGAAATGTGATTGTATATAACTTCCAATTTCACCCTCCTTCCTGGGAAGTTCTCAGAAAAAGCCATCCAAACCAGAAGTCATTTATCTTTGATTTAAGCACAATTTGATGCCTGCTTAATATACACACAAGTAATAATTCAAGACAGCACAAAATACGCATTTGACAGGCTTCCAAAAGACACCAATGCATTTTAACATTTCTGCATTTCCAGGCATAAATTCACTGGTGGCTCTCACAGGAAATGACTTGAAAAATTCTGTGTACTAATATGTTCTCTACAGAGTATTAATTTGTTCAGTGTTTTAAGCAGCACGTTCTTCATGCTTTATTTCCTGTAATACTTATAGCATTGTATTATTCAGAGACCCTGGTACTATTTACCTATCTTGCACCATCACCACTCAAAACACCCCAAAAAATGGAGATTTGCAGGATTTTTCCTCTGCACAGGTTGTAGTGATTATAACAGTCTACAGAAACTCTCTATAAAATATGACTGACAAAACTGTGCCGTAGAGAGCAATGGTTAAATAATAATATACATAATGCCATTGTTATATTGATTTATACAGATGTGACATTACCTACGCTTTATGTGAAAGAAAAAAGATAGCTAATAAAAGGAAAATCTAGTCATATAACTCATTCAATCAAGAAAAAAGCTTAAACCAATATTGAACATGTATACAATATTCTCCATCTCACACCTGCCTTCTGAAACATCCCCAAAGCAAGCATTTTATAAATAAAAGAGCACATCACCTCCTAGATCAAACTTCCTGCTATTTGCAGCATGTTTGATCTGACTTGGCCAGAAAAAAAGATTTCTCTAAACAAATCTCTCTAAATAGAACATATTTTCCCTGAAACCTATCAGCTCATTATTAGTTCTTTGGGAAATTTTGAGTCATTAACAGTGAAGGGTAGTTCCAAGATATTAATGAATTTGTTACTGAAGGATGATGAAAACATATTTTAGCTTACACTGGAAGTTTTTGATGGTACATAGATTTACCAGCTGCAGATTAAAAAAAAAAAAAAAGGCATCAACACACTCCTGCACACAGACCTACCTAAGTTTGTAATAAAATTCTTGAGTGAAAAAAAAAAAAAAAAAAAAAAAAAAACAACCACCCACAAAACCAAGTAAAAGGCACTCTGACCAATCATTATTGCCAGCAACATATGTTTGTCAAATTGTTTTTTGACTTAAATAAAAGTAAGGCCAGAGGACACCTGGAGTCCTCTGGCTCCTAATGAAAGAAACACATCTACTGAGACAAGATCAGATTTTATATATTTGTTTTTCCTGTTGAAAATACAGATTGTGTTTCCAATGGTTCATAGCCCAAACTTTTCTCCCCTTCAGCTCTGTAGTGATGAAAAGACCAGACTGAAAATCTGAGCTCCTGCTCAGATTAAACACCAATGCCTTCAGTGACCCCTTAACCCATCTACAACACAGCTCTTCAAAGAGGATACTTGGTTCAAAAGGACAGAAAATAAAAATATTAAGTGAATTATAATGTAAAATATAAATCCTTACCCTCATCTAGATTTAATATTTGATTGCTCCAATGACATAATTGTGTAAGGCAAGAAAAATAGGATGAGGAGGGAAGAATGGTAAACTCAGAGGAGAAAGTTGCAAGCAGGATTTTTTCTGCACTCCTTTTTATGGAAAATGTAAATAATTTAGAACCTGTGTACCAAACTCGCACCTCATTTTCTACTTTAAGTTATTATGTGCACAAGATAGTTTTTTACGCTGTATCAATTTTTAAATAGACTAAATTCCACAGACTATGCAACATACCAAAAATAAGACACCAGCTTCATGAAAGCCGGTGGCCTTAATGCAATAAAAACAGGCAGATAAAGGGAAACTTAGCAGCTAAATAATAAATTAAAATCAAATATACCAAAAGAAGCAAAGTATTTACAACATTAGGATGCTATATCTTAATACACAGTTACTCAGTGTATCCAAAATATCAAACGGAGCACAGTAGTCCACAAGAAAAAAATCCAAGTCATGAGTAGAAGTAACAAATGCCTTCTCCTGGCAGTGTGGTGCTTGGAATGATCTAAGCTAACTGCTAAAAACACTGAGTGACTCAAGAAGCAGAGAACTTTGCACATGAGCAGGAAGACAGACACGGAAGGACTGTCAGACGTTCTGACAGAAATCCAAAACACATTGCACAGCATCTGAATCCCAGCCTGACTGCAGAATTCAGGCACAGCCTGAAGAAGAAACCCTTCTGCAAGGCTTCCCAAGGACAAGGTCAGAGGGATTTGGCAAGTGAAGGTGGCCACTGGCTGCATCGAGTGTGGTGGATGGGCCAAGCCCTCCTGTCCCTGACAAACCAAGATAGGAACAATGCCTCCTTTCTTCTAGCTTTAGTCCACCTAGGGAGGCAGCATGGATGGGGATAAAGCCATGAAAGGGAATTTAATACCTCAGGACAGCTTCCACTCAGAGCCTGCAGGACTTTATTTTAATAGTTAAACAAGTACAAAAAGCAGCTGATATTCTCCTTTGAAAGCTGCTGTGTGCCACAGACAGCTGAGATGATTTACAGGAGCCATCAGAAACTCCAGCCTGCTCCGCTCAACGGTTCATTTTTATTCAAGAAAACAAAGTGAAACGGGCTCCACATTAGGCTCTCCTGCTTTCTTAAATCATGAAATAATTGTGTTGAAATTCATCGTGACCTTGTGTTGTGCTTCTCTAAATATCTCAGAATTATTCTTCTAAAGTAAACCAAATCAAAGAAACCTACGCTCCCAAATAACAAGAGCCTAATATTGATAACAAGCTTTCTTTTCCACTAACAGCCAGACCATTACCACTCCCAGGCTGATAATGCCTGTAAATTAAAACATCCAATGACATTTAAGCAAGTGGAGACTTGACAGAAATTCCCATCAAGCCCTCCTTGCAAGGTTAAGAGAAGACCTTCAAGAGAAAAGAAATTTGATTGGTGATACATTTCCCAGGTCGAGAGGGGCTTCATATTGTGCCCTAATGTATTACTTCATTATATCATTTATGTGCTTCTGCTCTGGCATCAGTCATCACTAACGACCCAGGCCTTCCTCATCCTTCACACAGCACTCCTCAGAACCGGCTCCTCTCAACATTTCTGTCCCTTTTTGACCAAGGCACTGGTTGCCATCTCAATTCATTACCATCAAAACATGACAGCTACAGAATTAGCTGCAGAAAAGGAAGATTGGATTCCCAAAAGCACAATTCTGGTGCTTCCAGCGGGGAGCTGAGCAGTGCCACTACCAGATTGCAGAGGTCCTCACCTCTCAGGCTGTGCTGCTGGCTAGGAGCAGCTGCTCTGAAGCTCCACCAGTGGAATTGGCTTGCAGCTACCTTTCCCTCTCAATCCAAAATGCAAGGAAACTTCTCTTTAGTGTTCTCTATCTGCAAGCCTGTCATTGCTTGACTCCACAGAAGTCTAAATGCCTTGTGCTGCTCCTAACAGGAGAGGGATAGAGGGGCTTAGAGAGGTCTCTGCTTCCTCCTTTCAGCAGTGTGCCTTTCCAGGAGCGCTTTTGAATCTTCCAGGGGACATCCACCCTTAAATTACCAAAACAAACCCTCTTCTGCCTCTTCCAAGCCTTTCCCTGGTACAAGCTACAGTCTTATCACAAAAAGTCTACTGGAATAGTCCAAAACTGAAAGGACAGCTTAAATCTTCCCTTCAATCTTGCTGCTCCATCCCAAAGGAGGGACACAGCTATTCTTCAGCAATGTTTGCCGAGCCAAATGTGCTTTGTATTGCCAGTACCTATCCTGTGCTTCAATCCAAGGAGTAATGCCACTGTTCCGGAGCAATTGACACAATCCGGAACAGCCGCTCGTTATAAATCACAATGTCCTAATGAAGGATAAAAAGAAAAGGAACATTTATGTGGCAGACATATTTCACAGCACATTTACACCGGCATTTTTCAAGAGCTGAAAAGGTATATGGATGGAGGGTGAGAACGGAGAAGTGAAATAAAGAACTATGATATACTCGCAGGATGTCTCTTCTCAGCACAGACAAATTTCTGAAAACTTTCTAAAGGTCATGGTTTCTAGAATTTACACTGAAAACTTAGAGGTTTTTTCCTTCTACCTTGCTGATTTTAATGTGTCCTTCTCCTTTGTGATTTCATGCCATGCCAAAGCTTGTTACTAACTTTCTCAGGCTTGCTGTTACTATTCAGGAAGGATTATATTTATGATGCATTATATTACGGCAATAATTAATAACAATTTACTTCAGAGTTTTCATTAGTGTGATCCCTGACATGAAATGCAGTGCAGAACACGACAAAATAATAACAATATTAGTAATACAAATACAGATAAGAGACACAACTGTCAGTATAGCTCACGGAAGTGGCACCTATTTTAAGGAGATCTTGCTGCTTTTTAGCGGTATTTAACCAGCATGAAAGAAAACCTCCTATGAGCATGTGAGCTTTGATGTCTGAAGAATTTTTATTGCCATGTAATTTAGTTCATTTCTCCTGTGCAATTCTGAAGGCTTCATTGCCACTAGTACCCCAGAATAAATTCAATAATTGAGATCCTTAATTCTTAATCTGCTTGCTTGACCTTCATACCTTTAACTACAGGGAACCTCCACGCTGGACATCACAACAGAAAAATGCCATAATGCCCTTTTTACGGCTTCAAACATCTTACTTTTCCTTTCTTCTTTTTTATTTTTTTTTTTCCCCCACTAGGGATTGCTCACACAGCTGGTGAGGGATGAGCAGGTTAATGACAGGACCATAAAATAAAACTCCACTTAAAGTCAGAGTAAGCGTAGCAGCAAGTACCAGGATCTTCTGAAAACCTAAATGAGTCTGCCAAAATGGTTACATATGTAGCAGGAACCGCAAGTAAATCCAAGTCTATGGTCCTAAAGAGTAAGCGTAATCACTATTTTATCTCCATTTAAGTGATACATTAGGACAGAAGGAACACCACTGCGTTCCTTGCTGCACAAACAGATATTTAACAGTGGTAGCATTTTATGCAAACTACCTATTAAGCTACTAGGAAAGCGCCAAAAAATGCAGCAAAGTAATTAAATAACGGACAAGGCCGAGTTTTTATTATAAGGTTTCCAAACCATAAAAGCAAAGCCAAAAGATAGTATAAATTCAGTATTGTTTGAATGGACTCTTGAAGTCCTGTGCTCTAATCTACTCTTTATTACTCACCCACAAAACATCCAGCAATTTTTATTACAAGTCCCATCCATTACAGTATTAAACTTAAATTCAATATACACTGCAAGGTCGTGATCCTGCTGGTGATGAAAAGCTGTGTCTCGTAGAGCCTGCTTCATTTAAGGCTTAGATCTCTTGACCTACCAGAAAAAATGAGCCTCACAAAAGGCACGCTCAGATGTCAGAAGGAGTCGGCTCAGCATCCAAGTGGAAAGTTTACTTAGTATCTCCAAAAGCTTTAATTGCACGCCAGGCCCGATTTATAAAGCCCTTCTGATGTTCATGTTCTGGAAGAAAACCCCTCTGGTTATCGGATGTCGAAGTTGAAATTAGTCCTTTGGATCAAATAACCACAGCAAATAACAATTTAAGCCAACTGAATGTGCATTCTGCCTGCCGCTGGCTACAGTGAGCCCATAATCTTTGGAATCACTACCATTTTTACTCAATATTTGCTAAGTTGCACGTTCGACTTTGTAGTACTGCACCAGCAAATCTAATAACATGAATAATGCTGGTTTGCACAAGGTAAATAGCATATTCTGGTTTGAATATATACTAAGGATGAAGTCAGAGTGACACAGTCCAACCTGTGACATTATTAAATTATAGCGGATCTTATATTCTAAATATTTGGAAACAGTTAGGTGCTTACACTGGGGGAAGGAAAAAAAAAAAAAAAAAGCCAATCCTTAAAACATTTTCACATCTTTATCTCCATTTCCTTGCTTAATCATTTTCCTTCCTCACATTTTATTACCTTTTTAGCATCTGAAATTGAGTGATTGCTTCATCTCAGAAGCAGTGTGATACCTCGAATAGTTTGCATTTTGATCCTGGAGCAGGCAGCCAGGATTTGTCAAACAAACAACATAAGGCACAGGTTCTTGATGGGTTAGGTCAATTAATACTAATTGTAGCACTCCTGTTATCTCACTGCCCTTGTCTCTTGACACTAACTGTCCAGATAAGGACTTCTGTAAGATAACAAACCCAGACCAGCTACAGCACCCACCCAAAGGTAGAAAATTGCACAAAACCTGCCTACTTATTGCTTAGCAACAGTACAGCATTGCCTCGGTACCCTGATCTGCCAAGGCAATTCTCTTGCAGAATCACAGAATCCATTGGGTTGGAAAAGACCTCCAAGACTGTCGAGCCCAACCACTACATCCACCACAAAACCCTGTCTCCAGGTGCCACATCTACTTTTAAATACCATCAGGGATGGATTCCATCATCCCAACAGCCTATTCCAATGCTTCCAAGACCATTCAGTGAAGAAGTTTTTCCTCATATCCCATCTAAACACACACCCACCCACCAGAGCAACTTGAGGCCATCTCTCTTACTCTCTAACTTGTTACCTAGGAGAAGAGACCAACCCTCATCTGTCCACACCTTCTTTCAGGTAGTTCTAGAGAGAAATAAAGTCCCTCCACAAGCCTCCTTTTCTCCAGGCTCAGGAATGCATGAGGACAAATAAAAAACCTCACTATGATATATTTCTTTCCTGCCTGCACATGAAGATGATCTTTTCCTTTTTCCACCCAGAACTCTCCTCATGGAGGTATTGGATCAGTCTAATAAAAAACTTTCTTCTATCTCCAAAACTAGCGAGTTGGAAATCCATTGTACCTTCATATTTAGGGATATATTCACTGTTAGCCACACAATTTTCCCCTCCCTGCTATGAAGAATTACTTTCAAGTCAGTTTTCTGTAGCAAAACACCTGTTGTGAATGGTTGTCAGGAATAAGGGTTCCTAATCGGGCCCAATGAACTAACCTAAAAGAGACAAAAAAAGAATTGGGCTTCTAGCAAGGGTGCTGGCAATGAAATGACACTGTGGCTAAAACACAGCCACTGCTGACCACATTTCTCTCACTATGAAAATGGGAGAGCACATCCCAGAAATTTAAACATTGACTGTGGGATAAGGAGTGGAAGACAGATATTATAAAATGAGACTAAAAAAAAAAAAATTCTAACACTTAGGGACTTCATGTGACACTCCCATTGTTAAAGATGGGAGCTGAGCCAAAGTGGTTATACTTAAAGGGAAGAGACAGTTTGGAACTGTTAAATGGAAATATTTTGTACAAAACGTGTAATTAAATTGTGGAACACTCTTTCATTGTAAAATGCTTTGCCTAATAGCTTAGGAGGATGTGAAAAATACTTAGATATTGTAGACATAGGGACACATGCAATATATCATACCCAATTACTCTAAAATAGTGTGTTAGTCCCCGTTCGTAGCACAGAAAAAATACATCTTCCTGTTCAAGATACAGTGCTCTCAACCACTGGGGTAAATATTAAAACTGCTCCCTAGAAGCACGTGTCTAAAACTGGCAAAGCAAACAAGAAATTATGAAAAAAACATTTTTCACACTTCAAGGAATGGTGTAACACTGATCCTTATATGCAGAGCTGAGCCTTATGCCCTCATTAAAAAGATGTGTTTTCCACAGACAAGAAACTGAGTGGAGCACATAGGAGTTAATTCACAGTTCATTGATGGAATTCTTGATCTACTGAGGGTCAAGTGATTAAATCATTGACCACCTAAACCACTAATGAGCAAAGCCACATCACTTGCAGGTGGTTTACAGCTGAGGTGACATTACATGAAGGAGCAGGTAGACAGGTGATGAATACTGAATATGCTTTCTATCCACAGAAATAGGTGGGGGGGATAAAAATAACAAAAATCCCCAGGCAATAACTTAGAACAATTATTCGGCGGCACAGAATGTTTTGAAGACAGCAGAAAAACACAAAGTGTAGGAAGGCAGGAGAAGGTTGATTTCTCATTACAGAAAGAAGGCAAAGCTTGCCCTTCTCTCATATCAGCAGGAGCTTAGTGACACCTCATTATTTTGGAAGTTGCTACTACAAACAGCTCTACCGAACATCAAGTGACTAAAGCACCTGCTTCCCCTTTTGCCTTTGTCTCTGTAAAAGCATCGAGCTTGGTGTATTCTCTTTAGAGTTAGGTTGGGTTTTTTTGTCTTGTCTCATACCAAAATATTCATTTTTGAGGGGAAAATCCCTCAAAATAGCATATCTGAAAGAATAATAGCCCTAGCAATCATCAAACTGCAGTAACACAAATATTCACTGAGCAAAACAGACCTATCTCAGGAATTAGACCTGTTAACAGTGCTCTGCAAAGACATTAAAGCTCTTAATTTAATGATAACTTCAAATTCTGAGGGGTCTTGTTCTCAAACTTTCATTACATTTCACAAAGGGAGTTAAAATTATTCTTTCTTTCCCTCAGCACACGATAACTTTGCAAGAGTAAGCAGCAAAATTAAAGTAATTTCCGAAGAGATTTCAGATACAAATCTCTGAACACACTCAGTGGCCTGTCAGCAGCATGCAGAAGACCACAGGAAAACACAGATCATCGGTGACAACAGTGTAAATTTTACCTCTCTCTGCTGAAAGGCATAACATTGGCTGTAAAAATGAACCATTAAGATCCCCCAGAACCCCAACATCAAGGAGATTTGAACTGTGGGAAAGAAATTCCTGTGTTATTATTACTTGAGTTGTACTTCTTACTTGCTAGATTTTTTTTTTTTTAATTACCTACAACTAAATTATCTTTGCAACTAAACTTGATGTTGTTCTGAGATTTAAGAGCAAACTCATCACTGTTCTGTATTTTCCTGGCCAGCAACTGTGGCAAAATATTCCTAGAAGAGAGTAAGCTGCTTGCACATCAAGTTGGGAATAATCCAAACTCTGCTCTAACAAAACACTCCCATAGTAGTGGCTAATCTAATCCCAACCAATGTATGAAAACTGTCCTATCATGAGTGAACTCTGTTTTCAATTAAAAAAGAAAAATCTCCTTATTGTTGTACCATGCCTTTAATTTAAAGCTACCAGGATTTTAAATCACCTAGAATTACCTTAGGTGGCTATGCCACTTTGAGCTGTAGTCCACACTTAACAAATATTATTTTCTGATTTAAGACAGTGAGAGAGCCTAAAGTGCAACCCACTTTACTTTGGTTTTTGAATAAAAATACACAGCTGAGAAGAGATAGCGTTTCCTTGAAGGCTCTTGAGGATTTAGAAAGTAAGCCATGTCTGTGTAACCAAAATATTCATTAGACTGTGCTAAGAAAAAGAGTGGAAAAATAATGGGCTTTACAAAGGGTAGATTTCAGAGAAGTGAGTATGAGAAAATTTATGTGAATTAAATAGAGTCCAGAAAATCAAGTGTAGTAGAGGAAGGATATTACTGGCTATGCTTGTTCCAATAAAACATTTACAGAATGTGTCACAAATGGGAGCTGGAGCTGGTGTGCAGAAGCAAAGGATGAGGAAAGCAGTATCAAGGATAAAGTGGCGGTGTCAAAAAGTAGAAGGCATCCAGAATACAGGAGGATTATGTAAATTACAACAAGAGCCTGAGGCAATCAAAAATACTTGAGAATGCCAAATTGAAAAACGAGCATCAAATAGTGCAAAGCATCTCAACTAATACCAAAAGATATTTTAAGCATAATTATACACTCAGCAACTGACAGGCAAGAAAGGTGATGGAGTGTAAAGAGCAGGAATGCTATACAGCAATTATTCCTGTACCTATGTCTAAAAATGAAGAGGGCAGACAGTTGCCTAAGACTCAACACACGGAAATGATGGTGAGGATTTAAAAGAAATGGTGATGATACCCAAACTGTCAATTAAGTGGATTGCTGTTCTTAAAAGCCATACGAGACCAGAGCCGAACAATGCTCATCTAAAAGTAGTACATGGAGTAAGCACAGAAATTGAAGAAGGTGTAATGAAAATTTATATTTAGTACCATCATTTCAGGAGACTGGCATGGGGCCAAGCAGACACACAGCAAGAAATTACCAGTCAGTTCATTTCCCATTAGTTGTCGAGCAAGTCTTAGACAACCATTAAAAGGATCACACCGGGGCTGGGGAGGAGGGGAACATGAAAATTCAGTGCATAATCAAGGACAGCTAATATTGTTTCAGGTCATGCCTCAGTAACTCAGGTTTCATTGAGCCTGTTACTGCCTCGCCAGGCAAAGGGGTGCAGTAAATGTCAAAGATGTTAGTTATTTAGATTGTCAGAAAACACTTGACAAAGCTCCACCCCGAGGAGGAACTTAACAGTGTAACAAACCAACAGACAATAAGCTCTAACTTGTCAGCAAGTCCTAAAATTTTGTTATTAAGCATGCAGTGCCACTGCAGAGTTCAAGGAGTTGGAAGCCAACATAAAAGCAAGCAAAGAAAACATCAACACCAGCCCAGGTGTGACTAAAGGAAAGGTAACGGATCGGATATGGTTCACAGGAGTGAAGAGCTCTTCTGAAGTCACCCTCCAGGGGAGTTTAGATCCAGGGTAATTAGAGCTGCATCATCTTGACGAGTGGATCCAATTAGTTCCAACAGGATTCAGAGAGGAAAAGAGGACACTGGGGATCACAGTGGTCCCGGGGGGATGGAGTTCAGGTTGTTTTCCACTGGTCCTGCATTACCTGCAAGAATCCAGGCCTGCCCTTCTCACATGCACAGAGACACCTCTGGACATCCAGCACCAACCAAGGGCACACAAGCTCGGACCTCGAAGGAAGGTGTGGGCAGGTACCCTCCTTGACTATGGGATGATGGATTTTGCCAGTTCTGCAGGACAAACCCTTTTTTAGGATGAGGACTCTTTGTACCTTTGAGTGCTGCTGACACCTGTTGCCTCTCTACCCCTTTGTGCTGTCCTTGTGGAAAGAATTGCAAAATATATATATATAAAAAAAAAAAAAAAAAAAAAAAAAAAAGTAACAAGGAGTTACCTTTGAAGGAAATTTCAAATACAAAGGTGGAGATAAAAGTAAGACACAAAAGCGTTCAATGCAGCTAGGATGGCCAGATCCTCAGCTGGGCTTAGTTTATCAAATTCCTTTGATTTCCACTAAGTAAAGCTGTTTACAGAAGCCAAGCCGCTTGCTTCATAACGTTAGGTTATATCCTGATTTGATGAGAGGTTTTCCTAAACTTGCCAAGAAACAGGGATGTGGGATTTGTAATGAATCAGGTCTGCATTCTGTGCTAAAGTCTTCTGATTTTTTTTTTATTATTATTTTATTTTTCCTGAAAGAACAAGCAAATAACTCAAATCCCCTGACAGGTTTATTGCAGAAAGAAATGGTAGTATTTGCATTTTTTTTTTTTTTTTCTTGGAATGAGGCAAAGTATTATAGAAGGGGATTTAACTAATTTCTTTGGCTAAATTAAGTAGGGAAAAAGAGCACGTTGATTTATACATGGGCAGGTTTTTCCCCCACTTCATTTTATTTAGAATAAAGCCAAGTGGAAAAGGAAGCTAATAAAACGGGTTTAAAACAAAACAGCCCGCCTTCCAAACACTTCACAAATTCCAAGATTTGCTTTTCCAAAATATACTCTTTTATCACCAAAGTGCTGTGTAATGGATTGCAGTAATAAAATTATTGCACTGGAATGATCTGGTTTACATAAGAATTCTTAAGCTTTTCTTTGCCTTTACAAAGAATATATGAAAGCAAATTAGGAATTAGCTGCTAGGTTTAAAATAGTTGAGTGTGTTAAGAAAAATGCAGATGTGTAATCCTGCAAATGTATGATAATTTAACATAAATAATTCTTGAATTAATTAAAGGATTTACAGGTTTGTCTCATGTTCTTTTTTTCTGGCTTTTCTTTTTGAAAGCATGACTCAGAACAACCATCCTACACATCCTGGCACACAGAGCCTTAGGGGTGGGTTTAGCACACACAGCTATTTATAGGCAAAATTTCGTATGTCTTGGACCTCCTCAAGTCCCAAAATCTAACACATTCTTTAACTTAAGTGGCCCTCCTGGCTCTACAGTCTGGTCATCATCCTTAGAGCCAAGTGTTGGATAAATCAGAAAAAATCTATTCCTTTACACAGGTCTTTGATTGGCCTGAGATGATCTTAAGGAAGGAGGGGCATGTCACTTCTCACTTGGAGCAGAACGTATGGATTCTGAAGCACTGTTAGTCCTTGCCAAATTGTGTGTGTGTGTGTGTCAGAAGGGAAGGCAGAAGAGAGGATGGATATTTTTTAATGTTCGTAAGATCTGGATGTAAATTTTGACTGTAGGACAAAAGCAGTGCCTCATTCAGCAGGATGACAAAAGGTTATTTGGCACCTGGCATAAAATACACTTCTTGCAAGAACCTGGCACGAACACCAAAGTGATAATGCATAAAATGTCAACGTCTGTGCAATAAAATCATTGATGCTGAATGTTAAACAATCATAAACAGAATACTAAACCTTCTAAGAACATTATACCTCTTCTGTGAACAGCCACAAATTAGTCAAACCTAAACTGACATCTTCTTTGATATTAAGAAAATAAACAAACCTAATGTCCCAAGACTTTTACCTTTAGTGTCCTAGGACATCAGGTAAACTGTAGGAAACACACACTGCCACTTGTTAATGAATCACAGGAGATAAAATTACATCAGTCCAGTTAATGGATACTGTTCCTTGCCAAATCTATGGCTTTAAATTTAATTATAGTTGAGCTTCATCAATCATACAGCAAAAGAACATGGTAATGAAGGCTTGAACTCCAAGATCAGCCCTTCATCAACAGGCATTTTCCTCATCCTCATCTAACACACTTGCCTGCAGAAACCACTTGGTAGAGAAAAGGGAGCTGTGATCTGTGAAGCTCTGTGATTAATAGCTGCATTAGAAGAATTCAGCCCTTGCCCTATATCCATAGCTCCTCACCACAAATACAGAATAAAACACAATGTTTGAGCTCAAACCCAAGAGTTCTCTGATTTTACAACCATTTTACTCTATTGCTACTTAAACATGTCTCCTTGGGACAGTCATTTTTGTCTAGTTTGTCTAAGGGGGTTTTCCCTACCCTTAGAAAAAGTTACTGGGATGGTTTAAGATTTTTCACTGGATTGCAATAATTAATCTTTGCATTTTGGGTAGATTGAAGGTTCCTAAGATGAATGGAAAATGTTCCATTCTCATCACTAGCCTAGATTAGCACTTCATAAAGATATCTCCTAATTGTGAAACATACTTATTTCTATGTAAAATTCACTGGGAGAAGCATTGAGGTTTTTCCTTCTCCCTTCCTCTATGTAATTGTATGAGAGGAAAAGAAATAGAATTTAAAAAAACTAAAGTTTAATAACTGCTGAATGTTATAATATAAACACACAAAATATCTCCCAAGCAACTTACTCAGTCCAGTATCAGATCATGGGGAGGACAGGCTGTCCTTCGACTGAGGAATCAAACACTACACATTTTCCTAGAAAACCCTTCTCTGATTCAAAAGTGGTTCTGACAACCATGGTCCTCAAACTTCCCTGAGCATCTCAAGATGGAAAATATTCTTCATGCAACCCCAAACATCCCTCCTCCCCACTCAACACCCACTGAGGTTCCTATTCCTGCTTCTACCCCCAACTGCACAGAGAGGAAAGAAATAATCTGCAAATCTTTTTCCTATAACTATGTGTATCCACAGAAATCTACATCTTGCCTACATGCAGGCAAGGCAAAAAAACAATCCTGTTCAATACTCAGCCACCACTGCTACTGACCACAGGTACTTGCTCATCAAGCATGGGGTTCACTGCAGGAACACTCAGAAAACAGGCAGCCACTCTCAGAAAAATGTTTATCTTCTTAGCTCTAGGTTTTGTGATATTACTCCTCTTCTTGTGTGTAATTAAGAGGACATTGTCTTGATTTTCAATAATTACATGCTAAATCGAGAAGTGTCCACTTCCCCACACTTCAACCACAGGGAAAAAATTAGTGAGAAGAGTGTTTTTGTTTTCAAAAGATATTCTTATTAAACCAGCATGTAACAACAACAACAAAGTGCTCTTTCAAAAAGGCTCTTGCTAGGTCGTGATGCATCTCTGAAGAAACAGCCTTCAACTGGGAGCTAAAAAATTTAAACAAACAGCGCTTCTGGAAGTCTGCAAAACTTCATACCAAAGCAAGTGCGTTGTATCTACAATGCTAATTATTACCTAGCATGAATACCATAAAGTCAAAAGTGCTAATTAATCCTCATTATTTTTCCTTGTAAACAAGGGATATTAGTTTCTTTAGAGTGGGAGAAACTAAGATTTAAAAGCTGTGCTAAGACTGACTGACAGGTCGTGACAGACAGGTCTGAGGAGGTCTGAGCAGGCTGGATTTTCAGACCATCCCTTCTAACTCCCAGTCTCTGGCAGACCATGGACCAGCTCCAGATCTCACACTGCACTAAACAAGAGACCGGCATTGCTCATCTGGGCTTTGCTGCCTGACCCCATTTTGCAGGAATGTTACCAAAATCACCATCCTTCCCCACTGCTAAGACACGGGGCTGCCCAGAGCCCAACCCTCCATATGTGCTTGCATCCAATTTAGCTGAATGAAAGACAAACGTGGGTTGAGTACAGCCATAGTCAGGGATAAATCACCAGGTATCCAAAATAACAGGTTCAAAAACCCCCAGAGTATCACAGAAAATTCAATGTTAGGATTCAGAGTGACCAGACTGCATAATACTCTGCTGAATGTCACAGTGAGAGCAAGGGTTGATAAAACCTCTGGTAACTCTTTTATGCAGCCCTATTATGTTTAGAGCAGACAGGGCATACTGAAATTTATTAAAAAAAAATATTGTTTTAATCACTAAACCATGTCTGTCTCTGGAACACCGACACATTCAAGAGAGGGGGAAGAAAACCAACAAGTATAATGTAAGCTGCACAAGATCAAAAGCAAGCAAGAGTGCAATTAATTTCGTCCATTTTTAGAAGTAATTGTCTTTGCACCTTACCCAAAATTTAATGAGCATTACTTCTCTAGCATGGAAAAAAGCTTTGTTCTTTTGAGTTAATTGATTTGTAAACACAGTAGGAGAAGTGTATCTGAAGTTCAGTAACCTTGATAGTTGAAAGAAATGGAGCATTCAATGGGTGTAGTGCAAGAGACTGCTGCAAACCCTGGAAATGTAACTATGGAATTGATTTCCTGTTCACTGAAACTCATAGGCAGCATGTGTGCATTTCACAGTTTCAGTTATGCTCCTTAAATAGCCTCTTTTATAATTATTATTTAAATTTCTTTCCCTCCTTGTTTCAGAGCTCTTCATTTTCCAGAACTTCATAGCATATAGCGGTCCCCAGTGACAGAAAATCTGTTAGGACTGAATGGCGGGCAAAAAAACATTTCCCAGAGAAGGGGAGATTAGCATTTTTTGGGTGACAGAAAATTAAGACTGGACAGATTTGTATACATTGCATCATGAAGGACTGGTTTGAATATGGTCAAATGACTGTGGGTTCAATGCACCAGAAACACAGAGCCAAGGCAGAGAAGGAAAGGAAAGGAAAGGCTGTGGCTGCTGTCAAAGATGGAAAAAAAAAATCATTTAACATCTTAAGATTGGAAGAAGCCAGGTTTACATTTAATTTTTGCCCCTTAAGGGAAGATTTAGCACAGTATTGTTCAGTATGTAAATTCTAGTCACGGCCTAATGAGATTCCAACCAAATATTCTATTAATGCTAAAGGCTCTGTCCTAAGATTGTACTTACATATGTTGCTTATCTTTTTCTCATCAGGGCTCTTTTATGTTCCCGGATGAGTTTCTCAGCTGGATCATTGTAAAGTACACAAATTATGGGATTGCTTACCTGCACTTCTAGGAGATTAACTCACATGTTCTACCACCACCCACCTGGAACACGAAACACCTTTGTGAGCCGATGTACAAATCCACTTAATCAGCGACCCATATGTGAAATGCAGACATGGTATCACGTATAATTCTGGTATAAATATCACCTCCTTGCCTCTCCACTAACTTCTGCAACATCAAAGCCAGCTGATCTCTTGGAATAGTTTATAGGAGGCCAGGGAATAGCAAAACCATCTCATTTCTGCAGAGCTTTCAGCCTGGAGAGCTGGTGTGATACGAGGCTTCAAAACGAGCCCCACGTCCCCTGGAGGGAAGTTTGCATTACAACATGCAACGCTTCATTACCACGTGTATCACTGTAATGAGGAGGCACTTATATTACTGAACTTGCACTACACAGAATTATATATGCACCATGCAGATGTGGATTGAAGGATTGCACTGAAGAGTTTAGGTATCATTTCCTTTCCCAATTCACTTTTACCGGGATTTGTACCTCAAGCAGAAGTGAAAATCAATTTGGAATCAATGCTACTTAATTTAGGCTACAAGCAGTTGTGTTTTATAAATTTTCACATCTAAATTTCCACATGATACTGCGATTAGCAATGCTAAAATATAATGTTAAAATATAAACGTCTGATAACCTATTAAAATCCTCTAAATGTTCATTTAAAACTATACTGAACCAGTAGTGCCTCACAAATCTTAATGAGCTGAAGAATATCTTCTCATTCAGATTAATTCCTTGAATGTTGGAGAAATGGCTATGAGCTGAAAAGCCAGCAGGCTTCCTCTTTCAGCTTATGACAAGAAACTAGGAGGAAAAATATGTCACCTATTAATTCAAAAATTTAGAAGAAGTGGTTCCAGAATATCAAGCAGTTAGGTAGAGTTCCCTCTGTACTCGCGAGGTGTTCAGCCTTTGCACAATTCATTTCCTCCCTCCTTAATCTAATTTGGCTCTTCTGACAACTGTGCTGTGCATGCATGGCCATTTTCTGATATCAGAATATCATGGAAATTCTGTCAAATGGTGACCAAAAAAAACTAATTACCATCAAAACTGATGGAAATTTTATTTCTTACTAATAAGTATGTAACCCAAAATAAATTTTGGGTAATCTTATTGTTTCTTAGTGCATATCAGCACACTCGGGACAGTTTTATGCAAAAATATGAAATTATATTTTATATGTTATCATTAAAACTAAATTCCTACCCACACATGGCATGACAGAACTAGAGCAGGAAGCTAATCTACAGACTTAATTTACATTATTCATCATTTTTAACACCCTAAAACTAAAATAATATAAACTGTGTTAAGATCATAAAATTAATATTCTGAGTAATTTCGTGTTAAGCTACATACAGATAGATGAGTATGAGCATGTGGTATGTGTTTCGGCTTAAGCAAAACCAACTCCATATTTAATAAAAGATATGAGTTTTGAAAACCACTTTTTCATTGTTGTTCTAATTATTAACAAATCTTTCTGTAAAGAAATAACTAAATATTTACAACTGAATATTTTTTGCTCGTTTTCAACTTGGTATTTTCAACTCAAACTCAGGGCTTTAAATCACTTTCTTTTCTCAACCAGTGGAAAAATCTACCTATAGTTTCATCCCTGGGACACAGCACGGGCCATAATTTTTCTGTCAGGAAGGTAAATCTGAAGGCGCCTCTTTGAAAATGGGTATTTGGAACACGATTAAAGTACATAAATACTGGCTAATCCTGTCCTTTTCACAAGATGAACTTCTTGTTCCCAAAAGAGGTGTTCCTGGCTCTTTCCAAGCTCTGTGACCGGTGTCACAGGGATCTCCAGCTCTGCCAGC
Source organism: Hirundo rustica (assembly GCF_015227805.2). Classification (NCBI taxonomy): domain Eukaryota; kingdom Metazoa; phylum Chordata; class Aves; order Passeriformes; family Hirundinidae; genus Hirundo; species Hirundo rustica. Next base: position 20,870,120 of record NC_053459.1, read on the forward strand.
TCATTACGGGATTCACGGGCTGGGATCTCACTTTGCTGCTCCTGACCTGGGATGTCTTTTGGACGCCCCTTCTTCCTGAGCCATTGGCCAAATGGACTCCTTCGACACTGCTCTCTTCCAAAATGGAAACTGCAGGATAAATGTGCTGGAATTTGGCGCCAAGGCATTGCTTGAAGCCCTGGCTGAGCCTGGGGGGTGAAGCCTCCCTGTGCCACCCTAAAACCACTCGCTTTCACCTCTGCAGGACTGGGAGAGGAAAGCTTCACATTTCTGCTTGGAAGGGGGGGGAAAAAAGCCATCCCTGACACCAAGCCACATAAATCCTTCATGCAATCATTTTAGCTGTGCATCTGCAGCCTCATCTCACAGCCAGAGTGTTTAATCAACAGATTTTTGTTCTGTCCTCCCCGTTCATCAGAGGAGTATTGGCGCGTTGGCTCAGCACTTGCACATCCTGGCTGGTTAAAGGGAAGCTATCCTGGCATGTTAGCCCCAAATCTATTTCATTTTTACTTCCCCACAGGTGCCCTGAACACAGAGCTACGGAGCTAAAATTATTTAGAAATTAACAAATTAGCAAATTCATTTTCCAAATAAGGAAGGTGGCCCTTAGTTTCTAAGTGGCCCTCAGTTTCCCTAACGGAGTACAGGAGGCAAACTGGCAAGAAAAACTGGTAGAAATAAAGAAAAAGGAAAGTTCTAGAACACAACTATTTCCCCAAGTATTTAGTACTCATTTACCCTAAAATCAAAGCTAATTAATATGTTCTCTTCAAATATATTTATTTTTCAGTTATACTTGATTTTTTTGGTGGAATTGTGCCTCACTGCAACTTTTACTGTGCTCCATGGGCTCAAAATAGATTTAAAAATTGCTGCCTTCTGTATTTTAAAGATATAAGAAAACTGTATACCAGAAAAAAAAAAAAAAAAATCCACCTAACAGTGAGGTCTAATATGCTGTGAAATAATCTTCCACGGAAATGGCAGACTTAAAATGAAACTGGAAAAGGCACAAGTAGCATAAAACAGAGGGATGGTCCTGAAAGAGATATACAAGATGAATTAGGTCATCTTTCTTATTTCTATATTCAAGTAAAATATCAGTGAGAATATAAAATCCAATAATTCCACTCACAAATGTCATGTCATATGCAATATAATGCTTTAATCCTATTACGTCTAAAATTTAATTGCAGTTTTTCAGAGAAAATGAGGGAGGAAGAGCCCTTGGTGTACATACAGATTAGATCCAGTTTCCACTCAAACAAAGCAAATAAATAGGCCATTCAGGTCTCAGTTTAACAACCCACATTAAAAGATAGACATGTTTTCATTTGGAAACTCCAAAGAGTGATTCTGGCTTTTTAAATGCAAAAAAGACACCTCCTATCACTGCAGATGAAATAAAATAACAGATGAAGTTAATACTTAGGAAATAGTAGGTTTGATTTCTGTTTCTCTGCAAGGCAATTTTCATTTAATACATATCCAATTAATATGCTCCATTTCCAATATGTGGATAAGTTGTTCTTCTGTAGCTGAAATTTTCTTTCAGCTGTACTTTTACTAGAGAAAATTCCAGTAAACATGGGGGCAACACTGGCGCTGATAAAAATTGCCATAATTTCGTTCACATCATCTCAGCAATAATGGAATAGAGCAGCTGAGGATGAGCTCCATCAACTTGTGTTCAGAACTCAGCGGAAGGAAAAAGAGCAGTTCCCACATTTGTCTGCTTTTTCTACATCAATGTGAAACTTCAGCTCAGGAACTGTCGGCTGCTTTAAGTTCACAATGTTTCCAGCCTGAAGGATCCCAGCTAATCTTTAAGCACAACTGAAATAAGCAAGATAAACAATAAAACTGGGCAATTTTCCTTCTTTGTGCCTGTGATTGTGATTTTTTTTTTTTTCCTTTTCTGTGTAGGTAAGGTAGCAGGATGTAGCATAAGCTGGAGCACCCACAGTAGATTCCTATGTGCACCTCAGGGCCTTGCCAGCGTTAAACACCCTCACTTCAGGAATTTTAAATATTTCCATATGAAATCTGTGCCTATTTGGGCACCCCAGAAAGACACGAGAATGCAGGGGAGCCAGTTCTCAAGTGCTGCAAGGCATCTCAAGTTTTCCATTAAGGTTTTTGTGACACGTGTGGGTCACTGACTGAACAAATGCTAAGGCACCACATAGAGCAAATCTGCCCTTGGATGGAAAAACACCTGACAGGTTCTTATCAACTTTCTGTTCTGTGACCTCTTTCAGTTTTCCTGTTTCTTGTGCTCCTCTCAGACTAATCCATCTCGGTTTTTTGCAAGCTGTGTCAATTTTTAAATGGTTTTCTTTACTCTTCCACACCCACTGCCTACAGACAAATTTTCCCCATGGTACATCCAGCTCTGGGGATATAAATGCTCATGATATAATGATATAATTATATGAATAGCAAATATGACTTTTACCACATCTTTCTCATTGCCTCCCTACAGACAGATAACCAATTTATGCCACGGAACATGCAACATAGATCTCAGAAGTTTAAAAATAACTTTGGTCAATATTTAACAAGAATAATTTGATATAAGAACAGTTAATAAATGCTAGTGCTGCAAGCACTGCTATGGAATATGTTTTTGGGTTTTTTTACAGTAAAGCTAAAGCAAATCTCCCTTACTTCAAGTGAGAACAGAAGATAACTGTGGAACTGGAATCAGATGTGACCTGAATACTTCCTTTAAAACATTTGTGGCCAAACCCTACACCTTACTGGTTATTTCAGCAAGAAAACAGAATTTGCCAGAAAACTCAGAGCAGAGTCATTCAAATATGACAGCACTGTTTTTCAAGAGGATTGCAACAGGTAAAAATATCATGTATAGCACTATTGAAGACTATTTAACTCCAATATTAAAGAAATAGCCCTCTGAATGACAAACAAGACTATAAAAACCATGTTAAATCAGCTAAAATACATCCAATTTACAAATTCAGAAATCACAAGTTAATAGAGATGGTTACTCAAAAAAAACCATGCATGGCTAAGGCCATTTCTTAACAAGTACAGTTGCCTAAAACTTTTGCTTAAAGAGAGAAACCAAGATCTGTTGATGCTCCCTTCCAAAAGGGATTTGAAATCCAGTTTGAAACTCAGTTGTGAACAGGCCTGGAATGCCCATCTTTATTTAGAAGTAGTGTAGCACAGAGACCCCAGTGCATGCTGAAGTCAGATGATTTGTTTCAAGCTTCACTTTGTCTTCTATTTAGAGTACAGAAAAGCTGGAATGATCGGCAGATACAGCAGACAGCAATTTTCAACCCATCAGCAGGGTAGAGTTCTGGTTTAAAACAAATTAAGAGCTCCCTCTTGAAAGCTGAATGCCACAAAATATAATTTTCATGGTATGTGCATGCATTAGATTCCTCCAATTAAACTTGTAAAAAAGAAAAAAAAAGAAAGCTGTTTAAAAAAACTGTTTCAGGTACTCCAGCTATTATTCATGAAAATGCTGCACTTCCCAGCATTGTGGCTTATCAAGTATAAACTGGAATCCTACATTTTAAATGAAATGATCTGTAAAAGCTGCTATCTTTGTGAACATGAGATATTAAATAATTTCAGAGAGGAATATGTGAATCAATTAGATTCAGCAAAATAGGTTCTGGGTATGTGAATATTGCGGATGCACCGAGACACCGTGTCAGAGAACAGTGCTGACACCAACATTTTTCTAAACAAAGCACTCAATATCCCTGCTAGGAGATATATAACTTCATTTATACCTAAATGCCACAAACTCAAGGATATTTAGATTAATTAGCTATGCTGCCTACAAACATGCATTTTAAGAAAAAAATTATTTGTCCAAACCCGTGTTTTTGAAAGTGAGCTAAAGATAAAATTTTTTCCTACATGCGTTTTCCCAAAGGAAAGCTTAGCTATCATAAATTATTATATTGTTAAAAGGGTCTCAAATAAAACCAAATTATAATATCTCATGCTGCTCATCCTTTGGCTTCTATCCCAGTACAGGGTCATGGCTCTGTACGGAAAACACAGTGGGGTAATAAAACTGCCTGGAGATAGTAAGATCCTTATTGTACAGCAAGCAACTCTGTAGGACTTCTCCTTAAAAAAAAAAAAAATAAGTAATCACTTGAATTTACTGGTGGAAGATTCCAGGGATTAAGTGCTCATCTACGATGAATAGCACAAAGGTATCAAAGGCAACACTATTAAAACTATTATCACAGTTCATACTAAGTGATCTGGCTATAATTATAAGGTTGCTTTGGCTCACAAAGGAAAAACACCTCCAAGTCATGTCATGGCTGTGTATAAGTCCTATATATTTGTTGAAATAAAAAAAAAAAAAAGAACAGTTTTAATTGAATATATGAAATAGACTTACATGTGGTGAAGTTTTGGGAGCTGGTCCCAGGTGTTCATAATTTTTATTCTGCTTTAATACTCATTATAGTATGCTCATGTATATTAGATATTGGAACACTAATTAGCAGATAAAAAACACAGAGCATGGATAGTGAAGTACTGTTGATGAAGCAGTATTATGAGTGGTTGGAAGCTGATGTATTCTACTCTACCATCAAAAGAATCAGCTGAAAATCTCACTGCACCAGAAGCCATTACCTTGGTCCTGCTGCCTGCAAAGAGCTGTGAGATGTGGAGAAACGAGCTCCCACTGCCAGAAGCCTGCACCACTCTTGCTGTGGCTCTCAAGGCCAGTGGTACTGCAATGGTACCTGATGCAAAGATCCACCCCCAGGGCCTGGCTGGGGGCTCCGAGGGTCAGGGCTTCAGTGTGAGAGAAACTTGGTTTACAAAGAGGAGCAAAGGGCTGCTCCATAATCAGGGCAGCCATCCCAGGGCACACTGCTCATCCTCCCCAGCTGGAGGGTATTACCCCTTTCCAAATGAGATCCGTGCTCTCTTGGGCACTTGTGAATCAAGGAGATAGATACACGTGTTATCTGCGGTGACACAAATCTATTATTAATAACCATGAGGTACATTCACTCACAATCTGTTTATGGTGTTAGGGAAGAGAAAGAGTGTGGAAATAGCAGCCCACCCTTCCTTAGGGAAATCTCCTAGACAATAAACCTATCACTAATATTTTTTTAATTTGGTGGGGCTTTTTGTGCAGATATGTATCCTTAAGTCCTGCTTGCGCTGAGGTTTCACTGAGACAGTAATGGCATTATGTTGGTAAGCAGCATAATTAAATGCTCTAAAAGCAATTAACTGAAGTGCACGCCAGTACCACGCTGTTAGACACGGACACAAGGTCAGCCTTGCCGAGATTTTCATTCCACATTCCACAGTGAAACAGCACACTGAGCACCACAGCTCCTAAAAGCCCATTCCCTGATCTTTTCCACCTGCCCCTGAGCTGCTGGAGGTTTGTCCATTAGCCCTGCCTGTGCCTCAGCTCAGCCGAGGACAGTGAGGGCTCCCCTGGGTCTTAAAACTGGGAACTCAAAGCCCTTTCCACTTCCCTCGTGTCAGTGCTCGTTATTAATGATAAACCACAGCTCAGAGCCAGGACAGCCAGCCCTCCCAGGAGCACAGCCCACTTCAGAGGAGGTAAACTGCGCTCACAGGGAGAGAACGGGGACAGGAGGAGCAGGAACAAGGATCAAGACAAATGGGGAAGATATCTCCCCACTTCAGCAAGGGAAAAGAAGCTGCACTCCCTTACACACTCCCTGTATTAAGCCATGAAAATGCTCATTATCCTAAGCACATGCTCTCACAAGTAATCAGCTCTGCGCACAGGGTGTCCCATTGCCACTGGCGCCCATCAGACTGGACACTGGGCTAGATTTGATGTGGGAACACTTACAGGGGACAGAAAGGATTCAAATCCCTTTAACACTCTGTTGTAACCTGCAAGATGACTATTTCAGATGCTATATATATGTCAATATTGCTTTCAGACAGAGAAAGGGGTTTGCCTGTAAGAAGCACGGGCTTCATGTGGCATTTTAGGGGCTATTATCTTCTGACATTTAATATTTTCTTCTTAATGGCTGCTGTGATAATCAAACAAAACTGACAGGCCAACTAACTTGTCCAAATAATATCAGAACAGACCCTCTGCTTTCTACAATAATATGATCAGCTCTGCTGGAGGCAATAATTTGTCATGATGGAAAGAATTAACTGTGACCTATTAACTTTTCATCATTAAAATTATGCAAAACTAATATCAAAATAACAGCTTATCTGATGATCCTGAATGCTGCAATTCCACACTCAAGAAGGAGAGTAGTCCTTAAGATTGGCAAAAGATGGTCTCAGCTCCTGAGGGATTTAGTGAGGGTTAGTGTGCATGATGCTGACAAGATAGAAAGACAGAACAGCAAGAGAGGAAAGCTTGAATTTCAGCAAGTGTTGCCCATGACCAAAAATTAAAATAACCATCCCATGACCCCCACTATAGCCACCTCAGGGAAGTTACAAAAATCCTGCTGTCATAATATAAACAATATTTTGCTGCACAGAAAATAGCTTTTATATCTTCAAAGCAATTCAAAATCCTTAATTATGGCTCAGCAACAAATAGTTGATGGATGAAAATGTCTTTAAAAAAATCTACTGGCTTTTGCTACTGAATTTGAACAAGGACACTGAAATTGTTGGTAGAGAATTCCCAGGGTGACTGTTTATCTAGTACTCACCCAAAATAAGAAAATGCCAGGCAATGCTATTCAACACTCAGTTTGCATTTCTTTGGGCTATTTCACATAAGTATTGACTTGTCTGCTCTGTTTGTAAGGTAGAACAAAAGGAGAATGAATGAGCTAAACTTGTAGGAGACCAAGAAGATGTCAAGTTTCTAAAAGGTAATAGTTCAAGGGAAATACAGAAAAGTTATTTATTTTTAAAAATTCAATGAAAATATAGGCACGTTCTTACAGTAATTTATCACAGCTGTTTGATAAAATGAAGAAAAAATAGGTTCGGCAATAAAATATAAACTGAAGAATAAAGAGGTAATTCGTTATTTACTCATTTCTGTTACAATCCTCTCTGGTGATCTCAAGAAGTGTAACTTCGGTTGCCAGCCAGGTTTATGTAAGCTCAGCTATTTTATCCCTTATATAAATAATAAATTATAATGATGGTTACATGACATTAAAGGTAGATTTTAAGGTTTTCTACGCTGGCAAAATGAGTAAGCTTTTTTTTTAATATATTAGCAGTTTTTATATGAATGGAGGGAGAAAATAGGAGCGAACAATTGTCTTCAATTATCTTGTTAAACTTGCATATAAAAAAGGACAAATGTTTAACTTCTGTCACATGTAAGGTCACAAGTGACCATGACTGAGAACTACCATATGTTCATTTTTTCAGGGGTTGTTTTAACCGTTTAATTTACTCTCATGCTTGCATCCAGCTACAAGTTTGAATTTGATCCTGTTTAGGTAATCTCTAATACCACAAACTTCATTCTGGCACTGTAAGCATACACAGGTCACTGAGTAGCTACAAGGGCTTTATTAGCCCCATTTAACTCATGGAAATCCTGCTCTATTGACCAATAATGTAAAGAGCTCCATCTGGCAGGGATGTGCCACTCGAGCTACCTGGGCGCCATTCATTAGTACATTGTGCATCTTTTTCAACCCTACACGCATAAAAATTTCAGAAGCCACACAAAGGGTTCTATGTGCTTTGCCTTTACTACACCCAAAAGGCTTTTTGCTTTGCTTAACAGATAAACCCCTCAGTTTTTAACTGGAGGGCAAGTAATCCAAATAAGAAGTGACGTTTCTTCACACCTGAAGCATGGCCATGTCTAATTTCAAAAGAATTTATACCTTATTAAAAGGGAATTTTATTCAGCTGAACACACTCATGTCTCTGGCACACCTTCCTGCCAAAGTAAAGACAAGTAAAAAGATAACCCAATATTTAATATATAATACATTAAGTGACCCCGTATTTCCTACAGTTATTGTGTCAACATCTGCTAGTTTTGTTTTTAAATCAGAGGGTGACTAGATCCAGTACTTGCTGAACCATGACATTTATGCTGATTTTGTTGTAAAAGCGCATGCTCAAAAGCCTGGCTACAGAACTCACCCAAACTTGTTAAGGTTTCAGATTTTTAGTGCAATTCCTATTAATTAAGGGAGATACCTCTATTTTTTGCACTACAGCACACATATTTATGCCTTTCAAAAAGTCGAGGATCAATACCAATGCTCATCAAACCACCAAACTGATAATTTTGGCTACACTCTGGTATCATAAGCCAACAGCTGCCTACATTTGCAGCCAAAATAGTGGAACTGCACTGAAAAGTTAAATGGCATTGCAGGGATAAAAAGAATGATAATTTTATACTGTTTTGGGAGATGATTTTTCAGGCTTCCTGTTATTCCATGCCCTGGTTAGATGAATCCCTGAAATGGAGCATCCAGTACAAGCTGGGTCTGTGTTTAGGAGAGTTGTGAACTGTTTGCTTTTTCTGTAGTGAAGATAGAAAAAACCACCTTCCAGGAAAGGAAGGCACTTAGTTGGTGTTCCTATTTTAATGATACAATAACATACCTAACAGACTTTCTTTATCTCCACAGACCACCATACCCAACCTAAAACAGGCTCCAAAACCCAAGAAAACAAAGCAGCAGAAATACAAGAGTGAAGAGGTTTTTTTCTAGAATTAAGCAGTAGTAACACAACAGCCTGGACAGTGAAGAATAAAGATAACCTTTTTTTTAAAACGTTGTAATACAGTGAGCTTCTTTTATCTTCAGTCCTCCACATCTCCCCAGGCACACCCAAGTCCTGGGGGACTGGATTTTCCCACCCTTCACCATACAGCTCCTGCTTTGCCTTAAACCCCAGGTATTTACAGGTCATTCATCCACATGGGAACATCCTTTCAGTGGTGACAGGATCAGGATCAAAGTAAAAGTGCTCTCTAAACCAGCAAGCACTTCTAGCAAATAACAACTCATCAGTACCTGAGAGTGCATGTCTAAGTAACAGCTATGCAAAACTGCATCCTGGGCAGAAGCAAGGCCACCACGCTCACCCTTGGAGGTTCTTTTGCAGGTATATAATCACTGACACAGCAATGAAAAGTAAGGAAGAGCCTTGTGTTGCTATCGAAGGGTGAGCTGGAATGCCTGCTCAGCTTTGAAATAGTACACAGGCTATGAAGGACCTTGAGCGTGGTGTGCACCACACCACGAAGGAGTTCAAAGGTGGCTGCAGGGGTGGGCAAGGGGTGAGTGACACACATCAATTTCAAAATCATGTCCTCTTAGGTGCTTTAGGGTGGGTTATTGCAATACTTTCACTTCACCTCTTTTCCCAATTACTTTCTCTCAAAGTAATCAGCTCAAAGGTTGAATTTTCCCCAATCTAAAACTGTCCTCGGTCCTTTGTCACAAGGCGAAGACTCATAAGATTTGTGGGCTAAAAAAAGGAACACCAAGACTGAGAGTAGAAATATTCCCAGAGACAGCAATACATCTCTGCAAGGAGTTGTGTCCCAGTCAAGCACAGTGATTGTGGAAACCAACACATTGCAGACATCCAAATCTGGCAGTAAAAGACATGAAACTCCCACACTTCTGCTACCTGGAGTGTCCTGATCTCATTATTCCCAACTGTGACATGATGCAATGCTCCCCACAGAGTGGCCCAATGTTCTCCTCCGAATTTCCAGGTAGGTATAGCTCCCTGAGGAGTGCTGTTCTTTGACTACAAGATTTCATTTCTTCAGACTAAATTCATGCTGTATGGTCTTGTTTTCCTAGTGCTCCACTGCATTACTTACTAGTCACAGGTTTGGACAAGAAAGATGAGATTTTGTTTAAGAGAAAGAAAATTATGTGGAAATATCAGCTAATATATAACAGGTGTTTAGTCATTGTGTGACAATTAAGTGTGTGAATCTCTGTGTGTGCCTGCTATAAAAGCATTTTCATTTTTTTACATGTTATAATTTTTATGCAATGAGCACTAATCATATTTTAATATGGAAAACTGGAACGACTAATAAGTTTAACACATAACACAAAAGCTTGGTTTTGCAAGACAGCTTGCTTTCTGTTTATCCTCATCTAGATGTTTAATGAAGTGGCTGCCATATCAGTCAAGCAGATAGGTTAAATTAATCAAACACAATGTTTTGCCTAATGAGAAGAATTTAGAGAAAACTTATGCAAAAGGTTAGATTATTTTTTTTAAAACACAAAGCTGTAACAGCAAGAATTCACAAAGGCCTCTGCTCCTGAGAAAGCTAGAAATCCTTATGAAAACAAGAGGATCAAGCGTCACACAGAACTCTTAGTAATTATCAAAAACTTCAATATTGTCTGTCAGCTGTTTCACTGAAAAGCCTAAAACCTGCATCTCCTTGTTTTCTCACTTCTCCAAACATGTACAGCTAAAGCAAGATTGCCACTACTCCAAGACTTTTTGAAGCAATGTAGTGAAATTACTCACATGAAAGCAGTTGAGATTTTTCAATTCACCAGTACAGGGTGCTCAAGATTTTCTCAGTCTCATTTCAGTCTTGGCATGATCATCAGTGACACTGCTGGTATCACATTAATGTCACTGTTATCACTCTCTCTGGCTGATGAGAGCAGTGGGACCTTGGGTGCTCCCCCAGGGGCTCTGGTCACAGGGAGCCTCAGGCTCACACATCTACTTGGGACCTTGGCAGGATGCAAGAGAAAACTGTTGCTGTTGCACTAAACCCTGGTATGCTCCTAGCAAGGCAAGCAAACAAATCCATGAGCAAATGGGACCATCAGCAATCCAGTAAGTTTTGCTGTTGGTTTTTCTGAGCACCAAAAAGGAGGAAGTGAGAAAGTTTTCTTAAGGCTGGGGGAATTCAGTCCTGTCTCCACACCCTAGGCTACCTGAAAACCACCTTAAACTGATTCAGCCTTTTGCCAAGAATGAAAGAAACTCAATTTTACAGCTTGGTAATATTCAAACTCAACTAATTACCTTTGGTAAAAGAGCATTTATAAGATCTGCTGACAAATCTGATGTTTATACACAGAGAAAGAAGGACTGATCCCATACTCTCTGTGGCCTGAAATCTGGTATGTGCCGTGTCCTTTGCCTCTCCTCCAAGGATCTGTCCTGTCAGGAGGGCAGTGGTTTCCACCAGCCACAGTTTGTGCAAGAGCCTCTGCTGCACGTTCCAGCACCTGCACTGCCTGGAAATCCCTGTGAAAGGTGGCTTGGGGATTGCAGCACTGTGGCAGTGTTTCTCAGAAATTCTTTCAGAAATTTCCAAGCCAGGTGGAATGAGCTGACAGGATTTTCTGTGGCTATCACACCTATACTAAGAAATCCTTTTAATCTTCTCAGATCGCAAGCTGATACCCACAATCTCTGTGAGGCTAGTGAGCAGCAGAGAGCAGGGAAAGAACTGGAAAAGCCACTTTCTTCTTTTATCCAGAAACACTTTCATCTGCCTATAACTTTTCACAGAAGCAGCTTTACATCATGAAGAAAATATAACATAGCTGATTAATTGCAACAAAAGCAGAACAAACTCAGCACAATGCTGAGCATTAGGTAAGTACATAATGTAAACACTAACAGACTGGAACAACCAGCGGAGTGGAAGTGATTGCCTGTAATTGTAGGCTGACACCAAAATTACTGGCTTCAAGATTGAATTTGGTGATAATGTAAATCACTCCCTGTTATTCTTTTCTTAGCAGTCTCTCTTATGAACTGCCTGAAGGAATGTCACTAGATTCCTCTCTAAAGAGCTAAATTCAAAGCATTTCCCAATTCCATTACAATTGCTGGTGTTACTCATTTAAGAAGATGCAGAGTTTGTTGCTTGGTTTTTGACATCCCTTTTACAATCTCAGTTGCTGCTATAAATCGTAGGATCATTTCCATTGGAAAAGATTTTTAAGATCATCAAGCCCGCCACTAAACCACGTCCCCAGCTGCCACATCAACACACCTTTTAAATCCCTCCAGGGACAGTGACTCCACCACTTCCCTGGGCAGCCGGTTCCAGTTCTCAACATCCCTTTCACTGAAAACATTTTTTTCTAATATCTGTTCTAAACCTCCCCAGGCATAGCTAGAGGCCGTTTTCTCTTGTCCTGTTTCGTGTTTTCTGAGAGGAAAGACCAACCCCCACCTCACCACAACCTCATTTCAGGGAGTTGTAGAGAGGTAAGTTCTCCCCTGAGCCTCCTCTTCTTCAGATTAAACAGCCCCAGTTCCCTCAGCTGCTTCTCATCTGTTGTGTGCTCTGGACTCCTCACCACCTCTCTTGCTCTTCTCTAGATGCTCAATCTGTCTCCATGGAAGCTGCAGGCACATTTGCTGTCACTAAAAGCACACCCTGGTCACCTTTCAGGTTGTCTCCACCAGTAACTTGCTTTTATTACTGCTGCTTCTTTGCAGGACAAATACTCCTACAGAAGTTAGTGGCTACAGGTGCCTCCTGCAGTGACTGAGGATTGGGTGCGATTGAATGGGCTTTTTCTTCCAGCTTTTTAACAGCAAGCAGAAAACCAGTAAACACTATGGAGGAGCTAAAACTCCAAAGTGTTTACTGGCTTTTAGTTCCTAAAACTCCCTCAGAGTCACTTTTCTCTCGTGGGAGCTCCTCATAACCGACCAAGAAGGGAGCCAGAGTTAACAAGATTGTGATCACAAAGCCACCTCCCTGTCAGGTCTGTCTTTCCTACAAGTAACACAAAGAGAAAGGGAAGAAAAGACAGCAGAGATATCAATACAAAGGCTGCTTTTATATTCACATTTGGGCCAGAGCAGCAGAGGAATTTTGAAGCAAATACCCTGATTTTCCCCGCTTAACACAGGCTGGTGTTAGAGCATGATTTGAGGAGAGTGAATTGGGCTCCATGCAGAGGACAGGAAAGCAGTTGCTCTTGTGCAGGTGCAGAGTGAGTGCTCTCCACCCCTAATGGGTGCTTGGCCATTTCGATAGCCTCTAAACACAGGCCTGGTGGTGATGTTTGGCCACCAAACGAAATATTTTAAACAGTATTATGCCCTATTCGGCATAGGAAAAAGCAAAATAGTTTTCAAGATCTACGGAGCACCTTCACATGCACGGTTCAGCGTTGCTGGCAATCTGCACAACTCGGGTCCTGTGGACCAAGGAATTTATTTGTTACTGCTCTCCATTAATTAGTTACAACACACCTCAACACAACTGAGTGCCAGGATACAGCATCTTTGTAATGGAGGGTTACTGCAGAGGCAAAGAGCTTTGGAGATAGCCCAAAATAGTAATTAGTTAATACTCAATTGATCAGAACATGAATGAAATAAACAGCATGGTTGCTGGCAGCATGATAGGCATTATGAAAAGCACCTTAGTTATTAAACAATCAAGTAGCACTTAGCTAAAGAGCTCACAGCACCAGATAAGAGACTGAATAACTAAAGAGGAAAAGGCACAGGAAACAGGCAAAAGCTATTATCTTGTCAGATCTCTGAGATTTTCTGGAGATAAGTTAGAAAATGTTCTGTATTACCCTGTCAAAAAAAAAAAAATAAATACTCTGGCTGTACTATGTGACTCTGCACATCAGGAAACAAAACTAGTCAGGAAATGCATGCACAATGGAAAGTTGTTTTAATCATAAATCAGGCAGTGACACAACACATAAATATAACATTACAATTTACACACGGAAAATGTAACTTGATTATCAACCCCTTTATTTATGAAAGTTAACTTAAAATTAGCACTTCAATAATCTACTATCAAGAAAAATTTGGAGCAGAATTGGAGAGATTCAGTTCAGACTTAAGCTTAATCCTCCTTTGCTTTCTCCTGATCTTTCTCCCACAAGAAGAGAATAAACACCAAGGCCACTACACTAAATTTGGCAACCAGAATTTAGCAGATGTGAAACCACTACAATATCAAAGACATGCTTTAGAGCAAAAGCAGACAAAATTGCTTGTTCATGTAGAGCTGTAACCTCACAAAGAAATGGAAATTGACTGGAATAATATAATTTGCTTTTATCATCTACACAACTGATTAAATTCACACCTCTCTGTCCCAAATACTCCTCAGCCTCACTCTGCCTTGTACTTCTCCTTGTCAGATATTCACCATCTGAACAACTCAAGTATCAACCAACTTAAAAAGAAAACATTTGCAATTTCAGCACAAGTCAACACATGCCAAACTGAAATCAATCCCAAAGAATTTTAAAATATCATTTCTTCATCTCTGCACAATTCTTGAAAATCATGTATATAAGTTTATACATTCACATGGTGTTTTACCAATATGGAATAATATAACCTGCTGTCACAAAATGCCTGAATGCAGAAGGAGACAAGAAGAACCAACATGAGAGAAAACACAGAATGACAGTCAGAACATGTTGAATGAGGAATGATTACTGGCACACTCAACTGAGAAGGAAAGATTTCTGGCATGACTACATTTTGAGAAAAAACATGGAAATGGCAGGAGAGGGATGAGCACAGAACTATGTACAACAAACGGAGCACAGGAATGACAAAAGCCACACACATCTGAACCACAGAAAATTAGCAGTGAGGGGAGATAATTTGGAAAGGTTTGTTCCATAGGGATGGAGTGTAGTGTAAGGTTCAGCTTGCACTTAAGCAATGAAATATACATTTGAAAAATGTTTCTTATCAGCAAGGAGTAGGTTAGGCAAGCGGGAAAACACTGAGTACAGTTGACACAGCTGAACTATAAACACAAAGCTAGTGAAAACACAATCCAAGATAAGCTGAAAATAAAAACAGAGAATTACTATTTCAGTCAGATTTTCATTTTCATATTGAATTCATCCAAAACCATCATTTTAAATGTAACTGAAATAGTCACAAAATTTCCCATCTGCCTCACAGGAAGGCTGAAAACTCTTGGAGGCTTGCTGCATCAATGTAGAAAAAGTTTGCTGCAAAGAGCATGGCTTTTAAAAAGTATTTAGTAGAAAAGAGAGAGTAGGAATCATTTGAGATTATACAAGTATGTCAGCTGGGACCTTGAGTGATTTTGTTTGATGAGTCGTGGGGTTGACATGGACAGACTTTTGTAGCACTGCTTTGGATGGGATGGAAAGAGGGAATACACATGGCAGAGAGAAAGGAAAAATTACAGTGAATAAGCCAACACATAACCAACATAGTCAAAAGGGCCTGTGGTAAATATATTTTCAATTCCTGGCATAGATTTAAATGCATATTGTCTCTTAAATACATTCTGAAATATTTATATCAGATTGAAGAATGAAGACATTCAGAATAATATATTCAGTGTGTTTTCCCTTCCATTTTACACTAATAGCACAAGTGATATAAGTCAATATGAAAATCAATGCTGAATATTTGGCACAGCACAGAGCAGCATGGCAGAATCCACAGAGAACTAATACATTCCAAAAATTAAGAATGTGTGAGGAAATAAATACTAATTAAATGTAAGTAAATCACATAAAGGTTTATGACTTCAATGATGAAAAAGAGTGCCATTTGTTAAAATTAAAGAAGCTCTTAGCAGGACAGGACAGTTAAACATTACAGTAGACAAAACTGTAAAATCACATTTTTAATCACACAGTAATTTCCTAGTGTCTTCAGAAATAGTCCCACATCCTTAAAACATGCTCTCCACTAAGAGCTCTTTAAACAGTGAGGAAAATTAAAAAAAAAAGAAGTGTAAGCATGGGAAGAGGGAAGAAAATACAAATGCACAAGGAAAAAGATAGATATAAGTATTGAATGGGAAGTTCCTCTGCCTTTTTTTAATACCTATGTATAAAAATTTCTGCGTTGGGGTAGATTAGCAAGGAACTAAAAAGTTCCATCTTTTTCACAGAAGTTAGAGTCTTCATTGTGCTGAGCTGGTCTACCCATGGACTGAACAGCATCTGTTTTGTAGATGAACAAACAGGACTTCAAGGACAAGGACCAAAAGAAATTTCTGTTAAAATGTAATTACATGATGAAAAAATGAGCCTGTAAGTGGTGTCAGTGAGTTCAATGTTCATTGCTGTGACTCCTGATGAGATTCAGTTGACTTACAAAGTTTTCTCCTTTTTACCGCTAACAATCTGCCCGAGATCTGAACGTCAAGTCGAGATGTTTATGGTCTATGTGTCATCATCTACAATAAAGAGTCTACATTTGGGACTTAATTAATACAGCCAGGTCTGAAATCAGCTCACCCCTTCCCAGGGATGTGATGGCTCTGCAATGATAACTGGTGTAAAGGATAGCACATACTTATTTTTCCACAAGAGTCAGCAGAAAGACTGAAAATACACAGGACAGAGATCTACTGTCATTTCTTGCAGTCGCTTCTCTGACCTCATGCATTTTTTAGAATAACAAGTATTTTCTTTTCACTTGCCACAGCATTTGCTGTCCTTACTCAAGGGGTGTTTTGTCAGAAAAAGATGCCAGACCCATGTAAAATTCTTGGCACTTTTACACCGCATCTTGCAGCATCCTGTTTTTTCTGAGTCTTGTTAGTTTATAAGTGCAAGTAATAATTCTAAGTAAAGGTTGATTTAATTTTTCAACATTCATAAGCTGATCTCTTTCATTTTGCTTACACAATAATATGCATATTCAAATATCTACAGGCTGCGGTGAGGAGGTGATTAATGTTTTATTTCTTGTCTAGTTCCTTCCCATTCCTGTCTGCCAGTTGTGGGATATTGGGCAGAAATACTTATGGGAAGGCCTCTCCCACCTCTATAGGTTAACTGCTGATTAGAGGATGAGCTAGGGATATATTACATGTAGAACTTTGAGTTCGATCTGGGCTTATGGATAATAACCACACTTTGTTCTTGCTGGGAAGAGAGTGATACGAGCAGAGCTACCTCATGCCAAATCACTGCAGACTGACATTCTTAATTTTCAGAGGTAGGAAAACTGCCACCTCATTAAGAAGAACACTGTGTTATTAGTTTATTGGCATGCTACCAGCACTGGAAAATGCAGCATGCCTGTCCTTGTGGCTAAAGGCAAAAACCTGGAGAAGCTTATAGAAAATTATTTCTTTGGACAAGAAGCGGAGAAATAGTGGCTTTAAAGAGACTAGACACAGCAGCTAAAAGTAAAGAACTTTCTACTTGTGAATAAATATGTCCTTCCATTCCAGAATATCATCCTAATCATCCACTTTTCATCCCCTTCAATTATTTTAAAGACCCGTGAATTTGAGACAGCTGATTGACATTCCAGCATGAAAAACTGCACAATCCAACAAAGGAGATGATATCACAAGCAGGTCAAAGTGCACTCCTATCATAATGCAGATTCCTCCCCGTTTTCCCCACCTTCTACATTCTAGTGACACATGGGAATAAGACTAATAGAAAGGAAAAGCAGCTTTCATTCTGAACAGTCTTTCTGAAAATCAGCATTTCCAGCATTTCAGTACTTATTTGCCACAGCAGGGAGCTAATCCTTTAAAAAACCCCAACCCAATCAGCCAATCCGCCAACTGAACTGAAAGAATAATGACTTCTTTGAAGTTTTCTTTCATTGCACTGGGAAAGTTCAGATGTTCTTGCTGGGACAGTTCAGATGTCCCAACCCACACTAATTACCAGACAAGTCCTAACCATTCATTGTCATTGTTAAATGCCAGAAGCCAAGGAAGGTAGGACCGTAATGAGGCCACTGCTGATTTTTGCACAGGTATTAGTCTCTAGCCAAGAGCTAATTCTCCATCTGAAAAACTTTGTTTTACGGCTTCTGAAACTGCTCTTTCATTCCTAGCATGGTTTAATTGACACGTAAACTATCACACATCTTGTTTTCCTTTCACAAGAAAGATTACTTGCAAGTGGAACGTATCTTAAATGAATGGCTCTGCTCCATCATTGTGCACTGCCCTTTACAGGAGAAACAGCTAACGGGAGAGACGCATTGTTCTGGCTGGGATTTACAACCTCACATTGTCTAATTATTCACAATGCATTATCCATCATACCACAAACCTCTTCACAGGCCTTGCAAAAAACATTTGTTCCAGTTAAGGGACAAAACCTAAAACAGAGCTATCAAAAGTACATGCAACCTGCAATCCTTTATTAATTTTTTGGAGTATCAATGGTGCTGAAGTTCACTTTTTTCTTTTAAGGTTTTTTGA
The DNA here is from genome assembly GCF_015227805.2 of Hirundo rustica. NCBI lineage: Eukaryota > Metazoa > Chordata > Aves > Passeriformes > Hirundinidae > Hirundo > Hirundo rustica. The sequence goes on from NC_053459.1 coordinate 20,888,283, forward strand.
GCAATGAAACTTCTCAAAATTAATATGATCAGGTAGGGAGGCAAATTAAGTGTTCATTGAAATGATAAAATGTTTCTAATCTCCATACAAAGGAATTATTTTAATATCTTTCAGGTTGAAAAATCCTAATCTGCTTTAATTGGCCATTAATAATTATAATACGGTTGTAGAATGACGCTGGTAATGAGTAAAAAAAATTACCTAAATATTATAAATTGAGTATAAGTAGATTCTGAAATACCAGCTGGGATTAGATGGGTAAAAACTGCTTCCTGATTATAAAGCACTTTAGGTCAGAGTTTAAACACAGAAAAGGTAAATAATGAATGATGATGTCAACATTAACAAGCATTTGGGGTTATGAGGAAATGATCTGGTTTGTGCCTGACTGTTTTCCACTACAGTGATATCCATGTTCCAACCACAACTGGTAAGTGGACGGCTTCCCTGTCTGCAGTCTTGACGTGGCAGAGCGATTATGGGGTTTGGAACTGATATTAAATTCCACCGTCCCACTCTGGATTCTATACAGCAATGGGATGACATTTTAGCATCTGCACATGAGACATAACCTTCACAGTGCCTCATGGGCTCTTTATCACACTAACCACCGTGGCAAGGGTGTCTTGGACATCACTGTGAGGGCAGCAGGATCACCTGCAACTCCCTGGTGACTCAGTGGCTAAGAGCACAAGGTTTCTTGGGGTTTTCAGTTCCTGGGTGACAAAAAGATGATAATCAGGATTGCCCCCATAGAACAAAACCTTCCTAAGAAGAATACAGTAGATACATCAAGTTTGATTTATCTTCCTGTGGTGGACCCTTGCAGTAGGCTTCCAATAAACACTGCATCAATAAAAGCTCTTTTTACCGCATAGGTATGAAAAATAAAAACTTTGGTGGAAGATACTCACTGTGCCTCTACAGCCAGCCTTGAGTGCAAGTTTCCCACCAATCCCACCTGAAATATTAAGAACCTTTACCATCCAGATTCAGAGGAATAAGTTCTGAGTTTCTTGTGTTTAAATGGATTCTTGATCCCACGTGCAAACTAATATATTCTTTGGGAAGTTTAGTTTTCCAAACCAGGCACCCAGGATGGCTTTTCTGAGTCAGCTTGCAAAACTAGTGCTGCTTAAACTGAACCACAATTTACATCCCTGCTCAACACTACTGATAACGGGGAGCACAGTGTGATTAGACCATCACCAACAGAAGAATTCCAGCAATTTCCATGTGATGGAAAGAACCGTCTTCACTGATTTTCATGCTTTTCATTTCTGCACCAGAGATTACGATATTTCATAATATAACATGAAATAATAAAATAATATAATATAAATAATATAAAAATAAATAAATAATATAATATAAATAAATATAAATAAAATAATATAATATTCATAATATAACACATATTTCCATACATGTTGTGACAGGATGAGACCACACACACAAAGATAATCAAGAAGAGCAGAAAGTCAGTTCAACTTTCCTTTAAGCTGTTTGCTAACATCCGTCATGTTCTGCCCAAATTACTGTCATTTGTACAGAGCACACTGTGTTAAATCTTTAATCATACTACCCAAATATGAAGCAGCCATAATGTAACTGGTGTCAAATCACCAGAGCTCAAATGATTTCAGGAGCCTGACATCTCCAAATAAGAAGGACAGACCTTTATTGCATTTTTTGGAAGTGCGTCTGTGTTTCAGACTCCATCTTATACATGTCTCGGTATCAGTGGTGTTCTATTTTTCTCTGAAGCATTTGCAAAACATATGAAAACAAAACCACTGTGCAATTTATTTGCTACCTCAAAGAGGTCTGAGCCAGTCCATTGAAATTCTGTAGAGTTTGCCTCACTTGACATCTCAAGTATAAAGGAAGAGGCACCGTCAATAATCTGCTGCATAAAAAGCTGGCTACAAATACCTTCTCAATGATAGATTAAAATCACATCTCTGTGGGGTCAAAGTTCATATCTGTACAGGTTACTAGCACAGATTTATCACCCTAGAAATTCACTTTGAAGCAGAGGTATAGTTGGTGGGTCAACATAGCTGGCTTGTAGGATCACGCCAAGAAGGTGAGCTCCACATGATGATACAGACAGATTTTTGTGGGTTGATCTTTGGAAGAATGTTTCCTAGGCCCAACCACATTTTTAATAGCTATTACCACTTATCTAGGATAAGAAACCTCAATACAACCTGCCTTCAAGTTAATGGGCTGCTCTGGGAAGCATGGTACACTGAATAAAACTCTGACATGTTAGTTCCATATTGGAGTATGGAAAGAGATAAAAGCCTAACTCTCCTCAGGAATCAACAAAGAATCTATGTAGTGTGTGAATGGGGGATAGAAGCTTGTATATTTATATGTCTCAATTTTTATTCCAAATTCTAATTATTTATTTAAGCCACCAAACATAGGTGCCCACACAACAAGAGATTCTCTGCCGTTCCTGTAATAAAGCCAGTCAGAAATAACGGAGGAGCTGGATACTTGCAGTACAAACCCATTTTAAGTGGAAAATACCTCTGTGCATCAAAATAAATGTGAGGTCAAATAAAAGGGGCAGATTAAAACTCATTCCAGAGCCAAACTCCTACTTACACTTTCTGAGTGTAATCCAAAGCTTTGGTTCTGCATACATGCATACATTTAACTTTGAGCTAGGAAGAATGAAATTTCTTGTAAAAACTAAATTATATATGTGCACTTGGAGACTCAGATTCTCATATACTCTGTTTACTCAATGGGATAAAAGAGCCAGAAAAACATGCTAGACTAGAGAGAAACAAAGAGCAGATTCCTCCTGGAAAAACTACAGCAGCTGCTTACGTTAGAATCAGACTGGCTCTGACTGTTCAATATTTAGACTCTTCTGCAGCACTCATCCAACCTGGACTACAACTTGACTAATTATGTGTGAAAGGCTTCCACTGAATCACATCTCTACATTGAAATATAAATATTTATAAGTGAAGAATATTATAGACACTAGTAATAGTTTCTTAAAAACAAAACAGAGCCTTCCATAAAATAGTAAAAAATCTTTATATTTCCTGAAAATACAAGGACTGAGGATACTTGACATCTTGCAGAATCATGCTCTATTGCAATTTTATGGGAAGGCTTTACACCTTTACCACAGCTGGTTAAAAAAAAAAAAAAAAGGCAAAAAGAGCACTTTCTTTCATTTGATCAATGGAAGTTTTTTATTAATGTTTGAAATAATTAAATTATTCCTGATATGGTTATAGAAATCTTACACAAATCATTATCTCTTGGGAGAGCCCTAAATAAAAATCACCAAGGAGCAAAGAGTATTTATATTTCTCTTTCTAGCAAATTTCAGTCATTTGTACTTTGTGGAGGAACTCTGTGTAAATTGGAAGGCTTTCTTACCAAAATCAAAACCTTTAGCATATATTTTTCTCAGGTTCACTTTTAATTTATTGAAAAGGCAAAGTTTGGTCTGACCCAGACTTGCAGTGAAGTCAGTGTGGGTTGAGGATTTAATGCCATATTTAATGCATCCCTGTAGGTAGATGCATTCTTTGGGACACTGGGTAATATCCTCTCTGGGACTTTCAGCAGCTTCTCTGTCCCCCTCTATCTGAGTTTTTACACCTAAAAACGTAAATTTGAGAACATCTGCGCTCTGCTGCAGAGCGCTTTCAGATTTTAAGGGTGAAAGGTGGAAATTAATGTGAGCCTCAGTCCTCAAACCATGACAATAGAAATACACAATCATGTCTGATAGCCTGAAAAAGTACCAAAGTACTGCTAAAATAACACAACAGCTTTTGGCTTTTGCGTGTGTTCGTGCAGTGCCACTACAATCAGTGAAGCTGCACAGATAGAGAATGTGGAGGGGTTTTAGTCACAAATCACAGGGCTGGGTTTTTGGTTTATTTTTTTCCTTAAAAGCAGTTCTAGTGGAAACAAACAAAATTAAGGAAAATGACAGTTTCCCTTATCATGGCAGTATCAAGTAGAGATATCAAGTCTTTAGGGATTTCTATGACTGCATGAAACTGTGAAAACTATATCCAAGGTAACAAAATACAGGAAAATACTAAATAACTTCTACCACCTAATCAAAGCAAATGTAGCCGGGGGGGGGGGGGGGGGGGGGGGAGGGGGGAGATATGAAAAATCTATAGACCAGAAATCTTCATAATTTCACCTCTGGATCACAAATACCTAATTCCTTAATTTCTTTAAAGTATACAATAAATACCTCCATTTATCTACAATGGAGTCTGCCAAAACCAGCCTGACAAACCATCAGGAGCTGGAGCCATTTGTGGTGGGACCTGGGTGTTTTTTACTGACTGTGGCAGAATCCCTGGGCAGTTCTGTTGGGTTTATTTCATGCACACAATATACAGGAGTATCTCTGAGGCAACAGAGAGCTCCTGAGCAGAGACCAAAAGGCTTTGTAAAAAGATGTTCTGAGAACAGCCAGCTCAAGAAAATACTTTATTCTGAGGCTTATTGGAAAGAAACACTATTACAATCATTAACTGCCTACTGTAGACTCAAGTAGAGGCTCATTTTTTCAATTTAGGCTTTACTTTTAAAGTGCTTGACTTCTGAAGATGTACACAATAAATTCAATTCAACACAAGACAGAGCCTGAATATATCAATGGTGACCAGTGGGAATTGTGTTTATCACTTCCACACATTTCAGATACCTTTTTTTGTGACTGCTGCACCTCGAGAGGGCAGAAAGCAAGTCTCAGTCTTGAAACTAAAGGTCCTGTTTAAAGGATTGACTGACTTAATAAAGACAAAATTTGGATAGGACCCAGTGCAAGCACGCCTACAGATAAACCCATTTCTGGCTGGGTAGGTTTCTTTTTCAAGAGTTACTTATGTGTGATCTGGTAACAGCTATTGAAATTCTGAGCAAAATCTTGCCTGTGCAGTTAGGTCTGGCTCTGCAAGGCTGATTATTTCATCCAGTGCTGTTCTCTGTAATCCCATAGGCCAATATTTTGCTACTACAGTGATGGGCTAATTGGAAAATCTTAATTATGGAGTGATAACTTTGAAAACACTAATTTCTTTCAGAAAAGAAACATAAATCACCAGGAAATTAAATAACTGCTTTCAGATCAAAATACTAAACCTAAAAATGTCTATTAGGATCCATAGTAAACTGTTCCAGTATACTTTGAAGTGGAAATTCAGAGAATTTTATGAAATTCTGCAAATCTTGAGTTACACTTGGAATGCATTTCCACTGGGTTATCAGAACTGAGCAGCTACTCTATGAACAGTAATAGGTACAGATAAAGAAAAGCAATAAAATTATTACCACTGCGTGGAAATTATAAAAATGTTACATTTAAAGTGCTCATCTGGAAAAAAAACCCTGCTGCATACATTTCAGCAGGCATGCATGTGAGGACTTCACACAGACCATGAACTTGCTCGTGCTTTGTTGTTGCTTTCTTAAGAGAATAAGATTTCCTTTCCTGTTCCTGTATCAGCCAGTATCTTGTCTCTTATGGAAAAGGAATAAAAACTGCAACACAAGTTTTAACTTCCGTGCTCTTTCGAGCTCAAACCTCCCTCCAGTGACAGGTATCAATTTACTGCAGGTCCAGCTGAGGTACTAAGGGGCTTCCAGATCTGCCATTAGCCCCTGACCCCCCTGGCCTGCAAGGACAGGGAAAAACCCCAACACAATATTGTGTCTTTCTGTTCTCCAGCTTAAAAAAAATCCTCCCCTGTAAATGCACATATATATACAGGGCTGCCTGAGGCTTTCAAGGAAGATGGCTCACATCAGGCTTTCAGAAGGCTCAGAACTCCCGAATCCTTTGCTGATTCTCTCCTGATCTTCGGGATAAACTACAGAGCTACATTAAATTTTAGTCACTTACACTTAATCCTGGAACCCGGGAGAAAAACAGCGCCCTATTTTTAGTTGAAACTCATTGGTAGTGGTAAAAATTTGGGTGGCGCTCGTAAATTCCTAGAAGAGAAATCCAGCTAAAGTGAAGTGTTAACAGCAGCCAAGTCAAAGCTGCCTGTCATAGTGTTAGAGCATAAAGCAACCCAGTAAAACTTTGTCATCCAATGTACTGGTGGAGCTGCAGGGCAAACAGCCTTCAAAGAACATATTGCACTGCCTGGGAAACCCCAAATCTAATTTAACAATAAAAAACAAATAGAGTTCAACAGAAATTACTCAAAAATCAATGGAATTGAATCTTATCAGTTAAAGGGGTTTTGAGCATATTAGAGAACTCTGGTTAGGGTATCTCATTGCCTGTTGTTTTATATTTGATTTTGCTAAAGGGCATGAGACTCTATTTTATTCTTTAACAAGAACAAGTCTTAACTTGGTCTTTGTTCACTAGAGAGCAGAGGCTGCAGACATAGCCTGCTTCCATTGAAGGGATTGGAAAGGGAAAATGTGTATGATTCCCTGCTCCACATCCACATGCCAGGAAACAAAACACACTCACTAACATCAGCAGAGATTCAATTACAGAATTAATCCTTTTGAGCAGGTTGTTTCTGGAGAATCCAGCGCCAGAAACGGGCTCCATGTCAGGTAGATCCAACTTCTACTGCCAAGGACTTAATCAAATAGTTATTATAACTTATTGCTTGTTTAATTTGAGGCCTGCAAAGCATTGTAAACATTTCTGAGTTATTCATAAGTAGCACACCAATTATCTTTGTCCAGATACCAGGGCAGATAGATAAATCGATTATTTTGCAATTTAACACACTAATTAATGCATGTGTGTCTGTGTCTGCACACATTGTTCAGAAATTCTATCAGCAAGTCTGTTTCTTACATCATTTGGCATCTTTTCCACCCGCAAAAAATGTCAAGGAACCCTTAAATACATATGTAGATTGTCACATAAACTACAATAACTCGTACTAACGGCTTTAAATCACGAAGTAAAAAATAAGGTTGTAATATTAATGTTCACTGGCGCTGGTTACACATCATTGTACAGACAAAGGAGTTGTCAAAGGACATCAGGAAACTCTGGCCTTTTAAATGCTTCCACTGAGGGTGGCTAAGTTTCAGAGAAAGTGAACCTCCCTTCCAAGTATAACGCACTAAACCAATTACACCAAACACAGCAGGTGATTAGCTTATGCCCTGAAGCATGAGATTTGATTATTCTTATCTTGGTTTGCATACTGGAGCTACAAATATTATTAACGATTGTAAAATCATCCAGCCTTAAAAAAAAAAAAAAAATTAAAAAATCTATTTTTAATATTTAAAATTTCGATTTGATGACCTCTGCGTGTGGCAAATTCCCAATGTTCCTTTTGTTTAAGCTGAATGCCTCAGCTGTCACGAGGTCACCTGTATTCACTGGTACCACAGGACACGAGTACAAAACCTGAGCACTTTGTGAGCACCTTGCCCTTGGGGAGCAGGAGGTGTGAGCTCCACAACTGTGCTCTGGGTAAGAGGACTCCATGCAGATCTAGATGAATTACAGAGTATATAATTGTCCTTGAGATCTTTTTAAAGGGAAGCAATGAAAATGTTTCCTCACGGAAACACCACAAATAGGGATGCAGGGTTTTTCATTATTAGGTCATTTTTTCATGGGAATGTAACACTGTCACTGCTACTGAAAAGTGATGCAGAGACCACTGACAGCAATGGGAAATTTTCCATGGATTTCAATGGACTTTGGGATAAGCCTCAGACGAGCTAAATCACACAGCCTAGTTTGGGCTGTGGCTGAAAGAGAGGATTCCCAGTCCTGTTTAAACTTGGGAGAACCACCAAGGAACGAGTCATAACCTCTCTAAAGATATTTCTCCAGACAACCCACAAACCAGGCTCTGTCTCAGTACCAAGCACTTCCACCAAGGCCTGTCAATTCACAATCACACTGCTTGGATTTCAAGTAACATTCTGCTGTCCTGTTATTCCACCGTGAGTTTTTCAAAATCCTCCAGATTTTAATACATCACCCTGCACTGGGAAGCACGTTAGTGCAGAGTCATTTTGTCTTAGTAATAAATAATTTCCTCTGAGACACAACAGCTCCTGCTTTTTGAAGGCTTGGCTGGGAGAAGGTTCTTGGATAAATAGCCTCACTTAGAAAACATATTCGCAAAAGCCTTTGAGAAAGTGCCATGTGTATGACAGTTTCAAATGGTGCTTTAAGAACACTGTACTCGACCTGGCACAAAACTGAAGACTTTTTATTGGAACTTCCAATCCAAATGTCCTTCGGGCTACCAGCTAAATCATAATGAGTTGTTTATTTGTGTTTGGTCTTTGAAACAAAAAGAAAGCAAAGACAGAATCAATGACCAAAACCATGAAATCAATCATATTAAGAACACACTAAGGAGTGTCTCTCAACTGTTTTGGGTTGCTTAGTCCATTTCCAACAAGCATTTAGGATCTGAACTTGCAAGCAGAGTGAAAGAGTACATTTGAAAGACCCAACAGCAAAATTTGCTACTTAGGTTATGATTTTTTTTTTCTGTTTTTTAAAGACGGTAAAGAGTACATCTTGCTTTTGTTTCACAGTGGGAAAACTTTAGCTCTTGAAATTTATTAAGATTGAAAAGGTAATGAAATCTGCATTTCCTCCATTACTGATCCCAAGGCTGCTACACTATCCAGGAGCATGGCTGAAGTAATATCGACACACAAACAACTTTCCAGGAGACCTTGGAAAGAAAAGGAACCAGTTGGGTGAATTACCTGGTTCCTAAGGTCAGTTTGTTGCTCTGGCCAAGTTTTTTATGGGAGTTCATTTAAGGACTTCATTCCCTGAGTTCAAGATGTCGATGTCACCAAGACCCAAATACCTCTCGTCACCTGCATTCCATGACCTTGTTTCAGCCAGGAGGGATCTCACACTGAGCATTATTATAGGAACATAATGCTGCCCTGTTCTTGATTTGCACGTCAAACTAATGGAATTATCAGTGAGACTTATTTTCTAATGGTTCAATAAGGGAGAAATCTCAGGATGTAGAAAAGGGGAAATGCATTGTTGAAACAAACTTTTGTTCTGTATCTTCTCAAAGAAGGAGCCCGAAAACTAATTTAATTTGCCATTTATATCTGACAGCATAACTTCTAAAATATTGAACTGCAGAAGAATTTTATTAAATTAATCCAAATGTGAAATTGGGAAGCGTGTCCACTCACTGAGGCCCTAGCTCTTATCAAGTAAAAGAAAATCAAACCACTAACAAGTACTGAAATTTCTCAGCTGCTCCAGTCCCAATGACACCTCAGCTAAACTCAACTCCTAACTTGGAATTTGAAATAGCTATTTGTGTATATATGTTTATATATACATATCTTAAAAATTCATGTATGTATGTGTATACATACACCTACTCCCTACATACGTACTCTGTGACTAGGCACCTGCCTTGGCAATCTCTTAAGCAGACAGATTGAATATACTTAAATTGCTACCGCTTAATAACTTTGAAGCTCCACATGAATTGATTTTTGTGCTATTATACTGCCTTATCAGCAAATCCCCTGTCAAAGGAGAGGATTTGAGTGTGTGTGCATCTGCACACCTGTAAATAAGGGAATTTTACTACAGGGGTGGTAGAACCTACAAATCTAGCTTTAAGTGTATCATCTCCAGTGCAGAGAGGTCATGTTTTACATTGGTAAGGATAAGAGAAGGAACATCTAATGGACATGGTGCTACACTAGGACTTCAGAGGCTCAGGTTCAATTTCTTGGTCTGCCAGTGGTTGCTTCCATGACCCTGGGCAACTCACAGTTAAGCAAATATTCAAGTCATCTTTTGTCTGAAGGGAAGTAATGCCTTTCCCTCCTCCTTTGTACTTGCACATAGATTACACACACCTTGCACCAGCTCCTGGGAGGTGGTTTGGGGGGAAGGATACTCTCTGAGGTTTTTCACTCTGGGCAAACACAGCACCTTACACAGCTCAGCCCTGCACCTATGAATTTCAGTGGCACACAAATACTTAAATAACTATACTTCAGAAATGAGGACCAGAGTTGTCATATCACACTTCAGCTCTCAGTATTCTAAGAGAATACACATTAATGCCATATAAAGTAGGGGATTACTAGGAGGAAAAAAAGGGGGGATGGTACTTGAGCAAAGGATAATTAGCAGGATCTGTATTCCTACCAGGTTATTACACTACAGAACAGAACTAGCTAAGAACAGAAATGGAAGGGTCACATATGCAAACATTGTATTTACATTATTATAGCAAAGGGAGATCTAAAGTTACAGTTGTCATTGACACTCATAACTTATTTTTATAATATCCCATCCATGAGCCACAGAATATTTTTTTGGTAGCAATATAAGAAAAAGATGACCAGATTAGAATTTGAATGTAATAAATTAGGAGTGTTCAATTTTTTTAAAAAAATACCACATCTGGGACAAAGTTCAGCACATCAAACATAGCTTCAACTTTCAAATGTTATTTTTTATGTGTGGGCAGTGTTTAACTTTTTTTTTTCCCCCCATTTTATCAATTCTTTCCTTTGAGCGCGACATGGCCAAGAGCTGGGCAAGCGGCTCCCTCTGGTGCTGAACCAACGAGGCTCTCCAGGTTTTACAGACCTTGCTGTCTGCATTTCAGTTTGGAATCTGATTGTTCAAACCCAGAATTAAGAAAGACCGGCTTTGATATTCTTCAAAATTATTTCTTTTCGTACCTAGATTTAGGTAAGCTGTGAAATTGTCTTCAGAGAGACAGCTCTGAAAGCACCACACTGCTCACTCTGGTGCCACCACGTGAGATATCTAAACCAAACACAACCCAACTTTGATTAAGAACCAGCTTGAATATTTAAAATATCAAATATTTTCTGAATTAAAGTGACACAGCAGCTCAAGTATATTACCAGCCAAATGTCAAGTAGCTTACTGCACTAACACCAAACACAACTTTTTGTGCTTAGGCTCACACATCTTGGTGTTTACGTAATTTTTAGTTCTATTAGAATTTTCACCCTGTGAAACCAAGCCACCATAGTACTGCAGTTAGTACTTCAGTGAATTTCTGATCCTACATTAAATGTGGAGAAGAGGTGCAATAGTTGGCATCGCAGATGTTACCATTGTTCTATGGTAAGTAAAGTTGTGTCACAATTTGCATTACATTTTTCTTATTATTCAGAGCTATTTTTAAAACATTAAAAAATTATACGTATAAATTTCTGCCCAGGAAGTTATAATTTTCAGGGAGATACTTTATATCCGAGGAGAAAATGAAATTTAAAATACTTTTTAGCAAGTATTAAGAAAACCCTAACTGGATTCTATCTCATAAAAAAAATGATGATTGTTTTTGCAAATATAACCTAGGTTTAGAATAAAATTATTTTGTTTAAGAAACAGACATTTTATGAATGGTCAGACCCACATACATAGGGGTGCTTTGTTATTTTGGAGGAAATATGTTTGAAAATAATTAAAAGGTGCTGCTTCACAAGGAGCTGAACAGCATCCATCAGGGTCCAACACAATTTCCCCATGTCAAACTCTCCTCATTTTCAAAGATCATTAAAAGGGCAGGCTCTCAAGAGGGAATCACTCCTTGCACTGCTGGTGTCTGAACCATGAAGAGATGCCAAATGAAGACAGACCTGTGGCTCCCCTATTAATAAGAGGTTTAATATTTTCTTGCTTCATCTGCCAGAGCTTTTATACAACTTCTCCCAACTTGTGAACTATACAGTGTTATACATAACGATTTGAAGAGGCAGCACAGTATTTTTTCCATCTGCAGTGAGCTTTCCAAGCATTCATTAATCCTCACAGCATCTCAGGGTAGCAGTTCAATTTATGGATGGGAAAACAAAATAGATTGAGTGCTGGAATTCATTTTAATGAAAGTGCCAAGCACAGGAATGAGTGAAAGTGCTCCCAGTGTTTCTTCCTTGTGGAGATGCAGCAGCTGAAGCCCTGGACATGGGGCTGCTGCAGAAATCTGGCACAGCCTCATTGCTGCATCTCAGCCCCAGCAGCTGGGTGGAAAATGGAAAACAAAGCCTCTGCACCCTTCTGGTGAACTGGGTATGGCAAAGGGGCAAAAAGGAAAAACAGTGGGGAAAAAAAAGGGCAAAGGAAAAAAAAAAAAAGAGGCAAGAATGGTGGCGATGCAATATATTGCTAAACAGTCAAAAAGGAAAGGTGTGGCACCCTTTAAGGTCATCATTAAGGTTCCAAATGCTACAAAATTTAAGTTTGGGTAGCGGTCTTGCTCCTCCTTATTCTAGCCAACTTACTAAAATGTAGAAAGTTAAGTGTCAAGTTTGGCCTCAGCAACAAGCTTCAAAAACATCAAGAGTTGCAAGGGTGCAAAGTGATGGATGTGAACAAAGAGCAATGAAATCAGTAGCGTTTGCATACTCTAAAAATTGCTCTGCTCTTAAGTGTTAGTTACAGCATATGTTCCAAAACAATAGAAAATCTCTTTTTCTTTAATGGCCTCTTGAAATAATGTTTGTAGTTCAGCACTGGTCAATCTGTGATAAGGCTTTCGCTTGCCAAGTGGCATTTGTCCCTGCATAGGCTACAACGTGCCAAGCAATGGCTAAAAGTCAAGCCACATTTTTATATGTGGATTTTTTTGAGAACAAGCAAATTAAATAGCAGAGAAAAGTAGTTTTAATCATGCATTTTCCATTAATTCACTAAAGACACAAAAATCGACAAAGTCACTATGTGATTAAATGAAAAGCTCTTTCTTCACACAGATTTGCTGCGTCTTTTGTTGGACCTATTAACTCCAATAACAATGCTGCAATCTCTATGTATTCCCACTGAAATTTGAATCAGATCACACATCATTTCTGTGGTATTTCTGCATTACCATACAGCATGTATCTATATATAATTACTTCTGCTTTAACTGAGCCTACCAAAGATGAAAAAAGTTCTCAAATGTTTGATGATTTTCTTTTCAGAAGTGTCTCCAGATGTTTTTTTCCCTGAGCATGCTGTATTTTTCTTCCTGACCACTGTACTTTCACACAATATTCCACTTCTCACACAATTTATGGTGCTTTCCCATGTTGTGAACACCCAGACTCAGTGAAACTGTGGTAAATCACAGAACTCAGAGTAAAGCCTAAATTCCTTGGAACACAAGAAGTATTTATATCTTCATCACCTTCTTGTGCAAGACAATGCACGAGGAGGTGATGATTTTGGCTGAAGCTCCTGGTTGTGCAAGGAATACAAAAATAACCAATAAAACCCCAGAACTCAGCCCATCTATAAGTTAGTAACATCTAATTTTCATTTTACGGCAATATAAATTGTTACCTGGTTATGTCTTTCAGTAAAACTTCATCTGCTTTTAATTTTCCAATAAATATGTTCAACTGGCAGCACTCCAAATTTTTCTGAGTTCAGGACTTTGGGTTGGGTTTTTTTAATAAATTCAAACATGTCTCAGCCAGAGGTGATGTTTTACCAAAAATAACAGACAACCCAATTCTGAATAGTTGTTGAGTAAAATAAAAGGCAGGAGTCAAAAATAAACACCTGTAAGTAAATCCCTATTTCCTTAAGATAAACTTCCACTATACTGAGTGCTGGAAAATAACTCAACAAAACTTTAACAAAATTTCTATGCCAGATTTATATTTCCAAATTCAGAAACCCCCTCCCTGTGCTGTTTTATGGCAACTAGGATGGAAAGTCTCCCATCCACTTCAGAGGAACAATTTCCTTCCTGTGAATAATAAAGTTCCTCTTGATAGGAAATGGATCAAATCCTAAATAAATAAATAAGCACATCTGGTATTTATTTATCCCAGTCCTTGGAAATTTTTATGCTAATTGCAGTTCTGTTCCTAAGGCTCTGGAAAACATAGTTGGGTTTATATTATTTTACTGGGATCCACCGATAGAAATGCTTTCTTTCCCAGTGTTTTTCCCCTCTGTATAGTATATGAAGCTGATTAACAGTATAGCTGACCAGTTCCTACCATTATGCTCGATTAGTAGCAATATATCACTACAAAAATTCAATATATCATCTTTTCTGGTGCCTCTTCTTTCTGGCTTTATTCTCCTCATCTTTCCCATCCTCCTCTTCCTTCTGTGCAGGTGACTTGACCAGCCCCCTTCCTCCACAGAGAAAATATATCTGAAAACTTCCCCCAGGCCACAACCAAGGGGTTTGTGTTGATAAAACTACAAATTTTCATTTTGGAAATACACCTTGAGGTAGACGCATGCTTAAAAATCTAGAAGGGCTTCAAATAATTTTGTTGTTCTTCCTGACTTTGCAAAAAGTTCTGCAGCCAACAAGACTCATGCACAGGTATTGCTGTTTCCTAGAAAGTTGCAGAAATCAACTTCACATCTGGTATCAAAACAACCTGGTCTTTTCCACAACTAAAATTGGTCTCTTGTGAAACTTTAATCCTATTTATGCAAAGCTATAGCCTTAACTGGATATACAGCAGATTTCTGGCAATTACTCCCCTTCCCCACATGGACCTCCCCGACAGATGTTGAACTTAAAGCTTGGACCACCAATACATGGAGCCCAGGAGAAATCTCTCCAGCTGTCAGCAACAGCGAACTCTTATAACCTGTGCATTGAGAAGTTTTGATATGAGTGAGAAAGTTTTCCAGCTTTTTACATGAGAAAATATATGTCCTATGCAAGCTTGAAGTTTTAATTTGGTTTTCTAATTGAGCAAGGTGTACACAACCAGGTTTTGTGCGCACTTCTTGCACATTTCTTAATCAGTTGCTGGTTCACTCCAAACTCTGAGAAGCATCCAAATTTGATGACAGTTAAGTGACAGAACAGGTACAAGGAACTCTGCAAGACTCTGAATGCTTCAATCAACTTCTCTTAAAAGAAAAAAAAAAAAAAAAAAAAGAGCAACTGCAGCACACTACTGGGCACAAGAAAGAGAGAAAACACTCAGTGTTTTTCGACTAGAGAAGGGTTTGACTCTAGTAGAGTAGACATAAATCCCTGCGAAAGCAGCTTTCATCAGTTCCAGCTTTTCTAAACCAAGACAAGCACCACATGGAGTGGTCACATCTTCAGTGTACTGTGCTGAGCTCATCCTGCTGGCTCTGATGGGATTGCAGGAGTGCAAAAGTAACAGAACCCAGCCACATATCCCAAGCTGGGCGCCCTGCACCTCCTGCCCTTGCAGGTGGAATGTTCATCACAGCCTGCAGGATGCCCAGACTGAAGGAGTCTGACTGAGCAGGTGCCCCAGAGCGTCCCACTGCTCCACAGAGTGCAGGGGTCATCACCTGGAGGTCTTTGTCTGAGGCCAGGCTGGTGGCCCAGTATCCCCACAACCACTAAATGCGCATTTGACATCCCATACCACTCATGGAACTCTTAAAACCACTACCAAATGCAGGTAAATGCTGCTGTGCACAGTTCTGTTTCTTTCAGTGAAGTTTATTTCTGCCAGGTCTCAAACATTTTATTTCTTTACACATTCATTCTTTTTCCTCAGAAACATTTGCAGACGTTTCATACCCAGCTGGCAGCTACAGCCTGGAAGAGACCAACAAAGGCCACAGGTCCTCTGCTTACACTGACTACTAAACCAGTGCACAATCTCAGATTTCTCCCATTTCAGCTGCCTTCCATCAGAAATAATTAGGATATTGGTAGCTCCTCACTGCTGAAAAGCTCTAGGAGTAAAAATTGAAGTGGGATCCAACCATGCCTTTTGTAACCACATAGACTTGGGTACAATAAGTGAATTTCTTTGAAAGACTATCTCTGCTTTTCAATTGCAAAATTACAGACTCTCATCCTATGGATTAAAGAACAAGAGTTCTGTAAATACTATTTATCATCTGTAAAAAAAAAATTCCAAGGCTAATTTAACAGCAATAACTAAATAGGAAGTGCATGGTACCTGTACCAGAAATTTTGGTTATAGATTTTATTTTTTAATTAATAATAATTAATGCTATACACTTTGCTCAGCACTAGGATCCAGCAGTCACAAAACACTGCTGACCCATGAACAGAAGCATTCTCTTGCAACCCACTTTTGCTTAAGGAATTTTCATTATTACTGTGTATGAGGACAAGTGCATTCAAATAGAGACGCAAACAGGAAAATAAACAAAGAACTTATTCAAGCAATGACCTGTCAGTTCAAGAACTAGATTACGCTGAAATGCATGCACGATACAAACGATAATGAACAGTAACAAGGGATGCAGACAACCCGTCTAGTGAGTCACCAATTCAGTTCTCTAAATGTTCCTGATGCTCAGAGGAAAGACATTTTAAAAGCTCAAATGCAAGTCTGTTCTCCTTGAGTGGCTGTTCCTTGGCAAAGAGGGAATGACAGGAGCTCTACCAATGACACTACAGGAAACACTCCTTGACCCTTTCCAGCTTATGGAGATAGACAGCAAACTTTCTAACCCTGACAAATTAACTTTAAATAAGAAACACTGCCATCAAGGTTACCATCTAAACTGCCTGATTGCACAGTCAGAAATTCTTATTGAAAACATCTTTATGTATAGATTCATGGAGGCTATGAAAATTTTTGCTTGAATAAGGAGAGTAGGATTGAACTCAGCATCTCTGAACTATTTCATGGTAATAAAACACTCCATTCAGAGAAGCTCAGAGAAAGCACTAAAATCTACATACATTTCATGAAATAACTTCTCAGATTTGGTTCCATTAACTTCATTCAAATGCCTACTCAGCAGCCACAAGAAGTTCAATCTTACCAGACTGAGCAAAATAAAACCATGGCAACGATTTCTGGCAGACTCAGCATATCTATATAATGGTATTATGCCCAGCAACTATTGACCCCAACATGTGGTGAACTGACCCAGCGCCTGTTCAACCTCTGATTAACGTTCTTGCACAGTGAAGAGTTTATGGACAGCTCTAAGAGGGTCTCTAACTGAACATACAGTGAGCTATATAGGTGATATACAAAATTACAGATAGTTTTGCATCACCAGTTACAGATCGCATTAAAGACAGTGGAAAGACAACTGAGGTAAATACAAAACCTGTGGCTTAACAATTCTGTTAAAACAGCCAAACTTAAGTCCTTTCCTCAGAGCACCTTTCCCTTCATAAGGAGATCGCCCTTATTTTATTCCAGCCCTTTCAGTACAGCTCGGCTGTAAATAACAGCTGAAAAAATAGATGTGTTCATGAAAGCAGTAGAAGGTAGAAATAAAGCAACAGAAAAGGATAACGTGAAAGAGCTTTCCTCACAGTGCTGCAGGAACACTGCTCTACTGTGCTGAGGGACTGAACTTCACAGCTACTGCTTGTTTTTAAGAAGGTTTAAAAAGCTGATGATAGAATCATCAGAATTTAAAAAAAAAAAAAAAAAGAACAAACTTCATTCATTTGCTTGTCTTTTAATCAACACATGTAATCAAAAGGCTTAAGGGATGATTACCTCCTGCCTTCAGCCTGACTGGAGCAGCCTGCTCATGGGTTTCACTCTTTGCAGTGCCAGGGAAGGTGTTCCCTCTGTACCCACACAGGTATGCTCGCACACTGCGCTCACTTCCCAGCCCCTGAGCTGATTCCAGAGGAGAGGACAGCAGTCAGCCACAGCTCAGGCACTCCCTGGGAGTTCAGTAAACATGGGACCCATGGCCAGAGAGCCACTTTTTAGTAATGGCCCCTTTATTAGCACAAACACCCTCGCAACTGTTAATGCAATATTAATTATCGAGGCCTGGAGATACCCGGCAAAAGACTAAAAATTGCCTTTGCTGGAACACAATTCATTTAGATGATTTATGGAGTTCTTTATTGTTAGCGTCACAAGAGGTTTTTCAAAACAAGAGAAATCATTAAATCCCATAAAACACGGGCTACCGCCGCCTTTAGCTGGTAATTGATATCCTTGCTCGTGCCATTTATATCCCTAAATGGGGCTGATAAAACAAAAATTAGTAAAGCGTGCTGACGGAGAGCAGCCTGCAGCATCCCGGGGGGAAGCAGGGGATCCGTCCCTCCTTCCCAGCAGGAATTTCTCCCCCTTTTGCATCCCAGCATCCCGGGGAGCCCCGACAGAGCCAGAAATCAGGCTCAGCCCTGGGGAGCTGCTGGTGACGGGGAGGGAGCAGGGAGGGGAGTTCATTCGCTTTTAGAGGGAGAACCTGATTATTCCATACCACCACCCCCTCCCCCGGCCGCCCCGGTTTTCCTTCAGGGAATTTTAACTACTTCTCTCTCCTTTTTAAAGGCAAATCTTTAAAAAAAAAAAAAAAAAAAAAGCTTTTGTATTGCAGTTTTCTGTGGCTTTGGTGTGGGTTTTTTTGGGTTTACTTTTTTTTTTTCCCCCAGGAATCCTGCTGGGTAGAGAAAGTGCAAGGTAAGAAATAATTTTAAACAGATGATTGGTAGGTTTTAAGCAGTTACAGAATAACAGCCAAAACATGTGCACAGTCAAGAAACTCCCAAATCCTGAGCAGCCAGGGAAAAGGAATGTATGTTTTAGTGATGGAAAGCACGCAGACGTATTAGAAATGACTCGGAAGGATGGGAGAACTGCACCGAAAATGCAAATAAATCAGCTCAGATTCTATAGAAGAAGAAAAAAAAAAAAGAAAAAAAAAAAAGAAAAGCTGCTGATAACCCTGAGCAATTGCTGCTGCCTCAAAGACAGAAATATCTCCCTTACCTTATTCCTAATCCTTGTCTGCACCTGCTCTGCAATCATAAATACTTCGAGGTGCTTAACATGGAGCTAAATTGATGGCTGAATTTAGGAATTTCTTCATACATCTCATTTACAGATTAAAAGGAGATTTTTTTTAAGGATCGTCCTCCTCAGCATCCATGAGCTTCCCAAAGAATTCCCATTTTCTTGTAAAAAAAATTAAAAATAAATTTCAAAAAAAAGGCAGAAAAATTACAGTACATCTATAAACAACCGGGCACTGTAATAGATCCAAAAAAAAAAAAACGGGAGCGGGGGAATCTGAGAGGTGTCACTACAAACTTGGCAAGAAAAACGTATCCTCAAGCAGGAAGGAGAGAGAGAGAAGAAAAAAAAAAATTAAAAAAAAAATAAATAAAAAACTCGCAAATCAAAATTCCAGGGAGATTTTTGAAGGAGAAAAATATATATATATATTTAAAAAAATTAAAAACGCAGGGAGGAAAGACGCGTGAGAGGAGAGCACAAACGGGATGGCGGGATGTCTCCCAGCCGTCCATCCATCTATCCATCCATCCGAGCGAGCGGCCGCCCCCCGCGCCGCCGCCGCGCTCCGCTCCCCGCGGCACCTGCGCGCTCACACCGCGCCCGTGCGCGCCCCCGCGGGGCCCGGGGGATGCGCGGCCCCGCCGAGGATGGGGGAACCCGCAAAGTTGTGCCCGCCTTAAAGGTGCGGGAGGTTCGCGGTGTGCCCCGGGCGCAGCTGGGCGCGGTCAGTGCCCCCCGCTCCGCTCCCGCTTCTCCTCCGCCCCCATCTCCCTCCCTCCCCGGCAGCCCCGGCGCAGGATGGGTTGGGAAAGGTCGCACAGACGCTGCTGTGGCTGGGATTTCACCCCCGAGGGCGAACACTGCCCAGGAACCTGTTCCCAGAAGGGCTGCCGGCCCTGGCGCTGCCGTGCCCCGCACCCCGAGCTGGCAGGGTACCCAAAGTGCCCCCCATCACCTCCTATCTCTCACTTCCCTCTCGTCTCCTTTTTCCCTCCTGACCCGGTACAGATCTCATCTGAGACTTTCCGAGACCTTTAATTATTCTATTAATGTGCACCCATAAATCTCCCAGAGCAGCATTTCATTAGGCAAACAGAAATATGCAGCGCAGGGATGTAAACACAGGCAACAGGGGCTAGAGAGGGAGCAAATTACACACTGAAGGCATAGCAAAAGCTAAATCAGAATTGGTCAGTCTTGTTTTCCAGGGCTTTTCCAGACAAGTTATTTTATGATTTTTAATTTTTTTTTTTTTTTTTTTTTTTTTTTTTTTTTTTTTTAAATTTAGAAACAGTTTTCCTGGAAACAACTTGTGTCAGTAGATCACCAGGTTACTCGAGCAAGCCCCAGTTTACAGCACCATAAAAAGTCTCTCCTGTGAGCCTCTTACAAGCTTGCACTCAGAATAGAGAGAGAAAACAAAATAAAAAGTTCACAAACAACTACTAGTGGTTCATAGCCGTATCATTTGCATATTTCAGCAAATGAAAAGCAGGTGTTTGAGGGTTGTTTTTTTCCCCTTGGCAAATTTGGAATCACAAAATGGCACCCTGAGCTATGGAGGCAAAATGTGAGTCCATTCGAGCAGGGCAGGAAAGTGCCCCTGGCTCCCTTGGGTGATCACACATGTACTGTACAGGCAGTGGGATTTAGATGTTTTATCCCTCAGAAGGTGAATGGAAGAGGTTATCAGGGATGGGCAAGCAGATGGGTGTGAAAAAACTTCAAGGGGAAGTATGAGGTTCAAAACAGGTCTTAAGTACAGGTGCAGAGGAGGCAGAGACAAGGAGAGGGGAAGGCAAGAGGTGCACTGAGGTCTTCCTAGGCAAGTGGAAGGGTGGGAAGGAACAGATGAAAAGGGTAAACTATTTAGGGCTTCCTCACCTGGGAAATATGTCCTTGTGAAGGACTATTTCACACACTATTTTCCAGCGAGGAAATCAAAATCACTTCCCAGCAACTGCGTATGGTTGAAGCTTGAGAGCTGAAGGTGAAGGGCATCAAGCTCTCTTAAACCCATTTTCTCCAACAAAAGAAGAAAAAAAAAAAAAATTCTAAAAATTGAGGATTAATTCAAGGTTGAATCCAGGAAAGATTCTTCACAATTCTTGTATGAGGCACACACATTTACTTTAAAAGCCAAATTCCACACCAGAGAAACTGGTGCAAGTGGAAGAACAGTTTTATTCCTTAATGGCCATGTTGGATGCAGAGCCATCTGGAAATCCTGTAGAGATTCCAAAGACAGCACCTGTTTGTCAAACATGATGCAGTTTTGAAGTCCTCAGGTAGTGTGACTAACAGGGTTCCAACCCAGAATGCTTTTCCCAAAGTCCAGTGCATGAAAATATTTGGTTTGTTTCTGTTTTCAAATTAAACAAGACCTTGATTTATCCTCTGGAGCAATGTTTGTGACTTTGGAATATGCAATCTCATCTTCAGCTGCTGCTGAATGCCTACGACAGCAAGGGCAGATGCTCCCATCTGCCGTGTGGCACTGGGTGGAGCAGAACAAGCCCCAGAAATGGGCTGGCAGATGCAGCACCCCCATACACCTCAGAGGGTCTCTGGGAAAGGCAGCCTCCTCCCCACATGTGCACCACAAACATAGGTGGGCACATTTTTCCACACATGTGGAGCCATGGATGTTGTGAGGAGAGAAGACCTCCAGAGAGAAAGGACAGAGCTGGGAGCAGCTGTTCCATACAGCACAGTACCTTCTGCAGCATGGGATTTTCAGCTGGGAATCTGTACAGTTCTTTTAGCTCGGGAAAATCAGCCATCAGCCCTTCACCTTCAGTCCCAGCTCTGGCAGCAGGAGAGGTCCTGCACTGGGGACACAGAGGGGACAGGGAAGCAGGTGTAGGGGAGAGCTCTGTGTGTCGGGAAGGGAAGTCAGACACATTTCTGAAGTGATGGTTAATTTGGCATTCCCATCTGGAGATGCAGATTTAACCTTCTGGCCAATAAATTATCCACATAATCCCCACCACTGCAATGCCCGAATTCCTTAAGAGCTTTAAACTGGGCACCCAGATGATCACAAAGTCTCTACGTAAGGCTGGCGGCTTCAGGCTCCCTCGGGTTCTGCAACGTGTGGAAACTCGAATGTAACACAGCCTCACATATCAGTTCTACCTTTCAGGATGAGGGTGATTTGTCAGGATTAGCCTCAGGGGTATTTCTAATACCTTCCCTTTACTTGTAGTGATTAAACAGGATTGAAAACATATTCCGGTCTCTTCTAACTCCTACACCTTTTGCTGGGGATTTATACAGTAGGGAAGATGCTGTAAGGCAGCAAGTACCTCATACATCTCCCAAGGACAGCATAAAGTCACTTTATTAATACAAGTTTACCCTTCCCCAGCTTCTAAGAGTAGTTCTTTGTTGCCACATTAACACTCAACCAGAACCACCCCACCAAAATTTATGAAGAATAATGAAAAATAATTCTATGGTTTACTGACCAAAAGTAAAAAGGCAAGACTTTCACACTTAATGTAATCATCTCTGCTTCTGTGAGACAGAGGAAATGAAGGTGCCCTAAACATGACAAACAGAAGATGATATGTACAAAAACAGGGGAAGAGAACTGCATAATAAAGCTGTCTTTTGTGACTGTCCAAGGGAGACTGAAAAGGCTGAAAATGAATTGCAGAAAGGATGACTTTGAAAAGAAATTGTCAGCTTGTTTAGCTCCAAAATTCACATCCTCATCCACAACCTTTAGAAAGAAAGCAAAGTGCAGATGCCCAGGAGTTTTGAGGCAGAGGATAAGACCTTTATGTTTTCTTTCTGGATTAATTACTTACTCACTACATGATTGTAGCTTAAAGTTTCATAACAGCAGGGCTTACAATATCAATAAGTTATTGGCAAATATATTATAAGAAGCGCAACTCCATAGTTCTATCTCTATGAAAATGGTTTGATTATCAAGGGATCTGGGCAGATGAAGCCCTCCTGACAGTAAATTGTGGAAAAGTGAGGGACATCTTAGCTCAGAAACAGTGCCCAATAGTTTCTTTAAGTGATTAAATTTCAGTTTTCATCTTCTGGTTTGTTTGTTTTTTTTTCTTTTGACTATAAACATTTATTTCATCTTCTTTGAATAATCCATACTAATCTCTAAAACAAATCCTGTAATGATTCTGGTAGAAGCAGGCGTGACTCCAAAGATAATCCATGGTGGGGTTTTTTTTCCCCTTGAATGTAATCAAAGATCCATCTAGAGTAATAGAATGGATGAAATACTGAAGTGCTAAAATTTCAAGAAATTTATATAATACTAGAGCAAAAATTTAAAAATCTTACTTGATTTATTTTAATCTAGTCTGAGATTATTTTTAATATCAAAGCAGATATGGTCAAGAGTTAAATTAACTTCTTGAGCAACCTTACAGGGAACTTCAAATAACCACTGAAATATTGTTCTACCAATATAATGGAATACATTGGCCATATTATAAAAAGAAATTTCCGCATTTGGTGGCCACTGTTTCAATGGTGTGAGAATGTTTTCTACTCTCTGCAGGTGTGAAGGGGCCTTTACTGCATACTAGGAAAATAATAAATCAAAACACTAAAATAAAGAAATTGCAAATAGCACTGAGCTCCTGTGGCTTCCTGAGCTGATTTGGTTTTTTTACCTTAATTCACTAATCTAACAATTGGTCTTATTTCCCATGTAAGTATTAGGGTCCAAAGAGGACACATTCACATATGAGCTATAACTCTTTGGACTTGTGCAACCCATAATCATATTAAACAATAATATTGTCCTTGTGTCAGTTGTGTCACAAAGTTAAATTTCCATCTGAAGTTTTAGGTTCAGTAAGGGGAAAAATAAGGAAAAGACTTCTTGTGGGTCTGATTTGCCTCCTCAGGATTCTGCAGTCTCCCACTACAGGTTTCAGGCATTGAATCCAAATATCCAGAAACAAATCTCACAGATTAATATTTTGCCAGCAAGGCAAATAGACACTTCAGGGGATTTTTAAAAGCTGATCATTTTGACCCAGTTTCCATCACGATTGCAGGCACCTCTGTACCCTGAGACAATTTCCTGAGTAGTCCCAGTCAGCACTAATCATTAACAATCAAAACATCAAAGTAAGACCCTAGGTTTTTACTGTTATATTTTAATACATTTGGAATTGGTGAAACAGTTAAATATGTTCTCATCTGACAAATCTCTACGAGCACAGCTTGACACCGTGACCGTTCAAGCAGAGGGCATCAGCCTGTGAGGTGTCAGTGATTTCCCCATCAGGTTCCCACAAAGGACACAAGTTTGTTAATAAACAAACTTAAATCAAGGCCAAATTTGATCTCACTCAAAATAAATCTTCTTTTGCACTGTGATTTTTAAATCATGTATCTTAAAACTCAAACTGGCCAGTAGCTGAGCTTTGTCCCCTTCCTCATTAATGATGAAAGAGTTCAGGTGCCCAGCAGGGACTGTAACATGGAATAAAGGCATTCCAAAACCGTACAAGAACTCATGGATGGAAAACTTTGGTTATCTACATCTGCATGTCTCGTCACACATCCAAACTCTATCTAGAATGAAGCACACGGGTAAATCATGTAGATTAAGTAAATCTCAATTAATATTATTACTCCAAGCACAAATTTGATGTAACTTCTAGGGAGGTAGTTTTTGAGGACCCTAAGTTACATCTAATTGTGATTATTGAAATATCTTAATACTCTCCTATAATAAAGCAGTGC
The DNA here is from genome assembly GCF_015227805.2 of Hirundo rustica. Lineage (NCBI taxonomy): Eukaryota > Metazoa > Chordata > Aves > Passeriformes > Hirundinidae > Hirundo > Hirundo rustica. Next base: position 20,912,727 of record NC_053459.1, read on the forward strand.
TATTACTTAAAAAAAAGGTGACCCTAAAAACTCAGTCACGCCATGATAGGAAAGGTGAAGTCACAGTAATTATGCAACCAGTTTTAAAGATCACCAGTAGGCCTTGTGTGTAGCACAGAACAGAGCACTCAAAACCAAAGCATGAAATAACTACCAGAGTTGAAAATATTATACAGCATTCTTCGGTCTTTTCCCACTTTCTCAAACATTTTTGGTTGTCAGAAGTCTGATTTCCATATCTGAGACTACGAGGTCTACTGGATGTAAAGGAGTCGTGATTATCCTTAAAGTGCATCTGACATCACTATTAATGCTTTAAACTTGCTACCAGTGCATTTTTGCAGTTTCATCCTTTTAGCAGAACTGACACATATAAAAGCTTTGAAAACTCCCAAGTATTAATCTCCAAAAGCACGTGTAGTGATTACTTAACCAATGGGATGTTTTTTTCAGTTCCTCTACAAGTTGGCTCAGCAACAGTACAATATTAATAATGCTTGAGCTTATACTTTTACAACCTGTTCTCTATTTCTCCCATCTGTCAATAGGCTAAAATTATGTTTACAGAATCACTCATTTTCTAACCTTTTTATAATTCGTCCAGACAACTCACAGCCATTTTTTTTTCCCCCTAGAGTGACTACAAAACCCCAAAGCTTGAGGCCAAGCTCAGTTTTCAGAGCTGTTGATACGATTGCGAAGCAGCTCCATTGGTCTGAAAAGTGTTGTTTGGGTTTCATCCTGTAACAAATGAGAAAAGTGTTTTCCTCTCATTACTATTCCAATTAAATATACACCTTTAGTTTAGGTCCCTCTCTTTCTCACCAAACTACAGCCTGAGGCAACCCTAAGGGTCTATTAGAACATTAGTAGGTATATGGACATAAAAACTTGCAATATTTGATGGGGGAGAACACAGCCAGTGGTCACCTGCATTGCCAACCCGAATCCTCTGGGTTTCTCAAATGGCAGAACAAGAAATAATTACAGTGCTGGGTGCTACCCACTAATTTTGCACAATCAGCCAGTTTCTGTGCCGTATCACCCTCCCAAACACTGAATCTCCAAGGCCCCAGAGAGGAAGCTTTGCACAGAAATCACTAACATTACTATTTTACGCACTGGTATTTTTTGTGTAGTCAGAATCAGGGAAATGGAGGAGTCAATTCTCCTCAAGACCCTGCATGCAGCAGGGGGGTGTTTTAATATATCACACATCTTCACAAACAGCTCTTGGAGCTACAACTTAAGCCACTGTTTTCATTCCCATTCCATAGACTTTCCAGAGTAAACAGTGGTTTAAAATCTGTTCAAGGACCTCAAGGTTTGGCCCCAAATCAACGTGTACACAGACTACTTCATTCACAACTATGTTTTTATGCCAGATATAATGTCAACAGCTTAACAGTTCGTTGGATTTTGCTTATAGGATTTATTAATTTTTATCTAATGAACAATTTCACAAGGCAATTTAGGTGATTACAAGTGTGAAATGTTTGCAATGAGGACCAGATCTTGCCAGCCTCGCTTGCCTGTAGTGCCACTTACATTAAAAGTAATTGAAAACGATTGTACACGAGAAACACCAAAACAAACAAGTCAAAAACAGTCTCCATGAGCAAAGGCAGCAGAGTGGGCATTTCAGTCAATCCTGAGCCATGTGTTGCCTCCATACAGGCAAGTAGAGCTGAACTGACTGGGTAGATGGATTTACAAGAACAAGAATGGCACGTTGATGTGAGGATCACACCTTCGAGTAAGAGCTACCAATGTGTTGATTTGGCCTCAACAGATTGTCCCTATGACAAACTCCCCACTGATCACAGTAGGAACAGAATGAGGTCAAAGTTAGACATCCTAAAATCTCACCTTACCCCTTCAAAAAATTTGAAAACTAAAGCAAGGGAACATCTCTTTAGTTACATACCATAATGAACCGAACAGTGAACTACTTAGCAAAATCATCATCTGCTGAGTAATATTTGTTGGGGTTTTTATTATTGTTATTATTATTTTTGATTGTATGTTGTTACTTTCTCCTTCTGTTCTTGGAGTTATACTACAAAGCTGCCCATTTATAATTAATTACATTTTTGAGATATTTTTTGCTTAGGTGGCTGGAATCTTCCCAGCACCAGTGCCCAAAAAACAATTACCAGCATCCTGTTCAATTTGCTTCCAACTCTCCTTCACCCTCCACCCAGCAATAATTATATTTCTTCGCCGTGTTTCAGAAAACAGAGATTGTTTGCCATAAAATTAACTTGACGTGTTTCAAAAGGAGATGCAAAGCATTTTGTAAGGAGTCAGAGAGAGCAAGCTGCAATTGTGAGCAGAGGATGGGGGAGAGTTGTGCTTTCAGCCAGAGGAAGCTTCATCACAAATTAAGTTTTGTTTTCTTTACTTGCTGCAGCACAATGACAGCTTTGACAGACATATGGGTTGTTTAGAATTGTAAAGGCTTTTTAATTTAAAGTGCTTCAGGAATATATCTAGCTGCAGTATATGACGTAGGCAATTTTTATTTAGCTGTATTCTGCTAAATGCAGTTTGTAATTGGAACACTTTCCAGCCCAGGCATAGGAAAATCTGCTTCACACTCCTGCATTTCTGAGCTGCTCTTGCAGCAGGGTCCTAGGCCATGCTATTCAAACACCACATGTATTATTCTCATTTATTTTTATGGGAACAGGAAGATACTTGATGCTGTCACCTCACTGAGCAGACAACCAAAACCACAAGGTCTTTATGTCATTTGAGCCTTCTTTCACGAAGAAAGAATGGATAAGGCCACTCTGAGCTGTTGATTTTCAGGTTTTGTCTTGTTGCATGGATGTGGTTTGAGGTCAGTTACGATGCTGTAAGGTTCTTCTTTAAAGTGTCTAATTTTGCCATCATGGAGCTGGTGATTGTACTCACTACCCACATTACATCTTTTGCTTAATTTAAAAATGTATGGGTTTGGTTCTTTCCTTTTTTTAATGTCAGATCTGTATACTTTGAGACAGAACCTTATTTCAATTACATTTTATGAGACCCAGAACAAAGCCATTTGCTTTGGTAGAATTCTACTACTTGACACAAACTTGGCTGAGATGAGGCTGTGGCTGACTGTGGGACCTTCAAACCAAATGGTTCTTTCTGGCTCCTGCATTAGTCACTGCCATAAAGATGTTGCAGCTTCAAACCCTATTAGTTCAGGATGCAGAAACCACCTCATGCTGCAAATTAGAGACGGGAAAACACAGGACTTGTAAAGAGCTAAGTACTGATAACTAAACCAGAACAGAGCTTGGGTGTCCTTTGCACAAGCCTTATGGGTTCTACCAGTAGGATATAACACAAGCAAATGAAGTAATTACCAAAGACAACCAAATGCCCAGGAAAAACATCAAGGAAGAAATGAGGCTGTTTTCTCCACAAACTTGGAAACACTTGTTTCTCCTGCACAATCTTACAGGCCCACCTTCTATCAGTCCTTCATATCCACCTCTCATCATCAAACCTTGTAGCCACAGTTTAATTACAGCTCTAGTGAATAATTACCCCAACTTTCCTAACTAACAATCCCTTATTACTGTGTTGAGTGGCAGGTCTTGTAAGATATCCTGGCACTGTTAGTGCCCAAAGAGTTTTCACATCCTCACCATTAACAGCTTTGATTTAAGAGCTCACACAGTACATCCTCTAAAGGGTCAACCAGAAGTTTCTCCTCGAGTCGTTGTGTTCTCTGGAAAAAAACATTTGAGAGCTGGTGCTACCTGGTATAGGGTGAAGGACACCTGCCTCATACAGACCTCAGCATCAAAGACTTTATTGTCACAGAATTAACACTACATTAGAAAGGAGGGACAAAAAGGACAGAAAAGGCTTATCTGTTAGAACATTGCCCATTGTCCAGCAGAGACAGATCAGATTAAAAAGGAACTCTGAGAATGAAACAAAAGTTACACTGACTTTCCTTTGAAAATTTAAAAATACTTTCTGCCTGAACAAACCTCTTGGGCATCAGCTTCAGAAGTAACTTAAAGAAAATTCACATGTCATTTGTGGTTGATGTAATGTAAGACTCCTTTCTAACAGTCTTTCAGTGAGATACAGGGGAAAAAACTGGACTCCCACTCACAGACAGTTTTTTTTTTTTCCTTTTTGCACACTTGTCAAAGAATGTCTTTTCCTCTTCAAATAGCTATAACCTATTCACAGAAATTCTGTGAACAGAGCCTCCATTTCTCCTTCAGTGGAACATGAGCAATGTCAGGAGTGTTTCAAAAGATTTATTAATAAGCAGTTATAAACAGCGAGTTTGGATAAACACAGTAAAATCATGAATATTAATTCTGTAAGAATTGTGGGTACTCACACGTCCTAAAGTATTTTTTCAGCACTTGATCATTTTATTTTCTCCCCATTAACAAAACTACATAGATTGGCCTTAGAATTCTGGGTTTTAATTGAGTCTGCATTCAAAGGCAAAAGACCAGATGATCCTGACAAGCTTCTGCAATGCCTCTGAGCTCATTCAATCCCAGGCTTGTGCTGCAAATTATTTTATTTTAAAAAAACTTATGATAAAATACCCAACAAGTACTTCTGCCAGGGCATGGTTCACATTTTTCTTCTTAAGAAACCTTTATATACATCTGAGCTCTGCTAACTCAGAAAGATAGCCTGCTGTTTTCACTCAGCCAAAAATTGCCAAACGTCAGAGATACAGCAGGAAGAACATTTTGCTGCTTCTGTCACTCCCAACAAAATCTCTAACATTTTGTTTTATTTAATGGCTTCACTTTTCATAAGATGATTCAAACCCCTATAGGGGACCTACATTAGTCTGCTGACATTTTTCTGCTGGTATAATTATTATGTCCTTCTACAGTCTGCTTTTCATCTGCACAGAATTTCTCCCTGGCACAGAAGAGTTTAGTTGAAAACCTCTAAGTAGAGAACTAGAGAAGCCAGAATAGCTCCTCAGGATAAGGTAAGATGGAGGGCAACTTATTTTGTATAACTGTGCATATGCTGGGATGCCTGGCAGGAAATAGCAGATGGACGCAATGCAACTGAGAAGAAAGAATATTCCTACACTAAAAAAAACATATTGGGGTTGATGTGAAATGCATGTTTACCTCTCCTTTACACTCCACCAGGCAAAACATGTTTCATGTTTCAGCCACTTAGACTATAGCAGGAATAATGATTTCTGACACAGTACGTACCGTAATATATATTTATATATAAATATAGATCACTCCATAAATCATAACACTTTGGTTACTCCATGCAAAGGCCAACACTTACGGTTTTGTATGCAAAACAAAGAAGTTTTTTTAAGAAAGAAATATACCCCTCTGGGGACTAAAAATCTAATATAATTCTAGTATATGGATGTACTGCTAATTACTTGGAGTCTGAGCCTTGGTGTTTTTTTAGGACAATCACATCTTGACTCAGCTGTACTTTTAAGCCAGAGTTACAGCTGGCCCCTCAGACATGTCTTGTTGCTAAGCAGGTGCAGATCTGAAATCAGAATAGAGCACTTGGGATATAAAGAAAGCAAATCCACCTCCTCAGATTTAAAGACAATATTGCCTTGGTAACACATGTGAAGTACGTGGTTAATTACGGCTTCCAGTTATAACAGCGACAAAACAGAAATGAAAACGAGAAGCACTGTAGCAAAATATAGACAGCCCTTAATAGTCAGGTAGCTTAAAACACTCTGGTATACCCCACGAAACAATGGAAGAGACAACTGTGCAGGTCAGACAGAAACAACAACCAGGAGTCTGGAAAACTTAGTTAACCAGAGTGCTCTCAACAGGACAAGAAAGCACTCAGAGAGCTCATGCCCTGCTCACAGGTGAGTGAGGAGCAAGGGGATGAGAAGATGAAGTTATCTGAAGCTGTTTTAAAGGAAGAGTGCAACTGCATCCACAGTTTTGAAATTCTCCACTGCCATTATGTACAAAGCTTACACAAAGCTGAAATGGACACAGATACTGTCACCAAATACCTTTCGTCCTTCCTTCCCCACCAAGTGACTCTGACCTCGCCTGCCCCTTTTAGAAAAACATGAGATGTGAGCACATCATGGAGCTGGGAGACCTGAAACAGAGTCCTTTCAGCACAATAAGCAGCCACTTTGACAGCAAGAAATGGAATATGAAAACAATCACATAAGTAGCAGTAGATGAAACAGACCCAGTTTACTGAGTGGAACACACAGCTCACGAAAACTAAAGGTTGAAGAAGAGGCCAGCGAGTGTTAAGATTGTGTCAAAACCTGAACAATACTGCAATAAAAGCACTTGAAAATCTAAAAACATGTATAACCTAAAGAAAGGAGGAATATCTGTCTCTACCGGTCTCATTGATGGATAATAGGTTCCCATTATATTCATAGCAGACAGATTTCTGACTCTTAATTAATTAACAAATAAGCAACTTTTTAAAGCTTCCTCTGATTGAAGAGGAAGCTTTGAAATAGAAAATATTTATGATACACAAGGTCTACCTCAAACCAGATGAGGTGGATTAATCTTTTTAAGAAGCGTTTTATTACAGAAAATGATGCACTTCCCTGTTTAGGGATGTTTGTGTTTGGATATTGAGCTGACTGCTTGGGACCTGTGGCACACAGCTAAGGACTGAAGGGCTTTTCTTGTATGTAAATGACATACAGCACCAGGAACAGCACAGTCACTTGACAAATGTCCACAGCTAAGTGCTCTAACCCAGCCTGGGGGAAGACCACTAAAGTCAAAGCAAAGCAGGTTCACAGTATCTAAAGTCAAGCTGCTTTTGTTCTGATATATTCACTTACATGCCTTAATTCTTGCAGATTTTGACTCAGTGCTTTTGTTACTCTCCTAAAGGGATGATGAATACTAGCCAGAGCCTCAGAAATCTGCCTAGGATTCTTCTTTTTTTTTTACAGAGGTCTCTGGTAGTCTGTGATACAAGGCATGACCCATAATTCTGGGGTTAGGCTGAAATTGACCCAGTAGCCTACAGATGAAAGAGGATCAATTTATCCAGTCACACATCTTTTAAGACAGCCAGCAGGTTTTGGATGCTTCCAGAGCCACAGTGATAAAATATCAGCCATACTCTCTTACTCTGAACTATTTATATAACTCTACAGCAGAGCTTTTCAGTAGATGCAGAAATCTAGTTATTGATCACTTGTAATGCTTAATTCAATTCTGAGAGGAAATGGCCTACATTTCATGGATACATTTCATTAAAAGACTATTTACTCATTTTGCATTTTGTAAATGCTTTAGCAGAGAGATATCACTGCCAGCTCACAGGATAGTATGATGAATTGGAAGACCTGTTACCAGCCTCCAACAAAATGTGAGGAAAATTATGTTAGTACACTTGATCTCCTAAAGTAATTAATAGAATTACAGAAAAATGGGGAAAGAATGGACCCAGAAAGATCATGTGTATCTCCTTGCCTTAAGGAAGCTCAAATAAACTTATACTGCATCAGATACATATTTGCCTAATTAAAGATCTCTAATGACACTTTACAGACCACCTCAGAAAAATCTACATCATTAGAAAGTTTGCAGATAATTTTTTTTTATTATCTAGTCTGAATCTTTTTTGCTGCAGTTGATGCTCCTTGCTATCTGCCCCATCACCTGGGACACAGAAAATAGTTCAGGCCTTTCTTTCCTACAAGATCCTTAAAGTTTTCAGAAACTGTGTATTCTTCCATCCTCTAAGCTCTGGTTTATGTCAATCAGTCATTATACACCTTGTTCTTGGGGCTCTGATCACTCCTGCTGCTGGTCTGTATCCTGCCCTGAGTGCATTACCCAAAATTAAACAGTGGATATCGAGCCAAGCTTTGACCAGGGCAGTTTTGTGTACCTGTAAGAGTTAGCTGTAAATCTTGCACATCAAAGCCTTGGCTAGCTCAGCTTATGACCCAGCATAACTCCTACCTCTGTCTTTGGAGACAAGCCGTCCCCCATTTTGAAGTGAACTTTTGCTAAGGTCTCTGAGTGCATTAATACAGCCGGTCTTTGACTCCATTAAGCGCAGCTCCAGCATTTCTCTGCCTGCCTTTGTGAGAATGCCATGAAAACAGGCTGGCCTCAGCAAAGCTCTGTCAATCTCTAACACCTACAGCTTCTTCCCTGTCCACAAAAGAAGCTGCTCAGCTATAAAAGAAAAATTAGACTCATTCAATGTGATGTGCTCTCCATAAACCCACACCAGCAGTTATGTATTTCTCTGCAATGTTAGAGTTACTTCAGAGTATTTTAATTATTTCTCTTTTTTTTTTTTTTTTTTTTTTTTGGGGGGGGGCAGTTGAGGTTGAGCTGCGTCATTTCTGAAGACAGAAAATTCATTTGGTTTTTTGTCTGTTTTCATACACCTTCTGCTAGCTTGTTAGACCTGATGACTAATGGCTCCTCATCTGTACAGACCATTTGTCTGCTGTCCTTGATAGAAGTTAAACAGCCCCATCTGATCCAAGAAGTTCTAATATCTTTAATATATTAAGCTCCTTTACCTGTCCCCCTCCCTCTTTTTCCCAAGATTGCATCTGCCAAATGATGGAGTTCAAAGTAACACTCTCTTTTTTTGCCTGACCTTTCCCAATAAGATTTATCTCTTTTTTATCAATATTCCAGCACATTTCATCAAGTATCTCCTACAGTAAGTCAAATACTTGGTGCGTATTAAAAATTCTGGGGATAGATCTTGTGCAGGCTGCTAAATCAGATATTTGGGCACTAACACAGGACGTGCTCGAGATGTTTAATGGAAAGAGACAAGCTGAAAAGTTTTGGAAATTAAAGAAAAGAAAGCATCTTTAACTACAGCCAAGAAGAAAACCTGCATGAAGTTTCAGACACAAGTGGGCACCAGAGAATGGAGCCTTCACGGACATTGTAACATCCAGTTAAGGCCACACAGTTGTTCAGACTTCTGATCTCGCTTCAATTTTCTGGGCAAGCCCTCTTTCAGACTCTGCACTGGAGATTTTTGAAATCATTTATGATGAGTAACTGCCTATTTAATAGTTCTAGTATGAAGCTTTTACATTCTAGCCTTCATTCTCAAAAGTAACAATAAATAAATTATTCATGCACCTATGTTTTTAAACTTAGCCTGAAGATAATAATGCTAAAGATCCTGATCTACAGTTCACAGATTCACACAGGATTAAGGTCCTTTTGTTGCCACACACGCCTTCTATATTTTATGACTTTTCCTATTTTAATAGTGTAGCTGTATAAAGTGCCTCGGGACTTTGTAGAAAAATTCTATCAACATTCATGCTATTAAAAGCATTACGAGTTATTGTAAAATTTATTTACATTGCTATTATCTCTTTAAAAATTTAAATGAATCACATTCCCAGGTTCAGAGTGAGCGGGGCATCAGATCTAGAAAGTTGTGATAGATCAAGCAGAAGGCTATAGCAGCCACGACTGAGGTATTAATAAAATAGAACAGGGTGAGTTGGAAGGGACATTTAAAAGTCATCCAGTCCCACCCTCTGCCATGAGCAGGGACACCTTCCACCACCCCAGGTTGCTCCAAGCCCCATCCAACCTGGCCTTGGACATTTCCATGGATGCAGCAGCCACACCCTCTCCACAAAGCCTGTTCCAGTGTTTCACCATTGTAACAAATTTCTTGTTTTTACCCACGCTGAAATGATTCTCCTTCAGTTTAAAGCCATAACTGTTGTTCTGTAGCAAGACCCTCTTTTTCCCCTCATCTTTCTTTAAAAGGAGAGAACAGCAAGTGGCAGCCCCTTGTTCAGAGAGAAGTGCTCATGGGTCTAATTAAAGATCTCTAATGACACTTTATAACAGACCACCTCAGAAAAATCTGGGTGGTCTAATGCAGGGACATGTTCATTACCTTTGTCCCTTTCATAACCTGTATTCCAAAATATTATGGCATGAAAAGTCTCACAAAAATCTACCACCATCTATGTGTTCTGGTTTTGCTGCAATTGGGCTTCTGGAAAAAATAATATATTTATGCTAAATATATTACTGCCATCAAGCTGGTGTATGATGGAAAACATCCCCCTTCACAAAACTCACCAGCATAAAAGGAACCAGCATGAACTACCCCAGCAAATGACACTGCACATTACAAGGAGGTCCAAAAATCTAGATTTTTTTTCTCTGGCCTTACAGAGAGGGAAACCTAGATGAAAACTTTTTTCAGGCTTTATATGGATGGTATCATAGCAGCTAGGAGGAAGGAAGATTTTGTGAAGAAAATAAACTTGCAAGATTGGAGGTCATGTCCTGACAAATGTGTAGGGAGGAGAACTGCCTACAGTTCATGAAACATCGGCACACGTATATCAAAGAGGAAGTTAATTCCATAAATACATTCTAAAGTCACTGCATCTGAACACTTAATTTACTTCTATGCTCAGCCACAATTTATTTATAATCTTTATAAATATGAGGCATTGGGGAAAGCAGGTCAACATAAATTATTATTCAATCTATAACCACATCAAAAAGTAGATTAACATAGATTCTTAGCTTTAGATGTCTTATGTGAGTTACCTCAGCAATTCAATGGCCATGCATTTGTGGGCTATCAAATGTTTTCCCTGATTTTTTTTTTTTTATTATTTTTAAAAAGAAATGGTAACTGACAGGAGCTTAACTGAGGAAAGAATCTCCTTTATAATAGAAGTACAAACAAGGGGGGGGTGGAGTCAGCTTTAATTAGTTCAATATCTGGAATGAAAGAAATAAAGCATAGCCTACAATCCATGGCTGTTTCTGTTACCCTAGCAAAGCTGTACTTTTCCATTTGGAAAGGCAATTGTGATATGGTCGCTTGCAAGATTTAAAGTCTATTTTCTGCCAAAAGGCCCAATGTTCCCTCCACTGAAGTCAAAGGCAAAACTAAAAAAAGCTGTCATTGTTTCAATATAGTCTCTTTATCCATAGCACCAGAGATGAAAGAAACGAGAAAAACACCTTACATTTTCAATATTCGGCGCTATGACATATTTTCAAACACTAAATGTTATCCAACCATTTTCACTCGCTGCATTTCTAAGGCTCAGTCTTTATTCTGTACGTGAAATAATCTCACCTTAAAACCCACATCAGAAACAGCCTCCACTGACACACTGTTCCCAAAGCTTTTGTTCCAGAGGGAAAGAATATGCTACTAGCCATGAACCCAAACTGATTTATACACAGTCTCCCCTGATCTGAGCATTCAACTATTGCTCCAAGTTTCACAACAAAAGACAAAGTTGAAACCATGTCAGGAAGAAGTTTTCATTATGTTAGCTCTTACAGTAATGTTTTTTTTCCGGCCAGCAGAAGCCAAGGGAGATAACTTTTTTTCAGGGACACCAGACAAGCATGTGGAATTACCTGTTCATTGGTGAGGCTTTCTCTTTGCATGTGTTTGCCCAATTTTCCTGCCTTTTAAATAATCTGCAGTTGGAGATAAAGGTCAACAAATTTCCAAGTCCTATGCTCATTTCTCTCCAGCATATTCTGTTCATAGCTGTGCGAGGGGTTTCACGTGTCTGAAACCCTTGCCTGCTGTTTTCAACCGTTTCATTCAGCATAATAAAAGTTTTTACTTCTTTCTATAAGCCTTGTCTGTAAAGAAATATTGGAAGATGAGAGTCAGAACTTTGACTTGCCATCCTTCCTTCAGCAGATGATTTATATTCAGGGAGTTCATACATTTTTAATAATATAGTTCAAATGTTAGTCTGAAAGCAGAATAGGATTTTCCCTTTAAGTTTTTTCCCTTGTATATTTTGTCTAGTTTTCAGGAGACAGGAGTTTGCACAGAAATTTTGAATCTCCCTGCACTGAATTGTCTGTGAACAAATAATTTCCTGGAGTCCATTCCACAAACTCCTTAAACCCAGGATCTTTCCCAAATCAAGAAAGATTAAGTTCATTTTTATACTAATGTGTGGCTAATCCTCAAAGAAGAAAGATACAGTCTGGATAGATTTCCTGAAGTCATGAATTATATTTCAGCAGCTTGATATGAAAATTCCAGATACGTCTTCAAGCGCTATTTTTCTTGAGGGAATACAGACGAGAAAGTCCCACTGAAATACAACTCTCTTATCTTCTGTTCTTGGTTTTAAACTTCTGTGCGCAAAAAGTACAAAATACGAAAAGAACCATGAGCTTCTCACAGAGGCATGGACAATGAGGAAAAAAAAAAAAAAAAGACTAGTACTGAAGCAGAAATCCAGTCTCTACAGCCACTGCAATGTTCAGTGAGATCGTGCTGTTCTTGAGAAAGCCATTTCATGAGGAACTGTGAAATGTCCTAAGACACAAAAGTATATCAGAGATGTCCATCTTTTGCTGCTGCTGCTGGAAGAGGTGTTTCACTTCCCCAACATCAAAGGATTGTTTCACAATCGATTCCCATTTCTCCACATTTTCCTCCTTTTTGTTGCCAGCAAAGCCCTGCTATCGTATTTTCAGAGCCTGCTTTGAGAACACTTGTTCCTTATTGGCCAGATATTTTAAACAAGAAGGAAGATGGCAGAGAAAAGAGCACTGCTTAAAGCATGGGATGCTAAGAAAGAGACACGCAAGAATTCGTCTTCAGACAATGGAAAGAAACCTTCCTTTTAATACTAAGAAATTCCTGCATGGAATCCATGATCGCTGATACATGGGGCATCATTCTCAAAAGTTAAAATAACCTCTCTTTACCTGAAAGAGAATTGGTAGCTCAACATATTTTTGAATTACAACATGCCTACTTAATTCTATTCTGCATGACTTCTGGCCAATTATTCTATCCTGTCTTTCCTGCTGGCCCACCCGGAGTGAGAGGGAATGCATCCACAAGAGTTTTCACCTGACCAAAAGACTTTATTGAGGTTTCCTCAGAATAACAGAATCCATTATTAAAATGGATTTTGAACAAGAACATAGACACTTTTTGGTGCTTGATTTCATCTGCACCCATGACCAAAATACTCCACCACCATTACAAACCTACACTTCAATAAGAACACTTAACCATTGATTAATTACTGATTATAAATACTAGCCTTTCAGCACTGGAGAGAGAATACAAGTACAGAAGTGTAAAGATAAATCACACAGCTGACTCGGGAACTTAGGTGAAAAGAGGATATTTGTGCTCTGCTGATAAACTCCCTGAAATGAACTTTTAAGGTGTTTAAGCTTCTGAAATTTATGACATCAAAGGCAAAATATAACAACTACAAGGAAAGTAAATAAGCAGAACTGACAAAGCTTTTTTACAATTCATATTAATTCTAGATAGCACAAAACCAGATTCATTATGGAGGCTCAGAGAACAAACAGATATAGATGTCTATAAGAAGGAATTCTTCCCAGGATGCCTAAACAGACAGGCCACCGTATAAAAATACAAGGCAAGAGGTGTGATACACATTCTGTACTGAAATCCATTACAGTAGCATATATATTTCGGTGACAGACACAAAAAAGATGGAATGTAGGAAAGTACAAACCTGCAAATCATGTAGGTATTATTGAATTAGTCTGAGAATTCAAAGGAGGGAAAATGAAGTAAAAAACCCCAAAACCCACTTGCTTTGTCATCTCAGTATCACCACAGTCTACAAGGGACAACAAACAGACATCTCCATTTTTATTTTAAACTCTAACACACCAGGTACTACTGCCCTCCATCAGCAAAATAAAGCTATGAATTTACAAGCCACCTGTCCCTACTGTTCAAATTTGACCCTTTTCTTTCTTCAAGTATGCACACACATGGACTCCTATCCAAGCTCAAGTCACAGATAAATTAAAAGCAATTATATGTCTGCTCTTTGGGGGAGAAAAATAAAATCAACAGCAACAACAAAAACCTCACACCCTTCCCTAAAAATAAAAACAGAACAAAACTCAACAAAAGGAGTTTAGATTGTTTAAACACAGAGACCTGGTCTTGGGTGTTTTTTTCAAGCAAAGCTTCTGCTGTGACATGTGGCTCCTCTGCAGCAGCCTGATCTCTTTATGGCTCAGTTGCAGCCCCATACACCAGCCCTGGAGAGGGAGGACTCACTGTTTCACTGGCAGGAACAGCCCCAAGAAACATGATACAATCACAATACTGAAAAACATTGTTCTTCAGAGACACACTTTTCCCTTCACTTCTGCTTTCTGTGGCTGGAAACCATAATTTGTTGTTGCCTTGTATTAGAAGAATTCATTTCCTTCTTGGCACAGAATCAGTTGTTCTGTCCAGAAGTAGGGGAGGTGGACTCCTCCAAAGCCCTTTACTGAGTACAGTCACCATCTTAACCTGACCTAAGGCAGTCAGAGGATGTACAAACACAAGTTAAAAGGAACCTGGGAGGGGATTTTGTCATCATCATCGAGATGGCCGCTGCACTCAAGAGTGCTTCTTTAAAAACTTCAGGGGGCCTCAAGTATCAGCACCTTGTTATCGAAATGTTTTTCATACCTTTTCTATGTCGCAGTTCTATGAGTACCTCCACACAGCTCTTTCTTTCCTTCCACATTTCCAGCTTGCTCTTTCCTGTCCCTCACACCACCTCCTGTCCCTTCTGTCTTGCAGCACTGCCAGCAAATTCCAACTGATTCCAACTCACTAACTCACTCTTTTATCACCCATAGCTGTGAGGGCAAGGCTGTTCCCACTCTTTGGTAATTAACACAGCTGCAACGCATCAGGGGCAAGAGTGCCCCCAGCACCATCTCCACCTGTTCTCCCACAGGATTTCCTTTTTTTTTCCTCCCTGAACTTTTCTGCACTGCAATCACAGCCTTAATTTATTTTTTTTTAAGAGTTAGAAGTTAAATCTAATACTAGTGTATCTGCATCGTTCTCAGCATCTCATTTGACAGATGTATGTGAGGGAAAGGGAGAAGAAATGCAACATGTGTATTCTAAAAGTCAGTATTTTTTTTTTAACTTTTGATCAAAATTCCTAATCCTTAGAATTAATCCTTTATGTGTATATATCTAAATACCATGTGAGAGTTGTGACTTAGCAGTGTCCATTCTTCATCTCAGAAATCATGGATAAATGCACATAGCCTAAATTCCAGCTATTTCCACCCTTATTGCCACCCATCCACTGGGTTCCCACAACAGCAGTCAGCCAGAAAATGGAAAATAGTAGTCTAGATGTCTAACATTATTTTTAAAAAGTTTCATAAGCCTGTGATCTTCCGTTTAAAAAAAGTATAGGGGGGAAAAGAAAGAGAAGAAAACAGCTTCTCAAGGTTTTGGTGAAACAAGGAACACCACCTGAATTTCCAGCCCTCCAGTCTACACTTCTGAACTGTATTTCAATTTTGCCACACAGCCTACCTGAGTCATACTAAACCCAGAACTTCTTCAAACTAAGGAGCAGTGATGAATTCTTATCGAATATGATTCAACTTCAATAATCTTCTGGTTAATGGTTCCATAATTAGCAGCACAAGTCAAGCTTCTGTTTTATGCTATGAGTTATATACTCCTGATCATACAAAGACAATTCTCCACATTTCTCTTTGTTCGGCATACTTGGTGTTTTAATGTTGTTTTAATGTCCTGGTGAGAGCTAGAAATTCTATGGGTATACTAGAGCACCTCACATTCTCACTCAAATCTCTTCCTTCCTCCTAGATTTTTTTGTTTTCTACAGCATAACTCCACTGATGCTGTTCCTGGATATATGTGTATCTCCAGAAACATATGAGAAAAAAAAAAAAAAAAAAGATGAGATGCTAAGAGATAAGGCTCTGATTTCAGACTTGCTTTCAATTTTAATAGAGATTTGGCTCCACTCCATGTGTTTTAACCAAGAAGAACTGTATCTTCCCATTAACATGCACAACAGCTTTTAATGAACATGTAATGGCCAATATGGTACCCAGCTACAAGATTTCTCAGTATTATATTGCATACGTGACTGTTCTTTGCTAATGCAATCCATCTGGGTCCTGGAAGGCAAAATGTGACTGAAAACAATTATCTACTACTTTTATTTGAACTGACTTCAAATGCACTTGTGCATGTGATAATGGCAGGTCATGTCAAAAGGGACTTTGACAGAGGAATAAATGCTGCACCTATAAACAGACTTTGATCTGTGGCAGAGAAAACATCTCCAACAATTTCTTAGTGCAATGACAGTGAAATAATGAGAAAGAAACCCAGGCTGAGCATCATCAGTATGTTGTTTAACTCCAAGTACTTAAACAGTTGCTTGTGAACCAATTTATTCATTATCTATTATGGATAGAGTTGGAAGCAGTGAGATAGGTCTGTAAATAATAAGCTGAGTGGGTTTGCTTTCTCCCTCTCTCTTATATGGCAGGATAACATTTGCTTTCTACTACTCTGATGGAGAAGTTCCAAGACGCAGTGATAAATTGAGCATATAGGTGATAGGGCCCTGGTATTACATGAGCAGCCAGTTTAGAAATTTTTGGAGACACCCCAACAACACATCCCATCAGAACCTGCTGCTGCCATTTCTACATTTGCATAAGCCAGGCTGTCTCACAAACTGCTGCTCCTGTTCCTACAGTTTTCCCAAGCCAAACTCCTTCAATCTGTTGCAGCTTTGAAGGCCAAACCCCTTCAATCTGTTGATGCTGTTTCCAAGTGTGGCTGATGATCCAGCAGTTGCCCAAGCCAAGCTCTGGAGCAGTCATTTGCTGTTTATTCTTAGCTTGCTCAGCTCTGATCCTGACTAGCCTTAGGCACCTAAATCACCCTAATCACGAGTCTACTCACCTCATACCCCTCTCTATTCAAACAGGAAGGAAGGGCCAGCCCCAAAGGTTTATTCAAACCTCAAATAAGTGGAACAAGCGAGGTATCCAAAGGAAGAGGGATGGATCAGATCCCAGTTTCTCCACTAGGCTCCACAAAGGACTGTCTCTTTCCTATTGAATCACATAACCCAAACAG
Source organism: Hirundo rustica (assembly GCF_015227805.2). NCBI lineage: Eukaryota > Metazoa > Chordata > Aves > Passeriformes > Hirundinidae > Hirundo > Hirundo rustica. Next base: position 20,929,671 of record NC_053459.1, read on the forward strand.
AGAAACAAATCTCATAAAATGCATTTATAATAATTCCTTTACTTGATACTTTTATTATTTTTGACATTCCAGTCATGTCTCTACCGTGGGAGGGCGAGACCTCTGCAGCCCAGTGTTCCACACAATCCCATGGGACAGGTAGGGGTACCACACACCCCTTGTGCATTCCACAGTCACATCTATTCCCAAGAACTGCTTTCAGAAGTGTCATTAACCTCATTCAATTTTATTTTTTTTTTCCTTTCTGACTTGCCCCTGTAGAAACAGCAAAGGCAGTACCCTAAAAAAGGCAGTACCCTTCCAGCAGCACTTTTTCCTCCATAGTTAAGCAAGACATGGGACAAAGAAGGGAAATGTGTGTTGTACCTGAGCTGGGATGATTTTACAGTGGTTACTCTGTTTCCCTTGCCAATTCTAGATTTAAAGCTTCCACGGGCCTGTGACAACAATGCCTCCTGCCTTGGACGACCAAAGGCCTACCTGGCCTAGTCTGCAGTAAGTTTACATCTTAACACAAGCCATGCAGAAAGAGGCAAATGTCCCTCAGCCAGGATTATATTTTATAACTGCAGAGGTGTCAGGTGAACAAACCACAGTGATTAAACTGACTGGTACAAGCCACAGAAATTAGACATTTTCCCCCTCCATCTTTACTTGCTGGATTCTACACGCAAAATTATTTCATTCTGCACCTTGACGAGCACATGTCACGGTCAAACAAGGAGTTATAGCAGGTCATATATCCCCCACCAGCATGTTCCCATCTCTGTCTATGTGTCTAAGTGTGTTTATTACAGCTGCTGCTTGCTACCCTCAGAGATGAGCTCTGCTGCTGATTTCACAAGGCATACACAATCAATGTAAACACCTCGAAACTTAAAAGGGGTTATAATTAAAAAGGAATACGTCGATTCATGATGGTCTGCTGAAACGTTGGTTACACAGCTTGAAAATAATACAGGTAAATTGGCGTAGAATCAAACTAAAAATATTCTGCCCGAAGTACTGTTGAGGCTTTAAAAGAGACAATCTCTGTGCTTGTCTTGAAATACATCTCATAATGCCATCCTTTGTTTTAAGTGTCAAGTACATATGTAGGAAGTCAGCAAAGAAGGGTCTGGGCCTTGAACTAATTTTTCTTTTCTTTCTTTCTTCATTCTCTGCCCCCCTCCCCCCTTAAAACACAATGCAGTTACAAATACTGCTACAGATGTGAGGAAACAATAGCATTGTTTTGTTGTAAATGTTTAATTTTTTTTTTAATCAAACCACCAGACCTAGCATTTTTTATCTTCACAAAGCTTTAGAAACAATACTCAGTAACGATCAATTGTTACAGCCCTTGAATACTAAAGACAGCAAATAACATTTACTTTGCTTTCATGCTTGAGGTTTTCTTCCTAAAAAGTTGTTCTTTGTAAGGTTGCTATCATCTACCAGGCTGCAACAATTGCCTGGTTCTGTAACTTTATCTGTCATATGCTGCAAGGTACATTTGGGAACCAAGTCTGCAGCTCTTTATCTTCTAAATCTGTCACCAGTTGAAAAGGATGACTACTTAGAAATCTGTTTTTCTTAAATCTGGTTTGCTCTGTTGTACACATTTTCAAAGTGTACACAGAAGTCTTAAAACAATAAAAAATAAATGCAAAAACTTTCTAGTGGAATAAAAAGCTTCCCTGAGTTTTCTTCAGATTCCTGTACACCATTCAAGTAATATATTGAATTTTCTGTATGAATAAGTATATCCTGATACAACATTTAATAAATATTCATTTTTATTCATGAAGAACATGTTTAATCCCCTGAAGTCTAAATGCACTGTGTAACAGAGAAACCAGAGCTGATCCTCAGGCATGCAGCACATTAACCTGTAGCCACATTCTGAACAGTTAATACTCAGAAAAGCAGAGAGTGCTCCTAAGGACTGGAAGTAGTTTGATGCAAATGCAAAATACATATGTAAAAATGCTGCTAGTATAACTGCAAATTAATTTATGTTAGGAGGATCAGAATACTGAATACCTTTATTGGTGACAAATGATGTTTTTTCTATTCTCTGAGAGTGTATTATACGTCTCTTGTCAAGTTGTTGCTGAGATACCACGTTATCCAAGCACTTATATTGTGATTTATAAAAGAAAAAAGAAGACTACTGCATATATTATCAGGGATTGTCTACCCACTGCTTTGCTACTTACATCTATTGTTTACTAGCACAGGCAGGTACTGGGGCTGCCAACATTTCAGGGGCTGTATTTACCCCTAGAGTAAGTAACTCAAATAATAACAACTGCCTGGTTTAATTCTGTGTAACAACTGAGTAACTTCAGTACATGCAGTTTCACTTATTCAAATAATGGGGGGATTTTTTAGTAGAAAAACCCAAATGGCAACCCGCAAAATGCTCAAAACACTCAGAAAGCTAATTAGTACAACAACAATAGAATAGGGATCACACAGCCTCATTAAAAGAGAATATTTTCATCTAAAAAAACAACCTCCACAAGCCAACAGACGTGAAGTTATAAGCAGCAAACTGTCAGCCAAGATAACAAAATCTGAAACATAAAAAAAAAACCCAACAAACCAAAACTTAAAACCCCCCCCAAAACAGAAAACCATCACCAAATCTTTAAAAGACCGTAATTTGTTCTTCTTCATAATTCACACAAGCATTCTAGATGGAAAACACCCCCAGCCAAATATATGATCCATTTTGCATCAGTCTCAGGACCTGCAGTCACAACACTTATCTAGAGGGGAAATTTGCCATATTTATCACCTAGACATCTGTCCACTAAGTATCCTATCAATTGGCTTAGTGCGAAATTTAACCTACACAGGTAAGGAACATTAGATGTGTCTAAAAAAAAAGGACAAAGGCATTTCCTCACAAGTATCAGTAACATATTTGCACACAATCAGTGGTTAAAATCAAACAGGAAGGCAGTTCATAATTTTTAGGAACAAAAATACCTTAGAAAAGAAAATAAACCTAGCAGAGAAAGTACCTGAGCAATATAATCTGCTAACAAGTGATCTTAGTGCCTTGGGCGGTCTTGAACAACAAGAGCTGAACTGCTGACTAACCACGATCAATAATACATCAACAAAGACATGGCAGATCTTTAAAATCCATAGCGCTTATTTGAATGGGGTTTTAGGGTCATGAAAAGCAACATGACCCAAATTGTATTTACTTCTCTCTGAATTAATTTGAAAATTACTTCAATACATACCGACTTCATTTTTAGCATTTTGGGCCATTAAGGGGGACGTTATAAAAATCACGTTAGATAATTGTATCTTTTGTTGTTACTATACACACCTGATGTTTTCAGGGCTCTTTGCAGGTGTTTTTCATTTTATACTACTGGAGAATCACAGAGGGGTTTGTGTTGGAAGGGGCTTTTAGAGGTCATGTACGCAATGAGCAGGGACATCTTCCACTGGAACAGGCTGCTCAAAGAGCCACACAACCTGGCCTTGAATGTTTCCAGGGATGGGGCAGCCACAGCTTCTCTGGGAAGCCTGTGTCAGTGCCTCAGCAGCCTCATTCTACATTCTTTATGTCTGATCTGAAAGTGTACACTGACAGCTCACATGCAAATTTTCATCCTACAGTACCCATAGGTCCTGCTCTGTGAAGTTTCTCTCAATCCCTTCACCCCCTGTCTTGTACTGACTGCCCCGACCCAGGTGCAGCACCTTGCTTTTAGCCTTGTTTAACTGCATGAGTTTCACACAGGGGCTCTCCTGGAGCTTGCCCAGGTCCCTCCGGATGACATACTGTCCCTCAGGTGTGCCAACCACACCACTCATCTTGGTGTCATCTGCATCTTGCTGAGGGTGCACTCAATCCCACTGTCAGTGTCACTGGGGGGGACTAAGCAGTGCTGGTCCCAGTACGGATCTGAGGCACACCGCACATCACTGATCTCCATCCCCATCTGAGCCACTGAGCCCTCTGGATTCAGCCATCCAAGGCAACAGTCCTCCCATCAAATTCCTCTCTGTCTAATTTAGATTGCTGCGGGTACCATGTCAAAGGCCTTACCAAAGCCCAGACAGATGGCACCTGTAGCTCTTCCCTTGTCCTTTGGTGTAGCTACTCCATCACAGCAATCCACAAGATCAGGCAGGCAAGGCTTGCCCTTGGTGGAGCCGTGCTGGCTGTGTGTGATCGTGCTCCCTGTTCTCCATGTGCCTCAGCACAGCTTCCAGGAATACATCCATCAAAAATCGCTCAGTTTTGCTGAGACTTTTTGTCACCATAAAATGACACAGCTTGAATGTTTCCAAACTCGAATCACTAAAATAAGGAGTGTCATGCGAGTCTAAAGGCCTGGTAGAAACTCCTGCTCATCCCCGTGCTCAAGGGCTATTACATTGCAGTCCTTCAAAAAGACAGCAGAGGAGATAAGTCTAAAATGACTGTGTCTAAATAAAAGAGGAGTTTTGACAGAGTTAAACTCCTTTTAATACACCTGAAAAGTCATGCATCTCTCAAGTCCTAAGTATTCTCGTGTTATCCTTCACTCCAACAGGAGGCATTAGGACTTAGCGGGATCCAGCTTATAGTTCTAACAGCAAGAGGCATATCAAGAGCATATCACTCTCCATCACCAGGATTTTGAAATGCTGAGCATTTTTTAATACAGCACCCCAGGTGTTTGCTGCTTAAAACATACTCTACATGAGCATCTGCAGATGGCATGTCAACGGGGAGCCATCGAGATTCAAAAGCACTAACATTCTCTTTGGGACCCCTCACTGGGGCCCTAAACAAAAAAAAGAAAAAAAAAAAAAAAAAAAAAAACCAAAACCAAACAAACACACAAAAAAAACCACCCATCACAACAAACACAACATCAGGAGGGAGGAGGAAAAAAAATCAAACAGAAAGAAAAATCCCGGTTTGAAACATTCTCATGTCCGGCAAGTGCACAACTTGGTCCTGCAGTCCTTGTTAAAGTAAATCACCCCAATAAAAATAAACAAGAGAAGCAATTCAGGCAGTGTGCTGCACAGGTAATATTTGCTCTGGATAACTCAACCATGAATAATTTGGTCTAAGTTAAGCTCAAGCAAGACCATTAGTAACTGTTTTCATGTATGAAGGATTGATTTTCTTTCACAATGAAAGGAGGCTCAGGCTGCAGTGCTCCTAAAAAGAGGATAGAGCACATGCTGGTTTTTTGATCAAAGGATAGTGCAGGTGATGTACCTGTTTTACCTCATACCACACTGGGCGGGTTGGGAATGTGAATCCTCTCCACTGCAGGGTTGCACACTTATGTAATACGTAACAAAATCAGCTAGGCATGGTCTAAGAAGGAACGTAAGCTGCAAGGGAAAATTATACCATTTTTTCTGCTCCTGTAAGCTAATTGTAACATTTAGAGGCTCTAATGCCAGGCAGAGGTTGTCTAGCGTACAAAGAGCACTGATATGACCAAAAGTATCAAATAGTCAATACCTGTTAGTAATTTATACACAGGTTGCACAGCCAGGAGGCACATGATGAATAAATGGCACAAAAATCAAGATGGCTGCGTGAGCAGAACATGAATTCTATTTGACAGACATATGTAAAGCACTGCCTACAGAAAGGTTTATATTCAGAGATTTACAAGAACACACACAGAACTACAGTGTATAGATTATGTTGTCTTTCTGAGATAAAGAAATGCAACTACTTTAAGGAAAGCTGGGTTTTGTCAGCTTTAGATAAGGGTCTTCTTGATATAACTGCGAAGTAAGCATCAACAGCAGATTTTGATTCTCATTAGTCACTCAAAAACACTTAGGAAGAAAAACAGCTCAAAGAATATGAAAGATTAAAATAAATTAGGTGCTCATTTTCCATGATAACTTAACACAGCCATTTAATAGGATGAAAATATTTCAAATCTAGGACTATTACACTCTACTGTGACACTCTAGACAGTAAAAGACATCCTACCCACAGTCATCATCACCACTTAATTTAATAACAATCTAAAATTAAGAGCAATTGACTCTCTAAATACTTGAAGAAGATTATGAGAATGAGCCATGATGGAAGAAATCACTTGCTTGAAAACTGTTCTAAAATTCTTTGCATTATTACAGTTCACTTTCAAGAGTTACTTCGTGAAAGATTATCCATGAAGTAATACTTTATACTTGCAGCTGTCCTGTGGCCACATATTCCTTTTAAAAAGTAACGAAAGCAAGCTATAAGTACTTTTTGCCAGTGCTCATAAAATTTTGAATTCTTGCATGCAAAAATGCATAACATTTTAAAAACAGATCAAGATGAACCTGAAATAAATAGACAGAATATAACAGCTGTTGTGAATTAAATTAATTTTGCCCTTTAGCCAGCTGTTTTGCATAGGGTAGTCTCCACCACAGAGAACCACCAGTTTATGAGAACTGCCTTCCTTAACTTCAGCATTATGATTGAGATGTGTCACAAAGACTAGATGTGATTTATCTTTGCATGTAAACACCTAATTGCACGAGAAGTTAATGAGAAGTCTAAAGCAGGTATTCAGGTTTTTAAGAGGAAGAACGATACTGTCTCACCAGCTTGTTTCTCACCTTGTTAATGATACTGAAAACCCAATTTTGCTAAGCATGAAGAAACCAAGTTTGATTCAGTCCTAATAACAGATAACTTACATTAGTAAGGAAACCAGCTGATTCCTGTAAGCTTCAATAGGCTTTGGATCAAGCACATGGCAATTTTGCTTTTGTTTTTCAAATTAAACTTGATTATACCAAACCTCCTATGCTGAGGAAACTGCTGGAATGTAGATATGACCCGCAGCATTATTGAACCTGCTGGGATGGTGTTATTTCATGATCTGAAATTACACAGTTTGGCAACAGAGGTGGATTATCTACCTGAGTGCACATTGAAAAAATACTTTTTGTGTTGCATATCATTCAATCTGAATATGCACATAAATATTTCAGTAAACTTTGGCAGTTCAAATTCTTCTTAATAGTTGTAAAGAAAAAAGAACGGGTAACATGCCATTTCTCAGTCTCTTTCTCATGTTTTTCCTGCAATTTCACAATGGGAAACAAACAAATAATAAATCACAGCCAAAAAGGAAAAAATTTGACTCTTTTTTTTTTTTTTCCCCACAAGTTACACATAGTTACATCTTTGCTATGTGTTGGGGAATTTTTTTTTTTTTTTTTTTTTTTTTTTAAATGAATGGAAATATATTTAATACAAAGTACTGGGAAATTTACATTTCATTTTTATTCTAGTGCAGGCATAACTGTGATGGTGTGAAACAGGCATAAATTAGGTAATACATACTAGGCAACACACTAAAATACACTTAATTATAATCAGTCAGTACCTGTATTCTCTTTAGCTTTTACAACAGCAGGTATGCTGTCCTGTCTGTACCCTGGGCAAAAATTTTACATCAAAAGCTTCTTAACAAAACTAAGTATTATAACTTCACTTATTTGATGTGACTATAATATGTATATTTGCATGTTAATTCAGTGACAAGTTTCTTGTCTCTGAACTGATTGGGATCTATGAGCAAATTTTATGTACTTATCTCTGTATATTCCTTATTTCTGTATAAACCATTTCTTGATTAAAAAAATTAAAATATGAGAATTTTGGTTTTTTTCATTTAGTTATTCCTTAAGGTCTATCCCTCCAATTTCAACAGTGTAATTCAGCTTCCCTGCTGCTGAAAGGGGCAGGTCTTGTTCCCCACCTTTCCAGGCCCACCATGCTCAGCTCACACCTTGCCCAGCACTGGCATCATTTGGTTTTCTGTATTCCATTCACAAATCCATAAAATGATACATCTTTTTGTAAGGGTTTCTTTTTTTTTTTTTTTCTTCCCTTGGCCTAGTAAGTTGAACTGGCTCAAGGATAGGTAGAGATAAAACCTCCAGCTGACACCAGCTGTGCCGATAAACCAGGAGGGCAAGGGTGGAAGGATGAGGACAGAGGAGAAAATGAAATCTTCCCTTAGCTAGGGCTCATGCAACAACATCAAAATGTCACTGATGGAAAAGGAAGATAAAGAGCATTAAGAAGAATTCCAGCTCAGACCAGACTAAAAGCCAAAGGCAAACACAGGGAGTTTGGGTAAACCATCCTGCCCTGGATCTTTTGAGGGTGGAAAGTGTCAGCTGAGCCTGGGGGTAAAGCCAACCACACTCACCCACAGCGGAAGGGACAGGCAGCCCCTGAGCTGCTTTGGTTGCTGCTGCTCCATGGACATAGAAATGGCAGCAGCCTTACACAGGTGACAAATTTAGGATGGGCAGGGGTGTTTGAAACATCATTTCGAATTGTGAAAATGCATTGCATGCTCTTGATTGGTATTTTTAATTTTAAACCTTAGGTGCATTTTAAAGTTTGCCAAACAGTGCTATGAACAACTATTTTCAACGCAAATACTGTCTTTTGCTTTGAAAACAAGTACAGTGGATGATGAAAAGCACTAAGGCACTTTTTCAATGAGGTGTCTCAAGAAAATAGATATTTTTAAGCAACAGGAAAACTTCAATATGATAAATATACATGCATTTGCAAATCCTCCCCTGGAGGCCTGAATGATTTAAAGAAATACCTCAAATTTTATTTTGCCTTTAATTTAATAGTTCAAATCTAGCTTAAGACAAGAGTAGAAGCAAACAGCTGTTACTATCTGGTGGCTGCTGGGCAGCCTCTGCAAAATGAGCCATTAGTTTTAGACCTGTTCCTATTAGATAAATTCTCACTTTGTAAAATCACCTCTGCACCTAAACACATCCGTCAGCAACCTCAGCCTTTGGCATGTGGAAGCAGTGAGACACCAAAGTTATTACTGATGAATTAGCTGCTTCTTTCCTGTTAGTGCAGGAACGGGCTTGGTGCTGATGAACTATACTGCAGCTATGCATAGCTATTCCTAAAGCACTGCTCTTTTGTCTAGGGGCTTCCACTGCCAAGAAACTCTCTTTTCCATTATTTCCCAAGGGGCCCAGATGTAAGTGTAGTAGAGGATTTCACAATTAGTCTATTTTCTCATGAGATGCAGCCTAATTTTTCTTTCCCTTAACTCAATCACATTTTTCCAACCTAAAATCTCTTCTGCTCTACATAATTCTTGCCACTTCTCTTACCTGAATCATAGCAGTTACATTTGTAACACTGCATTTGCCCCCGTGCATCACCAACCAAAAAGTTTTGGAGATTTCTTCCAGGTTTTTCTGTTTGCTTAGGGATTTCTTTTTAGTGGGATGCATGTTTGGGGTGGGGAGAGAGTTGTTTTGTCCTAACCTCAGAGAGCTCCGTGATTCATTTCCTATTTACATCTCTTATCTTCCCAGACTCCACCAGATCACAGGACAGAGTGACTTGGGAGGGGTGCTGGGGGTCCCTGCAGGAGCTGTAACCCCACTGCAGGATGGATTATGGCTTCCACTAAAGGACACCAAACACCAAGCCCACAGCCAAGGCAAGCTCCTCAGTTTGCACAAACTGCCAGCATGAGAGATGAAAGTGTAGCACCAGGAGAAGGAGGGGAGGGAAGAAACAAATTCTCATCACTGCTGTCATGAAATTAGACAAGTCCACCAAGTTTTCCTAGCTTGAGAGGAAAACCAGGTCCATGGCATGGCCCATTGCTCCTTATTTTCCTTACAATATTGTTTCATTACAACAGTGTTTCAGTAGCTTCTGAACTCGCTGCATGGACAGAGCTGCACTTTCCACCATGTTCTGCACTATGCACCACCTTTGAGCACCCAAGACATGAGGAACCCTCCTGAAACCTCCAAGACCATAACCCCTCCCAATCCATCTCCCTCAGGCATGGCACAAAAAAAAAAAAAAATATTAGCGCCAACCCTGATCTTAGAGGTGATCTGCAAAGGTTTGCTGAAAATTAAAAGCTTGTTTGAGATCCCTTAGGAAGATAAAAGTACACAGCTTGGCAAAAATGGAATTACTGCAGTATTAAAGAGAGATGTGAGGGACAGACTACCAATTACTTTCACCTTCGTGCAGGACACAGAGCTGTGGAAAAAGCAAGAGGTGAGCCCTTGGCTCCCTTCATTTCAGGAGCAGCCTGGAGCCTGCCCAGTCCTCAGGTACCACCCTCGTGGCAGAGGTGCTGGCTCACACCCCATCAATGGAGAGGCATTCCTGCCATGCCAGTCATGGCCCTACAAAGCCCAGCACGGTCTGCAGGCCCTGGCAGCATCCCTCCCTTCCCTCCATCCCTTCCTGCTTCCCTGCTTCAGTCTGGGCACACGCCAGCATCCAGGCATCACCTCAGCACCGCACAGCTGTGAAGGAGGTTTGGTGGGATGGGCCTCCAGCTTCCCCTGGCAGATGAATCTCATGGGCAGGATGTGCCTCCAAAACACACGGTCCCTAATTCATCCCCTCTGGAGCGCTCAAAAAAACCATTGCCTGAAGACTTGACTTTTCCCTGCTTGCCTTGAAGAAACTTTGGAACACAGTCAGATCCCATCCGACCCACATCTGGAGCTGCTTCCTTCACTTCCTTCAGTTTTGTTTTTTCCTCCCCTTTCCACTTTTTAAATTTAACCTGACTCGACAATTTACAACATTCTTCACAGCTTTGCACCTTGTGGAGCCCCATCTGTGCATGCAAAATGCTTCCAAATCCAAATGTTAGTGCTCTGGATTGCGGTTTAACTGCTGGAGTTCGAGGATTTGTGTTTCGGGGGAAAGGGAAGGGTGCTCTGCCTCCCACAGCGGGGGAAATAAACCTCTGTGCACTCTGGTTTCTTGTTCTTAACTATGACACCTGATGGATGGCAGGACATCTGCAAGAGGGTAATATAGACAGTGCAGTGGTAAAGGAACGGGGAAATGCTGCTGGAGAAGGAATTAGAACAGCAACACTTGAATTCAGATGTTCACCGCCATTAACACAGCACAGGGCCACAAAAAGAACCATTCAGACACTGTCTTGCAACAAATGGGAACCCAATATCCTTGTTACCACAGGCTGCCCTGGCCACATCTCCCAGCTCCGAGCCTTTTCCCCCCCAACCCCGGTGGGGTGGTTTTATCGACCACGGGCCATTCACAGGTGTGGCAGCAGCCTGAAATTTGCTTTGTGGTGTCTTTGTAGATGCAAAGTCACCTCAGAGTCACCTTGTGCCACCAGGTTCCCCATCTTTGTTTATTTCCACCTGTGAAATAGCTCTGACTGAAAGGGAAGTTAAACTCCCTTTGAATTGAAGAAAACGTACATATTTCCAAGCAAAAGATGAAAAAGAAAGGGAAAAATGTAGAAAATTCAAGACAATATCATCGATCAGAAATGCTCACGGGGGGTGGAAGCTCACTGCACGTGGTTCAGGGGAGATTACAACAGCCTTAATCTGGAGCTGTCCTTCATCAGTGTGAAAGGAGCAACCTGAGCGAACCTCAGCCCTCCATCCCCCTCCATTCTCCCCTCTCCAGCATTGCTGCTCCAAGAATGTCAAACTCTCCCTCGGGCAGAGAGGCTCACACCCTGAGAGAATGAATGGCTTTTAAGCGCCCTGCATCCCTTCAGCACAGCCTGAAGCAGAACACACATGGGGCAGAATACCCCACAAGAATATACTGAAGAAGGGAATTAAGGGAGGCACTTAAATTGTCAGCATTTTTTTTTTTTTCCTCGCTTAGGATGAAGGAATGAAAATCTGTATTAATTGCATGATCAGCTGTTGGGTTTTCTTTTAAAAATTCCCTACAAACTGTGTGGAAGGGAGCCAGCCACCAGCTTCAGTAATTCAAACTTGATATACTTAGAGAAACTACGTGATTTCCTAATGAATATTTCCCCTGAGTCAGGGGAGCATAAGGAAAGCTGAGGATTGCGGAGAATGAGGAGAAATATAGAGTAAGCTGCAATTGTTTCAGGCTTCATGTGCTAGAGACAGTAAAGGGGACTGTACCACTGTTTCCCTTCCAGAATTAAAGGTACTTCACTTAGGGCCAGTAGAAACTTTGGGAGCGAACTCTACCTGAACTGCAGTCATTGTTTGCATGATGGCTCAAACGATGCGGCGTGACATATTCCAAAACACGCAGGTGATTTAGATTAATTGTGCAGCACACAGACCTCTTACAGCCTGCGGTGAGACTGGGGCTCTGTGGCAGTGCACAATACTGTGAGAAAGGAGAACCCAGCTCAGGGTTCACTTAGCAGGGACTTGCGTTCTCCTGCAATTGTGATGCCACTCCTGACAACGAATCCTCCCAGCCCTCCGTGCGCTGCTGCAGGGTCTGTCACTGCTCCTCACCCTCCTGAGTGAGTCACTCCAGCAGAAGGCTCTGACAGGAGCCCTTTGGTCCATTCACGCTGAAGGAGCAGCAGTAATTAGTCATATTGAACAGAATAAAAATGAATATAATTGACACGAAATGGGTTCTACAGAATTTGTTCCCAAACCCAGTGGGGCTGAACCCTTATATTGTGCAAACACACTCCACAGAATCAATAAACTCACTGATTTATATCAGCTGACAACCACCCTGTTGAATTTAATGGGAAATTATCTCTTTTCTATAGATTTTCCCTACTGCTTATAATTACAGTTCTCTCAAATTTTACAGGATGATTCAATGATCCACATTCTTTGTCAGACCTTTTAGAAATGGTCTCAGTTTTGGAAAGCAAGTACATGGGAGAGATTCAGAGCAGATTTCAGACTAATCACAAACCTGAAGTTACTCTTAATTACTGCAGTGCTGTCAGGAGCACACACCTTCCTGACAGCCTCCAGCCTTTCCCACCCCTATTTCCCCACCCCAAGGGCTGTGGTAGGTACACCACACATTCTCCCGATGGTGGTAATAAGAAGGACCAGATCCCTTGGCAAAGAGACAGGTCACCCAGACAATGGGAGACCTCATCCCACTGAGGTTTTAGGGCCAAGGCTGTGAGTCTCAATAGCGTTATAAACTGTGTGAATTCATCCAGGTTTGGGTCATCGCTCATGTCCAGGTGTACCCCAGCACAAACCTGTTAAATGGAGCATCATCATGGTTACAGTGTCACCAGATGTCAGGGAGAGCGACTGGGCGCAGGAGTCCCTTTGTGAGCCACAGAATATCCCATTTGAGGCACACATTTAACCCTTCTCAACACCAAACAAATTTGTACATCATAGAATTGGAGTGGGTTGGAAGGAATGTCAAAGATCATCCACACCCAATCCCTCCACCACGGGCAGGGACACTTTCCACTAGACCAGGTTGCTCAGAGCCCCATTCAGCCTCACCTTGAACATTTTTATGTATTTAAAAGTTAGGAAGACTATATCAGCTACATTCAGTGCTGAAGAAAAGTACAGAGTTTTGCTGCCAATATTGCCTTAACTGGGACAGAAAAGGCTTTCCCCATTTGCTTAAACAGGAAAAGTAATTTCTTTGCAGATAGAGAGAAATTAATTTTGGGACAGAACCTTAGCTTATATCAGCTGAATTACACTGATCTACTGATCAAAGATAAGACTTCATTAACTTAAAACAAAATGGTGGAATTCATTTTTAAGTGATAATGCAAAACCTACACAGAGTAGACCCTCCAGTATGGTGAGAAGCAGGAACTGTCTCTTCCTGTGAAGTTGCAGATTCATTTTCATAAATGTATGAAATACTTCTCAAGCTAGTGGGAGTTGCTGTGCAAAGAACTTCGGTGCATTTAAAACACTCTTAAAGGCATTAACCTCCCACATTTTATGTTACAGTGTTCCCTAGGTAACCTTGGGGCAGGAACATCTTACTCCATGATATGAGTTTCCCCAAGAGGCTGTTAGAAGGAAAATCACCCCAAGACAGCAACAGCATTCAGACATCTTCTCTTTGAGTTACACCCTCATAACACCAGGAATATCAATTCATCTTTCCTCCCTGTAAATCAGAAGCTTCCTGTTACCAGTACTTAGGCACACACACAAATAACCTTAACAGAGCACATATAACTCATATAACTTAAAAAATAAACAAACCCTTCAGCAAGCTAGGGATAATTGTGTAGGCAGATGAAGATCGATGGTGAATCCCAGGGTACTGAAGTAGTAATTAAAAATAAACAAACAAGAGATAAAAATAGAACTTAGGCAAAGTATTTTTCCATAAGGGGTATACAGTAGTCAAGCACCCCATCAAAAAAAGCAGGAGAAGAACAAATTTCTATTTTAAGTAAAATGAGATTCACTTTCCAGTAGAAAATGGGCTGCAACCTCCAATTAAGTCAATTATCAAAGCCAGAATAAATTCCATTTTTTTGAGATTGGTAAACACCAAACATTTTTTAAAAATTCAGAGGGATCCTGCCCTTGACTATGCAAAACTTGTGTGATTTCTGCAATGCACACCAGTCAAACCCTCCTCTGCCCCCCAAAAGACCATGAAATACCTGGTGTTAAATGCCTTAGCCTGGCTCTTCTGCCTGAGTTATTTAACACAAAATCAGAATTTAAGTCCAAGTGTCTACTTAAACAACACTCCCTCGAAAATGAGAGAGGGTATATTGTGGCATCACTTCAAACAAAACACAAATACACTGGAAATCTTGCTTTAGTTTTCTCTTCTTCTGTACTTTGAGAAATGTGATGATTATGAAACGGTGATACAAGAATTCAGTGAGAGATACAGACCCACAAAAGGACACTCCAGAACAGTCCACTAATGTTCCTTGTGCATGAAAACTTTGTGTTTTTACTTTTGGGAGTAGACTCAATTCAATTTCAAGTGCAAAATTTAGAAATAAAAATGGAAGGCATAAAACAACAAGGAACATCAGCTTGCCATTTTTTTGCTTTTATGTATACTTTCTGATTCTTCATTATAGTTGCAATGCTTTGTGCAGTTTCACTTTAACAGCTTTCATTAACACTGCACAGAGTAATTTTCAGCCTTAGAAGACTAACTTGTATTTAAGTATACAAAAGCATGGTATTTTCTTACTTCAGTTGAAAAACTATGCATTATATCCAAAAATCACACTTAAATATGGAGGGGAAAGAGGAGTTCAGCATCGATGGTAGCAACCATTACACTACTTTGCACTACCTACATTTATATGAATATTGTTCCAGTTAAGCTGATGTTTGTTCTGTTCCTCATGCTCCTCAAGAAATATCCTGGCTCAACAGCTGTGCTAAAACACTGCATCCCAGCCACTGTAGATGCACCATAATTCAATTTTGCATATTGGTACCATCTTTTCTTTCTATACACTCTCCACATTATCCACAAAATCCACTATAGAACCAAGATGAAAAGTAACGTGGAGCTTTGGATCACAAAAAAAGGGGAAAAAAAATCTTTTAGGAAAGCAGCAGCAGAGCCAAGTGTAATTCACAACTGAGCACCTTAATATCTAGAGTTTTCACACCCTGGTCTGAAAAATCTGCTCAATATATACAGCTTCTCTCTAATAAGATCAGGGCTCTAAGATCAGCCAAACCTACCCACTGCTTAGCTGGCACTGAATTTGCTAACGCATTTCTCAGACTCATACTTCCTAATGGAGTCTTGAAAAGCTCTACTGAGGTCAATGAGGATAGGAGTTCTGAAGTCATACTCCCCAGTTCCACAGAGAGTGGGGTTTTTTGTATCCAATCAGCCCTTTCTGTGTCAAAAACAGGAGCAGACTTTGGCCACTGCTTCGACAATAAAGATAACTATATTACTGGTGAAAAAAAAAAGAACAAGTGTTCTCAAATTCCTCTAAAAAATCACTTTTTTGATTGCAAAATGGGGGCAATGAGAACTGCTTCGTTTTAAACATGAAAAATTACCAGTGATCAAGCACAAAGTGCTGCAGAATTGATGGAGGTTGGCTGAGCACAAGTACTGCTGAAAAGCCCAGTCAGGAAGAGCCAGCTGGTGAGCTCTGGGGTGGGATTTCTTGGGAGGGCTCTGTGGTCTGCTGCAGGTCATGGCAGTCCTGTCCTCAGCCAAGCTCTTGAATTTTGGCTCTGGCCTTGGACCACACCTCCAGAACCAATGGAGAGGTACAATGGTACGAAAAGAAGTTGGAGGTATTCAAGTCAGCAGGAACTGATTTAATTTAGAATCATAGAATGATTTAGGTTGGAAAAGACCTCCAAGATAATCAAGTCCAGCCTTTGACTGACCACCACCTTATCCACAAAACTGAGGCTCTAACCACCACACCCTGTCCTTTCCTGAGCACCTCCAGGAATGGTGACTCCACCTCCTCAGACAGTCCATTCCAATGCTCAACAACCCTTTCCACGAAGGAGTCTTTCCTTATGTCCAACCTGAACCTCTCTTGGCACAGCCTGGGGTTATGTCCTCCTGTCCTGACACTAGATTTAGCCTATTTTTACACCTCAGGAACTACCTGACATCCATTCCCAGCTTCTAACATGTCTTTGAGAACTTTGGGAAGAGCAGTGATATGCCAGAGGAAGGGCATGCAGCAACCAAAACAACTCATAATTAGAGATTAGACTTGGAAGACTCAATGCTTTCCTTAAAAATAGGCACCAAGCCTTAGCTGTTGTAATTTTTTATTATTCAGAGTGTTAATACAGTATAACTATGTTATGAAAGATCTGGAGTTAATGGAAATATCTGAGCATGTCCTGGAATGTGAAACAAAGGTGCAAGTAATCTCAAGCTTCAAAAGTTAAACCAAGTTGTGGTAGCAGGAGAACTAATGCTTGTTAGTGACAGCTTACTGCAGGACTTGCTCTATCTCCTTACTGTGTACATCGGATTCTTCAAGAGCCAGGCATTGACAGCACAATCAAATGCAGCCATTTCAGTGCCCTATCAGTGATAATGACCCACAGAAACACCCCAGCAATCCAGGAAGTTAATTCACCTGAACGCATGAATTGAGTTGTCTAGCCTGGGGAGAACTGGAAAATCAGTGAGTGGGATATACCTGTATTTCTTACCATACAATTCTGTCATTTTACCTTTCGTTATTTAAATTACTGAGAAGATTCAAAACAAGTATGGAAAAATGCTGCGCTGATCCACATTGCGCAACTGCAAGTGTCAGACACCTTGTCTGAATTAACATCCTCCAGCCCAAAAGCACCACTTAAACCTCAGTGTAATATTTTCTGTAATCTTCATACCACCCTTGTATCCTTTTTGAAGGCTGCAGCTATGCATGAACCCAGCAACATAAAAACTTGGAGTAATGTAGGACTATATTAAATTATGCATAATAGAAGAGCAAGTAGCAGATGGTATTGTAGAGTGTGCTGAGATACTGGTATTTATACAATAAGCATTAAAATAAATGTGTCTAGATAAATGAGGTTATTTGCAGGTATGACGCACCTGACACTGAAACAAATGTTTATTTTCAGGTTGTATGCATCATGCACAGGTTATTTTAGACAGATTTGCATCTGTCACATTGCAGGATTGATGTGACACAGAAATGCAGACAGTAGTAAAGGGAGCTCACAGTAGCAGGTATCAGAGACAGATAACTATTAGGAAACAAAGCCTTCATAAAACAACAGCATGGAACGAAAAGAAAAACCTACCAACATCAGGGAAAACAGGAGGGACAATAGGAGGTGGCAAAATGCTTCAAAACGCTTGAAAAATGAAAAATGAGATCAAGAAGTTAAAAGGGACCTGTCCTGGAAAAAAAATTACTGCAAGATGTAGCAGCAGCTGCTATGGAGTGTGACAGCCATTTAGGAGAGAGGGAAAACCCTACTGCCTTTTGCTCTACTCATCCCAATGAATGGCACAACTCAAAGACAGGAAATGCTGTCACAAATCAAACCAGGGCCGCTTCCTCCAGTCCTCTCTCTCTCTGGGCTTGTTCTCATACCCTGGTACAGAAGTGGGCAGTTGAGGTGTGGGTCCCTTTCACTGTGCTCATGAAAATAATATATAACAAAAATCCACTGCAAATAGCATGTATGTCATTGCCTTCAACTACCCTGGCAATACTTCCCCACGGTTGTAAACAGATTCTTTGACCTTCAAATCTCTTGCCCTAAATAGATGCCCACGTTCCTCATCTCATAAGAGGATACAAAGATGGACTTACAAAAAAGTCTCCTGTATTTTTGTCACAGAAGAAGAGCTCTAGGAGGAGATGGGCCACATTATATTCTGCCAGGTCTTACTTGGAAGATATTCAAATAATCACATGGGAACCAAAGCACGAGTTTGAGTGACAGGTGGTAAAAACTTGGTGGGGATTACAGTGATATTGTGCTCATAAGGAATATTAATGACGGAAGAAGAAGGCAAATAGCCCGGATTCTGAATGGGAAGGGAGCACTCCCTTCTGCGGTGCTTCAGACACAACCAACAACCCTGCATGTTTGAACACTTGTCCAGCCTTTCCTCACTCTGTCATAACGTCACTGCTTGGTTTACCAGGCATGTAGCTCAGACACTTACGGGTTCTAGGGGAGGTGAAATATCTATGCACAAATTAATCATGTTTTTTTCCCCTTACAAAACATCAGAAATAAAATTAAAGTCTCGTTCCACTGGCACATTTAGAAGCTCCTCGAATAGTCTATTCCAAATCCACAGCAATTCTACAAAACAAAATGAATAGCACAAATCCAGCAAATATATCTCCTGCCAAGATGAGCTCTCCCGTTTTAAAATCTTTTATAGCATCTAATGTATTTATTTGCAACAAGAGGGCATTATGCCAGTTAACATCTGTGTTCTCTAGAGTTGGTAATTCTGCCTCCCATAACTAGTCATCAATTCTGCATGAAAATACACGACTGTCTTTCCACTATAGATTCTATCTGCTACTCAAATTTTCCATGCACGTTTAGAGAAATATTTCTAAAATACTTCTGCATAAAGAGACATAGAGAGAAAAGGACAATTCATACACCTTTGGACATCCCACCCCCACCTACTGATGGTATTTATGGACCTTTGTATTCAGAGCTGATATTCCATTATGAAAATAATTAAAGACTAAATCTCTCGCTAATATAAATTGACATGGCTTCTTTGAAAGGTACAGGAAATTTCCCAGAAGTCCATCACAGTTAAAGAGTTAGTCCTCAAACCCTAGGGCAATCCACAGCACACAAAATCCGTAAATGCGCATATATTTTAACGTGCTTTAAATTACCTTAACTAACAATCAAATCAATGCAGGTGTCTTCCCCTGAAAGGCAGACATAATTTCACCAAAAGTAAGGAAATTTTTCTGGTTTATAACAGAAAAACTAGGTGCCAGAATTGTCAACAAACTCAATCCCTCTTCAAATTTAGGTGCCTGGATACCTTTCCGTATCTAGTATTAAATGAGCAGGAAAGAAATCCATCCTTTGCCAGTCAGAAATTATAAAGGAGAATCAAAGTCATAGGAGACAAAGGAAGGAGCTGAGATTTGGCCAAGATCAGGAGCAACTGCGTGGATCTAAGGTAAGCCATGTGCCAAGCAAAATTATGTAGGTCATTAGAATGCAATGAAAGAACCAATTTTGTTTCTAGTATCATCACAAACTCCTTCCTCAGCTGACCCTGCTGCCAGCCTGACCAACCCCGGGGTGCAGCTGCCCCACGCTGCTCACTGGCAACATCCCTAAAGGCTGCCAGCTAAAACTCTGCTCAGAACACCGAAACCTCCAACTCTCAGCCCTGAAATTCAGTTACTGGGATGATTGGCTTGTCAGTGTCTGTGCCCTCTGTACCTGGTTTTATGAGAAAATCTTCTAGCACTGTACTTTCTGTACTTGTACTTGCCATTGGAAACCCGAGAGCTCGGCATTCTTTGCACACAGGCATTTACAGAAAAAGCCTGTCCAACAGCACGGTCTGGTGACCATCCTACTAATTAGTGAATTAACCATTGCCTAAATGACAGGTGGTTCATAAAGGCCACTTACAGATGGCCTGGGGAGTATTAGCAGAAGGACAAGGGGCTGATTTTCACTGCCTCACTCAGCGTTTGCAGTGCACATTTTATTGTCTGACTGTTTCCCCAGGACCCTTTACTACTTCATGCTTGGGATCTGCGCTTTGGTTTCTGCATAGCTTCAATTGTACAAAGAAAATAGCTGTGTAACACTCCAGCAATCAGAACAAGGGATTTCAGATGAAGTGCTGTGTGCTCTGAATATCCGCAGAAGAAACATCTTAGAATGATGAGGTCAACAACATACCCAGCGCCTCCTAGAGAAAACACATACCAGTTTTTACTGCTTCTTGAGAGGTTTGTGAGCCAAATTATAGTTCCTATATTATTGTCAAACACTGTACTCAGGTTCCCAGTTTATTGGTTAGAGGC
Organism: Hirundo rustica; assembly: GCF_015227805.2. NCBI lineage: Eukaryota > Metazoa > Chordata > Aves > Passeriformes > Hirundinidae > Hirundo > Hirundo rustica. Next base: position 20,949,947 of record NC_053459.1, read on the forward strand.
AGGCATTTTATTTATCTGTTGCAGTTACTGTTTTTTCCTTTTTTTCCTTCAGGTTTCTCTTCAGCTTGGTGTCTTCTCTTGAAATTGCTCATATTTGGAGCAAGAAAGTAGATTTATTTTCTGTGATATATGTTCAGTTGGTGATATCAGAAAATAAGTAGAAGAATGTGGTATGGTTTCAGGTTACATGTAGGAGCCAATTTTCTAGGATTAATGACTCAATTAAATGGAAGTATAACTTCAATATTCTTTTTTAAAATGTGTGTCAAATCACACAATCTTTCTCATTCGTGGAGAATGAGAAAACTGGAAAATGTTTTAGTTATTTTACAGACCAGTGGAGTTCTGAAAGTCAGGACTTATTTTTGTCTCAATCACAACAGACCAAACTTTCAAGCTTATGTACATACATTCTTGCAGGACAATTTATAGCAGTGCAATGTCAGTCAGTACCATAATTAAAGAAACAACAGAGTTTTCACACTAGCTATGACTGTAAATTACTCTTTACCTCACTGTCCAGATTATAAACTCAATTCATCCTTTTGTCCAGAAATCACCACCTTTATAGATGGTTGTCCAACACAGAAGGTTAAAGTGGAGCCATTCAGCCAAGACACCTTTTGCCTTCCCAGTCTCAATATAAATACTGAAAGTGGTTCAAATTTGGCTTGATGCATTTGAAACAGGAAATTATGTACTTCTACAATTGCCAAAAAAAATGGCCTACATCGAGGCTTTTTTGTTCTCACTGCACAGTGCAATTATCAAAGGCTAATGAGCAAAATTTCTCTGTGAGTAGGTGAGAAATCCTTTGAGTTTCTTCCCCCCACTCTTTTCCAAGAGTGAACTATGACAGTCAGAGAACTTTTTTTTTTAATGAAAAGCATTATAAGGTTGCAGTGTATTCCAGCATGGATATAGCACCAGCCAGAATGAAGGAACCACTTACTAATCTTATGTGATTCTACCCAATTCTCCCACACTCTTGAGTCATGGTCAAGCTGTTGAGCCTCCATATACTGTGATTAATGTAAGCAGCAAGTAAAAGTGCTCTTCTCTGACAGGAGATTTTGACTCCACCTCTCTATTTTCCACTTAGTCCAGACCTGAATGCAATGAGAAATTGTGTGATCAGAATCATCTGAGCAGTTATGATACTTCTGTATAAAAAAGTGCTCTGATATTTTTTGGCAGGGACTGCTGCCTCCTAATCATCAGACTCACATCTTCACAACACAGACAGCAACAATAGGCACTGTCATTTCCTCTAGAATTGGAGCACAAAAGCCTTCAATATGTTTGATTTTTCTGTCTCAGAACTCTTGATTTTCCAGGTTGTCCCTAAACACAAAACACAGAAGTTTTATTGTTCATTTTATAATGAAACACTTCAGCATTGTGGCTTATTGTTTGAATGGTAATTAGGTATTTTTGATCTTCTTTTGAATGCTACTTTCTTTTTAATTTAAACACTTTTTGTTGTTGAGCAAACTGAGGTATATTCCTGGCTGTCACACTACAAACAATTCAATTTGGCAGATTCTGCACCTGTCACTGTTTTGTGTCTCCTCATAAGAGGAGAATTGCATCGGTGCAAATGTCCCCGTTGATCTGCCTCTACCACCTATGTCAGCTTTGCAGTTTATGCTGGCATCCATCAACTCTCACTGTAGAGATGATGTACTGTCTCACCACAGATGATGTAGAAACACCAGGCATTGCCAATTCTGGCCACAGTCTGAGAAATACAGACTTAAGGCATTTATTTCTCAAACATCCCACTCCAACATCTGGGGAAAAATAGCAACTACAATGCGAGCTCTTGAAATATACTGCTCTATGAGGAAATCAAGGTGGTTTTTTGTGCATCTGTATGCATGAAGATCACATATTCTACCAAGAGCAATAGAGCATGATAGAAGTTCATTGTGCTTTAGTGAAAAGGTCATTAGACATTTGAAATAGTAATTACCTGTATCTATTCACTACCCGCTATGACATCCCAAGCAAGAGAGTTCTCTTTTATCATGCCTTTTAGACAGTACATTTCACAGACACTGTAACAAGGAATGCAAGTTTTTTTTAAATTACTTTTGTATTTTGAAATAAATTATTACATAATACTTTTGAGGATGCCATCTTTCTTTTGTGGACTTGGAATGAGAAAGTGAAATGCCTAACAGCAAAAACATTGACAAATATTGTAAGACCTCTCTAAAGAGAACTATTAATTTAAACCACAGCACTCTGGTGCATTAAAATACCTATTGGTAAATTCTGTATTTGAGAGATACGAGGAGGGAGCAAGGGGCCACCACCAAGGCAGAGCTATTGCATCATGCTCAGGCTATGATCAGTTGTTTCATAAAAACAAGATCAGACCATGACCAGCAGCAGCTCCAGCCTAGCTGCACGGGTTTTTTTTCCCCCCAAGAAGACACTTAATATAAAATGTAATCATCCAAAATTGTCAGACCTAGGGCCCCCTTATAAAAGGTCCCACACTGAAGGGATACAGAATGTTATTTTTTTAAAAACTGAAGTCTTTGTATTTCACATTTCAAATGCTTTTTGATTTTTCTTTTTTTTTTTTTTGTACCTTTAATACAAGCTAAAAATAATTTTAATGGTGATTGCCATGGCAATAAGTAAGCTAAGCTCTCAATATTTGAACTTCCAACTAATGCTGGAGTGCTTGGTGTCATGCTTTGACTGTGATTTATCGCACCCAGTTTAACAGAACAAACCCCACACAACACCGAGGTTCATCATAGCTCCACACAGGGCAGCACAGGGAGGAATTTGGATCCAGCTGGGAAAGGAACAAGGACACATGAAGTGTAAGTAATTTCTTGAAAGCAGGAGTGGTGTGCTTTAATATATGGGAATGCAGCTGTAATAGCTGCTGCTTTCAGCCAGGGAACTGAGGACTGGCTGTGGAGGGGCTGTTCTGCATTTTCCATGAGTACCTCTTCCCAGTCCTCCTGTTTTGCCACTTTCTCCTGCATAAAGCCTATTTTACCTGCTTTTTCTCAGAGGCAATAAATACAGTCCTAAGTGAAGAGGTCCAAGTCTCCAGAAATAAACTTGGAGTACTGCAGGTGCCTCCATGACTTTGGTGAGGCATTGAGAAAATGAACTTGCATTGATATCAAAAGAAAACTGTCATTGATAAGGCCCTAGGAAGAATTTTATATCTCTGCCTTGCTTTTATTAAAGATATATGATATTTCTCTTTGTATCACTCAAATTTGGTATATGCTTCATTATAAGGGACATAAAAGATGGGTGATCAGAAAAACTTTCAATTGTTTTTCCTACTTGACTTGCTATATAAAGAGCAAGAAGCCTGATTTTATAGACCCTAAAATATAAAAAGTATTCAAAATCCAATATACAGCTTTTTGTTGTTGTTTGCTTCAATAAATCTACATTTTATCTTCTCTGCAGGGCACAAGTTTATCTCCCAAACAGCATCCATTTTGAAGAAGTACTCATCAGCACTGCAGGACAATTTTTTTGAGAAGTGCTGCAGGATTCCTGACTCCTACGGAGCAGGAGTATCAGAATAATATAAAGATTAGAGCTTAAAACATAAGTAGAGGAGAGCATATCTGCCCTCACCTTCTATGACAGACAGCGCTTTGGTGTGCAGATGCGCTGTTAGAAAACGCACAGCCTCCCTCCAAACTGTGAGAAAAGCAGCAATATCATGCAGGTGTGTATTCACGAGGCCAGGTGCAGGCAGACAAGCCTGATTCTGACACCACACGTAGCCACTCACCTGTGACTTGTAATTTTTCACTCGTTCTGCATCTCTGCATAACTTTCCTCAAATCAAAACCCTAGTTCATCAGACTGCACATTACCACCAGGACCCATTACCACAGCTTGAGCCTTTATTAAGGTATCAATATTCTTCCCAGCACTCTTTGCTCCACAATCCCCAATTAAATTACTGCTTTAATTGTCTGCTGTCACTGACAGATAGGTGAGTTCATGTGCTGCTCCACAGCAGCAACTGAAGGTTCTTGCCTAACTGCAGAATTACAGTACAGATTTAAGTGTTCTTTCTTTATGCTTAAGAAATGGTCATAAATCATTGCTTCAGCACAATCTGCTCCAAATGGTGTGTTTGGGGATTTTTTTTTTTTTTCCCTTTTTCCAGGCTGTGATTCACACTAGCACTTGCCACTGGCCTGATTTAGGAGTTCCTTTCTGCTTTCAAATCTATCAATATTCTGAGAGCGCTAATATTCACCATGAGTATTCCTCTTAAAACAGAAAGATGTATTTAAAGCAGGTGTCCATATTTTGTGTGCCTGGGAATCCTTCTTATATTTTAATGAACATCCAAAAGTGAGGAAAGGGATTGACACCCTGGAATTAAGTTAGAAAGCCAAATGCTTTAAGTTTTCTAGTAAACAATACATTGTTTTACCTGGACTAAGCCTCACCATGTTCCCTGCAGAACGAGAGCAACCAAAAACGATCAGGAGCAATGCCACCCACCTGCACATGGCTAAAAGTGACAGTGCCTCCAGCCACACAATATCCTTTTTATTCTGTTTTGATTGTTTTATATAAGATCAGAGATTTAAACTGTGCTGAAGTGCTTTATAGCTCCAGCTAAGTTAAGAACTGACATTTTAATGGCACGTTTGAGGAATTTATATAGACAAGTCACCTGACCCTAATGTGATATCTTCAGTGTAGCCCGGAGTAATTCAGCCCAGACCCCGCGGGGTCAGACAAAACTGTAACTCTCTTTAGTCTCTGGGCTATTAAAATTCAGCTAGACTATGAAGTTGACAGCTGTTTACTGTAAGGTTACCTCCTGCCTGCCAAATAATGGGGCTGCTCTTGGCACCTTTCCACCCTCGGGGTGGAGAAAAAGCTTCCTTGTCATCAGAAGGGAGCTGAAAACACCATGCTCCTCCAGCTGGGAGTGTGGGTACCTTAGAAGAGGCTTCAGTGAGACTGAACTGCTCCGTTCCCTTACCTCACTTCTTCTCAGAGTAAATGTTATCACGGCATTTGAGGGGGAATATAAACTCCAAGCTAGAATTCTGCCTGGTAATACTGGCAGATCCACAGAGAGATTAAGAGTAATGGCACCTGCTCTTGCAGAGCCTCCCAGCTTTCTCAGGATACCCACACTGCTGTGGGAGAGAAGACCAGGCTTGCTCCCTTAGCTAGAAGCAAAATGAAATACTTTCTCCTTTGTTACATGAGGGAAAAAAAAAAAAAAAAAAAAAAAAGCCAGCCATAATATTTTATCATCAGCTGCCAAGAAGATGCGTATTAATGATTAAAAAAAAGACAAATGCCATGTCGAGGTCAAGAAACATCACAGAAAAGTCAGCAAAATCCTCTCATTAGAGCCCTAATCCCCATTCCTCATACTTTTGTAATTCTGTGTTTTACTGTTTCTAAAACCGCTCTCACGTCTGTAGAAAGCATTTTGCAATATAACAGTATCAGCTAAAAATAGGGTAGGGAATACAACAACTCCCCTTCCTTTTTAGCTTTCCAGCTCTCCTGTGTGCTCTCTGCACAAGCCCATGAGTTTGCATTCCCTGCCACAAAGCTTGGGTGTCTCATCAAAGAGGACAGACCCTCCTCATTTTCCTTTGCAGTCAAAGCCATGCTCAAATGTACAATTCAGAACCACTCAAAACACGTGCAAACAAACAAAATCTTCCACTTTTCAGCAACTCTACCTGTAGAAGATTACATAAAAGGCAACAAAACTACAAATTCTTCCTCTTGCTGTGTTTTTAAAAGAAAATAGAGAGACAACTAGTAATTTTCACTCAAAAAAATGCAGTGTAACTACCTACCTGCAACAGCACTGCTGGGCTTCTGATCCTCACAAGGGGAGCTGCCAGTCCACCACCCCAGCTGGCTCAGGTGCCCAACCTGAAAGGTGGAGCCCCCTCTGAAGACCTCTCCTTTTAAAATTTGCAGTTAACGAGCTCTAAATAGCTCTTCTTGCACCTGCCTTGTTTGGGTCTTAGGCTCTGTGTAAGCGACCCCAAGTCCCAAACTCAGCGTGGGAGTTGACTGTGGTGAGCAGCAACTGCTGTGTGGGTGTTTCAGGAGCTGGCTGGGAGGCAGCTCACTGATACTTGTAGGTTTTAAGTCACTTGATAACTTCTGCAAATTTTTTCAAAGTGCTTTGAACACCACGAAACGTGAGCAAAGCCAGGATGCAATGGAGATACCCCTTGTGAACACAAAAGGTGTTTTCACCCTAAAATGAGCTGCAGAGCAGATATTCATCAGTCATACGTGGAGCCCAGGATTAGTGCAGGTTTAACAGCCCAGGCTGAGGGTAGCAGAGATCTGCTGCATCCCATCCCACTCCATCCCATCCTCTCCACATTATCCAGTGAATTTTGCTAGTCTGGGCTGGTACTCTCACTCTCTTCATCATCCATCAATGGTTGGCAGTTGTGTTCCCCAGAAACGCAATCTCCACGCTTCCTGGGCATTAGGATCAACCGTAATTCCCATTTATTTTACTTGTCTCACTCATTGTTATTTACCAAGCCCTCCTTGGTTTCTGTGCTGTTAGTCCCTCTGTTTTCCACGACTAAGATGGATGTTAAGTTCTTAGCAAACAGGACTGTTCAACAGATGGCTGCTCACTTCATGCTCTATTGGACTGATTGTTTGGTCTTTATATAATTAGATTTTTTTCTGGTGTTTTGTGTTATTTTAATGAATCTTTAATAATGGATGGGGCGAAACAAAAAAGGCTCTCCTCAAGTGTAATGATTTTTAATAGTTAAGAGCAGGACTTCTCATATAACAGTATTTTGGCCTGAAAACCATCTTCAGATTCTACTTGTGCATGTGCAGGAAATTGTTTGGATGCCATTATTTTTAAAAACTCAAGTAATTTTCTTCAAACCAAGATAATTTTCCTCCTCTAATGAGTATTATAAAACCTGTCAGGTCTGAGGCTTCTATCTTTAGTCATTTGTTGGAATTATGCAAGTCCAGAATTTAAAATAGAACATATGGAGCCTCCTGACTCTGTTCAAAAATGGCAGAACTAATTCCATAGAAAGATTTCTCAGAAAAAAGCTGACTTCGAAGCCAAGTGGATCATGGAAAATTTTAGCAAAAAGTATATTTTGAGAAGGTATGAGTTGCTTAAAATGCTGTGTTGCATCTTAATCTTAACTTCAGCATTTGCTATCGGGATTGCTGTAATAACATTATAATTATCTATAATATCTGAGAAATTTTTGTTCATCCTACTTAAAGGTAATGCAGTGTGAGTCACTAAAAATTAGAAAACTGAATTGCCATTTTAATTTCAGGATATCATTGCCTCTGCTTTGCTCAACGCAGATACACCTAGCTGGGAAGAAAGTTTTACACACATATATATATATATATGTGTGTGTGTGTGTGTGTGTGTGTGTGTATATGTATGCATATATTTATACACAAGTGCACATTTACACAGAGCAAAAAACAGACTTGATAAAATTGAACATCCCTGATCCTTTGGGCACTATAGTGCTGGACACTGAGAAAAAGTTACTCCATGAGGCTTCTCCTGCCATCTGTTATTTCTCTCTGTGCTTCTCGGCAGCTTTTCCCGCTGACAGGGCGGCGGTGAAGGTCTGAATCCAGCGATCTGAGTGGGTGATATCCATCAATCTTGTGCCACACGTATGCACCATTGCTAGGCAACAGGTAGCAGCACGACACCCACACCCTGCAATTTCCTTTTGGTGACTGAGACTTTTACTATATTAATTATACTGAACTTTATTTCATGCATTTCAGGCATTAACTTGTATTTTTGAAAACTCTTTGAGCTAAGATTACTTTCTGCTGCTTGTTGAATGAATAAATATTGGCAGCTGATAAAATCATCGTTCTAACAATTGCCAGATATGAATGTGGCACATGAAGGATTCTAAAATTGCAGATAAGTGTGGTATCAGATTATTTTTTGTGTAGAAAATAACTATGCTACAAGGAAAAATTTTTGTTAGGCCTTCAAAACATAAGAGACATAAAAAAATGAGAGGATAACTAGGGAGGTAGTTCCTTTATTCTCTACTTGCTTTCCCTACTCTGTTTTTTTTTTGCTGGCTCCTCTCTTTCAGTGGTTAGGATGCTACAGAGGGACTAAGCTGCAGATTTGCTTTCATGCCCCATCACAGACTTTTTGTGTGACCAGGGGCACATGGGGCTGTGTTTTACTACAGAGAGAAGGCAAGTGAGCTGCACTCATTTTACTCCTCTTGAATTAGCCCAGCTTAGGAAAAATGGCCAGCCCTTCAGCTTTATTGCACCCTTGCAGGCAATGTATTTTCCTATGGATCTGGGATTTCTCAAGGATGCACTCCACAGTTATTTAAGCTGCAATAAACTGGGCCATTCTACACATTTAATTTTGAAATAATTTGCCTGTCCTTTCTGAATACACAAAGGAAATCCCTGAAATGTGCTCAAATGGAGCTAGACTATTTGTTGTAAAGTGCTTGTGTTAGCCACTGATGAGTAATAGTAAGTTCAGCTTTAGTTCACACCCTCTGAGAAACCAGGCAAATCAAAATAACAGTAGCATCATATTCATATTCAAAGTTTTGCCAGCAGACAAAACGTTGCTTGAGGCAACCCCTGAATTACAACCCAAACTACATTTGCAGCAAAAAACCCTTTGAAGGTGTGTTCAAATGATCAATTAAGTTACCATTACTTGCAGAACTGCCACTGGTAGAAACCAGGGTCCAAGCTAAACATGAGTAATTCAGTAGGCCAGTATCACTTATGAGAAATTGAACAAAGCCTTAATCAACTTTACCTCACCTCTATCGCTTTATATGCCAGTGTTTGTGAGCTCACTGTGATCTGTGTGTGTACATATAAAGTTCCTTGACACATGAAAATTCTATATCAGTGCAGACAGTTCCTTAAGAGCAGCTTAGCTTTTGCTGTATTAAGCTGATTGGAAAGAGGGAAGAACTCTCCAAACCTTTATGTAATTATTTTCTTCAAGACAAGTTGGTTTATATGATATATTTTGTAACATAATTTTTATAAATGAAGCCTCTTTTAAGTGAGTCCATGGGATCTGAATCATCATCATTTATTGTGCAGGCATGTCCTGCACTTGCGTGTTTGAGGATTATTTACTGCTCTTACTCACCAGGTTTTATGTTCAGGTTATATCTATGACTGGAATGCACTTTCCATTCAGAAATTTAATCTGAATACAAAGGGAATGACTTCAAGAACTTGAAATTAACAAAGAATTTTTTTCTTTTCCTCTGCAACTGGATCTCTCCTGCCATTGGCTCAGCGTTGCAAAGGGAAGTAAATTGCAAGGCTGAACGCAAACCTAAAGGCAGGAAGGTTGTTGAGCTCAGCTCTGAGGTTTAGCCAGGGGGAAAAAAAGAGAGCAGTAGCTTTAGAAGATATTTTCCCTCTCCATTTAGAGCTTAAAAAATCAGTGCTGGGATAGGCCCAGATGGGTCGCTGTGTTTGAATGCAGAGTTCTCCATGGCACAGGGTGGACTCCAGAAGGAAAGTCCAAGTGCTCGGAGCAGCAGGTCAGGCACAGCCTGGAGAGCATCGCTGCAAGGAGTTGTGTGAGGGACTCCACATCCAGCCATGATTAATGGGCTTGGAGAACGAGCTCTCCAGCTACAAAACACACCTCCTTAACACCGAATCCCGCTGGCCTAGGCGAAAAAAAATGCAGGCTGACAAGCACACATAAAAACCTGCACGGGGTTTTGATTAGTTTGTTCCCTGTTGCTGCACAGTTCTGTGCCAGACACGAGCCCAGTGAGAGCAGAGAACCACGCCATGCTTGCAAATACCTGGCAGTCAGATAGGAGCATGACTTTGAGAGTCAGAATTTATCGCATTTATCGCTTAAAAATACTGTTGTTTAACCAACAGAGTGGTTTCAGTTGCCCTGTTAGTATTTGGATTGTTGTAATTTCCGCTAAGAATTTAGCAGGCAACATCAAAAGCTTTAGCTTGGGGAATTCCTTAGCAGGGATATGTTTAACACAATTACAGATGTATTTGTAGTAGATGCAGAACTTGCTGTAGGAACTGATAATTTAATTAGATTCAGGGGTTTATGATTCATACACCTAATATTCTGAGTACAATATTAAAAAATAAATACAACTTAATTTTTCATAGGGCGTTGCTTTGTTCTGCTATACAAGCAAAGAGCTGATTACATGGAAGGCACAGGTTTGATTGGCTATAAAAATCAGGACCTCATTGTACTCTGAAATAGCTTTCAAATACAGCTAAAGAAAACAGGCTTCATATACATAAATACATAAAATCCCCAGGGAAATATTAACACCATATTTGGGAATTTTATGTTGAAACTCACAAATAATATGAAGCCTTGAATACCAGTAGCTGAAACAGGAAAAAAAAAAAAAATGTTCTTCATAAACTATTTATAATACACATTTCTTAAAATGTTAACTCTCAGTTTTGCACCAGGATTTAATGCAGCTGCCATGAGACTTTTAAGTAAAGTCTCCTTGTATCTCTAGGCTACATTCTGTGATCAGCAGAAGTGCTGGCTTTACCATTTTTATAGACCTGATCCAGTAGTAGTTCAGTGACAGTAAAATTGCACCAGTGAAACTGAGAGAATCAGGCCCATGTTTATTAAGAAGAAATATTTCTTTATGGGTTCAGGAGATGCTTAATACATGTCTGGATGTATGTGATAGGCAGGGAAAACCAGTCTTCTCCTGGACTGACTGTACAATTTAAAATGCATATGGTATCTCTAAACCCTCATGTAAAACAAGTTTGCTGTATCTGTGGATGCCATGAATGTCAAAGGGATTTAACAGACTTTTTTACTTTATTTAAGCAGTGCATCAGTGATGCACTCGTTGTTAAAACCCTGTAGCTACCTGCAACTGAGCAAAACCCCCATAACTTACAATAAATACGGTGTGTCATAAATCTGGGTAGAAAGAAATTTAAGACCTGAAGATCTAAGAAAAAAAGAATCCTTTGGCAGAGGAGGCAACATTTGTATAGATTTTCTATACAAAGTCAAAATCACTCCCCTTCCAATTGCCTCAAGAAAGCACAAGGGACGTTACGTGTGATGCTTGCTGCAGAGGTTGTACTACTTGTTGTAGCCTTGTAGAACCTCTTCCATCCAAACTGGTGCCCCTGCAGAACCCCAGCTGCTGGGTTTTGTGCTGGGGAAGAAAGGGAAAAGGAGCAGGTGAGCAGTAGAGCCACACATCGATTCGGCACCAGGAGGGAGTCATCACAGGGATCCCGGGGCTGGGCTCCTTCTGCCAGGGAATAATTCACTGTGCTGTAAACCTACCACACGTAAGGAAAGCAGAGGCCAGAGACACATCCCTAATGGACACATTTCACAGGATTTCTCCTTTGAAAAGTGGCTGTCAGTGCTGCAGCTGGAGCCTACCCAAGGCAAGATGGTTTCATGCTTCGGGAGAAGCGGACACAAAAGTGCAGTTTCAGAAGACAATGAAGCTGCTCCTCATTGTCTGAGTGGCAGTATCAACTGAAAATAATCCTTCCAGCAAATGTCAGGATTTTTTATTTTGTTAGGAAGTTGGGTCTTAGTGTGTTTATGTGCATGATTAACCCATCTTTGTTTTCAATTTTCAGATTGTCTATGATTGAGAACTGTAAGATTATAAAATTTAAAACACCAGACGTACTTTGGCACTCAGAAGACATCAGCATCTAAAGCAGTTTTTCTCATGCTTTGCTCCTCATCAGGGTGGACAGAGAATGTTACCAAATTGCAGAGGTGACATTTTGCTGATGCACAATAAAAGATGAAATGTAGGTATTGGTATTGGGTGTATCTGGATTTTTCCCAATGCTCTTTTGTTGGTTCAGCTTCACAGAGTGATGATTTTTTTATTTGCTTTTAAAAAGCCAGAATTATCTAGGTACTATTTAGCCATTAAATTTCCTCAGTATGCATATACAGATAACATAACAAGAAGACAATAAAGATTGCAGCTTGATTCCTTATTTCTTTTGTTCAACTGTTTCAAGTTCTCTTCCTGGAGGAAGATGCAATAGTTTCAGCTGAAATATAGAAAGCTAATGATGTGCAATTCTAATGTGCAAAACAGAATCCCTATTACAAGAACCCTTAGACAATAAACATATAATGAGTCCAGAAGTAATTTCTCACTGAAAGCTGATGGTTCCAGAGTCCTTGACCTCAGTGTGAGATTTGTTTCATCAAGATGGCCAAAGCCATCACAAGTACATAAATTGGAAAAGGGCAAAATGATTATATCAAGACATTTAGAAAACTATTCAGACTAATGAATGCAATCTACAGGAAGATCAGCCAAGGTTAGTACCAGATGTTTCTTGTCCCACGTGCCACAGCTTGATTGTATTGTAATTAATTCAGCTGAAAAGTCTCTGTGAGAACTGTTTTCAGCACAATTTCAAGCTTGGTTTCAAATACCGGAAATCATTTCTGATTTCTTAAAACATCCTGGAAAAAAATGTGAGACTCTGCAGTTAAAGCATGCCAAAAAGTACTTATAAAAATTGCATTTAAAGACCACTGAAGGAGTATTCTCAAAATAGTTATGATTACCACCAGGCCTTTGGGGCTCGGCGCCCAAAGTTACAGCACAAAAGTTCAGGGCTTTATCCAATAAACATTTGGCCTGGGATCATAATCCAAGATCAGAGGTACAACAGAATTTTGAACCAAGCCATAGTAGTATTTATCCAGTTCACCACCCGGAACATGAACAAACAAAAAAAATCAATATTTCACAAAGTATTTTACAGCTCATCTTCTATTGTTTTATGGCATATTATATGAAAGACCTACTATATTCTTGTTGGGAAGAAAGATGCTTGTAGTTATTTAAAGTTTGAGGTCCGGTTAAAACGGACTTTAATGAAAGTCAGATACTTATAGGCATGAAGTTAAGAAATAAATAAAACAGAACATACTTTATCGTAATATACCACTTTATTTTGATGTAACATTTACAGAAAGACCACATTGAAATTGCACTTCCAAACCACTTTAAACCTAATTCTGGACAATACAAGCCTGAGACAAAATGAGATATGTTAAAAATTATGGGTCTGGTTTTCCCAAAGCATCGACCACCGAAGTCTATATTTAACTTCAGGTAAAATTGTGTTCAGCATGCCTGAAAATTGGGCTCTAAATTAAAGATAAGTGTTTTTACCTGGGTAACATCCCTGTAAATACCACCCACCAATTATATAGTTTGTTCCCATAGGAAAATTGTCTTCTGAATTATTTTAAGATAAAAGCACAGACCAGTGTCAGCCCTCTTACAGGCTGCATACCAATGGAAGGGGGAGAAGGAAGGATTTATTTGGAATCTTCTAATTGACCTCAGTGGGATTCGGCCTGGACCCATTAAAACATTTATGAAAAGTAGTTTTAGAGCATGAAGAGTACCCAATCTAAAACATTAATATCTAGGTAATATTAAAAGTAATTTGTTTCAGAATTGCAGGCAGGGGAGGAACAAAATCCTGGTTGTATTCAGGACTAAATTCCTTCAACTTTCTGTTGATCTTTTTTATATTTTTTTTTTTTTTTTAATGTTGCAGAGAACAAAACTGTTGTTTTTCCTCAGGGTCCTCCTTCCTCAACACTGACCAAAGTGTTAGTGACACTCCTTGCTTTCAGCTAGGTCCTGCATTAGCCTGATTTTTGTACTAATGTGCCAACATTAGTGCAAAATACCACAAATTCTTCCTTTCCCAGGACTGACGTAGGCAGCTGAAAGCATTAAAATAAATAGGCCTCTAAAATGAATGTGTTTTCCAGGAAGTAAGCGTAGAGGTATCCAGAGCCAGGGGGAATGTTCAGAACAGGGGAATTCAATTCCAGGGTGCCACAAAGCATTTTCCATCACTACAGCATGGCAGAAACCTCTTCTTAATGCTACGATAGATGCTCTAAATATGCCACTTACTCAGAATTATTGGATATGGGAACATGTAAATCTACCAATAATGCTTTTGCTCTACGAAGGGCACAGCTACCAGAGGTAACTGGCTCCCTAAGGGTTTAACAGGAGCTTTTCAGATGGTTTCAACTCCAAACATGAGTTGCTGCTGGTGTACGATCTGTAACAAGTATCTGCATGAAATCATCTAGGGAAAGTGAAGACAGTCAGCAACAGGAAACGTTGCATTATAAACGCAGATTGGTAGGAAACATTTTTGACCTTCCCTGCCCAGTACATCTTTTCTCCAATTCCTAAATCAGTGGTTTTTCCTGTTGTCTTTTACTATTTGCTTCCAGAGCCTCCCCAAGTGATGGATGGCCATAAACACATTGGCCTTGGAACACATGGATGTTGTGTGGTGTCTCTCCCAAGGAGAAGGAGCCGTGTGGTTATCCAAGAGCAATAAAAGACATAATTTCAGTGAGTTATGTAGCAGCCCAGCTTTTGAGTAGAAAAGATCTGCAAGAGCTCGTGATGCCAGTGCTTATTTTCTCTTCTCCTCTCAGAGGGATGTGAAGGAGTCACCTCACCCAGGGCTGTGAGTGTTCCCAAGGTTGTCCATGCTGGAGGTCAACATTTCGTTGTCTCTCCCCTGACTACCTTTGACTACCTGGAACTTCTAGGCATTGAGGTATTTAAAATTTGCCATTTTGGAGTTGAAAAGCAAAACATTTTGATTTGAGAATTTCATTTCAATGTCTTTTGAGTGGTGTGGTCTCAACGCTTTGTGTCCTTTCATTTAATTTGTGCTTCCTACCTGGGCTGTGTCTTACACAGACAACTGCAGCCTGTTTCTCAGACAACTCAAATTTCAACCAAACACAAATGCTTTCTTTTCTTGATTGTTTTTCAGGAAAAAAAAAAAAATAGATTCGTTTCAGGGCTACAAATTTTTAGGGAAGAAGCAAAATCTCTGCTAAAATTACCTGGAGAACATTTTTCAAGCAGGCCTACTTTTTTTTTTTTTAAGATCTGTTCCTAGTGAGGAATCTTTGATGTAGTCAGCAAGACTTTTCTTCTGCCTAGAAGACCTATTGATATATTGCCAAATAGAGAGCAGAGAAAAAAACCCCACTCTTGTGTGTCACTGGATTCTTAATCTATTTTATGAGCCTTAAACACTACAACTCTTTGTGCAGTAGAAATTTCAAAAGATTCAGAAACTCCATTTTTCTCCTCCTTTCTGTGGCTTTTCTAAACCTGAAGTTTTACGTTTCATGAGTATTTTTAAACAGCACAAACCATTTTGGGCTTTTTCTTACCTTCCTTATCAAAAAAGAAAGAAGAAATCCTGTGAATCAGATCCCACGTGCATAATCACACAACTCTGTGAACCAAGTGCATCCATAAAAAGCATTCAGCTCTAACATTGCTGTACAGGGAATGCTTAGACTCAAAAATTATGCTGTTTGGACTAGCAGCTTTGAATACATGAGCAATGCATCTGCACTAGTACTTTTTATTTTCTTTTTTTAACTTAAATCAGGGGACATGAGAAACCTGACAGTGTCTATAATAAACCTGCTGATTACTTCCCGTTTTGTAATTCTCATTCCTCTTTTTGTTGCACATTTCCATTATTCTAATAAGCACGCAGCTAAGATGTTCAAAAAAATTATCAGATCTCAATTGCCAGCCAGCAGGTTTACAGTAGTAACCTCAATCAAGTTTATAACTATTTCATATTTGTTACCCTTTGCAGAGCCAGGGACTGCTATTAAAATTACCAGTTGAGTGGGCTAAATTCACCACCTACCTTGGGAAAACTTAGTTACAGTGGGTTTTCCATCTTTATTTTTAGGCACAAAGTCACATCCCGGTCTGGGGGCTCACCACAGAGGTGAGGGGATGGTGGTAAGGGGTGAGGGGTGTGGACAGGGGGGAGCAAAGGGCTCCTGGCCATCCCAGAGGAAACCCACACCTCCCCCCTGTTCCCTTCATACTTAAGGGAGTGGGGACTAATGAGGGAGCAGTTTCTCATTTGTTTCATCTCACCCCAATCCACAGTCCAGCCTCAGCAGTTTCCAGACACAGCAACTGGTTTCTTCCATCCATCACTCTTTCACCTGCCCAAAATCCCTTGTTTCTTTCCATCACACAAAAGCAATCTCTTTACATCTGAGTCATCTCCACTCAGGAATCTCATCTGGTGAGAGTGATCAGCATAAGCCCTTGTCTCCACCACTTTCCAGTGTCCCCACCCAAAGGCTTTTTCCCATTAGTGATTTAGGTGTCAAAGAACAGCTTTGAAGATTTAAGTGAAGGGTCTTCTTTTTTTATTCAAATTTTGTTGCCTTTTTGCATCTTCCTTCCAGTCCCATTTCATTGTGACTACAACATGTTTATCTCTTTTTTCCTTTTTTTCCTTTTTTCTTTCCTTTTTGAGGAAAAAGGCTTAATTACTGTTTATCTGCATCTCCCTGCATCCTATCTCCAAGTTATTGGAGAACAACCATGAACAACCCTCTAAATAGAAAACCACACAAGGGAGAGACACTGGGAACACTCCAACTGCAGGGAAAGGTTCGATCCGAGATCACATTATTAAGCACCAGAGAGCCCAGCTACACAGGCTCAGGAAATTCAGTTTCATTAGCTCTACTCATCATCCAACCACACATTTCACACTCTCTCATTTCCTCTTATTTATCTATTGACTCCTCAGAACTTGAGAGCTTCTCCCCTCTTTACGGAGTCCCTTCTTTCCCCCTTGTGTTACTTTAGCCCTGCTGTCTTTTTCCCCACAGTGTTTTGCTCTTCATTTAGAGCCAGAAGATCAGCGAGCACGGACAGGATGCAATGATTCATCCCTCTAGCTCTCACCTGTACAGCTACAGCAGGGAAATTAGATACCATATCTGAGCTGTACCCAGGGAAGCAAATGTGCAGTGGAAGAAACAGGGCTGAAGCTACTGGGGGGAAAAGAATAAGAAAGCCTGGCTTGGAAGTAAATTTATTCACTTATCTGCAAAACAACATTTTTAGCAATATGGCACATTTGTTGTGTTTCAAGGTTTTGTACCTTAGTTACTTGATTAATCGTGCTGATTTTGCTTTGTGTTTCTTATTCATTTGTCTCCTTCTGGTTGTGGGATTCTTTAGTCCTCAGTGCCTAAGAGGAACACTTGGCACCAGGCTGGGAGTGCTGTCTGGGATGTTTATGCCATTTCCCACTCTATTCTGAAATGCCTGTTGAGCCCTTGCAGTGTTCCAAGTTGTGAACATAACTCCAGCGTGTTTTCCTCCATCAGCTCTGCTTTGGGGCCTGCAGTTGCAAGGTTTATCTGTCTGGGTTAGAAGCAGCAGGGACTTCATAATATATTGCACTTTTTAAATGCATTAGCAGAATTTCTTTAGAAATCAGGGGTTTCAAGTTGCTCTAATTTAAGTGTGTTGAGCAATTTAGTCTCCATAAAAAATGAATTACTTTACTTAAAACACTTTTCTAAAACATCTTTTAGAATTTTTTTTTTTTTTTTAACCACATACATCAGTGGAGCTCAGGTCCTGATGAGCATGGATATACCTTCTGCTGTGCTCCAGAGTAGGATGGAACTTCTGGTTACATTCAGTGATGTGAAGCACAAGTGGTACAAGAAGGGTTGTCAGGATATAAATATTCCCTTCTGGTATATAAAATAAGACCTGGTAAAGCACTTTCAGAAATCAGTTCTTGAAACAAAGCCCCCCAGAAAAACCCTTCCAGCAGGTTTTTTTCCCCCTCTTTTCCAAATATTGGGCTGAAAGTATTCCCAGGGAGGTGAGGAGCAGCTGAGCTGGAATGCCTGGTCTGGGGCAGGCTGTAAAGCATTTAGGACTGGCTGCCCCAGGGACAGCCCTGCAATATTAGTGTGCTCACTCATTCCTGTGTCCTTGCAGGATGTCCAAGGGCTTGGACTGAGCCAGGGGTTCACTTCCCAAATGCTTTCCCAGTGGGGACATCCCTCGACACCCCCTGAGGTGACAGCAACTGTGCCAAGCTGGCTTGGGATCGTTTTTAAACGGGATTTAGGGAAGGCAACTGCAGAAACCCTGGAAGGGAGGAGCTGCCCTGCCATGGGGCTGCTCTCTGTCCCTGAAGGGAGTTCATTTCTCTGTGCCTGATTCCTGTATCCCCATTTCACCTCAAAGGAGGCTTCTTTCCTCTGCTTGGTCTACTTTAAAATGTCTGGTACAATGAATATGGAGAACTATAGCAGGAACTTGATCTCAGATGGCACTATTTAATTTTATTGTAATAATGGTAATAAATGTACTAAGCACAAACAGTGTCCTTCATGTAGAAATAGATTTAATACATTTAACTGGATTTTGAAAATGGTTCTCCTGAATGGACACCCATTCTTGTTCAGATCACAAGAGGCATCTCAGATGGTACTTTGAAAGATGATAGAATACCTGTCATCTTGATACCAGGATAAAGAAGAGAAGGAACATTAGATTTCTACTGCAGGCCTGTGAAAAGAATTTTTTTTTTTTTTCAGATACTTGGATTTTATTTCATTATGTTTCCCTTTCTTCATTTAATTTAATAATATGTTTCAAATCTATTTATCCAAATGCATCTGTTTTATACTTGGGGAAATACAATCTGAAAAGAAAATGTAACTTTTTTCCAGTAAAGTTAAAAGAATGAAAGGCAACTAATTTTAACATATTGCCACTTAATGTCATCTTGTTTGCTGATAAAATACATGGTAAAGCATTTTCAGAAATCAATTCTTGAAACAAAACAGAGCTTTCCTGGCTAATGAATGGAGATGCATTTATTTATTTATAGGGCGTTCATCATTCTAATTCCTTTGTGTTTCACAAGTATTAGTAAGGTGATCCATGCTGCACTGAAAAGAAGTCTTATTAGCTCCAAGAGGCACAGAAATCACATGGTCTGCCCACACTTATCAGAAAGGCACATGTAAACTATAATTAGAATGAAAAAACAAAAAGAAGTTGCTCTTGTTACAGTACTTAACCAGTAAAAAGCTCTCCCTGTCATTCAGTACTTCTAACCTGAAACATTAAACATCCTCAGGCAACTAGGGACATTCAACCAGAAAAAAATGTTGGGTTATTGTCGTCTTTTCTTTTTTTTTTTTTAAATAAATACATTCTTTGACTTCTTTCATTTCCTGAGCCTTTACTTGATACATGAGTTACATTTCCAAGCATTTTCCTGCAGACATGATGAGTAGAGAAATTATTTTATACTATCACTGAGATAAAATACCATTGAGATTGTCATGTAATTACTTACCTTGTGGGAGCTGGGTTGTAAGCAGCCTGCTAAAGGACAGGAGGCCTGTTTGTATTTCAGGGTGACCATAATTTGGTCCTCGTACCATTTTCAGGAATTATTGTCACGTGTTCCATTCAAATCCTGTTTAAAAAAATATCAAGTTTAAATCATGTTTTTTTATTAGATACGGTCTCTTTATGGCGCCTAAGCCTTAAAAGGTCGTTAGTTTTATCTGTGCAAAGTGGTAGTATTGCCTAAGCTTGCAAAATTATTTTGGAAATAGAGAAATCCCGTGATAATACCATTCAAATGAGACCACTGACAAACTTTAATGGGCAATCTCTGGCCACATGTAAAAGTGAGTCCTTTGAAATGTTATGCATTAGTTTATCTTTGCTCTAACAAAGCCATCAGGGCTCTTAACAACCATTTGAAGGGGTAAGCGAGGCCAAAAATGAGAAATTCTGCATATCATTGCTGTTTTGAAAGAATCTGCAGAAAATTCAATGTATGTAAAATGTTTTGCTGAATTCCACATTCCTTCCTCATAAATACAAGCGCGCTTTCTCTCTCTCTCTCTCTGTAGCTCCTTGTTTGCATGTTTAATGTTATGCCACTCCGTGAGTCTCCTCACTCCTATAGAATTCAGATGCTGCATTTGTGCATTTGCAGGGCTGTGACCTCGAGCAGCATTTGCTCAATGCAGTAACTACCAGTTGAGAAACAAAACAAAAATCAACTCTAATTGTGCCCATTTAAATTCAAACATTGAAAAATAGCTTAAATATGGTATTTCTGAATGTAAATTTTATAAAAAAGTCTGACGACTTTAGGATTCTGTTAGCTCTTTAGTCCCTCTGTAACAAGGCTATTACATGGCATTGCTCAGATTGATGTTGAAAATAATGCAGCTGCTCTTGCAGCTGCAGCAAGAATTCACAGAAGCCAGGATGCAAAGCAAGCTCTGATCAAAGTCCCTGCCTTTAGCTTTCTGCAGTGGGTTTGTTTTTTTCTCTTACTTATTTATTAGCTTAATTCCAGCTTCCTCTGAAATGGTGGGATGGCCTTGCTGGGAATAACTGAGGGTTAAAGCTTTAATGGCTTTACTTTGCCTCACAGATGAAAATCCTGGAATTTACTGTCTTCTGCAGACCAGACTCACTCTGACAGCAGAAAATGCTGGTTAGTTTTGGTTTGTATTTTTGTTTTGCAAAATGAACACTCCAAGGCTGGCCAACATTAAGACAGTAACAGTCAAGAAAACAAGAGCGTCAAAAAGGAGGAAAGAGACTTCACAGGTGTGCAGGTGTACAAGAGCATCTTTGTGCTTCAGGTATTTGAAAAGACATTTATGCCTTTGGGGAGGAGCTGATGAACTCACAGGCAGACACCTCAAAATGTTTGTTTTTGTGTGGGCAGCAGGCAGGTTTGGAGCAGGCTGCAAATCCAGCATCCCCCTCTTCTGCTTTTTGATTCATGCAAACGGAGGGTGACAGGAATGAATTGCAGCAGCAATGGGCCCTGAGTAAACACAGATTTTGGCAATCCCAAAGGCATTTGACACCATCCTCACCCCATTTTCTTACTCTCGGGTTTGTGGAGGACAACTGACACTTTGGTTCTTGTTGGCTCATTCATGGACTGGTTGATATTAGCTAAAAACAATTTTAAATAATTTTGAAACTGAGTTTTACACATAACTTAAACCCAACAGGAACAAATCACATCACTCAGTCTTTCATAACCACCTTGTGAGGCTTTCAGGAAAATAGTTCCCAGGGAAACTTACAATAGCAGATAATCCAAAGGAGCCAAGCACCATCATTCACCTCCCAAATGTGAATGTACTAATGTCTGATAATTCAGTAGATTCTGTTACTGGCCAAAAGTGACCTGTACTCGGGACAAAAGAGCAAATGTAAACCCCTGCTCCAATTTAATTCTAAATTTCAGAGCTAAGAGAACACCTTGGAAGATCTCTACTCATGGTACAGTTCATGAGTGTTTGCAGCCCAGGTGCAGCCACACCAAACACTTCAAGATTCTCCTGTCAAAATCAGCTGGATAAAAGGAACAGACGCAGTTCTTGTTCAACTGATGGAAGTTGTTCAGACACCTTAGTACAAGTTAGTATTCAGGCTGCAGTCTCTTGCACCCATTGGAGCTTTGCAGAATTTTCTCAGGAAGGTTATAAAATAAAACATTAGAGTAGTGTAACTTAAAGGTTACAAAAACATGGACTACACAATCAGCATTAGTCTGTGACAGCACTGGCTCCTGTCCCGGCATAATTTTTAGGAAATAAAAGCAAAAACCAACCACACATTTAATAAAACGAACAAAAACTTGTTAGGATCAACTTTTGGATATTATTTTCGTTTAGTGGTTTGGGTTGGTATTTTTTGGTGGGTTTTTTTGTTTTTTTTTTGTTTTTTTTTTTTTTGGTAGGGTTTTTTGGGTATTTTGGGGTTTTTTTGGTTGTTGTTTTTATTGTCAGTGTCTCACAACCATTACTGGATTCCCCTTGGCTGTCACTGCTCTTACAGGTTTGTGTCATTGCATAAAGCTGTAGCAAAGACCAGCTCATACACCCTGAATGAGAAGTTTGTATCCATAGAATTTGTGCTGCTCTCCTTTCTGCTTATCAAGGGAAGAAAAACTTCCCTACTGCTCTTGCAGCACTTTAAGGTTAAAACCCATATTGACAAAAATAAAGCAGCAGAGGTAATAAACATTCACAGGGATTACACTGGAAAATGAAGACACCCAACTAAAAGCAGAAATTAAAAGCAAAAGCCATAGTAAGAAACCAAAAGCTGGCAAAGAACTGCTTTGAATATTAATCTGAGCTATTTTAGCCAGGCCTTTTTCAGCACCTTTTCTTTCCTGCTAACTTTTATGTTACAGCTCTGTTGCCTGTACAGAGTTGCTGAATTGAAGCTCTGCCTGTCAGGAGCTCTTTTCTGTGCTTCAGCTCCCAGTTGTTACTGGATTTGCCTCAGCTGCCATATTAAACCCTTGCATGTCAAATTACAAAGCAATTAGGGTGAAATGCAGAGTTGTAATACACAGGTTAAAAAAATCTCCAGAAACCCTAACTCTACATTTTCTAGGTTTGTGATGATGACTTTGGAAAGTATTAAAATATCTCTTTAATTAATATAATCCCCAAATTACTCACATGTGCTTCACCTGGTGTCATGTAAGTCTTTTATCTTTCCACCTTTCTCTTCTTCTTCCCTCATAGGCTTTTTTTCTGCCTATGAATGTTTAAAGTTCATTATTTCACACTGTGAGAAATGGAATAAGCATAACTTGAGTATCTGCTAAAAGCAGCTAGTGAAGTAAAGTACCTAGATGAACTTTCCAAATGTTCTGTCATACATTGTGACCCCTGAATTTTCCTCATTCTGTCCAACATTACTGCAGAAATACTGGCTCTAAGCTGAGAGCCCTGGGAGCTGTGCCATTAATAGAAGGCAGATGTGGTGGAATGAAGAAGAGTCTAGGGGATGGGTCAGTGGTAGCTGCCACCACTGTGCTCTGAGTCAGGAGCCAAAGAGGGACGGATGCACAGCCATGGCTAACTCATTTAACATCTCTGCTTACCATCTCTGCACCCCAGTGGGACTCATCAGATTTAATTATATATCTAATGCGAAATTCAGCCTCACCCTGTGAGTTATTGCACTTCCTCGATTCCTCTTACGTTGTGGAAGCACAGCACTTCACAGGACTGGTCCTGCCATGAAAATTAATTAGTTTATGCCTGAACAGGGCTTTCAACATACAGATCATTCTGTATGACAAAGTAGTATTAGATAACAAACCAAGTTATTCAATTGAATTACAGAGCCATAAGAAAATTATTGTCTCTCATTTTTAATCAAGCAGGCTCCAAGCCAGATTAGTCCCTGATGATGATGCTTTGGCTATTTCAACAGATTTTATTGCCACCAGAAAAGTTTCTCCCTCGCTTGCACCCTACAGTTTTCACTGCTGTTTATGTAACACACTCAATAAACCCAGCTCTAGGTTTCAGGTGAGCCTCCATCTTCAGGGAGCAGTTATTGTTGAGACAACTTGTTGAAGGTAATAAAAAGCCTTCTTTGTTTGGAAACAAACACCTCCACCTTGTTTTGTTTGGGTTTTTTAATAGACATATTTGCAACTGCAGAGATACAGGAGATGAGAAACAGCTCTGAAGATGCAAGAGAATTAAGCACCAGTGGTTCAGCATTTCTTTCCTTGGCATCAGATAATTCCCAGGTTATAGATGTGCATGGGATTTCATATGCATGAATGCTTCAGTGCCCTCCCACCAGTTCTCAGAGTCTTTATTAGCCTCCATAACCCAAGCAGAAGAATTTCACTACTGCTTTTAAGGGTCATCTGAGTAGAAGCTTCAAGACAAATTGTGCTGCTGAGGTCACAGAAATTCAGTGGCTAACTAAGGAAAAGAGAGCTCAGTTTTGTTTGCTGAGGGATAAAGGTGTGGGGTTTTTGCATGGTCCACTTGGCAAAGAAAAATTTCTGATCACAGCAACTTGTTTGTAGAAATAAAGTTCATCGGTAGCCACCTTTTTTGGACTTACCAAAAATTTTGGGACAGATCAATGTTAATTTGTACCATGGGAGGATCTGGACTAGCTCTATGAGGTTTCTGATTTCTCAGTTAGGCTGTGTTTTCCGTAGATCTCTGCTGCATGAGCATCCTGGTGAAGGCAAGAGCAGTAGGGACCTGCCAGCACTCACTCTGCTCCCTTTCTTCCTCACCCTGCATTGTACCCTGATGGGTTTTTACACTTTTTCTTCCATTTATTGCTCTTACATTGGAAATCAGATAGAACGGTCATAAAGAGCAACAGCACCAAAGAAATAAAGGCCGCAACAATAAAAGATGAGAAATAGAAATGCCAGTTAATGACATCTATCCAGGGAGATCCCTCCTTCAGGGAAGTGGAGCAATATAAAGGGCATTCAGAAGGAAGATAGACCTTCCACCCACTAAAATTCACTTTGCGTGCTGATATGATGGCCTTTTTTAAGCCTTCCTTTAGTTTCTCAGTGCCTTATTTGCTGGCTTCCTTTTCTTCTTCCCACTCTCATGCCTGCCTTTTCTCCCTGTTACTTCTTTCGATTGACTTTGATTTGGGGAGTTGTTGTGGGTTTTGCTCTTACCAGAGAAATGAATTAGGCACACAAAGGAATATACTAGATTTCTTACTTTCCAATAAAGTTGTTGACTGAAGTTCTCACACTGATTTATCACAGAATCATGGAATGGCCTGGAAGGGACCTTAAAGCTCCTCTGGTTCCAACCCTCCTGCCATGGGATGGGCAGGAACACTTTCCACTAGACCTGCTGCTCCATCCAGCCTGGCCATGAAGATTTCCAGGGCTGGGGCATCCACAACGTCTCTGAGAAACCTGTTCCAAGGTCTCACCACCCTCACAGTACAGGAGATTTTTCCTAATATTAAATCTAAAACTAATCTTTTGCAGTTTGAAGTCATTCCCCCTTGTCCTATCACCACATCCCCTTGTAAATGTTTTGATTTTGTTTTTATTAGTATTTTTATTGATTTGCTAAGTTTCTGTACACCCCAGCATCATTCAAAGTGTAACCAGCAGGAAGTACCTCCACCAAAATTGCCTTTGTTCTGATGAGGTAGCCCTAGTCAGGAGCTTGGGTGTTAGAGCTAGCTTTTTACCACACAAAACCTGTCAAGATTTAGTGGTGGTCGTTTGCATTTGGTGAGCAGAAACAGCTAAAGTGGAAGCTCTAACTTCACACATCTCTTCTCAGTTACTGAGGGGGCAGTCAGGGGACATCCATGCTGGCGTGCAGTTGGGACTGGGGTTTGTCTGGGTAAGCTGTTTGTCAGGTAGGGCTGGAGCAGGAATTTACAGAATTCACAAAATCACCAGGTTGGAAGAGACCTTCAGGATCATCGAGTCCAATGAACCCTACAACCTCAACTAAACCACGGCACTGAGTGCCACATCCAGGCTTTCTTTAAACACACCCAGGGATGGTGACCCCACCACCTCCCCAGGCAGACCATTCCAGTACTTTATCACTCTTTCCATGAAAAACTTTCCTAATATCCAACCTGTGTTTCCCTTGGTGCAGCTTAAGGCTGTGTCCTCTCATTCTGTCAGTTGCTGCCTGGAGAAAGAGACCGACCCCACCTGACTACAGCCACCTTTTAGGAAGTTGTAGAGAGTGATAAGGTCACCTCTGAGTCTCCTTTTCTCAGATAAGGATCTGTATCCAGCCCATCCAGGTGTGAAAACATCTCCTTTAGGTCTGGGCTTTCCTAGGAGTGACTCCCAGAATAATGACATTATTTCTTGAAGCAAAGAGAATCCTTTCTGCACTGTGGGCTCCCATTGAATTCCTTCCTCATCCTGGAGGCAGGGCTGCCCAGAGCAGCTCTGAGATCCAGACTTCTTAATAGCATGTGGGCAGACCTAATCAAGCCCACAGCACAGTCTGCAGCAACCCTCCTAAACCAAACTCTGCCCCTCTGCACTTGTTCTTTACAAGTACTCAGCTCCCACCATTTCAAAGCAATCTTTCAGAAAATCAATAGTTCTTCATCTCCTTCAGAATGAGAGCAAGTAGGACACTTGGACGTTTGCTTTGTAATCTCTTCAAAAATTGCTTTCTTGTCTTCCCAACAGAATTAGGAAATATTGCAAAAAAAAAAAAAAAAAAAAAAAAAAAAAAAAAAAAATCTCAAGCTCTTCAGCACACCATCTCAGTGGCAGGACCAATCTTAGTATTCCTTTTCATTTAGGGATTACCCTAAGCTCATAGCTCTGTCTATACCTTAGGCACACACACACATCCTTGTTCCTCACACAGAGCAATTATTTGATCCCACAACTCCACTTTCCAGGAGCCTACCATAAAATCCTTTCCCATTTCAAAATTTCCATTTTTCTCTCCCTTTTCCACTCCATGGCCCTTTAGCCAAGGAGCTGAACTGCTCTGTTCCCTCTGAATCCAGTCGAGGAGGGCTGGCCGGGCTAGCGCCAACCTTTTTTCCCTAATTGACAATGCGGGGTTTGTGCTAATGGGACAACATCACTAGACAGAGCTGGAATGCTCTTCTGCTGTCTCTTTTGTCTCTCGGCATTTTTCTCCCACACTTTTACAGGAAGTGTATCCCTAGGAGGGAGTGTAAGGAAGACAGTCACACAGTGTCTAAAAAAAACGTATGCAGAAAACATCTTCCATTTTTCTCTATTTTTCCCTGGTCACATTGGTTGCCAACCACACATCCTGAGCCCTCACTACACGCCGAATCTTCCTTTTCCTTCTTCCAGGTTGTGATCACTGATGTTATTTTTTGTGCTTGCTTTGCCTCACTGAGACGTGCTGCTAGGGAGATTGGTTCCTCTTGGGTTTGAATTATAATTGTAGTTGTTAGCCTACTGTCCTTTTACAGCTCTAATTTTATTCAAACAACTTGTTAGTAAGATCCTTGTGCATCTCTACAGCAATAAATAGTTAATTGAGGTGCCTAATTTTGTGTTAAATTGTTGGCAGTTTGTATTACTGAGCATCACAGCAGACGTTAAGTTTTAAAATAACACTTTAAAGAATACATGGAGGGGAAGAGGCCCCAAGGAAACTGAAAATATTAAGAGCTTTATTTAGCCATTTTGCAAGATTGGCTCAACCATTTCAGTGAGTACTACAACTTTTAAAGATGCTGCCTGTCCTGGTTTCAACTTCTTTAACGCTCAAAAAAATTGTCTTAATGCTGGTTAGAGATTGGCAGCCGTGTGTCCAAGCATGCAGCCTCGTCTAAGTCAACAAACCAAAGAAATGCAGGTGATGGGTTTTGATCAGAGGAGACAGAAAGAGCAGAAGTTTCCTGAAGGAAAGAAGAAAGAGAGAAGGTTCTCTTTCTCCCCTCTCCCATGGCTGACATCCCCGGTCAATATATATCTCCAGCCTGCTTCAGCGCCAGATGAAATGGACTAACTCGGATCCCAGGTACTTCAGTGAATCTCTTTACCCTCTTTTAATTAGCACAGAAATGCACCAGGAGCTGCAGCAGTGAAAGAGAAGGGAAGTGTTGACCAGCTGGAAGAAGAAGACTCTTAAATCACTTGGGGAGACTCTTCAGAACCACAGCTGGCTGTATCTTTCCTTCAAGGAATGATAAGCCAGATCAAACATAGAGGGGGAAAAGGGGAAAGATCCAGGAAGAGGAAACAAATCCCACAAATATTGAAGACAATCCGATGCTGGTAGGAAGAGGCATTTATCCATTTTCCTTTCCAAGTATTTCATAGGGGCACCTTGTGTTCCTGGATGCAAGACATGATCTTCATGTTGCCCTTTCCCTTCTGCTCTGGAGCACTGTGCAAGAAGCCACGTTAACAACAACTCTGGTGAAAACTTCTCTCCACTTTTTAAATCTTATTTCCCACTTAATTTTCCATGTTATCCTTAAAGACACCAGAGGTGTCTTTAAGGAACCAGAAGGATTTGCTTCTTACATTTTGGTTCTGTCACATTTTCCCTCAACTTTAGGTAACCACCACAAACTATTGTGAGCAACAGAAGGATTTGGAGTTGTCTTAATTTGAATATTAAGCCTAAGCTTAACCCTGACCCTAAGTTTACTGTCTTTGCATGAGTGGCTAGTGAACTATCTGATAGCTGTGAACAGTAATTATTAATACAGGTTAATATTTCTTATGTTTATAGCCTAATGAGGTTTTTTAGTACTTTTTCTACTCAGCACCACATAAACAATTGCCTTAAATAGCAATTAGGGCAATTTGAGGCAAATCCCTGCAAACTACTACAAAAAGACCACGATTAACCTTGCCAAATTTCATTCCAGAGCCAAATTTATTGGGGTTTTTTTAAATATATAAACGAGTTAAATACAGCGAGTAAAAATAGTGTTTAGCGTGGAAGTGCTGACAAAACCTTTACTGCAGCAATGTGGACAATGCAGCTGTAATAATGGCAAGTGTGCCCTTATCACAGCAAGAAAAATGTAAGGAGTCCTGAATTTGCAGTGAATGAGCCATTACTTATGTCTATCACAAAGAAACAAGAGTACTGAACAAAAAAAAAAAAAAAAAAAGATACATTAAGGGTTGGATTTTTTTTTTTTTTCCCAAAAGAAAACTAAAAATAAAAAAGATCAGATGTGACTCAGGCTTTCAAACAATAAAAATAGCAAGATAAAAGAACTAGGTTGCTTCATTGCCTAAAGAAATGGCTAGAATCTTAAAAAGTCTGAAACCTGATTGTGAGAGACTCACTTTATGGGCTGCTAAGGAGGTGCTGACCTTCATCATCAATAGATTGTCTGAGCCTTTGTGGTATTCAGCAGTAAAGGAAGTGCTTAAAAAGTCATCCTGCAGAAAGATGGACTGGAAAAATCTCCAGTTCAGATGTCAGCATAGCTGTTGTCAGAGAACATGCTCATTCAGAAAGTCTGTCTGTAAATCTAATTCAGATAAATCTTCCTTCTTTTTTAAGTGATAAAACTGGACCGTCCTCACCTTTAGAGATGGCTCAGGATATCTGGAATTCAATATAAGTGAAATTATTACAGAGGAGGGCAGCTAACGACCTGTCTGTTGTGGGGCTTTGGATGTGTTTTGTTAGAGCACCGTATTTCTCTGTCCTGGAGGACGCTGAAGGAGTGGGATAACACGAGCACCAGCGGTGTCATTTCCCTGCACTCGCTCCACGCTTTCAGACGCAGTTCTGCCCGTTCCAACAGTTGGTCTGAAATGGACTGTGGCGGATGACTGCCCTGTGATTTCCAGCAGCCTTCTGGGAGAAAGAGACTGCTACAGATGAAAGACTTCAGCTCCTTTTAACTTTCTGCAGAAGTCCCATCCTTGCCTAAGCACCGCAGCGATGTGGAAGCTGTCACGTACCTTCAGCAGGAGGAATTAGCCGTGCTGGGGTGTCTAACAGAGATGTGGGGTGGGACAGACAAAGGGGGCATCTTTGCACTAAATGCACCTGTGGTGCAGACACAATTGTGCTGTGGATGAAGAATGCTGTGACGTTTTCCCCGAGAGGCCACGCAGCATTGGACATTCAGAGCACAAAATACAGATGGGCCCTCGGTGACTGGAGCTCCTGGGGCAGCAGAGGAGGCCCAGCCAGGCCGCCCTGAGCAAGGCAGGGCAAGGGAAAACAAACCAAAACTGCGGCAGCAGCAATCTCTGCCAGTTCTGATCAGGGTGGGGGAGAGGAGGAATTACTGCTCTCTCCGGGTCTAGTGCCTGATTTGTCTCTGAGTTCCAGCAGGGCACTTTATGGGGCGCATTCCAACTTGGATCATGGCTCTCCCTGGACTGCTGCCACATGGTTGGGGTAAGGAACGTGTCTCAGAGTAAGGAACGTGTCTCAGAGTAAGAAATGTACTCAAAGTCCCCTTTTGGCTTCCCAGCTGCCATTCAGTCTCCCCAGACCTCCAAATCATGCCAGGGTATGATCCAGCAGTATGATTCCAGAGGGAATTCCTCCTTCCATGTACCTCTTCCTCCACAGATTCTGCCTGACAGTGACCCTCAGAAACAGCAGCTTGTGTTGTCCACTGACAGCTTTTACTGAAATTGGTTAAACAGACCTTTTTTCTGCAGCACAGCCCCACAGAATTCACGTCCCTAAGAGCTGGTAACAGCAATGCAATGGTCCAGTTTCAAAGCAGCTTAATCCCCTCTGGGAACTACTGAAAAGAATTCCTCTCTCCTGCCACTCCACTCCAATCAATGCTGAAAGGCTCTGCCTTGCTATATGTAGATTCAGGAAGAAAACACTGCAGCTTTTGGTATTTAGAAAGGTTTTACTTCACATCTTCAAGGCCAGAAGCTTTTTTTGGTTGAAATCAAAGTTTAAATTCTGAAGAAAAAAGGGCTCATCAAAGAACTGGCAAAGAATTTAGCAACTAGGTGCCAGCTGAAATGCCAGTGTGATTTATCAGCAGGGTCTTCTCTAATCTGATGTGAGATAATAGGAGAAGGTGTTGAAAGCAGAATCAAACAAGATACAGAACAAAAAGCATAAGTAATAGGGTTCATAAAATTATGCACATAAGTAAATTTACATTATCTTGTAGGCAGGCTACTCTCCCCAAGAAAGTTTTGTTAGATAGACTGGGAAATCAACAGACAAAACCAGAAGATTTTAAAAGACAAATTATGTTATTTTCATTTTGCATGCTTTTTTTTTTCCATGCAATCCTCTCCATTTTGAGAGCCATGATTTCCTTAGTGGTAGACCCAACAAAACGCTTGGCTGTAGTAGCTGGTGGTGCCAGATTCATACATCTCTTAGCAAAGATTAACCCTCAGATTTGCAGAAAACTGAATTTGCTTATCACAGATCATGAAAATCATTCCTGAGAGCTCACAAATTTAGAGTCGTTTCCTTCTGACTATAGCACTGGATTGTCTATATCTATATTCCCCTGCCTGATGATTCACTAGAAGCATTTTACAGTAAACACTTCCAAAATCAAAACCAGACATTTTAACAAAAGTCTCAGGAAAACAGTTAACTGATAAAGATAATGATTTTCTAAAAGCTTTTCCCTGGACATGGGTTTGGGGTTTCTCATTGAGAGAGTGGTTAAAGTGAGGCCACCTGATATTATGTGCTTCCACTGAACAGTACAAAGTCATTCTAATCAGCTTGAATAATTAAAAATATAACAGGAACAGTGTAAATCCACTTGACACAGCCAAGTTCACTTCTCTGGTCCATCAGAGAAATGTCTGCAAGTGACCAAAGAATCCTTGGTCTGCATTTCACAGTTTGTGCTCTTCTTTTTAGTCTACGGTCAATTTTTTTTTAAATTCAGTTTGGTCCAGCCAATTTCCCATCCACGTTGGTATCAGCCCCCCATGAGATGGAGAGGTTTGCCTTTGGCAGCACTCTGGCAAGGGGAAAAATCCACTAATTCTCCTCAAAGGCTCCTCAGGACTACGTGGCTTCTCAGAGGAAGACTGCAAACTTATATCTGACAAAGACTCTTTTTCCAGAGAAAAGCCCTCCCAGGAGGCTGTGAAAGTCCTGTGACCCCCCAAACAGGCTGTAGCCTCATCCTACAGCGCCACAAGTGTGACAGTTCTGGTGGCATGACATGGCACCGAGATCACCAGGTGGGGCTCTGGCTGCCTGGAGTCTCTCTGCTCTGCTGCACAGTCGAGATAAATCATAATTTCCCAAATTGCCCGGTGCCAGAGCCAGAACTGGAAAATGCAGCTTCCAATCTTTAGGCTGTGCTATGGTTTGTTTTAAAAAGGGATTGAATGTCTTACAAACAGGTAAAATTGCTGCCAGATGCAAGCACATTAGCCTTCTCCAGCTGCTTTACTGCTGCCATTCAAAATAGCTTGCTATAAATATGATTCCTTTGAGCTCTATTCTGACAAGTGCAGAGCACTATCTGGGAAGGGCCCGTGGTTTTCCATCCCCACTGAACTCAATAGGAGTTGTGATTGCTCAGCACATCGCAGAAAAAGTCTGCTGAAATTACCTGAAATCACACAATTATCCCCTCACCTCTCGCTATTTTTCTTTCATTCATGGAAGAAGGCAGGGAAACAGAAAGAAAGACAACAAAAGAAATGGTGCAGACAGAGCAAACCCTGAACAGAAATCAGAAAGCAATGAAAAACAAGCCAGGACAAAAGAAGAAACACCATTAGAGACTGGCAAGTGGATATTCCCAAGACCTCCACTTCATATTTCTGTGTCAAAACTAATAGAAACAGAAACAGAGTTGGTCTGAATTGATGAGGTGGACATTTCCCTTGGGTTTGCCGAGGTTGTGAAGCTGGTATCACACAAACAGCATGTCAACATTCCAAAAAATCCTCCCAAGGACAGCAATCTGCAGCACATTGAGGAGCAGCTCCACAGGACCCTCTGGGAAGGCAGCATTTGCTCCAGGCAGGAGCAGCAGCAGTGGCCAGGATCCCCCAGCCCTGGAGGCACAGGGGTAAACCAGCAAAGGAAATACAAAGCACTCCCTGTGCTCACTGGGTGCAACAAAATCGATGTCAGCTAGGAGTCCTGGAGTTCCTGGGGTTCCTAGTGTTGAAGGAAAATCCTGAGCTGCAATTGCATATGAAATCCAAAAATAAAGAGCTGTATGTAAATAGTAGAAAGAGGGGGGGCATGGGACTGAACAAAAAAAAAAAAAAAATCTCAGGTGATCTTTTTATTTTTCTCTAAGGTTCCTGCTGTATTTATGTATAGGGGAAAACAAAAGGACACAAAGTGAAAAACCAAAGCTCTATTTTTTAATCCCAGCTCTATCATGGACAAATGACATCTCAATAGTCAGGGAAGTTCCCATTCTGCCCCAGCTGTCCACACAGTAATGCATCAAATGTTTAAGCCTTTGGTTAAACAGAACTCCAGTTTAGCCTCGTTTCCCCTACAGTATTTCCTCTGTTTCCCTTTTTCCTCTAAAGCCAGAATATGGCTGCTGGATCGAAACCCTTTTCCTCCCCGTAGTGAGCAGCCCCCTCTGGACTCAGATGGCTTTGTCTTCAGCAGCCAAGAATCCAAAAGCTGGGGTTTTGTGGGAAAAGGTTTCTTGGTTGCCTGAGATACTAAAGAAATAACACGACTTTGGTGATGATCTTTGAAACTAATCTGTGATTTTCATGACTTTCTGCCTCTAAGTGCTCAAACTTGAGCTGTCTCAAGCAGTCCTGTTCTTTGATAAGTAGTTCTTTCTGAGCTTTCAAAAGCAGAGTCCTTTCCAGCTTCAGGCTGAGCCCCCTAAAGGAGGGATCTACAGACCTTTGACGTAATTCGAAATCTCTGATCCAGCCTTGAGTTTTATCAGTATAATATGAAACAAGAAAAGAGTAGAAGAGTGAGCCCCTGCCACTCTGGC
Organism: Hirundo rustica; assembly: GCF_015227805.2. Taxonomy (NCBI): domain Eukaryota; kingdom Metazoa; phylum Chordata; class Aves; order Passeriformes; family Hirundinidae; genus Hirundo; species Hirundo rustica. The sequence continues at coordinate 20,983,147 of NC_053459.1, forward strand.
AAGGTTGCAACTAATTTTACAGAGGGGAGGGAAGAGAAAGGAGGTGTAGGAAAGCCCAGCAGGTGGGTCACTGCTCCAGCCACCAGCCTCCTGTTTCCTGGAAGCCAGAGCCAGCAGCATTTACAGTAAAACTGATTGTTCAAAGTTGTATCATTATTCCCAGATTTCTCCAGTACTGCTAATCTCAGTTAATTATATTGGAAATCCCTTGTATTATGACCATGTAATTCATAATGTGCCAGTAGAAGTCATGGTTCATAATAATCACATAATGGGCAAGGACTTAGACGTAATCAGATTTTAGTTACCCTGTCGTGTTTCCATAATGCTGCTATAAACCCAACATAATCACAAAAAAGTACCAGTTATTTAAACATTTTTATCAGATTGATGTGCGGTATCTTTCTCTCTCTCTCCCTCTTTTTTAAACAATGTAAGATAACAAAAATTGGATTACAATTGCTGGGAACAGACTATGATAAACTGTTTGCTTGTGTGCAGAATGAAATTTAATAATGGCATCAGTGTCTCGATTTTTAGCAGTGTTAGACCTGCTAAATAGTAGCACTCTGCAGCCAAAGGCTGCTTTCAAAGAGGCAGCATTAGAGCATTGTGCAAACAATATCTCCAAGAGCTCAGCTGTCTTATAAACCTTGAAAGATGCCCTATATCCTCACAATTAACCTGGCTGCTAACATTTACAGTGCAGATGAGGGCTTGACTTTTTCCACAATACATGATGCAAAAAAAACTCTTAGTAGCTGTAAGGATTTTTAAAGGCCAGTGTCTGCCTCTCAAATAAAATAAAACAGAAAAGAAAAAGCTACTTTCTACTTTACAGGAATATGGCTGGTGATGAGAATTGAGAACTTGCAAGCTGGACTCTCTGGACTCTCTCTAATGTTTTATCTCCACTCTGACCCCAATCACTTCAGCTGTGCACTTGACATCCTGAAAAAGGGTCCAACTACACTTGTTTCAGCACTGCCAAACTTACTTCAAAAGAATTTGTGAAATGTTAGAGGTTTTCAGCTGGCAAGCAAATATCTTTTTTTTTTTTTTTTTTTTTTTTTTTACCATACTGAAGGCACTTCATTTTGAAGCAATAAATATTATAGCAGTGAGTGAGTAAGGTCAGAAAGTGTCACCCTTTCCTAGTGCTTTTTTTTCCCCTTACATTAAGAAATGAGCTGTGATGCAGAGAAAAAGAGTTGCCACTTGAGAAGAAAGAAGGATTTGCCTCCTCCCAAGAGGAAATGAAAAGGTGGTGAGAGAATAGCTGGAGATGATAGAATTTCTTCCTGGAACTGTGGGCAGAATGATTTGGGAAATCACAGAATTTTAGGGCTGGGGTTTCTCAGCAGTCTCTTAATCCAGCCCTTCTCTGAAGCAAAACACAGAACACCCCTGAAAGACTCTTCTGTCCTGATTCTAAAAACCTCCAGTGAGACAGACTTCTCTATATCAGCGAGATAATAGAGAGTTTCTCCACATCTTTCATGCTGCAAAGTAGCCCATGATGGTTTTGTATCCTTATTTGACATGAAGGGCAATTAGCCACCCTATTCTCCCTGCAACCTCTTAGCAGATCTCTTTTCAGTCTTCTCTGAATTCAATAAATTCAGTGCTCTTAGTATTTCCTCCCAGGCCATGTTTTCTAAACCTCTGTATTTTTGTTGGTTTACTTTGTATTGTCTCCAATTTGCCTCTTTGTTTGGATGGAGACAAATTGGAGATGGTGCAGAGAAAAGCAGCAAAGTTGAGCTGCTGGATTGGAACTGTGTTTTGCTCAATGTTTTTTAAGAAATAAACAAAAACTCCTCTGCATTTCGTGGAGGCTTATTATGACATGTAATAAGCTCAAAGGTCAGGAAATTCAAAGTTATGGTTTCTGGTGCAAAATGTTTCCAGAAATCTTTCAGATTTAAGGAAATGAAGCCTTTAGTCTGACATTGCAAAATTTTGAGTTAGAGATCGTGATCCAGAAAAGTTTGTGCATAGCATTAAATTTGAATAATATCCATAAAGCAAGTGCTAACTTGCATGTTGCAAATATCATGCATTTCTTGGCTCTTTTTTAAGGCAAAATGTCTTTCCTAGATCTATCTATATATTCATGTCATATTATCATTCTTTAGATCATGTTGTTTTGCAAACATGCAAAATAGCAGGCACTTCCAAACAACTAGCACTAAAATTATTGGATTGGGGGAAAAAAGCCCCAACCCAAATTTATTAGAAATAGAAATGCTTGTTTAATTTAGAGATTTTATATGTTGGACAGCATGCTGCTGATTACCACTGACATCAGGAAGGCAGAGTTATCAGGAGAAGAATTTGTGGTTTCTCACTATTTCTGCACTATTTAGCTACCATTAAATTAATCAGGAGGGACTTAGTCAGCTTCATTAAAGTTGGCCTGAGAGAGGGAAAAATAATGCTCCCTTGGAGAACTCTCACTGTTAAGGCTTAAGAATTAAGAGCTTTCTGTTGCTGGTGAGGAAAATAACTGCAGAAATTGGGGCATAGTCTTCACTCTTCTGTAATAGAGAATATTATAAATACACTACATTGAGAAACACTGCAAATTTCTCTAAATTCTTGGCATCCATCTGTTGGAATGTAGGGAAACAGGACTTGAACATCTGGACTGGGATATGAAGGGTATGAGAAATCACTCTTTAGCTTAAAACCTCAGTGGAAACCATATCCTACACGTATCTCTATAAGACCTCTAGACAATTATTAACAGCTTAGATACAAAATAACATTAAACCTTTCAGAGGATCAAAAGATCTTGTCTCACGCTAATCTCCTAATATCAGACAGCACAACAAACTTCAGAAACATCAGCCTGGTTAAACCTGCCCAGATTTACATTTCAGACCCCGTTGTTCTGCAAAAATAATCCTCCCCTGTGACTTAAAAATCAATGAGAAAGGCTCCGCCTGCCGTGCACAGGAAGAAGTCCACAGTATGTGTGCACACAGCTTTTGGTGTGGAATACCTGAGGGATGAAACGCTTCCCAGGCGTGGGGCCAAGGCCTCCAGCAGCACCTGATTAATTCACCAGGGTGCTGTTGAGGAGATGGCACAGGCTGGGATAGCTCCATTTCCCACAGCTGGCTGTGGGGTAGCTCCATTTCCCACAGCTGGCTGCGGCAGGCGCCGTCCCTGTGGCAGAGGAGCATCAGCATCCTCTGCACCCCTTGTGTGTTCAGATCACCTTTCCTGGGGCTCATTGCCCTGTGATTCGCTGCTCACAGAGAATGCTTTGGCACACGCCCTCTTCCAGGCAAAAATACCTGCAGAAAGCTGAAATCTGCCCGGTGGCTGTGGCATCAGAGCCTTGGGGACGTGATTTCACACCCACGCAGAGCGAGGCAGCGTGGTCCAGCCGAGCCTTCCATCAGCTTCCTAACATGAGATACATAAACATGAGTATTTCCATATAAATCCCTCCATGAACAGAAGTTCATCTCAAGAAATCTGTCTGCTGCTGGGGCACATTAGAAAGGCACAGGCAGCTTTCCTGGCACCAGTGCTCAAGGGCTGCCCTGGCAGCACTGTGGGGTTGAGGATCTTTGGATGTGCTGCGTGTTGTGTCCGTAGGTCAGGGCACAGCCACATTTCTGCCCACCTCACCTCCTTCTGCAGGTGTGGCCTGAGCCATGGAGCCATCAGGTAGGAAAATGTGTATTTGTGTATTCCCTTCCTTTTGCAGCTCACAGACTGGAATTCCTGGCCATCCCCTGAGGAAAAAAAAAAAAAAAAAGGGTAGAAAGCAGGACTTTATAGAGTTTCCCCTGCCCTCTCTCACTGAAGGAGCTGCACAAAGACCAGACACAGCCCAACACCATCGAAGTCCCCAAGGGAGAGCACATTAAAGGCTATAAGTTTATTTTGAGAATCCATTTTCTGCAGCTAAAAATCAGATTCAGAAATTATCATCAGCACAGGTCCTCTAGAAACCTCCTGGGAGTACACTCAGTCTTAGAGAACATCAAAAATGACAGTCACTGACCCCTCCCTCCCCAAAGCCTGACTGGGAGATGCTGACTTTACTCTCCAGAAATATTCTTTAAACTTCTAATAAAAAAGTTGTTTCTTAAATACAGCCTACTCATTTCACTTGCTTAAAAAAAGAAAAATAAATAATAATAATAAAAAAAAACCCAGCAGTTTTTCTCTCCCTATAGTCCCATCACTATATTTTAGGTGGCAAAGCCAAGAAATTGATTTTTTTTTTTTTTCCCTACTGATACTTATTGTCTTTTATGGCTGCAGAAGATTTTAGACCAGAAATGTGAAGCTTACAGATGGCTCAAACCTGGCTTGTGCAACAAATAAAGTGGGAATCTGTTGTAATGATCCATTTGGGCATGCTCCCATTTTCTGATCACTGAATTTGGATGTATTAATCTTGTAGACATTTCCAGCATGCCCATCACTGTGAAATAAAGCTGAGAAACTGCACTGTGTCTGTAAGGATTCATGCTCCTGTCCTTGCTTGATGTGCTCTTACATATATGACTTATAAAGTGGGGATTTTTTTCTCAAAGGAATGCTACAAGTTGGCCATAAAACAGCATCTTTCCTCACTCGTGTGTGTGTGTACAACAGCAGAATCCGAATTCCAGGAAGGACAACCCGTATTTCCAATAATTTTGATGCCAAAGCAGATCAGTCAATTTCTAATTAACTCTAATTGGCTTCCTCACATGCTTTTTAAATTATTTACCTGGAGGTGACAGGCACTCAAAAGCACCAAGCATTTTCTGCATGCTTTGTAAATGTTAAGCAGTATACTTGATGAAAAATCATCACCCACCGCTTGTCACTTACAACCAAAAGCCTCATTGACCTAAACAGATGCAAACCACATGTTTTACAATCACCAAGAAACGCAGGCAAGGACCATGTAGTAGATTGCTCAGTAGGTAATGTAAGGGAAGGGAAAAAAGAGAGACAATAGAGTAAAAAAATATTTAGGACAACCTTGGAGGAGGCATCAACCCATGTTGAAAGACACTGGTTCAAAAGCCACCATCATGAGTGATCAGGGCACGTCACGTTTCTGCTGGCTGGACCCACAAAGGGCTTTTCTCCAAGCCAAGAATCCTTTGGGGCACGGGAACCCCACAGCTCCCTGCACTTCTTGCACTGTGATCCCCAAGGACAGATGAACACAAAGCTGTAGTTCTGCCTCACCTCTCTCAGTGGAATGCAGTAACTTAGAGCTGAAATGGAGGTTTTTTTCTGTTCTGGGTCCTAAGAAATTGGAGGTGTTTATCCTCCCAGCTGCCATCTGCTCCTGGAAGGAATGGTGAAGGAACAGGGAGGGCAGAGCAGTTCCTGTTGAATTTGTGGCTCTGGACACATCCTGGCTTGAGCTAAAAGGGGAAAAAAAAAAAAAATACAATCGGCAGGCAGCTTAATTTATAGCCACAAAATTAGACACACTGGGAGAAGGCTCAAACACCATGAGCAGCTAATGCAGGCAAGCAGCAGCCAGAGAAGGTGTGCTGTGCAAGTGTTGCTCATCTGAAATGTCTTTAAATCACACTGCTGCACACCTACCCAGGCTGCAGAGGAGGGACAGAGATGCAGCCTGAAGTGGGCACCGAATTGGAAAGTGTTCACGGACTGATTTGAGAGTAACTTTATCCATGAGGACAGTTTAGAGAAAATGTGTTATTAAAGTACTTTATTTCCATTTAGAGACTCACACAGGCATACACAGACAGTAGGTGGTGACAGCTGCTACCAGAACCATTTGTTATCTTACTTCTGTTCAGTTTTTGACAGTGTGAAATGAATATAAATGCTGAAAAGCTTTACAGAGGTGAACCAAACAATAAAAAGTAGGGGGGAATGAATTCTGGTTAGGTTACTTTAGGGAAGAGCTTTATTTCTGTTTATTCCTGAGGCATGGATGTGTGCTGTGTTTCTAATACTGCTGAGAGGATTCTTGGTGGAGTTTACCAAATCCACACCATCCTGAGATGGTGAGAGCTGGCCTTGAAGCTAACTTTAATATCATTCCCAGAACTGGCATGAAAATAAGGCTTCAGCAAATTATTGCTTTTCCCTAATAATCTGTCCATCAAAATGGAGTGAACCTTTCACATAGTTTGCCTTAATAAAAGTGCTGGTGAGATATCTCTGTGTTTGGACTTAGCAGGAGCAAATCTCTTGGCATCAAAAGGATTAAATTAGTTGGCCTGAAATTATATTGCTTTTTCCAGGCAATCATGACAGCTCTCAGAATCTTGCTACAATATACTCACATCACACCAGCTGACAGTTGCCTCTAAAAAAACCCATTCATTTTGGCCAGCTCCTCCTGTGAACACTATCAACAGACTGATGCTCCTGTTTCGGAGTCCAAGAGGCATTTTTGAACTACACCCCTATCAAGGGGAAGGCTGGGTCTCAGTTTTGACTTTTTGTCTGATTGTTTGGTTCTCACATGGAGAATATTTACGCCATTCTCGCCCCGGTTACAACTTGGATGGACTGACAAATTTTGTCTTACAAGAGCAATCTATAAAGGAGATTTAGGTCTGTTTTACAGAATATAAAGTTCCTGAGAAACTATTGTAGTATATTGATTGCACAATATATATGTTTCATTAGAGCTTGGGGTAATTTTTTGTTGTTGTTTTCTTTTTTTGCTTCTATGACTACTCCTCTTCCCCTGACAGAATTGAGTGAACAGGAATTCTCCATAAAATAGGGATAGGTAACAAGAGGCATAGATTTATAGCACCGCACACAGATTAAGTTGAAGTCAAGCAGATATTTTCCTAATATCTTTGTTCTTGATTTAATGCTTCTAAAGCAAATTATTTACTATATGAGAAAGACCTCAAAGTTTGCACAGGGTGGGAGGTAGAACCTTTGTCTGAAGTTGGGCCAATAAAACAGGAACGACTTGGGTTTAGGAGTGCTGCAGGGAACATCGTTAGCTTCTGTGGGAGGGAGGGATTCACGTCAAGTTTATTTTTATAAAGCAGCATCCACCTAGAAAGGAGCACAAACTAAAATGCTATGTCCTCTGAATTTGGTGGGCACTTGAAGTCTCATTTTTGCAGAGAGCTCTTGGCTCCAAAAAAGGCCAGAAGGGTGACAGATAGGCAAAACCTGCCAGCCTTTGGGGAGCATAAAATTTGGTTTTCGACTTCTCTAACATTCTGCCCCACCTGGTCACCAAATCCCTTTCATGTGCCTCTGGTTCATGCTGGTTGTAACTGAAGAGGGAATTTAGGCCTAGACACAGACAGGAGCAAAGATAAAGCCCATGGCTGTGTGTGGAGGGCAGGCTGAACCCCACTCCAGCAGAGGGGAAAAGCAGCCTGGTCATCTCATCTGGTCAAGTCAATCCTCTCCAGATCCATGCCCTTCTGGAAAGCTGTGGCTTTCTGTATAGAAATAATGATAATTTCTCACAACTTAAGATATCTGAGGTATAGCTGGTTCCCTGCCAATAATGTGTAACCAATAATGTGCCCAAGATAGCAAACGTATCCTGCACACACATCATTATAACAAAATCCAGTGCTGGCTCTGCACAGAGCAGCTAATATGCCAAAAATATCATATGTATATATTTGAATTATCCATTGCAAAGCACACTGCAGGAAGGCTAGTAAATTCAGTTCCTCTTACCTGCCATCTGCATTCATATTTAGGAGTGAATTATATGTTTTCTAGCAAGTTATTTACGCAAATCTCATTAAGAATAAAGACAGGAGGGGTTTATGTGCACAATTCCTGATCTATTGACTGAAATTGCATACCAAGATGTCAGTGTGACTTTGAATAGAAGCTGGAAAGCCGTGCTGCATAAAATCACATCACTGAGAGAAAACCCTCCTGGATTTTATTCTCTGTACTGACGTTTCTTTTCTTCTCCCCACTGAAACAAAACCACCATTACCCAGCTCTTCATCATGCTGGTTTCCTGCAGGATTTCTGGTAGTGCCTAGTAGTGGTGAGGGCTGGATTACAGTTCAACACACCAAAAAAAGCAGTTTGTATTCAGCCCCGTGTGAAAGCTCACTCTCAGGTTTTGAAAGTAATTTTCAGGAGTAGCCTTCCTTAGCAGACATTTTCTGGGATGCAGTCAGTGTTGGACTTGCCAGGTGCCTGATGTGAGAGGCAGTGATGTTAGCAGGCTGATTACTTGGATGGCTCTGAAGTGAAGGCATCTGGTTAAGACTGCTGGCTAGGAGAAGAAAAGGCACTAATTAAATATTTCTTGCCCTTTCAGGTTTGTCCCTCTGATTAACCACTTTAAAAATCACTCCTGGGAAAGCCACACAATTATCTTTAAAACAGAGAGGCATGATTAAACGTCCCTTTGCTAACAGAAAAAAAAAGTGAAGGAAAAGGAAAGCAGTCAGCTCCAGCAAGGCTGGCAGGTTTTTGCTGGATTCAAGCTAGCTCTTAAACCTTTCAGCCTGGCAGGGAAAAACCTCAGTGATCTTATGGAAGTTGCCAAAGAATCCCATTGCCACGTACCCTTTGACCAAATTTACTTGTTTCCCCGAGATGATTTTGCTATCAAAATGTGTCTATAGTCATGCATACAGATGGATATCTATTGGCACCCTCTTCTTTAAGGCAACCTGTGCTCCTGAACTGAGCATAAACCAAACCCAAAGCAGTGATCACTAAACTGTTATCCTTGCCAGTTTCTGACATTTGAGCCTTTCACCTTGGTTTCAGTGCAAAACCTCCAATGTGTCAGTGTACAGATCACCAGAACTCTAATTTCAGTCTTTCAAATTACACACTAGGGAAAATTAACTAGGAGCTACCTTAATGATCAGCATTTCCACTGGGCTTTCACCAAAGCCATGGTGGGTTTGAGAGATCTTTTCCCCTCTTTCTTATTAACTAATGACTGTGAGATCCTTACTCATGAAATTTTCTCGCCTGCTGCTGCCAAAATTAAAACCATAATACCACAACAAGGTCTATGCTGAGGCCACTAGGTTACAGACTTGTTCTGTGACCTTTGAAAAAGTACTTTATCACAGGTGTTTACACAACTGTGGTTTCAGCAGTATATTTTTAGGGTCCTAATATTGAAAGAGAAACTTCCTTTATCAGGGAAAGTTAAACACAATCAGAGTCAGTTCACCATTAATGCCAAAATTCCAGGTAGTGCTTTCATTCCTTACATTTCATTTATACACTGGGTGACTCTTTGAATGTTCTTCTAAATGGTCTGCAGCAATCTTCTAAAGAACACGTATACACAGAACTAACACAGTGACCTCCAGCTGTAACAAAACTAAACTCCCTTTTTAAAATTAAATTATTTCTGGAAGAATTATTCCTTGATACTGCATGGACTACTCGCAAGTAGACTAAGTCTGAAAGTAAAAAGTGTTGCTAGGTTTGCTAGCTATAGTAAAAAAAAAAAAAAAAAAGGATATAAAATGTTAGATTTTAAGTTATTAACCCCAGATTGGCTGTAAAGCTTCAAATGTTTAAGTTGTTTGCTTCAATTTCATAGCCTCCATAAGCTTTAAGATTTTGGCAAGATTTCTGCAGACCAAAAGTCCTAAGTGAGAAATACCTGCAAATTTCCCAGTTTGGAATTAAAATAAATTCTACAACATAACTCTGGGAAAAGAAACCCTCAATGGCACAAAATGGAGCTGCCTCTCCAAGCCCACACCTAAATTGTGACAAAACCTTAAGATATTCAGAAAACTGTGATGGAGATGTTTTTACCCTTTGCTTAAAGCACTCCAAAACACCAATAGCACTTTTAAACTTCAAAGTTAGTGCTGTTGGACAGCAGACTACAGCAAGACAAAGAAAGGCTGGTTCTGTCAAATGAAACATGGAAATTGCAAACAAATCTCATCCCTGCTCATTATCCCTTTATTCCTCCCCTGCTCTCAGTCCAGTGGGGTTTTCCAGGGTAGCATTCTGTAGCTACAGAAGCTCCTTTGGATCCCTAGGAAATTTCCCTTTTTATCTTCCCCTTTGAAACTCAGATTTGAGTCTTTCCACAGCTCTTCTCCACACCCCTCATGCCGCCAGACCCATCTCGCTGTGTCCTTCCTGCCTAATTCCTCCCCTGGGAACTTCCCCAAATGAGTTCCTCAGGTGCTTTCTGGCACAGTCTTTACCTCACCCACCAAAATCACTCAGCCAGGCTCAATATTCAGTGTCAGACTGGACAATGCCAGGGAACAGTCCTTCCCCTGCTGCACAGCCAAGTCCTTTTATCAGAAAGGCCAGGAAAAGGCAGTGATGGGTGGTGAAACACACAGAAACCATCACCTCCATCAGACCTTGGGACATGCTGCTGTGCAGAGGTGGTTCACCCAACAGAAGCCTTTTCCAGTGGCATCTGTATTATTACCATAAAGAGTCCTTGCAGCAGTGAGCAGATGGAATTGAGCCACTCACTTAGACCAGACACCAGGGCTGCTTTGTATGTTCACTTCTTTTCTGCTTACTACAGAAGGAACCATTTCTGCAAAATTAAGTTGAATCTTAGTTTTGGTGCACATTGCTGCTGTTTGTGTGGAACAAGTGGGGAGTGATATCTCTCAAATGCATTGGATTGCTGTGGAAATGCTACACAGAAATCAGGAGAGGGATCGGGGTATAAAAAACATAGAGCTGAGATGGTGGCAAACACAGGCACATCCCTGTAAAAATACTACTCCGATTTTGAGAGATTAAAGATTGAGTTATTATTAGTTTCTTTGAACTCTTACTCTGAGATGTCTTAGAGAAGGCCTGACAGAACCCAATCTTCAGTGTATTTATACATATTCTCTGAATCCTTATCTGTGCAGATACGGTTCAGAGAGACTCATGTCTTGGTTTTTGTCAGAGATAACTGAAGGGTTACCCAGGTCTAAGCATAACTCTTCATATCAGCACCAAGGCTCGAAGAAACTCTGAATTGCAGCACTTTATACTGAAGGGATCCCTAAATGATTCTTTTCTTCTCACAATCATTCAAGAACTTGAAAGTCCAGGGAGTAGCCTCAAATCTCTCATTCCCATAAATTTAACAGAGGTCACAGCATGGCCAATTCAGCTGAAAAGTGTTATTACAGAAAAACTTGATGATACTTTTATGTTCACTGATGTGAACATAATTCTCTGGGTCTTTTAGCTACATATAGCCTGCCTTATCCACAGAGACACTTCAGCAGATATATATGGTACCATGAGCAGAGTTAAAAGTGATGAATATTCTGATTTATAACTTCTACTGATAACAAGATGATAGAAAACCTTAAAAATATGGGTGTTATTATATACACTGTGTAACTCCACTCAGCAGATAAGGGATGGGAAATCAAAAGCATTTATCACACCTGAACTAGGGGGACACTTCTTTGAATGACCCTTGTTGCCTGTAAAGGAATGAGCTGACCAATGGACAAAAAATCTTAAATATGGGGTTAGCTCTGTAGGTGCCAAGTGTGGATATGAATCTATCACCCTTCTTGGCCTTAAGGATCACACACAAGGATATACTGAAGCGCTTTTTTTCCTGACAGATTTAATCATCTAAAGAGATCTCAGCCTACTGAGTTGACATTGCACCTCCTAGAGATCAACCACTGGATTGTAACTACAGGGGCACAAGAAAGTAATTATTATAAATAAATTCATTAGGGATGAGGAGCTGGACAAACAGGCCAGATGTTCCTCCTTCCACTTTGAAGCTGTGGTGAGGGGCAAAGCAGACCCAAGAGAGAATCCCTTGGTAAAAATCCTAAAGGAGAGGCTGCCTTCATCCGCCTTGGCCTCCAGGTCCTCAGCACGATCCAAGAGTTTAAGCACACAGCCCAGATAAATATTACTTGGTTAATCTTCATTAGAAATCTACTTTTAAAGCTGATTCGCAGTGAAGTCACTTAGTCAGATGAAATCATTGCACACTAAACAATCCTGTTAGGGCTGCTTATCCAAGCAAAGGGCGTTCAATTGCATTTCCATTAGCAGCACTATATGGTTATTGTCCTTAAAGACAGGGCTCTTAGACTTAATCTATCTCCTTAGAGCTGAACTTTCTCGAGAACTAAAAGTTAATTTTTACTACTTTCTGGCAATACGAAATCAGGTTGCCTGCAGATCGATAAAACAGATTTGAGGACTGTAAGTGGCCTTGCCCACTCTGCCAGTGGGATGAGGAGGGCACCCTGAAATTTTAAGAAGTTCTGGATTATCAAAGTCTAATGATGCACTAAATAGAACATAATTTAATGAGAAAGTCACCAGCTGTGGTGAACAGCAGGTGATTTATCTATCAGGAAAGGAGTATTTTTTTCGACAGAAAAGATGACGTTTCTCTCTGTTGAATTCTGTATGGCTCAAGAAGGAGGAAAGGTGATTGATCTCATCCTTTTTACTTTCTGTGACAGTTTGCTGGAAGGACACATCCTCCCATTAAATGAGGGGGAGATTTTCTGCTTTCCTTGCCTTGTTTCATTCTCTGCTTTCCCACCTGTGGGACTAAGGTGGAGTTCACCAGTGCTTTACGGAAGTAAAGAAATAAAGAAGTAAAGAAATACTGACTCCTCCTTCAACCTTGACCTGAAGACAGACACAGGTCTGGGGAGCCTGAAGCTGAGCCTGAATTTTTGAAAATAAGAAAGAAAGCATATCTTTCCCCAACAGTGTTTTTTAGGTTTTAGTGTATTCTCTGCTTCCTTGTCTATCTCTTCTGGGAATAGCACACCATATTTTGTTTTATGTTCCAATATATTTGCAATGATTTCTGTACTTAACTTTAGTTAAAGCCAGGGTATATTTTACTTCAGTTTTCTCCGTTTATCAGTTACAGAAAGTACTTTTAGCTAAGAAATGGTGTCTTATTAATTTATAGTGGCTTTGTTTCTTGTGCAGCTTTGCTCTAAAGGCATTGCTGTAGATGATCCCTTGAAGACATCTCCAGATGATGTTTTCAACTATTGCCCCTGATATTGAGGCAGAGCTTCTAATCTGCTACTTGAAAACTGGGGAAGCCTGGTATTGCTATGGAATCATTCACACAGGTGAAAATAAATATTGATTTGATACACTGTAAGGCTGAAAGCAAAAATTAAGCAAAACCTATGAATAAATCTTGTGCAGGAGGAATCAGTCCAATAATGAGAAAAGAGGAATCAATAAAACACAACTTTCCCATGGCTCTGGTGCTCAGATTGGACTGATTCTCAGAATTTGAGACATTCAGCCACGACAGCCATGTATACATTAATGCTCTGATAACGCAGAGGGGGAGGATATTGCAGGGAACACACATCCATAGCTCATGGCACACCTAAGACTGAAGTTAGACAAATACAAACACGCTCAGCCTCATATGACAGTAACAATATTACGAGCACTTGATCTCCTTCAAGCCAGATTAGGTCAGGGATGGCTCCAAATTATTTCCATTGCATAATCCCTCATGGGCTAACTTGTGATCCACTTCAAAGACCAGCACTACCAGCAGTGCATAAAGAAGCCAGAAACAAAACTTGCACATGGTGGAGATAAAATTCCCATTAGCTTCAGATGAGTTAGGATGTCACCGGGTTTGAGCTGCCTTTAATTAGCAATCAGGCGCAACAATCTTTTCTGCATGCACGTCGTGCCAGCAAACACTTCATTATTGAGGCCTCCGCTCATTTTTTCCCGAGTTTGAGATGAATTGAGATGGACACTGCAATTAGTGCAGGGTGAGGGTTCCTTCATGCAGTCATCTCAAATGAATGCAGCCACAGAAGCGTGGTTGCAGCAGAAGAGGAGGCACAGGCTGCTGGAAGAGGGGAGGGATAATGCGTGGCGTGGAAATGCCATGGTGGCAGCAGGTTCATTTACCTACACACAGAGCCATGAGGTGTCTGAGCATCCTGCTGGGGTATCTGAGCATCCTGACTCCATGCCAAGGTCCTCAGTTCCCATCCCCACCCCTTCCCCAAGCAGTTCTGCCTTGGAAAGCCGTGCCCACCTGTACATGTTGTGGGTGTGCATCCTTCCGACTGCTCCTGAGTAACATTCTGCCCTGGAGCAGCTGGAAAGCAACAAAAGCTTCAAAAGAAATGCACCCCTTATGCAAATTAAAAATCAACCATGCTTTCTCATGGTTTCTCAAAGAAAAGGGAAAAATAAAACATATACAGTTTGAGTGGACTCCCAGATTTGGAGAAAATTTTAAGTATTGCTCTCTTATTCTGACTGTGACTTCCAAGAACACTGAAATGTAAAAGCCATTTGGACAGGTAAAATAGAACAGGAAATACATTTTTTTAACCTTATTTCATTTATCTTGATTCCAAAATGGTAAGATAAGATGACCCCAGTTCTAGAGAAACTAAAGCCTACCCAGACCTGCTTTGGTTTCTATTGTATTGAAACAGAAATCCCTGACACAGTGAGAAATTAAATGCAGCCAGATGGAAATCACTGGAAAAATGAAGGAGGAAAACATTTTGCACTCTTTTCCTTATCTATATTTCTTACATATAATCATACCAATTTGTTCTTAACTCCCTTATTTACACAGCCCAAGGAAAAGTGGAAATCAGCAATGTCTATTTTCAATAAAATTCATTTAATAACTTGAAGAATGAGAATAAATCTATTGATCATAGAGGGTACATTTGAAAATGAAGGAACAGATACAATACTATACCAGGAAAAATATTCTGAGACATAATTAGCATAGACAAAACCTGAAATACAATCAAATGCTACTTTAAAAAAAAAAAAAAAGACTAAATTACTCTGAGCTGTCCTGCTAAAAATAGCTTCCTGCCATCAGTTAACTAGTGCATATAGAATATAGAATTTTTATTCCCATTGAGTTTTTATGTCATCACCACATTGTAATGGTTTGCTGGTAATCCTTTGGCGTTAATCATGAATCCAAATTAAAATATTTGTTCCTGCACTTATTTGCATTTACTGAGTTATTCTTTCTTTAATTTCATGTAAATTTCACAGCTCCTGCATTCATTTCTGAAGCCCTATTAACAAAAAAATCAGCTTTAATATACTCCCCCATAGTTGTATCAAATAAACAGTAGTGGGTTTAGAGAGAAATCTTACAAAATATCACAGCTACAGAAACAGAAAATAGAACAAAAAATTAAGGAGCTCATAAACAGGCATCTATATGGGAATAGCTTTTCTATTCTTATATTTCATATTTGGAATAGGAATATGGAATTTGGAATATTCCTATAGGACTATTTCCTATTCCTAAGAAAGGGAGTCCAAATTACACCATCAGTTTTAGGTCCGTATGAGAAGTCAAGTCTGGGTCCTCCTAAAAAGTGGAAATGGTCTTTTCTGATTCCTTAATATTCAGGGCTGCCTTTAGCATCACTGATACAATTGAGGACACTGGATGGGTTCTGATCATCTGTCAGGCTGATGCAAAAGATTTACCCTTTGTGATCAAAAACTACTAAACCCACTTCTCATCCATCACAGCTCTGAGCAAAGCTGCCACGGATTGACCTCACCAAGCAACATTTGTGGCAACCTACCTGACCAGCACTTTTCATCATAAGACAGCCATCAAAATAATTCCTGACTTGCAGTCTGAAGCTGTAAAATGAATCACATGATATTTACGTGCCCTGTGGTCCTTTTGGCCCAGGCATCATGGCATACCAGGGTTTAATGATCTTAATAACCCCATATGGCTGGCTGAGAAATTAGATTTTCCCTTTGGTTGCAGAAGGCAATTTTCAATTATAGCAGATGGCAAAACAGTGAAGGTCTGAGAAGTCAAGAACTGACTAAGAAACCTCAGATTAGTACTTAGGCCTTATGTGGCTCAGCCTAAAAATATCAGTGGTTGAATTTTTGCCCCAAATGAAAACAGCAGAGCACAGCATTTCAGCAGAACATTCCCAAGTTCCTCCTGCTCTTCAGAGGCCAGGCACAACAGACACCCAGAAAGCCACAGGAAAGCATTTGGGAAAACAACCCTTGGTTCCTCACATGCACAGCTCAACAATCATTTAGATTCAACTACTGGAAATTGGAGAGAAGACACACTGAGCTCTGGGACAATTGAAGATGGAGATTCTTCAAAAAATAAGAAGCTTTTCCAATGAGATTTTATATCCCCTCATAATTGTTGTTTTTGGGTTTTTTTAATCTCTCTTTTTCACCCTCCAAGCAAGATAAAATAAATCTGCATTGAGAGCCTGAGACTTGCTGTCTGCACCTGGGAAAATCAAGCAGAACCTTTCTACTGGAAAGGTGCTTATTGCCACTGCACCCGTGGCACACATGGGACTCCTCCTCTGGACATCAGCTGCTCAGCAGGAGAAAGGGGCTGCTCACCAAAGCTTGGAAAGTGACACCTCTTCCCAATGGGATTGCTCTCCTGCCATAGGAAGCCCACAGCAGGCGGTGGGAGGTGCTCTGGGAAGCGCCAGGGGGAAGGATGTGTGTGACCTGCCTCCTACCAGAGCATCCCTGCCCTCCATTCCCTGCCCTCCTTCCCTCCATCTGGAAATTGTGGATGTAAGGCTTGAGGGGAGGAAGTGGAACTAGACCTTATAACGTGTTTCTTCATTATTACCCTCTAGGTAATGCCTGGAAGATATATTCATGTTAATGAGGAGTGCTTTAAGGAGCTATTCAAGACCTTTGGGGGTTAGCAAAGATTTTCCTGTGTCCTTGCAGACTCTGCTCCACAGCACGACCCGCTGCCAACTCTCTCCCTCCCAGAAAGGCTATGCACAGAGAATGCAATAAATCTGCAAAGGCTTTTTTCTGCTCTGCCTTTTTATGTGTTCAGTGGAAGGCTTTCTAATGGCTTTTGCACAATTCATAGGGAGACACGTGAAGTAGAAAACAGCACCTCTGTTAAGTAGCACACGATCGCTGTGGTGAGGAGTTAACAGAGGGAATCTCTTATGGAGGCGCAGTGGGGGGAAAAGTCTGAAAGAGCTGAAGGTTCATGGATTTACTTCTAAATCATCTGCATTTTTCCCAGGGACTTTTCAAACACTTACAAAAGGTCTAAAATAATTAACAGTGATCAAGCTTTATGAACTATCTGTCAGAAGAGAAGACATCTCAAAAGACATCTGATCTTGGTCAGAGTACTACAAACTGGATCAGTCAGGACCCTTTAACACAGATTATTCAAAATTGCGGACTAAAAATTCAATATCCAGCTACTTTTGCATGCCCTAGCTTCCTTGTTTTGCACCTTTAAAATAGGACTATATTAAAGTAACTTGAGAATGGAATTCTAGTGAAATATTACATAATCACCAATACATAATGCAATGATGTGATGATACAATGCAGTCAGTGGGCATTAAAATGGAAGCAAAATAGAAGAAGAGCTCTAGAAAAACAGAGATTTTTAGGCTGAAATGGAAAAACAAGAAATGTAATGACTGATACTTCTAATCTGTGGGAAGTCTGTAGTCCAATATATACTTTGCTCTAAACTACTCTCCTAATCTTTTTACCCCTTCAAAAAAGGGAATAAAAAGAAGGAGAAGAATTAGCAACACCAAATTACTTTAGCAATTGTGTTAGGCATATTGCAATATACATAATAAATGAGATATTATTAATACAGAGCTATTCCATTGAGATGCTCTGGATTATATAAACTAGAAGTACTCTTAAAAAATAATTCCTTCTCACGCAGTGTTTCGAATATTTCTATGTACTTCAATTTTTTATTACTTTTTAAATGAGCATCATTGGATGCTCTGGATTCTGATTCTCAACTCTGACTCATGTTATTTCCAGGCTGACATATCACTGACATGGTTCTTATTTTATGGGCTGAGACTTCCTCCTTTGTGATCAAACGACTCTGATCAAGCTACTTTGCAAAAACTTTTATCTGCACAACTCGTGATGGGATCCTGTTAAGAAAATGCACATTTGGGGGGGGGTGGGGGAGGAACTTACAGTTCCTTGTAGAAAGAAAAGTCTGACAAGATTGAACATGACAGCAGCGCTAATGGCATTGGGAAGTTTGGTGGTACAGCTGGAAAACAAGAGGGCAACACTTTATGAGAACAAGACAAGGAATTGCCTAGTATCTCCACTTGTGCTAAGATGTTTTGGGAGCGCTGAAACAAGATATTTCCAAATATCTTTCTGTTCTGGACCAGAGAACACTCTCCTTTTTGCCACCTTCACAGCTCAAAAATCGAGACCTGTATGGCACATTTATCTTATGCTTGCAATTCAAAGCAAATTGCTGCTGCAAAACCTTTTAGCATGGCAGTTATATTTCACTTTCCTGACAGAGAAAAGGCGTTGTGTGAAACCTTTTTTGGGAACCCACACTTCCTCCCTTCCTGTCTGTTTAAATATGAAAACATCATGAGATGTTTTTTTTCTGTGCACTGACAGTCCTTGCCCATGGATGCCATAACTGCATTTATTTATGATGGGTTGTGCAAAGAAAAAAAAAAATAAAATCATACTGCACAAAGACAATTCAAGCATCCTCCTTCAGTGTGAGAAGATTTGGGCCTCTTCCTTCATCCACCCAGGCATGGCAGAAGCTTTTTTCTCTGTTTTGTTCAGAGATGATGGTTATATTAAAGGGGATTCCTAGTGATTTATCAGCTTACCAGACACTCATTCAGGACTCTGCCAGATTTGCCTGGATAAGCAGTGTTCCTTCAGCTCCTCTTGTAGATCCATCTGCCAACCAATCCTGGCCCCTTTGTCCTCCAGATTTTTCTCTACATTCCAGACATTATCTGATTTTGCATATCACTTCTTTAAAAGGAGTGGCCACGGCAGAGAGGGAAGGTCACTCCCACTTCAGGCACCAGGGGAAAAACATCCCCAAGCACAGAGCAGGATGGACACAGTCACAGCCAGGCACTTGGTGGCAAGAAAACTCTCCACGGACCAATGGTCCTGAGATTGTGCAGGCACCAAGAGGCTGAAATCAAGCCTGGGAGAAAGGTCCTGCCTCCCTCACGTGTCTCTTCATGTAGCTCCCCTCGTCCATGTCTCCCTTTAGTTGCTAACCCCCAGCAGCACCAAAACCACCTCACTCCTGTCCTCTGGCAGAGACAGCTTCTGCATTGCTGCTCTCACAAGCCAACCAAATATTTCCAGCACTTTGTTGCAACAGGAAGGGCTTTCCCCTCTTCGAGACATTATCTTTGGTAAACCCTCACAACAGAGGAAGGATGCTCACAAGGTTTTGTGTCTCCAAGACACATCCCTCTTCATTCCCTACAGCAGCACTGGGAAGGGAAATGGTTTAGGGCACAAAGTTGGCTACAGCAAGTGTACAACCATGAGGTACTCAAATAAAACTTAAAGAAAATCTCAACACGGCTGCACATGCAAGTTGCAGAAGAATGCAATGAGGTTGGTTCCTCTGCTGTGGGGTGCAGGAATTTGGCTGCTCCTGGTAGAGCTGAACTCTCAAACCAGCCCTTGGGATCACAGAACAGAGCAGAGCAGACTCGAACAGATGTAAGACCAGAGCTACACAGCACACAATAATCTGCCTGCCATAGAGATGAAACAAGGGAAAAGAAGAAAGTTGAAGTTCAGTGTAATTACACAGGATTTGTCAGGTTCATCCAGGAGTAAATCGGGGCTGGATCACCAGCTGTACTGATTGACAGTGTTCACTGAGGATAAGAGCGCTGTATGAGTCTGCAGCAATTGCAGACATGGCTCTGCTGCAGTGCTTGACACATTTCCTGCACTGACATTGTCTTCCACGTGGTGAAGAAGAGCTCAGTGACTGCATTTGTGCAGTCCCTCAGTGCCATCGACACGTGGATGTGCATCCCAAAAAACACACCCACTCCTGCACAGGCTGCAGCAGAACTGCAGTTTTACTAATGATAAATCCCCTAATTCCTCTCTAAAAGTCAATTGCAGTCAACCAATAAACCCCACAGCATCTCAGGGAAGTATGGATAACTAGGAAAAAGAAGAGGCTGGTACTCTTCTTAAAGAAATTACTGCACACACATCCACAAACCAACCAGCCTTTACTCACAGCACTAATAAGAAAAATGAGTTTATCTGCTCGAGTAGTGAAGTGCATTTTTTTTGACTTGTTTCATCTGTGCTTCCTTTCATCATTGACTTTTTCTTGGCCCACAAAGGCCAAACACAAATGATGTGGTGGAACGTAGCAGAGACAATTCTTCAGGTCAGTCAGGGTTAAACCCCAGCTGCATTTGGGAGGGAATTAGACAGTGTGCACCTTAGGGGGAAAAAAAAAAGGCAGTGTGATTTCCAGCATCCAGGTTCGATGTAGCAATCCAGGGTTTTTTTACACACCTGTTCTCCTAACACTGCACAGTGAGACTGAAAGGAAAACTTGGAAAGAAAACTGCAGAGTGATGTGTGTGCCTGTGATTTGCATACTCCCATTGCTGTGGTGGGGAGTGAGGTGAAGCCTTCTTCCCTTCACCTCACAGTTTGAAAAAAAGATAATAGGACAAACCCTGTATTATTTTTAAGAGGAGATGTCAAGATGAAAAAATGAAAACGTCAAAAAAGAGGCTGATATACAGCATTACTTAAAGTCTGTTTTGTTGAGAAAAACTGACCAAATGATTTACGAAAGGCTTTTAACAGGGCAGTCTTTGGATTACAGTGAAGATGAAAAATAAATGAAAATCTATTTCAAGTTTACTTTAGCCTAGTCATTTGACAGATGAGGGCAAAACCTGGCAAGAACACAAGTTCTAATCTTCAGATGTAGTGACTTTATTTGCAGTTTTGCCGATTAAAGTTTTCTCAGCGCAAAATAAGAGCTTTTCAGAGCTTTTTCAGATGTTTTCTGTTGAAACTATTTTTTTTTTTATTTTTACCATGAAGCTCCCGTGAAAGGCACATGAGTGAAAAGGCAAAAGATGCTTCTGCTCATGGCACAAAGCTCACAGAGACATTGTCCTGACTGTGCTGCAACTGGTGTGTCCACACCTACTTCCTTTCCCAATCCTCCTTTCAAGCCTCACACTTTAAACTCAGCCCTCCTAATTAATTACTGGATTAACCAGCCTAGTACCAGGATGCTCATGGCTGGAGGTGGATCCTGGAGCATGGGCCCATTCTCAGTATGCCCAGCCTGGCATATTCCTGCCTGGCCAGATGGGTTCACCATCTGCTCCTATTTGAAGGAAAACTTCCCGGAATTAGGGTTTTCCTCTTAACCTTTGGTTGTACAATCCTCTGCTTCCTCTTTCCATTCTTTTATTCTATTTTAATTTTTTTTTTTTTTACCTGAAGCACAACAGAGCCAGATTTTAAAAATAAAGGTGCAGCTCCTCACAGTTTCGGTGCACACCTGGCATCAAACGAGCCCTGCTCTGCACAAAGGCCACTGCTCTGGAGCAGCCTCAGCACAGCACAGGGCTACTTTGTGGGCAAGTAGGAACACAGCAGAAATTATTGCTTGTGTACAGCTTTGGAGAGTGTAGCAAAATCAATCCTAACACCAGGAGTCAAAGGTAGCCTTCTGCTGTTTGCTCATGCTATTAGGGCATGCTGTATTATTTCTGAGTATAGACTTTATAGATTGAGACAAGCAGTTGATCTCTTGGAGATGAGTGAAAAAAAAGAAAAGATGGAAAAATGGAGGGATGATATCTAATCCTATGAAAATCTGCTACAGTTCTATATTTATGATAAGCCTATCCCAGCACATCCTGCTCAAAGTCTTACAGGAAATGTGTTGCTAACTACCAGGGAATCATTTGTATTTTTCATTTTTTTCCCTTCATAGTGTTATTGCTTAGCTGTGGTTTAAGCCATAACTTGGAGAGGAGGGGTAAAATAATAATTAATAATAACAATAATAATAATCAATATTATCATTATCAAGTGGTGACTACAGTTTACAGCAGCAATAACCCTTGAAATAGCTTTCAGAAGTACCAGTTGTCATTTACATAAAGTGTTACTGGTTTGATGAAGTTATTAAATGAAGATGTTATTTCATGTTTTGGTCACTTTGATTTGGTGACCATCAATATTGCCCAAACCTCACATCTAAACTGTATTTGGCCGAGAGCTGCAGTATTTGCTGTTGGCATTCCGTTTTCATTACTGCTAAGAGTGATTCATTCCCTCATTAAGAGCAACTAATTTTTAACATCCTGTGCTGTTTTCTTGCCTTGGGTATTAGTGGAGTGCTCAGATGTGCCCCCAGTCACCAAGTCCTGTGCTTCCTCCAGCAGTGCCTGAAGTTATGAGATCATTTGTCACTGGTTTTACACACACACACACACCCCTTCTCCCCAGGGAGGCAGCTCCTGCAGGGCGATGCTTTCTCTCAATACAGTTTTCTGAGCACCTTTTTCACATGTTGAAAGCACAGTTCTGAGATGCTACACCAGATTAGAGTCGTCTTCAGCAGGACTGAATCTCCAAGGCACAGAGCAGCTCTGCTCAGACAGAGGAAAGTTTACTGTGCCAAAACAGAAATGTCCTTATTTATCTAATTACTGGCAAATGCAGATGTAACCATTCAGAGCTTTCTCCTGTGTGCCTTGGAGAAAACCTGCAGAGTTAATTTCATTTACAAATCTGTGACATCTTGGAGGTACTTTTAGGTTTTAACTTACATTAAAATGCTCTATGTGTTCCCATAAATGAGAATTCATAACTGAATGTGTTTGCATCTATATTTCTATCATAATTTCCAGAGGATGAATGATGATTTGGTTAGGAAAAGGATTAGGTCTGTGATTATTAACGTACTGAAATCACAAAGGCTGTAGTTTTTTACGTTACCGTGATATTCAGAACTCTCAGTGAGGAAACAAGAGCTGGTTTGCAAGCTTTCACCGTAACAGAATGCAGTGTTAATCTCTTTGCTGAAGTCCTAATTGATCATTAAATACTTTATAAAGCATGTGTGAAATCATAAATACTAAACTTTGCATGTTAGCACACCTCCTGTTCAGCTTTTTTCCCAAGGACCGGGAGAAGCGCTGCTGACCTGAGAATCCAGTCCCTTCTTGGAGATCTCACAGGTGGAACTAATTGGCTGCAGAAGGAGCTGTCACTCCTGCCCTCCCCTTGCTCCCATCAGAAGGCCACCCTGCCTGCCAACCTGACTGCTGAGCCTCTGCTATTTTTAATCCTTTCATCTTTTCTGATATTGACTTAAAGCCTGTAATTTGTTACACCTGGAACTGCATCTATTAAAGTTAAGGTCTAAGAAACATGCCAAGGTCCACCCACGTGGAACCTATCGCTCGTGCAGAAAGCGCTTCAGAGTCTTCCAAGTTAACCCCAAATACATTCCAGATGCACAGTTTCTGCAGGTAGATGCTCACGTTTGCAGAGGCAGGGCTTGACACCAAGCTGTGCTGCAGCAGTTTGCATTGCCTTATCTACAAGCTAAAAGCAATATAAAATATTACCACAGGATTTTTTTTTCCCTAGAGCAATGCACAAAACCCTAATGAAATTGCATTTAAAATTTTCATAATGCTCGTTCCTATATCACAGCTGTCGAGAGAAAGAGCCCATGTTGCATTTGAGACAGTGGGGAACTGTACAGAATGAGTACATACAGTATGTGTCTTAAACTGTGACTATTAGGAGCTTTTATTGATTGAAGAAATAAAAATTAAAACTTTATGTTTCTTGTCCTCTAAAGGAGAATTATTCTGACCCCAACCTCCCTCCAGAATCACCTACACCAAGCTGCTTGGTTTTGGTGCTTACAGAGAGATTCTGAAGCTGCAAATCACCCTGCTTGTGGCCCTTGAATGGATTCTCTACATCCCTTTCATTCCAGCTCTCAGTAGTAAGGCCGTCATCTTAGATCAGGCATTTCCAAAATCAGTGGGGCATTTGGGCTGGCTTTGTGCACGTGATCCAATCCTCCTGGTTGTCATAACATGAATAATCCGAATTACATTCCTAGTTGTGATCAGGCAAATGCATGTAGGAGCATTCACTCATTCTTGGGCACTGGCGTGAGCCCTGATCAGGTCCCAGAGCTGTGCTGGATGGATAAAAGTTACACCCACACAAGCACCTTCCACTCCTTGGTTTCCCTGAAACCCCGGGCAGATGCTCAGATGTGCTTCAAATGGAGGGTGGGGAGAGGGAAAAAGAAAAAAATAGAGAGAGAAAAAAGAATAATCAAGATCTCAGGGTACACTGTGGTATGCTGCAAAATTTAGCCTGTGTGCAGCTGAAGAGATTGCTGGTGTGAACGGGAACTGCTGGCAGGAAGAAAGCCTGCAAGAGGAAGCTCTGCTTGTGTGCTTCCACTGATGCTGCCAAAAACCCTCAAAGTTTCACCATGCTACAGAAGTTTTTAACCACCTCAGATGTTTAAATTAAAGAGAAAGGCATGAGGAAAAGCGACCGTGACTTGGCTATGTATCACCATTACTGCTACCATTAGACACTTACAAGGGACTGCTCAGCTGAAGACCACAGGGTATATCACAAAATATTTCACAAATCATTAGGTAACTAATGGCAGAGCAGCCAGTGTGAATTAGGCAAGAGGCTGAAAGGGTCACTTTGTTCATCCTTTAAGATGGATGCTGGTGGCTCAGCTCTGAAGCCACTAAAACAGGATCAAAACAGCACAGGGAGTGGAAGAAGACTTTATCCAGGCAGACAAGCAGACTTGCAGAGAGGATTTGGGAAGATGAACTTCAGTTTTCTGTGTGGGACTTCTGCCAGAGGCTCCAGGACAAGCACTTTTCCTTCAGCAGGACACACATTGAGATTATGTCAAAGCAATCTCCCCTGGCTTTCACTTGACAGCACAGGCAGAAGAAATCATCTCCCCAAGAAAGAAACACAAAACTCTCTTTTCTAAATTTCTTAAGAAATGCTGTTTCAGATACAAGTGGAATATTTCCCCTGACCATCAACCCACCCAACCTTTGTTTTTTTAATCTCAAAACACAGATCATTGTTCAGACAAGGTTGTTTCAAGCTAAGAAAGAGAAACATTTTGTTGAAAATCAATCAAGTGTTGTGATTGTTATCACCGAGATGTAAAAGGAGATTTGGGAACTGTCTCTTCTTCCTGAAATCTTGTTGGTGTGCTGATTCAGACAGAAATTGTCTTCTACTGAATTATCAACAGGTGAGGCTCACTGCTCAGCCAGATGTTTTAGAACTCTGTTAGAACCATATGTTGCTTTGTGACAGGTGGGGAATCCTGCCCAGGAAACTTTCAAACCCCCAAATTCACCAGTATCCCAACAAATAAAGTGAAAAAAGGGATTTGTTTGGGCTAATGGAAAGGAGTGTTTTCCCTTTAAGTCAGGTTGAAGATTTTTAAAAATAGCAACAATAATAAATGGGGGTTTTTTCCCCAAAATCTGCTTTCAAAAACTGAGCTTTCTTGAGAAGTAATACAAATAAATGGGCACATTTGAGAAGATGATACGAACAGAGAAGCTGTTCATAAATATGATCTCAAAAATGAATATAAATTTGTGGTTGGTGTCACTGCAGATAAGGAATCAGTAAATTTACTACATCAGCAGGCAGGAGGGAACACTGTCAGCCTTTTTCCCCCACATTGAGTAGCTCTCAGGAAACTAGATGATTTTCAACGAGATTGTGTATTTTGTAAAGGAGAGGAACATTCCGACAGACTGACTCCAGCGTGGTTCCAAAAGCAGTGACTGCAGCAGTACTCAGAGTTTAGCCTAGTTTAACATAGTGTTATAGCAACTGTGCAGAGCTGCTTCTGCAGATTGTGTTAAACTAAGCTTAGCACCACTTCTGTCATCTCTCCGGAGTCACTGGGCTCAGTCAAAGTCTGCTCACAGTGCAGAGTGTGCTCTGCTCATCACAGACAGCCCATGCCATGAGGACACCCCGTCACACCTCCTGGAAATGCAAACCTTAGCATAAGCCATCATTTATTTCTGCTTGCCCTTTTTATTTTTTTTATGAGAAAGTGGTCACTCTATTCCTTTTCCTGCTGTTGTGCATCCCTTGCCTTCTGACTCCACATGTGGATTTCAAGTTACTGGTTACTGCAAAGTGCATGAAGAGCTGCATATTTTAAAAAAAGACTAAAACAAGCGTTACACGTTTTCTTTGCTCTTACCTGTTAGCAGAGAATAAAAGAATGAATTTCTTTGTTTCTTTTGCCATTCTTTAATCCCCAGTCTAGTCACTATAAAAGGGCCAAAGCTGTCTTTGGGGGTGATGAAATCTACAAGGGTTATTATTATTATTATTACTTGCTACCACCTAACTGTGTGGCCCCCAGAGCAGGGCAAGGGTGTGTGAGCAGCAGTGGCTGGCTTGAGCAGTTCAGCTTGGCACAAACACCACGGATAATCACATTTGACTCAGCCTACCCATCAAGCTGAGATCCCCTGAGATTTTGTCTCTGAAGACATGCCAGACTGAATTCTCTGGTTCAGAGAAAGTCAGAGGTTAGAGAGGGGTCGACTGTAATTTAAGCATCTCTCAAAGTCCTCTGAGTGCAGTTTTCACTAACCCCTTTCTACCAGTGCCATTTAGGAAGGAGCCTAAATGCAAGGAGGTGTGAATTAATGTAAAGACACTGATATCTGCATGTATTCTGAATTCTGTCAGCTGCACCATGCAGAGTGCAGCCTAAGGTCATTTGGCACTGCAGAGCAGCCCCAGAAACACCACTGTGGGGTCACAGCATCTGCAAACAATGAAAATGCTGCAACCACTTTTCCTCAGGTGCCACTTTGTAAATAGATTTCTCCTCTTTTGGTATGTCTCATGTTGGAAAACTGCTCTGGACAAACACAGTGAAGATTGAAACCTCAGCAGGGAGAAAACCCATTTCAGTGGAAAGACCATCTTGGTCCTTGAACAAATGGGCATAAATGTGTTGTGTATAAGTTTAGCTGGAAGTTCCCAGGAAATTTTAGGCATTTAGCCATAGGATCAGCCTCCAACAGCAGCAACTGGGAGTGTCCTGCCAAAGAACACATCGTCATAGCTGATCAAAAAATCCCTCATTAACCAGAATGAAAGGTTCGGGAAAAGGTCCTGGGCTCACTTCTGTCTCGAAACCAAGAAAATGCTCTTGGAGAAGGCCAAGGAGATCCTGACCTTCCTGGCAATGTAAAGACACCATTCCTGGAGGTGTCCAAGAAATACCTGGATGTGGTGCCATGATGTGCATGACAAGGTGGTGACCAGCCAAAGCTTGGTCTCAGTGATCCCAGAGGTCCTTTCCAACCCAAATGATCCTGTGACAGCTGCCCTATGGAGAGATGAGGAACAGAAGAACCTCAGAGCTCCGTGCTGTCCATAAGGACAGAAGTGGCACCACCCAACCCTACTTTCAAGGATGAGAGTCCTAGAAAAGGTGAGCCTCAAAGCTGCTGGAGGAAGAGCTAGCAGAGCCTGTGTGCCCTTCCAGTCCCCAAGCCCACGGGCTGTGCTCTCACAGCTGCCTGTCACGCATCCAGAGGAAAAGGTCTAACCAGATGAGCAATAAGGCATGAGAGCAATTTTTCTTCTTCACTTCAACAGTGCAGGCTATTGCTGACACTGAATAGCCTTGGATCAGCAGTAAGGTGAAAGCGTGCAACTTACAGAAAAATACAGCCACCTATTCCCTCTAAAACTAGAGGTTTAAACCTCCAAGTACAAAAGGTATTTTGCCCCTTTTTCTCATTAAGCTGTATAGCTCTCATCTTTCTGCTAATCAAAAAGCTGTGCTGATTTAACAGTGTCACTGTGTTCTGTGAAAAGCTTAAGATAGCTCTTTTATCACCAGTTGGAACACCAGTGACTTGAAATTAGTTGTATACATGTAGAGGAAAACAGACTGTCTGTCCCTCTGCCAGAACAAACAACTCATCTTCATCTGACTGCACAGAGTAGGGGTAAGCAATCCGTAAGGAGGAAGAAGTTTTAGGATCTTAATAGCAGTGGGATGGTTGACTCAGCTTTTTGACATTCTGGTTTAAAAAAAAAAATAAAATAAAAATGTAATCTATACAATCCCTTCAGCTGAAAAGCAAACTAGCTCTGCAAGCAGGAAACCTCAGCCCTCCCTAGGAGTTTAGATCTGTGTCCCCTTTTAGTCAGGCTTGAAAAGGCAGTGTGAGAAAGCAAGGTGAATTATTTGGGTTAGTTCTTACGCCTGGGTTTGTTTTATGAGGCACACAGTTGTGCTAAGGGAAGATGTGTAAATCCTTGGGGCTGGGGATACCAGCTGCCTGCCTCCTGCCCACACCTGCCACCCTGCTACCTGCCTAGGCCTCCTCTTGGGAAAACAGGAAAGTTTATCTTCTGTCTCTATCCTAATTGTTTCAGTTTTTCTACACTGGGGAAAAAAAAAAAAAAATTAAAAAAAAAATCCAGTTCTAGTATAAAAAACCAAACAAATCTGTTGGCATGGCAACTGAACCCCCACCCACCTGTGCTCACAGAGAATCCCTCAAGGGCTCACCAAGGTCAGGGATGGACAGGGAGTGCTCCCACAGCTGGGGAGGGTTCATTTTACACCATTATTTCAGGAGCTGCTGGCTCAGAGCCCACTGACCACCCAGGGGCTGTAGAGCGCTGATCCCAAAACCCAGCACCAAGGGGACACATGGCCCAGGACTAGGAATGAAGTGCAAAAATGAAGGAAATAGGATCTGGTTTTCCTCGTGTGGAAAGGGTCCAAGGGCTTCTGATGGTTTGTGACTTCCACCCTCAGGAGTGCAGCACTTCATAAACTGTGCCCAGGAAAGGAGCTCTGGGGAGTGCTGGGATCAGTCAAAGCCCAGAGGAAAGCCCACATGGCCCATTACTTTTTATGACACCAACATAAAATTTAGCCCATGCCTAAAATTTACCAAACATCATCTCTGTGCCACACACATTCTCCTTTATCACCTGAAACTGTCAAACAGCAGCTTGATCAGACAGGAACCATCAGAGACAAGAGGAAGCCTTCAATTCTAGTGTTTCCTCAGCCCCTGCCAGAAGTAAACCCAAACTTTGAGAGCACAAAGGAGCAGAGCAAGTCCAGAACAAGCAAGGACCGTGTCCCTCTGGATGTTTCACTGCATCTCTGTTACCAGCAGCTCATCCCACAATGAGCTCCAAAAGGCTCCGCTGTGAAGCCAACACTGGCACAGGTTCCTCCCACGCTCCCAGGGATCTGTCCATCACACCAGCCTTGGTGCTTGTTTCCTACCAGCCTCTCTGGGCTTAGGGAGCTGCTTTCCTGATCACCCCCTGGCATTTTCAAAGGCTCCTGATTTCCCTGTGCGTCTCTCAGCTCACGTTTGGAAAGCAGCTTCTGTGTCCTTAAGTGGCACTTGCCATTAAATAAGGAACATTTTTTTTATCATTACAGAGCAGTCTCGATACCACAGAGAAAGTTGTTGCTCGCATGCAACCATGGGGCACAGTAAATAATAAACACAATAAACGTGTTTTAAATACAGGGGCCATTTTCCTCGTAGGAAACTTATCTCCGCTTTCTAGCAACAGGCTAACAACCCAAAAACTTCACCAAAGGCAGCAGCCTGGGAGGGTTTGGCTGGACAGAAGTGTTTTACTGCAATTTCCCAATGCATGTAAGGCTCACTAGTGAAATGTTCAAAAGGGACTTCTAGTCAGTCCTCTGCAGGAATTAGCAACATCAAAATATTGCACACACATAACAACATTTTGCCCCATTTTGGGGTCAGCCTACACATAAGTCAAACCAGACAGTAGCAATTTTGTACCTGCTCAGTATTCTGAAGCGCTCTCCTCATGCAATGTCTCCATGCCATCAAAGCAGTGAGGTTACATGTAATTAGAATATATGAAGGTATTTAAAAATTAACTGTGATTATTTTGTACACTTTTCAAATAGCATAATTGCATTAAAATTACTACTTTCTGCTTATTTCAGCTATAAACACCCCTTTCCCTCTCTAATCTCAGAAGGGAATAAGAAAGGTCATCTGGAAGAGAGCTGCAGCTTATTTTGTATCTTGTGTCTCAGGCTCAGTGCTATTGTATTAGAGATCTCTAAATGCCCAGGCGTCTGCATCAGAACGGATCTGAATAGGAATATTAAAGTTGCTGTTAAACTGAGGACACAGAGCCACACTTACCCTTTCCAAGCAGGAGGTCTGCACAGCACTAACAGTGCAGGGGCCCTCTGTTAGTACCACTTACTGCAGAGCCAGGTGAGCTCACTCAAGTGGACGCACAGGTAATTTTCAGCCATTTATCAGCCTCTTGATCTTAGCAGCAATTAGGGCTGAACAGCACAGGAGGGTGAAAGTTACTCTAATGTGCATAGGCTGTGATTATTCCTGAGGCTCTGCCACCTGCAGGGAAATCCTCCTTTCCCCTTCTGGGCTTCTCTCCTTCCCCTGCAGCTCAAGGGGAGCAGCCAAGGATATAAGGAGCTGACCTTGAGTCCTGCCATCGTGAATTTCCCAGTATTTCCCACGGTGAAAGATCACACAAACATTAATGCACAACGCTAACTTCTTGTCCTCTTTGGGAGCAGAACGCTTTGGCGCGTTCCAGAAAATTCTGCCTCTTTCTATACCCTCACCATCCATTTTCCTGCTGCAGAGGGTTTGGCCGGGCACAGGCTGTTGGTGTCAGCAGCCGTCACGCACCAAAAGCTGCCTTTGACTCTGCTGGTACGAGTCTGTCTGTGGATGGGATCCCTGCTCTGCTGCGCACCGCCACGCAGAGAAATATATCTGATTATTCTGCCCCACCAAGCGGCCAGATGGAGCAGAGGCTGCGGAACTCCTCTGGATCCGGGCTTGCCACATCGCCTGCTTGGGTTTGGTGATGCTGTGGAAGCGCATATTGGCCTGAACTGGCAAAGAGGGGGAAAAAATCCACAGAATGTAAAGCCTCATATCTTTAAAGAAGAAAGTTCCTCTTTTTTTTTTTTTTTTTTTTTTTTTCCTTTCTGACATCCCCTAAGGCGTTCCTAAAGGAGTGCTGTCAAAAAATTGCTTCGGTCCTTCTTCAGTCACATTTTACGTACTTCAAATTTGGTGGTGGATGGTTCTGTGAATGCGAGGCCAATATTGCTGAATATCCATAAGGGGCTTGTGTCAGAAGTAGGAAGAAAGCACGTATCTTTGTTCTTTAGAGATTAATCCCTTTATCTTTAAAAGCTGTTAAAAAAAAAAAAAAAAAAAAAAAAAAAAAAAAAGGCATCTCATGCAGAAAGATGCATTACATGGTTTAAATAGGAGTTTTTTTCCCATTCTTTTGTACCTTATGTTCCTTGTGCTCAGTTGAACTCTTATCTTAGTCATTCTCAAGGTACAGAGTGAGGTCTGTTGCAGATCAACACTACTTGTCCAAAATCCCCTTATGACAGAGCAGCTGATCCCTTTGTATAACATTACACACCACGTTTAATATATGATATTGATTTGTGACAGGACAGAGAGTGATCCTTCATTCTGGTTTGGGAATATCAGTCCATGTATTGGGAGATTTCTTTTTTTAAAATGCTAATGAGTTGGTCATTGTCTGAGGATCTTAAATAATAATTTCATAAATAGTATTTCCTTAAGTACATATTTAACTTATATCTGATTTCAGAGTGTCTCACAGGCCCATCAGCCTCTTAGTGGAAATCTTTGTTGCCTGGATTTCCATGGGCCATATGGAGAGGTGTTCACTGGGAATCAGGACCCCAGCTCAGTGCTTTAAGCCTTCATGCATTTCAGTGGGAGACAGGCTCTTAACTTTCCTAAACATCTCTACTGGTCCTTTGGCGTTTGAGTGTTTATGTTCCTAAATATTTTCAGTGCCCAGCCCTGTAATCATATTCAGACAGTGTAATTTCACCTGTGTCCCTGCCCCTGGAAATTCATATTTCCCTATCTCACAAGTCACTTTGGTTCTGTGCATCGAGCCCTGGGGACTTTCAACAAAAAGTCTCTGACTTGTGGGTGCATTTGGGGTTGGACACAGGCCATACACACAGAGCCTTAATCCTTGTGTTTCTTTTGAAAGTGGAATTTTCTTAGTGGAATCTTCCTTCATAAGCCCTGAGGTCACAGTTGCAAGCGTTGGTCCTGACCCGTGTGTGGTCCCTGGGACCGAGGAACCGAGAAGCAAAGTGGGGATGGAGGCATCAGAAGGCTCAGAGGGGTTTTGTGTGGGTGCCTCAGAATTCCTGATGCAGAGCAGAGCAGCACAGGAGGAACCTGTCAGGGATAACAGCAGGCGTTGAAAAACTAAACACGAACGCCAGAAATGTAAGTGTGCTTCTGATTATTTAAATAAGAACAAATTAAGAAGGAAGAATAAAGAGAAAAGGCATTTGTCTGGAGTGCAGCAGTGCCTGGAGTCTTCTGCCGCGATCGGAGTGACATGGTGCTGTGCGGGCTGTGAAGGAGTAGCAGACAATTGAGCCAGGGGGACTCACACACCAAACCAGTAAATCAGTCAAATATTAGTGTCTGCATTTCCCAGCTGATGCTGAGAAACAGCAAAAGAGGAAGCAACTTGCCCAAAGATTGATGCCAGGTTTGTCCAGAGCTCTATGCACCTCTGGAAGCAGTGCCAGGCTGGGAGAAGCAAACCTTGGCTCAGGGTTGAGGTCCTGACCGTTTTAACCTTTGGAATGAGGTTTTAACCTTTGGAATGAGTAAAATATGTACTTAACTTTGGAATGACAACAGCCAAGGGGGCAATATAACTATGGGATCCCAGATTGTAAATGAGCACGTGCAAATGGCCTCTGGCTGAAAAAAAAAATAAAATAATAATAATAATAATAATAATAATACAAGGTTTCAGCACTTCAGACTGGCTTGTACTCAGATTGGAAGTCCCTTCTTTCTGTCGAGGTGGCTGCAGGAGCAACCACCACTCATGTACACGGCTGTGGACCAGACACTGCCCCTGCCATGGGAGCTGGAAGCTTTGCAGTGCATCAAAGGCTTGGAATAACAGGGTACATTCATTCAGCCTCCCTTTACATTGCGCTACAGGGTTATTTCTTTTTTGCAGCTCAGGACGCACTGAACGTCTTTCCTCAAAACCATCACCAGCTCAAGCAGGCAAAGCTGGGTGCTTTGCTCACCTCCTCTGCTCCATCCACAGGGTCCATATGTCATTCCTGAGATTAAACCCCGGCTCCACTTGGAGCCCATGAGCAGTTTGCCAATTATTTTCAAGGCAATGAGGATTTTATCCTTTGTTCATCCTGTGCCGGCTGGGCTAACGACGTTCAATTAGAATCTGCTCTTTGTTCTAGTGCAGTCAAGAGGATTCTTGCCAATGATTTGAAT
Organism: Hirundo rustica; assembly: GCF_015227805.2. Lineage (NCBI taxonomy): Eukaryota > Metazoa > Chordata > Aves > Passeriformes > Hirundinidae > Hirundo > Hirundo rustica. The sequence continues at coordinate 21,016,386 of NC_053459.1, forward strand.
GAGCATTGGATAAAGCTTATGGCTAAACCCAGTCCTTATGCAAAAATCCATGGATTCTACTGAATTGCGCTTCTCCCAGTGAAACTAATGGGAGCTGCACGAGAACATCTAAGGGAAGATTTAGTTCCTGTTTGTAACAATATGTTACCCCCTGATACTGGGCCTGTTTTGAAATGTTTATTGTTAAATCCATGTATTTTTGGTTATATCTCATTAAGAACACAATACAGCCTTGGAAAGTACATTCTGAAAGGGTATTACAGCCGGATTGGGATTACTGTTTGTGAGAGACTTTTAACTAGGGGAAAATTTCAAATTCAATTTACAGTAATGTCAAACCACAATTAATATATAGGCAATGATAAGGGGAACATGCAGAAGTACACATTGATAGCAGTACATCAACAAATAAACTTTTGGAGCTAGTAATTAGGTACACACGATTATTATATGTTTAATTGACTAAAGCGACAATTTGGAATTACATCTAGTCACATTTAATTGGATTTGGAATCTCTAGAGGAAAGGAAACAGAGAGCAGCGTAGAGAGGCAGCCATAAAAGCAAACTGATTTTCTAAAGTCTGTTAAGACTCTGCATTAATATCCTTTGCACAATACTTTTTTTAATATCCCTCAGCCTAGAAAGAGCAATGCAATGATTGTCACAGACAGTGGGAGTACTAAAGCGTACTCAATTAAGTGACAAGACAGCTGATTACTTTTAGTTTGGGGTGGGGTTTAGGCTGTAGTTTAATCAAAGCTGAATTGTGTCTGAGTTTGCCATAAACAAGTTGATATTCCAATGCTGCTAAGATACAGGCTATTCTACTTGTTGATGCTGTCCTAAAAGGAATGTATTTAACTATATTTCATCCCCAAATACTTTAAAGGAAAAAAAAAAAAAAAAAAGGAAAAGCCAGGATAAAAATACTGTATAGTGTTCATTAAATATTTGCTTAGAGCAAAATACTGAAAAGTTATTAAAACAAAATGTCGCTTTTTTGGCAGAGAGTTTAAAAAATTCACCAACGCTTGTCTTAAGGCTGGACAAAGACTGAGAGTTACGTGCAATCTTTTGGTAAAAAAACTCACGTTGCACTCTTCTAATGCCACCTGCATTAAATACTGCCATATGCATCCTTCCCTCCCTGTACACTCATTTATTTTGCTTTTGTCACGAGGAGGGCCACGATTGCTGACCATACATTCATCATGACCGGGAGGCACCGTGTGTGCAACACGCGACCCCATCCGTCTGTATTGGCAGCTAAAAATTGATAGCCCAATGAGGAAGGAGGTGCTTATCTCACTATTAAGATCAAAATGAAGGATTGCTGCTTAAAAGACTGCCTACAAAGGTAGCTCTTGGGCATATCAATCAATGATACAGTACCACCATATTTATAACGAAGTAGATTTTCTTGGACTAATTTTAAGGGCAAAATTCAAGGTTGTTAACCCTTGACTCATACTTCAATTTTATGGAGTGCCATAAAATTTAATTCCAGATACTGTATAGCCCCCCTAAGCTATTTTTTGTGAAGTCTTCCTACCTTAGTGACACTTTCCTCTCGCAATTTGCATGGTACTAATCCTCTGACACCATTCCAAACTCCTCAACTGGAAGGGGAGCAAAAAAATGGCTGTAACAAATGGTCTCAGAGGAACCTGCAGTGCTCTGTGAAGGATGAGTAGGCAAGACCCCACTCTACCAAGATTACTGATGTGAGGAGTAGACCATTGACTTTAATGAGACTCGTGTCTTGAGTGATACTTCTTTAAGATGGCTGTTGAGCCCCATCAGCACAAATTCAAGTTGAAGGGTACTTCCTTCTGCTCGAATTTCTGCTCTTTCTTGAGGAGCAAATTTTGAGGTAAATGGATCCTTTATTTGGAAAGGCTCATTTCTACAGGAGTTTGCTACCACCAGTGAAGATCCAGCCTTCGTCCCCAGAGGCAGTGCAGCATTTGGGCCTCAGGTGGTGGAAAACTCTCCTGCCTCCCAAAATGTACCTGGTCCTCAGGCTCTCTTTTTCCGTACAAAGAATTTAAGGATTCTAGGAACAGTATATGTCCCGTGCAACAAAATTTCAGGGTTTGATTCTGATCCCATTTATTTTGGCTTACTCTTTGAGAACACCTGTTACACCTGTACTTCATGTGAAGTGGTGCAAAATGTGTCTGACATAAGCCAAAGTAATAAAGAACAGAATGAGATTTTTTTAAATCTTCCCTCACATGGCAAATTCTTCCTTTTTAAACTATTATTAGTTACATTCTTATTGGTAAAAATGGAATAAATCTGAGTCCCAGGAGCTGCTGAATTCAGTACTGCTGTGAGTGCAAAGTGCATCTAATTCAGAGAATTACCCACTGGGCTAGTGTTTGCAGTGCCTGTGAACTTCCATATGTGCTTTCCAGCAGAGAATTTCTTCTGTACAGAACAGTTTGATTTTTTTACCCCCACTGGGTCAGGCACTTTTAAAATCTTGAGTTCACAAACACATTTCATGAAGGGGTCATTCCTTCAAATGGAATGTCTTTTTTTGTCTCTTTACACCGGAATCCATTGACTTCCCTTCTTGATGTCATGGACATGAAGCTTCAAAGGATGACCCTCTAAAGGAGGAGCTGTCAGAGCTGTCCTCTCCCCCAGGGGTTCAGGCCATCCTGCTGTGCACCAGGGCTAGAAAAGAGGTGTAAAGGACAAGATTCATCCCAGTGCCTCCAAGCAGAATCTAAACCAGAAGCCATCATTGGGCTAAGGTGGGAATGAACCAGAAGTGAAGGGGGAACTGAGCTGCTTCCAGCCATTACCAACATCTGCTAAACAGCAAGGGCCAAAGGATGTTGGCAGTGGTAGGATTCTGGCTCATCAATATTTTACTCCAGAGCTCACAGCTCATTTCTCTTCCTGACAGAAAGCTCCTGTGTGGGCCTGGCTGGATCCCTGTGGTACCAAGTGGTCCCACCTTGGTGTTTGTGCCCCACTCCCATTCCTTGCCTTTCTCCCAAGTCACTGTCATCTCCAACTGCAGAATCTTTGAAATGTCACTAGAGGTCAAACCATTTGTTTGATCCCCTGCTGCACTCGGTTTTCACCAGGAGACAGAGATTGCTCTGAGATTTTGTGCCTTTTGTGCATGTGCCTGAGCGTGGGCTGCGCGAAGGATTCAGCGGCACCAAGATGCTGACACATGCAGGAGAGGCAGCTGGGTGCCCAGTGCTGCTCCCACTCAAGAGCTTGCACTCAAGAAACAGTTCCTGAAGATACATCCCCAGCACCAGTGACAACCTTTCCCCTCCCAGAGCTGCTGAGTTCTGTGCACTCAGCACCAGGGCTGGCTTCAATGTCATCAGAGCACACAGCGACAATTATCAGGATGATGCAGCATGTGACACTGCACTGGGGCTTTCCACCACAGAGAGACTGAGCAGAGGTAGCATGATCCTTTTTTATTAATATTCTCTCTATTTCATGGTGTAAGAGCTGAAAATAACTTGTCACAACTATACATGCTCATGTGCCTTTGTAACCAAAGCAACAGCTATTGATGCACGAGCTTCGTGCTAACTACTCCTCTGCCCCAGCACTGCCTCACAGCCATGAGCAACATTTTCCAAGGGAAAGGGAATAGATGGGGGACAGGGCAGTTTGCTTTTTCCTCCCGTGAAGAAAGATTTGTAGGTTAAATACGTCACTCTTTGCTTTGATCAGTGGGTCAGGTATAAAACCTTCTGGCATGGCATTGGCCACTTTTGTTTCTTCGTATCATGATTCTTTTAACTGCTGGAAAAGTCTTCTACTTCTGTCATGGCTTCAAAATATTGTACAGACCATCTGAATCCTTCAGCTGACATCTTTACTTCAAAAAATTCTGGTCCTTAATTCTCATCTGCAAAGCTCTTTAATATTTATCCTACTTCTAAATCACTCTGTTTTCTCTCCTGATCCATTCCTCATGCTCAGAGCAGTCTTTATCTTGTATCTCCGCTGGTTTTCTTCTCCTGATATGGGGTTTTTACTTTCCTTTGAACTTCTGCTATCCCTGACATCAACTGCCAGGAGTCCTCCTTCTTTAAACCGTTCTTAAAACATTGAAATTGCTCCCTTCGTTACCAACTTTTACTTCTTTGACAGTAACCTGTTCCACGTGACTCTGTAGCTCCTCTTGGGCACACTGCAAGGTTTGTGCTGCTAAATTTTTAAGGCCACATGGACTCATATTAATGAATTCCCTGACTTTCCACATAAAAACACCACAGAACTGCAACCCTGCCTTCCTGTATTGGTGCCACAAGAGGAAAGGAGAGACTGGTTTGGAGAAAGTTACCCAATGCCCATTTCAACAGTTTAAGAACAGAATATTTACCATTGACCATCTAACAGATGCATGGTTGCAGGTTTTTTCCCCTGTTTTGCCTCAATTTACGAACAGGGACCTTACTCATTCAATTCAAACATTCATCAATTTAAATTATGCATTATTTTCAGAAAGCTTAAAGATCCTTTAGCACATCTCACCTTCTCCCTGTACATGTACCTATGGATCATGATCAAGGCGACTTTAAATATTCTTTTTGATTAGCTTTTTGATTAGCTTCCTTTGATTGTCCCCTTTAAAGTAAATCATCTATTTCTGGATCTTCTGTACAGTGATATGTAATACCTAATATTAATACACAACTTCCATTCTACTCTGAGACAAAGGTATAAAGTCGATGAGTGGTGGAAAAGTAATTTGCAATGGATAATATTATTCAGTAAGTTGGGCCTTTTTCTCTGTTCAAATATTTTATTCTGTGGATTGAAAATATACATTCCAAGTTGACATATCATCAAATGAATGGGTCCCTTTTCATAACTCACTAGAGATATGCACTGGGTGATTTGTGTATTGGCTGTTAGATTAAAAAACAGATGAATTACGTGGAGTTCATCACAATAAATAATATTGGAAAAATTAAATGTATTGTAGTAAATAGCTTCAGAGTGGTAGCAGCAAGACAAAGTTTAAACTGACTATAGTCATGTAGGCTCCCCAGCACTTCTTGTCTGCAATGCAATTTCTCAGCTGGTAATAACAAAAGAAGCAGTAGGCTTGTGATATTTCATCCCACGGACAGAGTCCCTCTCCAAACTGTCCAGTTTTACTCACACCTTGGAAAACAATTCCACTGGCTAAGAACTGTGCAATATAAGCTGGATTTTTCATTCTGTGAATGAAAATATACCACACCCATACATTCGGACAATGTCAAAAGAGCCCAACGTTGTCAAACAGGGTTGAAACCTTGAAAGTCACAGCCTGATTTCACCAATATCTGACACTCCCATCTTAGTAGAAATTATTACCTCATTTATAAATATCTCGGTCTTAAGTCGTTGGCACATTACAAATCTAATTGCTTTCGTGATTCCATTGTGAAAACCATGTGGCCTATTTTTTGCTAAAAGCTGAGCTCTAGCATCCACTGTGCACTTAGATCCAAAGTCAATCCCACCTAGCCAAAGTCTTGCACTAAATGCCATTGCACCAGCCATGCACATGTTGCAGAAACTAACAGAGACCCAGGAAAGCATTTCAATGCTTGTATGTTCATATCTGCACGCTTCCATAGCCATCTGTACTAAAAACCTTAATTCCAGAACGTAGCCAACAAGTATTTAAATGCCTTTAATTTGCATTGGAGGAAACTGTGCTTTCAGCTTTAATTCCTGTTCAGCCCCAGTGTTCTGGGCAAGACTGCAGCCAGCACAGAGCTGCCCTTAGCAGGCTGAAAATGCAGCTCGTGTTTCTGAGTATATTTCTGTCAGCTAAACTCTGTGCCACAGCAGGTCTGGGTAGCTTCAGACCTTTGCTCTGCACTCTCTGGTCACTGCTGTGAACACCAGGTGCTTCCACCCTGCTGGTGTTTTTCACAAAGGGGATGAGACCACCAGGTGACACGTCAGGAGCTTTATTCAGGCACCAATCTCAACTACAGGGTGAGATACAGGAGATGGTACATGCTCTTTTCTACCACAGATCTTGTCTACCACAGCAAAGATTTCTTTGTTACAGGGCATTTTAAAAGTTTTCCAGCCAATAGCATATTGCTAAAGCTTACAGACAATTATTCTAGCCAATTAACAAAAGCACATGTACAACTGCTTCGAACAATGCTTGCTTGCATACCTTCAATTAACAGTACACAATACTCCATTATTAAGCATAAAACCTTCCACTATCTTGCTAAGCATATTTTTCTGCAGCCTTATGGTCTGTCTAAAACCTAAAAACTCAAACTCTCGTTTCATGTCCTTGCTTGCTGTATTATTCTATCTTCTCTACTTTCAGGCTTTGCAGCTGCAGCTAGCTCTACGTTCTCTGCTCTTTCTCTTTCTGAGGCCTGCTTTCACACCTTCTGAAGGTCTTCTTACCTTTACTATTTCCCACACCGCCCCAAAGCCTGGGCTGCTGCAGGCACAGGGCAGCACACCCAATAAAAACAACAACCCATCCCTGCGAGGCAGCCGGACGCCTCCGGCGCGGCGCCAGGAGCTGTCAGCTCCTGTAGAGCTCAGCCTCATCTCACACCTTCAGGGGTGAAAATCCCGGGCAAAAAAAGTTAAGAGGGAAAAGCTCTGGGTAGCCAAAGCCTCCTGTGCAGTCCCAGCTGCTGCCCAGGCCTGTCAGCAGTGCTGTGTGCTCACACTTGACCCGTGCCCTGCTATGGAGCGTGAGGTTTCCAAGCTGGCAGCAGCAGGGATGCTTTGCAATCCTCCCAATGGAATGACTGATAGGAGCTGACAGGCAGCCTCTCTGGGCAGCCTGGCCATCATATCACTGAGAAAACGTAGTTCTCATTAATTCTTGAAGCTATTTTAGCAGCTCATGCTGTGCCACACTTCACTGCAGGATAGTCCTTTCCTTTAATCAAATCTGGGGAAAATCCGTGTAAGGTCAATGGCTCTTGGGCGCACTGGCAGGAGCAGGTGTCTGGTGTGCCTGGGTCTGTGTTGTCCCAGAGGTCTGTGGAGCCCGTTGCTGCTTTAAGAAATCATTTTAAATTTTCTCATGCCATAAAAGAGATAACATTTCCCTTACAGCTCTTCTAATCCTCCCTTGTCTATATCTATGGTCGTATTTAAGGCCAACCTTTTGCCTTGAAGCACTGAGCTTTTTATTTCCTGGTGGAAAATTTGGACATAATTATATTCCTTATCCTGGTCATTAGAACAAAAAGATTTTGTCCCTTAAGCAGGAAGATTAGTTTGTTCTTAAGACATCTCACTGGTGTCCTGATGATCTCAGTGCAGCTTCTGACCAGTTTGTGGATTTCCTATGTGCCATTGCACCATGACTGAAGCAACTTGTTAAAATGAAAATTAATAACATTTGGTCACGGCAGAATGGGCCCCTTCCTACGTGTGCCAATTCAGGGATTCAGACCAGTCTGCCTTTGGAATACACTCTTTGCAGGACATAACTCTCAGCTGCAGAAAATCAGCATCATTCTGCTCTCAGGTATGGTAGTAAAAATGTGGAGTAATTGAAAACTAGATTGAGAAGGCAAATAAAATAACCTAACAGAGAGTTTCTATCATACTGATACTGATTTGGGAGATTTTCACTGCTGTTGTTACTGCTGATATTTCCATTTCAGAAACAATTCTACGTGTACAAAACCAAGGAACTTAACAGTTTTCTTGCATCCTTTCTTCTTTAATAATATCTACTTCCACATATTTTCTCCCTACTTCCATTTTTCTGGTGCTAAATCATTCATGATAGAATAAATACTGCTTGAATCATAATGCTGAGAGAAGGTATTAGTTTAAATGTCACCGCTATTAAAGCAGATGGATTAATTGTCTCTGATTTGAGGAGAGATGGATTTATTTAACACTGGCTGAATGAAATAGGCAACACATACCTTGCTGTAGTTGCTAGCTGTTGAAATCCCAATATTAAACAAATTAACAACAAAATTAGGGTTGTAACTGTTAACAGGGTGCCATAAATCATGTCTCAAGGATGCTCAATAGGAACAACCCGGTCAGCAAATCTGTAGACCATTTAAAAAACCCCGCAGGGCAGCTCAAAAGTAACGTACATATTTCAAAAGCAGAATTTTCCATTAATTCTGGATTTTATGGGTTGCAAAGCAGAGCTTTAAGGTTTAAAGTGGAAACCTGAAAAACCTGTGCAAAACCCCGCCCATTTTGCGCTGTTCTCAGGCCCTCGTTGTTCCCTTGAATTGCAAAGGTCCTTAAGAAGTTGCACATCCATTTTCCCCTTCCCTGTCTGTATCCCTCCTCTTTTCTTTTGGGAAATGAAGTTGCAGGCAGGAATGTGGGATCATTACTGGTGATGTGGCTCTGTCTGCACACCTGCTCTTGAAGAACTGCAGAGCACACCACACAAAAATAGGCAGAAGCATCTCTCCACCCAGCCCAGCCGGCCGCTGCTGAATTAACAGCTGCTCAGGCACATGGAGCAGTCTGCCATTGCAATGACTCGGGCAGCATTTTCCACTGACCGTCTGAGCAGGGCTGTCCTTTTGACAGGCTAACCACATCAGTCACCAGCTCAGGCTGTCTGATTCATCTCTTCACACTGAATTTCCCAAAAGACATCTCCTTCAGTTAGTTTCTGAATTCTAGTTTCCTTTTCTTCTCTCTTTTTTCCTCCTCCTCAGGCTAAAAACCCTGAAAACTCCTCACAGCAAATATCCCCTCTTTCTCCCGTGGGTATTCCCTTGCCAGGCTCACTCCCTGGCTCTCAAGCACTTGCCTGAACCTTCTGATGGATGCAGCATCCAGATGTTGGCCAGGGGATTCTGACTACATCTCCCTAAATCACTCAGTGGTGCTCAACCTTTGGCTCTGCCTGTCCGAGTTCAGATGTCTGAGCCCAGGCTGCCAAAGCTGTTCAGCTGAGCACAGTTTATATATATATATATTTTTTTTCCTACAATAACAACATGCTGTTTAAGCTGTGGCTTGTCCCTGCCCTAGCAGGAGCCCTGCAGAGCTGTCCCAGCACCTGCTGAGGACTTGGGATGGCAAAAAACTTCTCCCAGTACTGGAAGGGAGCCCAGAGCAGCCACAGGGAATTCCCTCGCTGGAACTGGGGTATTCCTCACTACAAAAACATCTTTGAAAAGGGGACATTGCTACCAAAACTGGTTAAAAACTGGGTTTGGGCACTGGCTTCACGTAGAGGATAACTGACCTGCTCACAGACCCCAAAGGTCAGGAGTTTCCAGAGCAGCCTCCAGCCTTTCCATACGCCCTGCATTCCAGGATCTTTCTTTAACGACAAGTGATCTCTTTGAAAGGATGTAAAACATGGATTTCCTTTCTCCCCAAACATAAAACCACACTTATTATAGTATCAAGCAGGCCTTGAAGCCTTGGGTAACCCACCTGCAGCACCCCTGCCTTTGGGAAGATGCAGATCTGTCGCTGCAAATCCCCCTTCAAAACACACTGTATCCAGACTAAGTCACAGAGATTTAAATACCTTAATAACTTAACACCCCAAATAAGCTGATATTTGATGTGACCTACATTAATGGGGAGGCATTACACAGCAGATAAGCAAGAAGTTCTCCTCTATTGTGTAATACATGTTTTATTCATACCATAAACATATTGAGAAAAGAATGTGCTCCGGCATTCTGTTTTGCTTATTTTTTCCCCAGAGGAAAAAAAAAAAAAATACAAAATAAAAATCGTGTAATAGGATTATGCTGGTGAGAAGATATTCATATCACAACAGCCACAGATTTAGTGGCAGGACTCCCAGAGACTTTTTTATGGTTGAAAACATATAGAGACAAGCACATAGGTTGTACTGCAGTGCACCCATAATTCTAACTACCAGCCTAGGAGTGGAAGCAGTTCATAGAAGAGGCTAATGGCTTTACCCTGTCTGAAACCATTGCATTAATAAAAATCATCAATAAAAGCATCAGTTCCTGCTGTACTGTAAATGAGACAGGGGCTGAGTGTGCACTGCAGCTGCAAGATAAGGCACTAGAAAGATATCTAAATTTTTTGGCTAATTCTAGATGTCAAGATAATTGGATTTTCCAAATTAAACCTTTCTGTAGTTAAAGAGGATTAAGGTTGGGATTGTGGCAGGGAAAGCTACTGTCACTGTTATGAAGACTTTTTCACTAAAGTGCCATTTTTCTTCTTCTGTGTCTGCTCTAATGCAAAATGGCAAGAGCTTCATAAAAATATTGAAGCAGTTACATCATTTGCCATCAGAAGCTGGCACAGGGAAGGTTCCTTTCTTGTGCATCTACCTACTCATTTTATGAGTTCTTAAGAGAATTTTAGTGAGTGTTCAATCACAGAATGATAGACAGGTTTGGGTTGAAAAGGACCTTAAATCCCATCTCATTCCACCCCCTGCCATGGGCAGGGACACCTTCCACTATCCCAGGCTGCTCCAAGTCCTGTCCAACCTGGCCTTGAACACTTACAGGGATCCAGGGGCAGCCACAGCTTCTCTGGGCACCCTGTGCCAGGGCCTCCCCACCCTCACAGGGAAGAAAACCTTGGATATTGCATAGCCAAGAGGCTCAGAGAAGAGTATGAGACAGTTCTGGGTCAAATATGGGCTTAAAACCTCGATCAAAACAAAGCTTGTTGTTTAAGAATGTCTTTTGGCTTTTTATTTTTCACAATAGCAATACACACCCTTCAAACCTGTAACCGAGGCATCCCTCAAGCTTGTGCCTCGTGAAGGAATTAATTGGTATTTTAATAGAAGCGCTGACAATATAAATACCCCTTGAGACACTTTGTCTCCATATGGTTTCTCTGCAGAATTTCTCTGATTCCCCACACTTCCAAAAGAGGGATATAAACCTCCTGACACAGCAGAGCATGAGTCAGTCCCATAACTACAAAAAGAAATCTTCCCTATCACCAGGTTACTCTGCAGACTCTTTTAAAGCATTTTAAAGTTTTTGCATCTTTGCTGGAGCAATAGATTCTGTCCACTGCTGAAGTAAACCACGTTCTGTGGCCTCCTGTCAGTCACAGCCCTTAAATTCATTTCTGTACCTTGCTAGAGGAGCTCTTTCTTATATTTTAAGATCACCTCAAAGGCTTCATGTTTTCTAACTCTTCTGGAATTAAGAGCTGGAGTGTAGCTCCACGTGATGAGACTTGCTGCAGAGCTCAGTTGCAAGATATGCAAAGAAAAAAAAATCTTTCTTTATCATTTTGTCAGTTTAACATCTGCCCCCATGCTCACGAGAGCCTCACACTCCCTCCACTCAAGGCAACATCCTCCTTTTTGCACCTGACAGGACATTGTGGAAAGGCCTGTTGTGATGCAAGGACATCAAACCATGTGCAAATGGGGGAAAAAACACTTGCCCAACCCTCTCTGCAAGGAATTCCTGGAAGTCCATTGAGCCCTTCCAATCCTCTCCTCACTGTGTCTATATCTTGAGTGACGTGGTGCACAGCACAACAAATGTTCTGGAGGCATCACTTCTTCCTGGACGTGCTGTCAGATACTCATCCACAGTGACAGACTTCAGTACAGAAAGGCGTGAGCAGAAAAATCCTCTGGGATTTCATCATAAAAAGTTTCCTCCTCCAAAGTTTTTATAGGCTGAAGTTTTATATCCTCAAAGACTTTACCCCATAAAAATCCAAGAAGATAATAAAACAAATAGTGGCTATGTCTAGGGTCAGTAGCCTGGGGGGAAATGCTCCTGGGTAATAATAAGAATACCTTCAGGAACAGTATTGACCAGAAACGACGAATCTGTTCTTTTCTCCTCATTGGCTGACATTTCAGCATTACTGCCCTCAGAGCTACTCAGTATTTGCTGTGCAGGGCAGCCACAGGTACAAGGCAATGCAGAGATCCCAAAGTGTGACTTGGAAGTGTTCTTGGGGATGAAAAACCCGAAAGTGAACTTTGCAGGCTGCAGAGCTTGCCTGGTCCAGCCACTCGCTTTTTCATCTCGCTCCCTCACTCCACCTATTTTAAACCTGAAGTGTGTGGATACACCCAAACCCACACTCACATGCTCATATCAATCCAGATTAGGAAAGGGCTGCCAACCTACAGAAAATAAGCAGAATACCCAACAGCTCACACAAAATTAGGCTGACCTAATTCCATATCTATATTTACACTCGAAATTCAGAAAGATTTGGAAAAGTTTTTGGTTTTTTTAAAATGTATCTCAGAAAGTTAGCTTGGTAGAATTGTTTGCCACATGATCCTCTAAAGGCCCTGAGCAACAAGATAATTAAAGCCCACAGAGATAAGAAAACCTAAAATCACTTTCCTGTAAATCAGTGCAGACTGGTAAGTTCTACCCCGGGAAGGAATGGGCACAGATCCCCTCGTGTGTCCCCCGAGCTCCTGGCAGGAGGACACGCTTGTCATTTTCTGGTCTGATACCTCCAGATCTGTGGCATTAACCGTGGATAACACGGTTTTGCCCACGGGAAGCTGGAACTTCTCCTCACCTGGGCGGAATGTTATTATTGCCCTGGGTGGCCGTGACACTATTACACACATCCGAGGCTTGTTAATTCTCCAGGGCTGAACTGGCCGCTCCAGACTGCTTCCATTCCAATAAATGCAGGATAACATGCTGGCTAAATATAGAAGTCTAAAACATAAACAAATCCCTGTTGATACCCTCGAGATCTAGGCAGAGTAATCAGTGTAAGAGCACTCAGGGTGCACGTGGGGCAGCCTATCCTAAAATTTACTCAAAACAACAGCAGCAGTACTTCTGCATGCCCCATATCAGTCAACAGGATGGAAATGAACTGGCATAAAACCTTATCAGAAGTCCTGTTGTCTAAAGCCATTAGAGAGAAGGACATGGATACTTAACTAATTGGCACTCTCAGCCTCCCATCCCGGGGTGGTGGGAGCAGTCATCAGCTGAAGGAATGACTCACGGAGCCACACTGTGCCTTGGATAATTTTGCACAGGTGGGGGGCAGACTGGAGAACAAGAACGAGGGCTTGTCAATAAAACACGGAGCTGGTCCCACCGAGATACCCTCTGTGAATCACCTCAGTGCACCAGGGGACCTGGGAGGTTGAAATGCAGAGATCCTTTCCTCTCACGAGTTTCTGACCGTCCCTGTTAACCTTGTGTTAACTGTTAACCACGTTTATGCTTTTGCCATGATACCCTCTCCCAGTCTCCAGCAGCAATGCCCACCTCAAGAAGACAAAGCTGCCATGGGCAGGGGATGCACCAAGGCAGAGCTGCACGTGGTCTGACCCAAACCCCAGCCCAGGAGGAGCTGCAGCTCGGCCTCCCTTGTTCTGATGGCTAAAAGTGCCAAGCAAGGCTGTTCCCAGGCTGGCAGCTCCTCCTGGCAGCTCCAGCACCACCAGCATCCTCCGAGTGTGAAATCCACCTCTCTGCATCACACCAGCACAATGCATCATCTGAGTCATTTCTAAGGGATGAAAAGGTTCATAAGCTTCGTGTTGCCCTCTGCACAGGAGTGAATTTTACTCTTAATGCAAGCGGTGCTTAAATGCAATATTTTAAGACTAATATTCCGTATAGGCACAGTGTCTGATTCGTGCCAGCCCAAGGGGTAATATGAATGCCTAGTGTTTTTTAACCAGCTCCCAAGGACTGAATAAAACCCTCAGATGAAAGCTGTGACCTTCAAAGAGAATGGAATCACTCTTTCTTTTCATCTGGGAGATAATTTAGCTTATACTTCTCTCCCTGTTGAAGACAGAGGCTCGCTGCACTGAAAACTGTTTACAAATGTTCTTTCCCCATTAAATTGATTTTCTGAGTATAGATAGACAGTGTTTTCTGGAACTAATTTAAATTTGTCTCTAATTAATATTCAGGACCAAAATATGTTATCTTTGCATGACTGTGCAATTATTAAAGGGAAAATACCATCAGAGAAAGTAGTGGGGGGGGGGGGGGCGTATTTTGGTGTGTTTTTGACTAGCCATTACCCAACAAGAAATGTACCATTTCTTTGCCTTTTCTAGGCTGTAACTCAAGAAGCCTTCAAGAGAGAAGTATCTTTTTCACTTATGTACACACCATTTGTGAAAGGAGACAAGGCTGACAAAATAAAGGAGGCAAATAAAAACTTTGCTAAAGAGCACCCTGATTACATGCAGCACATATTCACAGGTAACAGCAGATGCCTTGAGCACTGTGTACTCTTTGTGCGTGATTGTGTCTTAAAAGGAAGCTGAGAGAGTCTGAAGCTTGAGCTCCAGACATTTCTACACTTCTGGGGGGAAAACTGTCATCTGAGATCTGCTCTGTGATTGCCCATGATTTAGGTAATCAAATGAATTCTGGGGCAAAGTACAGACTTTACACTGCAAGTCCCCATAAATATAGCTTTTACCCACAAAGGGCCATGTTTGTGTTACTGAATTTCATTATTGCGACCAATCTTCTGCTCAAAGGTGGGTTTGCAGTGTGCTGTGGTGAGACCCAAGCCCATTCCCAGCTCCGTGGATTTCCACTGATGGTGATCCCTGCAGCAGGGCCTTTTCCTTTCCCTTCTGTGAGCACTGCTGGACTGACCAGCACCTTTGGGAGCACCTCAGCTGCAGGGGGGGAGCAGAGAGCCAGGTTTCCTTCAGCCTGCTGGAGACAAGTGGGACCCAGAGTGACAGGGTGTCACACAGAGCCTGGTGTCACCTCCTGGCCCAGTGAACTCCAGCAGCCTCTCCTGGGGCAAACAGATGCCCAAGTTCTGGTCACCATGGCCTTGTTTCAAGAGGAATGGTCATGACATTTTGGCAGGGAGATAAAAGACGTTTCCTCCTGTCACTAACCTGCTGACCTGGAACGTGGCTGTCCCTGATAACACTTGGCTCTGAGTTGGTGACTGAGAAACGTGAAGGGAAAAGCACATTTCCCACGTCACACTGGGGAAAGCCTCTGCCAGACAAACTGGGGGTAGCTGACCTCTCACTGCCACCTCCAACACCATCATCCAAAAGGCTGAGGGGCTGTCCCCTCCCTGCAAACCCCAGGTCAGATGGCCCTGACCCTGCTGAGCTTCCAAAAGGAGACAGGCTGCATCGTTGGAGAAAAGAGGAAAATAAAATCTCCTTCTAAAACACAAATAGGGAACCTAGTGATCACCATAAAATTGTGCAAGCAGGTAACACGAGCAAACTTGTTCTGTTCATTCTTGTTTTGTTTTAGAAAACCAGTACAAATCTAGATTGTGTTTTGCAAGTTGCAGGCCACGCATGTATTGGATTTCTGGCAGGAGCTTTGGGCTTGTCCAAAGACAGAAAATGAGGACTTATCTATCATGAAAGCTGTAAAATCCCTGTCTTCCATTTGCTTGCTGATGGGGCTGTGGAGAATTTCCTGGGACAAAAGTACTGGCATTAAAAGGAGCATAAAATAAAACTCCCTCAATTTACAGCAAGGGTGAGAGCTTCAGGAGCACATAAGCAGCAAAAGTGTGCAAGTGTTGCACTGAAACTCAGTTTGTGTTCATAAATCACTGAATGATTCTGAAAGTGTCATCAGTTACTTTCTTACTCCTCTTTTTCCAATAAAGAAAAGGAGGGAGGCAAAAAAGAAGAGGGGATAAAAGATCCAAGTTCTATGGAATTTTAGTCAATTCTAAAAGAGTCAGACTAGAGCCAGTTCTGCTTTCAAATGTGGAAATTTTTTACAAAAATCTTTCAGTTAAAAGAATTGCTTCAATTTTCTCTTTTTTCTGAGTGCAGGTTCTGGGATCACTGAAATTTCTGGGATTTAAATGGTACCAAAGGCAAAGAAAAAACCATATGTATATCAGGGCTATGCTGATAACCCTGTCAAGCAGAGCAGATACTGCTCCTTTTCCTTCACTTGATGCTGAGATAAAACAGTATTAGGTGAAGTCAGCTACGTCTGTAGTGTTTACTCAACTCATCTCTTCAGATCTGACCTAAAATCATAGTGCCCACCAAAAAAAAAAGAACATCACAAGCAACAAGTTTAGTTCATTGTCAGAGTGGTACCACTGAGCATTCAAACTGCAGGTCTGACTCTCTCGTAGGTGAAATTAAAAATAGGAGTTAAATCCTATTCTATCAGTGGGTGTGAAATACCAGGCATCTCACGAACTTGTTATTTTAAATACCCTTCCTGAGCTGCAACAAATATCTGTCCAATTTTAGTCCAAGTTCTGCTGGAGTGTAAGGTCTGAATTGGTTTCAAAGTTTTCCTCTTGCCAAGGAAAAGGAGCAGATCTCCATCGAAACCCAAGTGTACAACGCAGTTTGTCACGAAATTGGGAATCCATCAGCAGCAGAATATGCTGCAAGGGAAATATCAGGTCCACTTGCTTTGATTTATGTCAGGGTAAGTCTGGAGAGCGCTGAGTGGGGTTCTCCATTTGTCACTGTGACCACACAGCCTGGCATCTTAAAAGCAGAGCTCCCTGCAAACAGAGCACTCCTTTGTGAGAAGTGACACTGACACTCAATCTAGGTTTATTTTCTGCAGGGGAGAGGGAGGGAGGATAGAGCTGGTGCAGCTCCCTGCACAAAGGTGGTTTGTACAAGTGCTCTGAGCATCTCTCCTCCCTGAGCTGGGGCAGACACACCCAGGGACACACAGGGGTGTGACAGCAGCTGACACCTGGGGGGGATCAGACAGGACACGCAGGGAACCGGGGAGGGTGGTGATGGCAAAAGCACAAATCTGAAGGAAATGAAACCTCACAAATTCAGGGAACAACAAAACAGCTTCTTTTGCAGCTAAAAGATCCGGATGATGTGTTCTGAAGGGTTGAGTTCTTAATGCTCTGGATGATCAGCACTGAAAAGTGCATAGATGGGAAGAACGTGCTTTATCTCATGCATCAGCAAAACTTGAGCTGTTGATGCAAAAGGTTGCGAAGTCTGGATTTTCAAAACTCTGTTGGTTTGGTCTCTTTTGTTCTGGCAAGATTTCTGGAACCCATTTCAGTCCCTCTTAGACTTTTTTTTTTTTTCCTCCCCCAAAACCAAGAAGTATCTTCTCTTACGACTGAAATGTGACAGTAGGAATTATTTTCATTTCAAATTATCTTCATCTTCATTCATCCAAGATCCTCATGGAATTTACACATGGTCAGATATCTCTGCCTGCCCAGCAGTGCTTACTGACTGTGGGTTTCAGAGACAAAAACATTGGAAAAAAAACTTGGAAAGGCCTGTAACTAGAAAACTGCCAATTTTTTCAGGTACACCAACTTGCTTAAAGGCTGGGGTAGCTCGAGGGTGATCTCCAGAATCCTTGCTGGATGAGTGTCTCAGGGTCCTTTTCTCCTGGGCCAGAGAAGTCTCCCCATCCTCCTCACTCCTCCAGTTTATCCCCACCCTGGCAGATCCTCTACAGAAAATTAATATGAATATAAACACAGTCTATTGTATTTTTATTTCATTTCCTAGACAAGAAGATACCTTTTAGTCCTACCATGGAAGAAGAAAGAAAAAGATTTGGGGAAAGAACTGGGGAAAAATATTGTCCTGGATTTTATAAGAAGCACCAGAATAAATGTGAGCATAAAAACCTCTTTTTGGTGTGTGATGTGTGGTGGCAGAATCCTCTGTGTGGGAATGATGCTGTGCTTTCTTGTGGGTACTTCATGCTCCTCCCATGTCCACAAACACCCCCTGAACTACACCAGGAGATGAGATGAAAAGGGGTTTAGATACTTTTTAAAAGTAGTCCTAATTATTTAACAGTACCTAGTTTATTTTATATCATTTAACATGCAATTTACTCAAATCTTTATGGCCTAATATATCATACCCCTTGTCCACATAACCACCAAAACTACCCACTATGCTTCACACCCATAGTATATAACTACACATTCCACCAGGATCTCCATCTAGAGTAAATAATTGCTCCTTGAAGCATTTCTGATGATTCAGATCCTGATCCCTGTGTAGGGAAGTATGTGAAATAACCTTCAAATCTGCTGCAGCCATATTAAAGGTATATTAGTTAATTCTACTCCATACTTTCTGCAATAATGTACACAGCTTTTTAGCAGCATGGCTGTTGATTAGCACAAAAGGTCAAAAATCAAATTTGCATGTAGACTAGACTGTTTTAATGCAATTCTTAAATTATTCTCCTGAAAATATGAGGAAGAAGCCTCTCCTCCTCCCCAGATTGTGAATGCTAATGTTAATGCCTTTTCCCTAGCAATAACCGGGTTGGAGTTTTCGGTGCGCTCAGGGAACCAGAGCCATTTTCTCGTCAGGAGTGTCTTAGCAAATCACAGGATTTATATTCTTAGATAGGAGGTTGACAAAAACTGCTACTTAGCAACCCCTAGCAAGGAAGAAACATTAGCTGGATATTTGAGGAAGCTCTGTCTCCTTTAGCTCCAGAGAGCAGCTGCTGAAGCAGCGCTCAGTGCCTGAACTCACGGGGCTGGTGGGAGCTAAAGGTGCTCAGTACTTCTCCAAAATGTGTGCTCACAAAGTGTCTGCGTGGCTGGGAGGCAGGAGAAGGGTCAGACATCCCCAGGGGAACACAGCTGCTTCTCTCCAGCTCCCTCCTGAAGCCTTGTGCTGTTGGCTTTGGGTGGCCAAAAGCCCGGGTTATTGATGCGTGGGCTGATTGAAGCGGCATCTTTGGGACAGTGAAATATCTGTGACTGCTGTGAGCACTGCACTCCAGTGCACTTCAGGAAGCTACAAGTGCAAACAGACAGTGGGTTGGCTGCTGGATACAGAATGAACCCCTGGCCTTTCTAAAAGCCCCAGTAAAACTGCAACTTGAAAAGAGTAATTGAGCCCACAATTCTCTCTTTGGGTATGACACAGAGCTTTTAGAGGAAAGATTCCCCTGTCACAGTTGTACAGTCTCCAAAGAGTATCAGCAAGAGAAGAAACTTTGAAATAGGGCATCTTTTGTGTTTTCCAAAAGTATCCTATTCAGTAAATGAATTTGGAGGAGCAGGACCAAAGACAAAGGCAATGACACAGACACAGAGCCAGAGCTGCTCTGCTGCTGAGGATAGAATCTCTTTATGGTGCTGACAGACCTGGGCAATTTTGCTTCTTTAAAAGTATTCCAAAGTTTTCTTCAAGCTAGAAATATGACTCCATCTTACTTCTGTCACACACAAACTAAATTAAAAACTTCTGCAAGGCAAACTTTGGCTACAGACTTAAGCTTTGCAACTTAGTTAAAGAAGATAAAATAACGTCTTTGGTTTTTTAAGAGAACAAAGTTTCCTTTCGGTCTTCTTTTTCATTTGAAGATGCATCTGTGCAAACAAATTCTTGTCCTGATCAGATTTATATATATATATATATATATATATACACACACACACACACACACACACATATATATATATATATATAATTTTTTTTTTTTTTTTTTTTTTTTTTTTTTTTTTTTTTTTTTTTTTTTTTTTTTTTTTGACAAAAACACCTCGGGGCTAAAGTAGACATTACTAAGCCATGGCAGCACTTAATATTCAAGACAATTCTGCCACCTCAGTTGTGCAGCCACACAACCTAGAGTTAATTATGTGCTTTATACACACACACACACACCAGTGCTGGTATGATGTGAAGTCAGAGGTTTAAAAAGCAGAGAATTTTCTCTTGCCCCACTCTTTCCTCATAAAGAACAGCCAGTCCCATTTAAATCAAGGGGACATTTGGGTGTTGTAAAGCAATTAGAGAAAGAATGTCACAGTCTGCCCCTCGTCTGCAGCTGGTGGGGAAATGCCATAAACCTCATCTTACCCAGAAATAGCCTGGCACAAGAGTTATTTCATGTGCCTTAAAAGATGTCTGCTGGTCAGACCTGCAGCTACTCACTGCCCAACCAAGACAGCCAGCACTGACAAGAAGTTATTCTCCTAAGTGATTGCACTGGGGTAATTTCTGCTGCTTTGTACACACCTGCTTTGCCTTTCTCTTGCTGTGGTCCCATGCTGATGGCACATGATGCTGCTTAAGAGGACAAAGAGCGGCCAGAGGGGTTTATTAGACTGCTCACACTATAAAAGTGAGCAAAACTCGCCACATGATTCACAGCATGATGCTCTACATTTACAGACCTCGCTCGTTTGTTGTCTATTTTTTAAGTGGAGGGAAAGTATTTACCAGGGACAGGTTTCAGCACAAACACATTTCCTGAAGGATACCAGGGGCACTGAGGAAACATTATGATGGATTTGTCCTGCTTGTTATTGCAATGTGCTGCAGAGCTGCTTGCAAGGCATGACTTCATTCAGATTTTTGAGCTGAAAAAAGAGTTGAAAGGACTCCACAATAGACAAGAACTACTGGGGCCGTTCCACGCTTTTGCAAAGTGGTGCTCTTAAAGCTGATGCTTAAACATGCCCTGAGTGTTGGGTATGACACATCCCGCTCCAAATCCAGGCTGACCAAACACTTTGCTTTGCTTTTTCTTTTCTTTCCCTTTTTTTTTTTTTTTTTTTTTTTTTTTTTTTTTTTTTTTTTTTTTTTTTTTTTTTTTTTTTTTAGCACTCAGCCATTTAACTTTATTTATAAATAGAAGTGGCAGAAGGGATGACTCCTTTCTTGCATACAGAGAAAAGGAAAAGGTGGGGGTATCACGCCGAAGCCCTCAATACACGAAGGGACACATGATTCACTCCTCTCACATGCTCTGCAGCTCCTCTCTGCAATGAAAGCTTTGTTCTGGCTGTTGGTGCTGGCTGTTTGGCAAGAGCTAAGGTGAGCTCCATCCACCAGAGGCTGATCTGCTCTGTGTGGGAGCTTTTCTCATCCCAAGGTCAGAGGAAGGAGGATGTCACAGGGCTGATCCTCGGGCAGCAGGACCTTATTTCTCTCCCAGCAGGAAGGTCTTCAAAGATGCCTCGGGGAATAAACACCCTTTTTGGGTTTAGTTTAAAGGGAATCTGTGCAGCAAAAAGTTTTCTAGGAAGGGTTCCCTCTTGCGAGGCTGCCCATTATGAACCAAGTCCTCAACTGAAAAATCCATCAATTGCTTATCTTTACTTTCTCTTTTAAATTCTCCCTGAAATACTAGTCAACAGGGGTGACATACATCCAGAAAGTAACAGCATCATCATTTACCTGCTTATTATCTGAATATGTTACTGAATTTCTAACCAGGACACAACTCTTACTCCATACACTGCATTTTTGGTTCCTTTGCTACCTGATTCCTTTTTTCCACTGAGCCTCCATCTAAGTTTGCTGCTTGTTTAACCTTCACTGTGGTTACCTGGGCTGGTTTCGCTTTCATCTGATTGCCAGGTCACTTTATTATGTTTTTTACTGCAGCTTAGTAGCCCCTTGAATTCTGCCACAGTTCATGTAATTCTCATCATGCGGATCAGCTCCCCGTGGAAATTTTCTTCCTGCCAGCAGCAGTTATTTACTTTCTCTTTCTGCATTTCTCATTGTCACTGAAACACCACCTCTGACAATTCCCACCTCCTCTAATCCTTTTATTAAAAAACAACAACAACAACAAAAACACAACAAACCACCAAAAACAACAGGGGGGAAAAAAAAAAAAAAAACCCAAAACAAAACAACACAAAAAACCACCTTGTCAGTCATTTATTTCTTTATTTCCAACCTACTCTAAATTTAAATAGCATTGCTGTGCCCACAGAGTGAACGCTGGCTCTGATGCCAAATTTGTTTCCTGGAGCTATGTGGCCTGCCCCTATATTTTTCTGAAGAGTCAAGCAGAGAAAAAATTGTTTTCTTTTAGCCTTTACTTTCTTAATCACTGGAGAAGCCCCCAACAGACACAGCAGGATGAGAGAGGATTGTTACCTGCTCTCTGAGCTGATGACTCAACACGCTCATTTCTTAGCGCTTGCACAAAAAGGGTTTGGGCGGATTTCAAGAATAGCAGGGGAAAACCATTTGCTGTATCTCAAATGTTGTGAGACTATTTGGTGTTGATAAGAGCTCTCTTTCTTTCTTCCTCATTAACTGATTGCTTCTCCTTCTTTTAGTGCACACTCCTCTGCCTGGGGCTTTCAGAGACCGAGCTCCATTTTCTTCCTTGCTTCAGCACCACCTTAACTAGACAGCGTCAGAGTTATCATTTCAGATGTCAGAGAGCACAGAAAACTTTTTCCTTGCTGATATCTCCTAATACTACTAGGTCAGGTCCTCAGAAGATTACTCTTTTAGTGACAAATGTGGTTTGTGAGGAGGTCGTCCCAGTCTCCCCTCTTAGGGATGGGTTACCAGTTCATGAGGAGATGGGTTTGGAAGGACTCTCCTGGATCCTCAAGTCATGTGCTGTTATACTCCTTTGCTTCACCAAATATCTCACTCATATATTCAGTGAAAACCCTCTCAGTACTAGTCAGGCATTCTGTCTTTTCTGCCCAGAGTGAAACACACTGCAGACCTTCCACCCAAATTATCAGAAGCTTAACTCTCTTGTTTGTACCTATTTTTACACAATGGTCCTTCTGCTATCATTGTCTTTTATCTCTCCTTTCCTTTTCAGTTGTTTGCTCTCTTTGGAAATTCAGCCCTGCATTATGTTTATTGAGAAGAATAATAAGCTCTTGGCATTTTCATTAATAGACTAATCAAAGCACACTTCTCTCAAAAGAGGTATCTCCTACCGTGCTGGCTTCTCTGCTCTGTGATGCTCGGGTTTCAATTAACCTCTCCAAACACAGCTGATGGGAGCTCTCTGCAATCCTCCAGAGAACTGCTGACCAGAGCTCCTTTTCTCTGAGCACTCCCTGATTCTCTCCTTCAGCTAATGGAAATACCAGTCCACTGCCTCAGCTCTTTCTTTTTCCAGTTGCTCTCACATCTGGAGCTCCCAGATTACAGCTCCATTAGTGTGTGCTGGACTCCAGCACATGGTCTTTTGTTTCACGCTGTTTCACAATTATCTTAGGTATTAGATTAAAAGGTGCAAAATTAACTGTACCAGGATTATTTGTGGTTTTTTAAAAGTTAGAGAAAATTGTGGTATTTTTCCATTACTGTTCCTGTAAGAAGCATAGAAAGCAAGATCAGAGTTGTTATTAAATTCTTAGCGTTGATAAAAGAACCACGTTCACACTTGATGGCAACACTTGATGGTTGCCCAGTGCAAATATCTGCAAAACCATGATCAAGACCAAACCAAAGGATGAAGATCCTCTGTGAAGAGAGGTTCAATTTAAAAACAGGACAGAGCTGGTTGGAAAAATGAATGTCATTCCAAAGTTTCCTTTCACTGTGTTCAGTTCATGATTGGACCTAGAATCACCTACCTGAATCGCATGGGAATGGCAGCATCAGGGTGCCACCATATGGAGCTGCCAGAACAAAGGTCTGCTAAAAATACTGGAAGTGGTTTCGAAAACTGATGCCAATTCTTGGAATTTCAGGCACTTAAGTGCATTCAAAACCCTGATTAGATGAATGAAAATTTCACTCTGAAGGGCTGAGCATTCAGATATGCAATGGCTCCATCTCGTCGGGAATCTAGGCCAAATTGCTTCTGAAAAATCTCAGTAGGGTGCTTATTTGCATTTTTGGCTTCAGAATACTTCTGAAAATATGGTGGCAAGGCTGCCATCCATCAAACACTTCAGCAGGTGCTGGGATTTTATGCAAGCACTTGGCTGAGTTTCTGTATTCACACACTTAAAATTTACCATGTGCCTGGCTGCCTGGAGGATCAGAGACCACCTCTGCAGGTTTTAGGCCCTCAAGGTTATATATTTGAAAACTCTGGAATTGCCTAGTCTGCAAACAAACCGTAAGCTGACATACTGCACGCTTTCCTCAACCTCTTCACCGAAATTTTAAAAGCAATCCATATAAGTTAGGTAATATTTAAGAGAAGGGCTTATGGAAAAAGCCATTTCCAAATGAGAAAATGGCATTCAAGTTTGTTATCTGCTGTCCTCCCTCCACATGTGTTATGACAGCATATTTATTTTTCTTCTACTACTACTACTACTACTACTACTACTAGAGAGAGTGTGGCAAGAAAATCTTTTTTTTTTTTTTTTTTTTCCCCTCTTCAGAGATTGTCAGCAGCATTATCTTTGAGGTGCTGGATATCATACTGCTTTATAGCATTACCAGCACAAATATAGGGATAAACCTCCAGGTGCAGGGCTTAAAGGACAAGGGGTTTTTCCTGTGACTCTCCTCTAACCTCGCTGCTTTTGCTGGGAAAACAGGGCAAGCACAGCTCGTGTCCAGAGTGATGGAGAGGATCCATTACACCAAGCTCCTTGGCCGCTGGCAGAGGGAGGAGGAACAGTCCCAGGTGATGAATGAAGTGATGGCTGAGCTGGCAACCATCCCCTGCCCTCAGGAAATCACTTGGGAAGGCACAGAACTGGTCAGGTTTGCTTCCTACCTCCTATTTTGGCCTTCAGAAGAAGGGAGCCAGGGAGGGAAGGGCTGGGCCAGAGCTCTGCGCTGCAATTTGCTCCATAACTCATTTTTCCAATGTGCAGCCCTGAAGTAGTTTTTAAATCGTCCTTCAGTGCTTTATCAGAGGAGGTGCTGATCACCTGCAAGGATGACTTTTATAGAACCAGCATGACTCATCTGTGGGCATATTTTTAAAACCTCTTCTTTTCCCCCAAACCTCCCCAAATCAGTCTGGGAAAATGATTGCAATTATTCAGATTGTGCTACTTTAAGTTATCTAACCTCAGAAACCACCTGCTGCAAAACAGGCCCGATCCAGCTACAGCTGAGCAGAGGAGGAAAGGAAAGGTTTTCTTTCCTGCTTCCATCCATGACTTGCTCCCTGTCTGAATAACCCTGTGTGCCTGCCATGCCTTGTTTTCCCTTTCTGAGAGGAGGGCAGTGATGCCAGCAGGGCTGGGACCAGAGTCATCAAAGGCCTGATAGCACATCAATAAGCTGCAATCAGAAAGTACCGTATGATTTCTCTTCCTCGAGGCTGTCAGGTTTTATGGGGGGGGGGGGGGGGGGGGGAAGGGAGCTCAGGTACATGTAAATTTTAAGCATTTCATTCTAGGTTAAAAATAAAAATGATAAAAAAAAGTCCCTCCGCAGCCCTTGCATTTAAACGCAATCCAATTCTGATGATCCAACTAAAAACCCTTGGTTTTCCCAAAGCCGGTCCCTTGCCATTTGTTTGCAGTCCTGCAAAGCTCCTAAGCTCTGCAGAATTAAAGCTTCACAGCAGCTTGCTTTAGGGAAGAGAAGCAGCAGCCTGCAACTGCAGGAGGTGGTTGCCAGACTTTGAAGTCTGGGCTCGAGATAAGGGGAAGCGACATTGCAAAGAAACTGTGTTATTAAAAGACATTCTCCTTTTGATTCAAGTTCTCTGGTATTAAACTTCAGCAGGCCCACATTTCCAGGCTGACTAAAGGGCCTTGAGTTATTGGTACATATTCCAGTGATGGGTTTTTCCCCAGGGCACAATATTTTCAGCACATTCGCACAGGCTCTCACTCTCTTGTCTGTGTCTCGTCATGTAGTAATCATAAACCTGACCTCCCTGGAAAGCTTTTTTGGAGAGGCTTTAGGCCACCCAAGACAGGTTTGCAGTCTCTTAAGGGTAGGACTGGGCAGGACAAAGGTCCGTGCTGGGACATTTAAGTGACAGGCTTTAAATCTTTCAATGAAACACTATTTTCTGTTTACTGACCAGAAGGTAAAAATGTTTTTTAAAAAGAATAAAGACAGAAAATCTCTACCAGCTACACTGCATTAATTCAGCATTCATGTATTTTTCTTTGTTCTGCCACCCAGCTGTAAAATATGTCTTTATCCTCCGTGTGCAAATGGAGGCTCGGTTGCTTTGTAACTGGAATATTTCAGTAAAGTTAAGGCACCACAGTGTGAAGGCGCAAGACTGCAGGCAAGAACTTGCAGAATAACTTCACCAGGGAGTGATTAATGGGCTTTATCTTCCCTGGTGACACCAGCCCACATGGCACAGGCTTCTCCTATGCCAGTAGGGACGGTTCCCTACCACAGCCCAGCTGCACCGGGCACAGAGCGTGGCTGCCCAGCGCTGGGTCTGTGCTCCTGACTCATCCAGGGGAAGGGGCAGAGAGAGATCCTCGCCTGTTCGTGCTCCTGCCACCTCCCCATCTCCCTGGGGTCAGCACAGGCTGAGCCCTCTGCAGGTCTGGGCTGTCCTGGCGTGATCCAGCATCGCTCAGTGACCGCCGGGGCAGCCCCGTGTCCCTGGGGTCAGAGCCACCCTGACCCCACGAGATTCTCACTCCTCACCAACACTTCCAAGGGAGATCTCATTTCTTTTCCTTGAAGAAAACTGGAGCTGGCCAAGTTCTAACTGTGCTCGGACTAATAAAAATTTAAAATGATTCCTCTGAGGTCGTTCTGACTTTATACAGGTAAAACTGAGATAAGATTTTATGACCAAGGCAGGCAGTTAAATAGCGCGAGTTGGAAAGGGCTAAAGATGCCAAATGTTTATTATCACATACTGAATAAGTTGTATAAAGTTTAAAAGACACTGAATTTATAATGGTACAACTCACAGGGATCCTAAAGGCATTTCAATTATAAACTCTTCTGTGTAAATGTCTTCCTATAACTAAATAAATAAAGTCCTAAGATATGGCACAAGGAACCTCAACTGAGACTTTTTCAAGTCAGTTTTTTTTTCACAGACCCCGGGAAAACAGAGATGCTGTGATTTCAGTTAACCTGAACAGTTGAATATAAGTGGAGAAAAAACCCTGAAGAAAATCTTTCCAAGGTTTATGATTTCAGTGTCACCATATTTGTACATCATAAATCAAGATGAAAGGCTGTTAAAAAAGAAAAAAATCTATTTTCATTTAAGATCAAATGAGGACCTTTTTTTTTTTTTTTTTTTAAGCCACATTTCTCTTTGGAGAGGGGGGAGCTCTTTTGTAGCTGCACATTTTATCTGCAAGCAGAGCTGGTGAAACACTTTGGGTGATAAAAATTAAAACCACAGCACACAGCGGGCACTTTTCACTGGCATGTACCAATATCAGTGAAACTAATTGGAAAGACTTCTTGTTTTCAGCTGTTGCCCAAAGTAGTGAAATTTGCAGCCTGGTTGGGATGTCAGGGGTGACAGACATGTCCTGGTCCCTGTCCCTGTGGGTGCTGCCCAGCCAGTTCTTCAGGAGAATTACTCCAAGGAAAGCACTGGAAACATCCTTCCCTTCCCCAACCAGTTCTTCTGCTGCCTGGTGTGATGCAGGATCTGTGCTTTGCCCATTCTGCCCTTAATACCCTTAAATCTCTGGTCTGTGTCTGGATTCATAGAAGGAGATTATATGTCATATAAGTATGGTGATAGAAAATCTCTGACAGGTTAACTCTTAAAGTCAGAGGCAGAAATTCATAGGGTTTTTTTGTTTGTTTGTTTTTTAATCAATGCTGATGCACAAATCAAAAAAACCCCCAAAAGATTTCATTAAATGTTTGGACCAACAACAGTCAAATTAATGGCTGCACAAGCACAGGGAAAACACCATAACAAATTTCTTTAGAGATTCAAAAGTTGATTCCTGTATCCTTTATCTAGTGGTGGGATTCAGATATATAATTTTAATTTCAAATACCTGAATGTGTAAGGAAACATGAGGAAATGCAGATCTCCTTTTTTAATCTTGGGGCTGCAATTTTTTAATCTTGTACAGATGAGCCTAAATGCTGATGTTTTAAGTTTTACCACCCATGTTCTCATATTAGACTGCTACCTGTGTAGGTACAGACAGAAGAGACAATTTCTTGAGGGAAAAGACAACTTCTCCATAAATTCTAATGCTTATCTTGTCCAATTCCTTGTAATGGGTAATGGATTTGGGAAGAGATTCCAAAAGCTACAGTTTGCATTCTCTTTGAGCAAATAAACATTTTGGAATAGACCTACTAGGGCACAGCAAAGTGACAGGCATTAAATACCAGTTTGTCCCTAAATACTGATGCTGGCGGCTGCTCACAGGAGTCTGCTCAAGGACCTGAGCCTTGTGTCCCTCTTATTGAACTAAAAGCCCCTGAAACATTTCCAGGTGTTTGGGAGAGGTGCAGGGTGAGGCTGTGACTAACCTGGAAGGGTACTGGAGTGAGGCAGCGCTGCAGCTAACTGGAATTTTTGCCTCCCTCCTAACACTAAGGGCTGATTACCAAGTGTTTCCCCTCAGCTCCTTTTTATAGTTTACACTAGAAATTGTCAGCCTTGGTTTTATGCTCTGTTATGCTGAATGATGAGGAGAAGGAAGGGTTTGCCAAAGGAAAAGGATAGTAAAAGCAGGAAAAATGAGCTAGATACTTCCAGCTCCAGTAAAAGCATCTCAGCTTTATTGTTGTCCTCTTGTAAGGTTTTACATGCTGCTTTAAATGATGATACATTAGCCTTGGGAGAAAATACTAAAAAGCATTCACGTATGACACAGAATATCTCAGACAGCTAAAGAATAAAATATGGAGCCTTTATTCTTTACAACCCAAGCCTTCCTTTACTAAATATAAACATTTACTGCATTAAAATGTATAGGCTTAAGTACGAATTTTCCAGAGGATTTTTTCCCCATTGTGAAGTACTTTATATCCACAATAATACAGTGCAATGGCTGAAGCAAAAATGAGGTGGCAGTGCTCATTGTGTGAAAGATGAGTAATAAAATCATCAGCGTACAAATGATTTTTTAATTAGGTTTTAATCTGTGTATTTAGGGAAGTTATTTCTGTGTGAATTCCACACTGATAATTTTTATCTCGGTACCACAGCTGCAGTCACTAATGGCTGATGCCATGGACATCCTTGAAGGAAAAAGTGAAGAAGATCGTGTGTGGACTAAAATTGAGAAGGTAAAAAGCAGCAGCAAAGGGCAAGAGAGTATATTGCTCCTCGGGGAGTAAAACTCCACCTGAGTCATATCTATTTGAAAGGTAAAAAAAAAAAAAAAAAATAAAAGTCCTATTTGAAACCTGACAGCACCCCTTGAACTCTGTTAGTGCTCAGACACTGACCACAAATACATGTTTATTATTTGATTTAGCCCCTATGGTTGAACTTTGCCTGTGCTAACAGTCTCATGAGGTTTTCTAAAACATCGGAGAAAAAAAAAAGAGACAAAAAAGCCAACCTGAATAGCTCCTTTTTGGCTGATAATTAGAATTCTCTTCTATCTTTGTCATGTGTGGTACTGTGCTAATTGGATGTGGGGGGTGAAGTTATTAGGGAATGAAATTCAGCCCAACAAATTAGGTCTCTTAGTGGAGCTCAAATGAGGCTTTGGTGATGTGAGAGGTAAAAGACACATAAATGCCTTTTTGGAGTCTCTGCACAGCAACTGGTCAATTTAATTCCGAAAGGATTTGTGGAGTGCGGGGAGCCTTGTGTTGGTTCTCAGTGCAGATGAGTCTGACCTGGCAGAATGAATAATAGGTCAGGCTGGGATGTAAGGGGAGTTTCTTACATTTTTACAAAGTCTCTCAAGCCTGAGCAAATCACAGCTCTGAACATTCACCCCCACAGACATTCAACCACTTGTGGGACAAAGGACAGCAACACATCACTGGGGAGGGAGAATGTTATTAATGGTTCCTGCAGCTCCCTCAGGTCAGAGGGATGCACTCTCACTCTGGACTGTGGATGCAACCACAGGCTGGTGAATAGAGGATTTGGATTTCTGCACTGGCAGGTTTTGGAATTGCCCTTCCTTTGGGGTTTGTGGTTTGCAAACAGATCTCAGGTAAGACACTGAAAACCCCAAACCCTGCCTGCGTGGAGTCAGTGCAGCCAGGACAAGCAAATGAGACAGAGATGTCTGAAAGACACCACACGGGTGGAGGGTCAAGGTCTTTTCAAAGTGATTCTATTCATTCTATTCCTAAGTTATTTGAATTACAGTTTCAGAAGGCATCTATCTCTCCCTAGGGAAAGTCTGAGTAGGTGTGTGTTGCCTCAGTTAGCCGTCAGATCAGTGGCTTTTAATAAAGTTTTCCAAGAACAGAATGTTTTCAGAAACTAATCAAATCTTAAATACCCCAAATTATAGACAGACTGGGATTCATCTCTTTCAAAAGCTTGTGAGGCAAAACAAAGGACAAATATTCCTACTTTTTTGACATTGTGCCACGATAGTCTCTAAATTTCTCACACCTGCCTACAGACCATGAGAAACTTTTGCAGCGCGAATGCTGCACATGATATCAATTATATATACTTATACAATTACATATATTTTTCCTTCCTTATATAATAATCATGGTTAGCTAGGTGAGTGTAAATGACATAGCTACAAATAGCCTATTCCCTGTACTTCTCTAACACTTAACCTTCCCATTTTAGACAGTACACTTAAATATCAAAGACAGATTTCCAAAGTTTTTCCAAAAGTCAGCATTTTAGCCCACAGTCAGGTGTTTGAATAACCAGCCTGACTGTCACAGCTCTGAATGACCGCAGGTCAGAGGCTGCTGAGAATGGATTGAACCTCTGAATGAACAGAGATAGCTAAATATTAAAGGTTCCTTACAATTTTGCTTATTTCTGCATTTTTTAACACAAAGTGACTAATATCTCATTACAAATTCAGTAAAACAAATGTAGCTTTTGGCGTGTTTGTCTGTATGTATGTAGACCCTTTATATTTCTCTAGATAATTTTGCTTTCAGTACAACTTTTAACAGAAATCAAGGTAACATCTAAAAACGGACAGGCATCCCATATTATGCCACATGAATCTGTGCATAACTCAATATTTGGGATTGAAATTTACTGAATGCATTAAAACCTGCTCCCTGCCATTACAAAATTTGGTGCTTCAAAATTCGTTTGCATTCTGAGCATATGCTTGCATTTAATTTCTGACAACTCACATAACTATTTGGTTTGAGGCATCTTGTTCCAGGCAGAACTCACTGTTTGTTTCATAATACTAAAATATTTTTCTGTATTATGTCAGAACAAAGAAATGAAAAGCATCATCAACTTCACTTTTTTTTTTTTTTTTAAAGAAAGCATTTCAGCATATTCAGCATGTTCTTAGGAAAAAAATCTATTTAAATAGAAGAGACAGGAGAACACTCAGGGAGCTCCAGGGAGAAGGGGCTTGTTGCATTTTTTGCTGCTTTGTGGTTGCTGTTTTTTAAATCAGCTAATTAAGAATGTTACATTAGGTTAAAGATCTCTAATGCATTACCACAGAGGAGGATTAAACCTGGTGATTAAAACTCGCTGTGGTGTGGATTACCACATCACTCGAGCTAGAACCATCTCCAAAAGTTCAGAATTTCGCAGCTCACTCATCACATCACACTGATTGTAGGAGCCCACAAAGAACCTTCACACACATCTAGTTTCAAGGTAGTTATTTGTATTTTTGCTATTGAATTCATTTACATACATTGGAAAGCAAAAAACCAGAACATAAAGGAGTTTATACAACCAGCTATAAATGCAAAGCTCCGGAAAGTTGACAGCTATGCTCCCACCAGTGAAGTTTGGCTTTTGCAATAGAAACAGCTGTTGCACCTAATGAAAGCACTCAACAGTTTTCTCTAATGCAGCAGGGTTATAGCAGCGCCTGTTTTCCAAATGGTTGAAGGGTCTGTCAGAATTGCCATCACAAACCACTGTTTTCAGGGTTTTATATTCTAGAGTCAGCCATAAAAAAGTTCATTCAGGCTGAAATCTGACATCAAAGGGCACAAAGCCTGACACCCAAACACTTTTCCTCTTGTCATAGTGGAGAGTTTACGAAATTAGCTTGGAGTTAATCTGAAAAAATTTGAATTTACAGGACTGACAAAGTAGTA
The DNA here is from genome assembly GCF_015227805.2 of Hirundo rustica. NCBI lineage: Eukaryota > Metazoa > Chordata > Aves > Passeriformes > Hirundinidae > Hirundo > Hirundo rustica. The sequence goes on from NC_053459.1 coordinate 21,048,141, forward strand.
ATAGATATGTAACTTCAAGTGTTTTGGGTGCTGTGCTGCTCTTCCAATTCACTGACAGATTTTTAAGCCAACTAATTTATCAAATGGGCTAATTATTTTGTGAGCTTGAACACAAAGAAATGAAAAATTACTTCATAATTAGCTGGAAAAAAGAGAACATCAGTGCACAGAGGATTTGAGGCAACATATTGAGGCTAAGGACTATATTTTTGGTTATTGGCTCTGTCCAAAATGTGTTATAAATTGAGCCTTGAATGTATTTAAATATCACAACTTCAGCACTGCAGGAGAATGAAACCTCTCTGAAGCCCCCCTTAGGCATGGGAATCCCACCTAAAGTTGTCAATAGGAAATATTAAGGAAAAGAGAATCAAAAGCGAATCAATCCCTCTTTCTAAAGGGGGCTTAAGTCTTCACCAGTCAAGACAGGTAGAAATGTATTTTTTGTTTACTGGATTTTAAAGTGTAAACTCTCTTAATGCAAATGATATTTGAATTTATTATTTTAGTAAGACTTATTTAGCCCAGTGGTTTAAGCAGCGATCTCTGAAGCACGAGTACAGCAATCAATGGGAAACTCCAAGAGATATTGAGGGAAATTAGGATGATAACTCAGCTCTGTCCCACAAAACTCAGTGCAGGCACTGAGAATTAAGCAGAGGGAGACACTCCCCTAATAGCCAGGTCTGGCTGTCATTGGTGAGCTGCTTTGGGGACAGAGTCATACACGAGGTGACACGATGTGCACATCAGTGCTGCGACTGGCAGTAAAGCTTGGCCCTGAATAACTCAAGGAATCAGGAACTCTGCATGGCCAATGAAATACTTTACAGCAGCCACAGACAGAGGGGGTTGGAGTATCTCAGGTACATAAAACAGCCCCCCCTTTCCTCTACAGAGCATTTGCCCCTCTGCAGTGTTGTAAGAGGAAAAAAAAGAAAGAAAAATGACATTACTGTCCTATCTCACATCCATAAATTCATTAACAAAGCACCACAATATTATTACAGTGAGAGGCATTTCATTAAATAAATAGATACTTTAGAGCCTGTCAACCAGAAACTTGACATGCAAAGAGGGAAGAGCCGTGTAAGTGCGAGTGCCAGTGCTCTGCTTTCTCTACCAAGATAATAATGCAGCTCTACTTCTCCATTTAGCCCCTAGGCTTTCGTAGCAGTTCCACAGGATCCTCTTAACATCAATTGAACAGCCAAAGGAGAGACAGGAGTTGGCAAATAAACACTTTCCTTCACTTCCACATGTGAGACACTTCATAAAACCTTCACAACTGAGTTTACCTCAAGGGCATCACATACTTTGCAATTTAGATAAGTTATTATGCCCATCATTTGCTGAGCTCAGTGGAATGCCTGTTTCATAAATCCGAAAGCAGAGCAAACATGCATGAGTGAATAAAAGAACAGATGTAACTTACATAAGGATAAGGATATAACAAAAGCTGCACTAATATATGTGAATATGAAATGAAGTAAAATTAGCCTAGCGTATTATATAAAATTTTAGCCAGGCACGTAGATTTGCAGCAGTTGACCTCTGCTCACCACATCTCTGCCTTCTGCAGCAGCAGGGGGAGGCTGTCTGATGAGCTGTGCTCTTCCTCTGACATTATCTCTTAATTGAAAATCAAGCCATGGAAAAGGGCCACAGGCTTGCTGGGCTCTCAGTCAGCCAAAGGAGCAAGGAGGGAGATTCGTGGGATGTTGGTGGAAAGCGGACGTGGTGCTGAATGGGATTTGCTGGCTACTCCCGCAGCTTTTGGTGGATATGACTTTGTAACACCTGATAAAGTCATCCAAGCCCACGCCACAGCCACTGGGAACTGCACACAGGCTTCAAAAGTCACTGAGTTCTGGTGCACTTTCTTGGCTCAAACTTTGCTATTCCTAAATTAACAGAAGGAAAGCAGTCCCTGGTTTATTCCCTTCTTGGGGCTGTGGTGCAGCTGAGCGTTCCATGAATGTGTGGACCCACTGTGAAAAGGGGAAGCAAAGGATGGGAAAGGGCAGGAAAAGGAAATTTTCTGAAACAGGAGTGGAAGTCTGATGTGTAATGAAGTCAGAAAAGCGCAAATACAAAAGAAAAAACAATGTTAGTGGCACCAATTCAGGTAGACTGAGAGTGAAGGAAACCAAGAGCAGAGCAACCAGGTAAAAATGTAAGAATTTTCCTTGGAGTTGACTGAAGAGCGGATTCATATCAAGATTACAGAAAACATTGAGACATTCTGGAAAGGATTAACTCTGAATCAGCAACAGCCTCAAGAGAGACAAGTAACTGTGGCAGAGGTTCTAACCTCATGATGGGTGAAGTTTTTAGATCAGAGGGAGCGGGGAGAGTACATGAGCAGAAAATGAGATTTGCCCCACAGAATCTCAGGAGATATAAAAGAGTTGTAGGCAACCAAAGAGTCCCATTAATGAATTCAGCCCCAGCACAGGGACAATTAAAGCAGGACAGCATTCTCAGAACTCTTTGAGTAAGAGATAGGTGACAGTGGGATTTCAGCTGTTAGCAATACTCCTGTTCCCCAAAATCAATTTCTGCCCCAGTGAGTCTCTGGTTCCTTATGACTTGCACACAAGAGGAGAAAAGAGGCCCCAGCAAGATGCCTACACGTCCCTTGGCTACTCTGGAAGAAGCAATAGTACCCTGCCCATTTCTCACCCTCCAGACACCAGTGTCCTGTGTAAAGCTGAGATGTTTACTGGAAACACACCAAACAGCTCTGCCTCATGTCAGACCAGCACTGCAATGTAAAAACAGCACCTGGGGCTACTAACTGATTGGGGCCATACAAGATTTTATTCAGATCTTAAAGAGACATGGGAAGTTTTAAGTTTTCTGCTCCACACCAGAAGGAAATGAAATTTCTGTACGTAAAAACATGGGGGTTTTTCCAGCTAAATCAATCAGTCTAACAACACATATCATCTATATCCATAATGCCTGTGCCATGACAGCTCCAACAAAACACTGCTAATGCCATCAGGAAGGAGCTTTGTGCTGAGAAGGCCTTTGGTCCATCCCACCAAGCTGTAAGGAGTGATAAGTCACTGGAATAATTATAAAGAGCAGCAAATCTGGCAACTAAGCAGTGAGTGTCCTGAAATAGGAATAATGTAGGTGCTTGTATCTGCCTGACAGTTAAATCACAGGTGATTCTGGGCATTGCCAGTCCCCACCTAAGGATTTAGGTAAACATTTCCCCAGCCCTTGCTAATGGTGCTGTCAGCTATAAACAGTCAGCGTGCTCTCACCTGCTGCCCTGGACCACAGAAGGTCTCCAGCCCTATAAACACTTGTTACCAGGAACTGCTACTGCTCTGAGAAACGGTGTGAGTCAACAAGGCTGCTGATAGTAAACGCCGTGTTGGACAGGGGTTTCAGGAGAGCTTGAGAAGTACAAAAAGACTGTCTAAGTTCTAAAATAGTTATTAAGTGTAATTCATTAGCAGCATCAATATTATGTTTTTCCTTTCCTCATCACCAAAGGCTCTTTCCACCGTCTGCTTTTGGCACTGGGGCTTTGCTGCTGTGCTCAGGAGCTCCAGGCAAACGCTGGTGTTCCATGTTTCGCTGAGCCCATCCCTGCAGGGCGGGAAGGCGCACGGGAGCTGCCTGTCAGAATTCCCCCTTTAAAGCAAGGCTGTGCCTGCAAACCAGGCAATGGAGATGAGGGACAACAGAGCCAGCTTTGCTATCTGCATCTGGGCTGTGAACACTTGCAGCAGCAGGTCCCAGGTGAGAGCTGGGGAAAGACTCAGAACAGCTCAAGCAAACACAGGGAAGAGGCTTCACCCTGGTCAGGGCAGCTCAGATCCTGGGCAAACCTCCTCCCTTGCAAAAGCAACCAGAACAGAAAAAATGTGCTTCACTTAACACAGAAACAGGAAAATCAGGAGTTTATTTCCACCCCCCCCCCAAATACCCAGCAACCTCTGTTCTAATTGACTTTATTGGAGGGTATACGTTGGGATTTAACCTTTAGTAGAATATCAGTAGCTTTCCTCAAGCTGCTCCTCCACACCCTGTATAGCCATCCCTGCTTACTCATGGACCTTCAAAGTACTGTTCCTTTGGCTATAGCCACTCCAAGAGCACTTTAGCAAGTACCTATGAGAGACAAAGCAAAACACTGAGGGGTGTTTCATGTTTGAAGGCAGCTCTTCAAATTTGCCTTCTATTACCTAAAGCTCCCAAGCAATAAAAATAGAGTCTGTATGCCAGAAGATCCTTTTGCCATTGCCTGTTAGTTACAGCTCCTGGAGACATTTTCAAAAACACCTGTCTCTTCCTTGAGCATGACTCGCCGGAGTTTGGGATTTGGGAAGTTTGGATGTTTAGGCACCACACTGCAGAGGATGCATAGACATGCACCCATGTGAGACATACTTTAATGACAGAACAATTTACAGGGTCTGCTTGCTGCTTATCCAACTAAATGTTTCTCTAAACATATTTCTCTAGAGGAGCTTTTCCTCATTGGATTCTGCCTCTTTCTCATTTTATTCTAAACTCTCTAGCAGACTCTATGACTGATATCTTGCATTTGCACTCAGATAAATTCACATTGGTCTGTTTAAAGCTGTATGTGCTTTCAAGTCAGCTTGTGACGAGAACAGCTCCCCATTTTTGGATGAAAGCTCCCTTTGGACGGTCAGCAAGCCACTGAACACAGACATCTGCTCCTTGGAACGGCCCCTCATAGCAAAGGTTGACAAGTTCCATGACATCTGTGGCCCATCAGGACTTGGACGAATGCAGTGGGATGATGGATGGTCTCACAGCGTTCCCCCGTCGCAGTCGGTGCCTGCCACTGGGTTAGGAACCATCTGTGGGATGTCTTATCCCAAGGAGTGCCCAGGAAGAGGAAGGAAACGCCAACATTGGGCTGTTTCAGGGCACAACCAGGAAACTGCAGAAGGGACTGATAGGGGTCAGAAATGCAGTAAGATTTTCAGAAATGGAGAATAAAGCCCCCACAAAGCCCTGCTTGGAAGAGGAGGTTGGTCCAGGCGACCTCCAGAGTCCCTTACAGTGAAATCTCGCCGTGATTGTAATTCAGCTGCAGCCAGCAAAGTGCTGCTTCCACCTCCCTGCACGGCACAGGCAAATCAATCAGGATGGCATCCAGAGAGCAGGGCTCAGCGCTCACAGCAGCCAGGCACTCCCCTTTATCCATCACTGGCCAGCAGGTACAAAAGGGCAGGGTCAGAAATATTTTTATGTGCTCCAAACAAGGCCTGTGTGATCCTTATCTGTGCGTGGATCTATAGGATGTCATTTTCAAGAACTCCTGTAGGTTCGAATCAAACCCCAAGCCAAAGGGACACCACATTTTGTCTCACCTGATAACATCCCGTGCAGTTCATCCCTCCAGCTAATCCTGTTGCAGTGCCTGTTACCCAATGAGCCTCACTGCAGACAGAAACTGCATTAGTTATCTACCAAAACCAGAAGTGTTTACAGATTCTGACCAGCCTTAGAGACCGATGTAAAGCCATTTCAGTTGAGAACGAGCTGATCAGCTCGGTATTCACCCAGAACACAGATCATTTTCTTCCCCCAGCAAACTCAGAACTGAGATTCAGAGCAGACTAATTGACTTACAGTCCATCCAGCTACTTCTGGTGCACTAATTATGCTTTTCACCTTCTCACCCCATGTCGGAATAGAAACGCCTTCATGTGTGGCACTGAGGAAAGGCAGGCACAACCTTGCTCATTCAGCTGATTTCCCCCAAGAATAAAAGAGCAGGAACACCTTTGAGACGTGACTTGTCAGTGCTGCAGGTCTGTGCTGATGTCTCAGCAGCTGTGCCATCGCTGCAGCAGCTTCAGGGTGCAAGGGCACACTCAGAGGCCTTGTCCTTCCCATGCACTCCTCTGGCATAAAAAAAATTGTGTAATTTCCTTCACATGGGCCAGACAAGTTTGCTGTTCTTGTCCTGTTTCACATTTCACTCAGCCACCAGCTGGAGATCTGTTTCTGTCCTAATTCCCCTAAGCCTTAGGGCTTATACCCAGATAACTCGTGGGTGTAAACTGAAGGCAGAGAGTTGAAAACACCAACACTACTGATCTCTGCTCTTGCAGAGACTCAGGTGTTTTAACTCCCTTGCTTCCTGTTCTGCCTCTCCCCAAATCAACCACTTCCAACAGTGATATCTTCAGTGACATATGATTGCTGCAAGAATTTGAAACACAACTAATTTGGGGGCAATGTAAAATAAATACAATATTAACATAAAGAGCACAAAATAAACCCTGAGGACCTGGTTCATTTTCAGATTTCTGTCCCCAAAACCCCACATTTCTCTGCTTGACTTGACCCCAAAGCACCACAAGGATGTGCTGTGGACCAAGAACATAGCTTAAAAGGCATCTTTTATTTTTATTTGTTCCCCATTCGATCTTCATTCTTTTCATTTCCTTTTCCTACTCCCTCAGCTGATAACAGAAGCCAGACAGAGAGAAAAATCCAGTGAGAGAAATAGGGTCAGGAGCAGCCTGAAATCAGGAGCTCATGAGGAAGAAACGTGAGGAAGCTGAGTAGATGGAGCAGTTGTGCACTGAGGAGCCTCCAGCTGGACACAGCTGCTGACACTGATCCAGAGCAGAAATGCTGTGAGTAACTGGGGTGGAGGGAATACTCAGAATAACTTGAAAAAGAGATGTTGTAGTAGCAGGGGATTAAAAAAGGGTGAAGCCCAGTTTGCCTTTATAATTTCTCAGGTCACCAGGCACTTGAGGAAAAGACCATAAAGAACCACAGATGGGAAAAGTGTGGTTTGTACATTCAGGAGAGGATTGAAGGAATTTCACACTAAGGATGTCGGGCAGCAAGTTCAGCTACAGAGAGCTGAGCACAGCCCCTGCAGGTGGGCTCTGATGCCTCTGCCCACCTGCCAAGCACTGACTGTGGCACACCTGGTACTTGTGGGGATCAAGGCACCACAGGTGAGGACCATAATCCAAATCCCAATCGTGCAAAGGACTGACATGGTGTCACTGATCTCAGTGTGGGCTGGGATCATGCCCAAAATGAGCCTCATGTGAATCACTGGTAACACCAGCAGGGATTGCTCTGCTGTGACCAAGCCCAGCAGAACTCTTCACCTGGAGTTCAGCGCTGCTTTGGCCCCAGAGTAGCTGCAGGACTCAGCCATATATCCCTGGGATTCAGCCTCAGCATCAGTCTTTAGCCAGTCATTGCTCTGCTTGGGAATAAATCTTTTCCAAAATCCATTTTCTTTCAGCTGTTGCTCTAACACTCATCATGTTTGGGCTGGCTACAAACGGTCTCCTACCTACTGCCACCCACATGTATTCTTATTTAAACTTCTACTGGGAAGGGGGGGGCAGGGGAGGAAAAAAAGAAAAGAAAAAAGTGAAGCTATTGATTCAAGAAGTTTGATTCAGGAAATTTGCATTTCCCAGGGAGAGCCCCAAAGGTGCCTCACCACAGCCAGGCAGCAGAGGAGCAGCACAGGCAGCTTTTAAATCAAGGCAAAAAAAAAAGAACATAAAGCTTCCAATTTACTTTCTTAAAATGAAATGCGCAAGGTAAAAAGCCATGAATTAGCACCAGCGAACGCCACAGCCACCAAAAAGAGATTTTTTTAAGCCATTCTCCACCTCTGCCCCCTCCTTTATCTTGTCAAGAGACCGTATTTTCGTTGTGCTCTCCTGGTAATTTAAATCCCGCTCGGGCTCAGCGCGCACCGTGTAATCGTGAGTCGGCAAGGGTTTGAATGTCATCACTGCTGAGCAAATAACATCATCAGCTCATCGGCTGTGTCAGTAACACTGCAATTATGTAAGCCACTATTATTTCCACCCCTGATATGCCACATTAAAACTTATTTTGGGGGCTGGAGATGACAGGTATTCTATCAATATGAAAAGCACGCAACGGCAGCCGAGCTGCGGCTCCGGGTAGGAGCATCATTCCACTGGGACTGCCTGGTGACATCACCAGCGGTGCCAGAGCTCATGGATGGTCCTAAAGGAGCTGCTGTAAAGCCTGTTCCTTTTCTGGTGTCATCATTGCCCCCACCTCACGGCCTAACCACCACTAAGGACCTGTTTTGTTTCCTCTCACCCAAACGCAGACATTATGCTCAAAACAGAAACAGTGACTCTTAACTGCAGAAGTTAGGTAGGTATCCTCACTTGGTCTGTTGGAGAAGAGTCTTGGGGGCTTAGTGGTTGTTTATAATATGGCTAAGCCCCTGGACTGCAGCTCAGCACTAAGTGATTAGTCTTTCTGAGGCTTCCCCGTGTGCCTTTGGCCAGATCAATGATTTCCTAAGCTTTTATTTTCAGCTTCTTAAAAATGAGGCTGGCATAATGATTCCTTCCTCTAATCCTCCACATGGTTACATGGCGAGCACAGCCCAGCAGAGGCAGCCCCTCGAGGCTCCTCAGAGAGCCCCAACCTCTCTGTGCTCCTGTTCCAATGGATCTGTTGGCAACAAGGGAGCAGAATCCCCGGTGCCCAGCGAGGTTCACCAGCACTGCAGAAGCTCTTCTCCCTCAGCATCATGCTCGGTGCTAAGCACAGCTGACCCCCTGGAAATGCTCCATGGAGCAGGCAGAGATCCTCTCCCAGAGCCATTCCTTGTGCCTCTAGCAGCCCAGGGGGGCAGGTGGAACAGTCCATAAATATTCCTGCTTGCCCTGACTTCTCCCTCTCACGCTCACACCAGCACAAACCACGGCCAGAGCACCGGCGCAGCTCCAAGCTCCGGCTGAGGAGCACTTTGGTAACAGCTCAACACATGAATAACTACAACAGGATTAATTCCCAGTCAGCTGCTCTGCATTGTGCCCAAAGGAACAACGCTCCACTGAACGTGTGTCAGGATGATAAATTCAGACTTTCTTTTCCCCCCCCCCCAAGATTATTTCAGCTTAAAATGCAATTGGAAGATTGATTCTTTAGATCCTCACATTATATAGGGTCGGGGTCTAGAGTATAACTCAGTGTGAAGGGAGATGATTCTCATCTTCACCTTCCAGAGATGCTGCGTGTCACCAAAGCTGACAAAGGGAATGAATAAAGGTAAGGGATGGGGAGAGAGAGACAGAAAATTATGAATGCTTGGTATTTACAGAATACCTGTACACACTACTATTATTCCACCTTTTTTCTTTTTTTTTTTTTTTGTTTCGGAAATCACCCCTGCAAGGAAGATGAGAACCTGAATATGCTCTTTATTGGGTTAATTACTGTTTTATTTTGGGGGGTATGCTGAGGTTGTTATTCTTTTACTGTGTTCTCCAGTGTATTAAATTCAAGGGAAAACATATTTATTCAGAACTTCATTTTGATTTAATAGAAAAATGGTTCTTGCCACAGCAATGTGGAATACTCATTTTTCTCCATGTGTTGATTTTTTGGCATATAAATGCCAGAAGCCTCTGTTCTCTTTCCTTATCAAGAAAAACTTGCCTCAGATTAATTTCCTCATCATCCTTTCCTTTTAAAGTAGCTGTTTTTCAATGCCATTTAAAGGCAGAGTTGTGATAAATTCCTGGTTTCAATGGACAGATTTCAATGAAAGAGTCTATTCCACAGCAGTAAAGTAGTTGAATCCAAATAGAAAGAGAGAAAAATATATATTATAAAGTTGGGTACTGCTACTGCAGCCAGTTGTATGAGATGACCTCATGTGTTTTGCTTTCTAATGACAATTAGTTTTGAAATAACTTGATTGCAAAAGTTTTTAAGATTTTTATAGAGGGGAATGGACATTCTTCTGACAAAACTTCTTTAGAATAGTATATTAGATTAATTGAAAACTACTTAAATGCAGCAGAAGATAATTTTGTAAGGAACAAAAGGATGAGACCAGCTGGGATGGAAAACATGGTTTTGACTCCAAACCTGTGCATTTCTGACCCTAACATTTGCTATAGAGCCAAAGAGAAGATTTATAGATTTTATAGATATAGGACAACCAGAGTCATCTTTCTACTTAATGATCCTTCCCTTTTCTATAGCTTATCTTCAGCGAGGCTTTATCCTGTACTTCATTACTCTGAGCTGTCTCTGAGAGGCTTATTTTAAATGGAATTAACTTAAAGTTGTATGAATTAAAATTTAAATTGCAATCATTTTCATTAAACTTCAATTGCATTCAATGGTATTGCATTTTAAATTGTAAGTAACACCCAGCCAAAAATTTCCTGCTGTCAGAACGTTCTGCATCCAGACTACAAACCCCTGCTGGCTTCTCACCCAAGCAGCATGGAAAACAGGGATCCTCAGCCAGGAACACACCAGAGGTCACCTGAGCAGGTGATGCTTGCCCAGCTGAAGTTCACAGGCTCTGCTAAAGCTGGCAGTGCCTTTTGGTGCACAGTGTTTACTCTGTAAGAAAATAACCTCCCCCCTTATAAAGCCAGCATTCAGCTCACTGCTTTTTCTTATTAAAGGGTGATCTTAAAGCAAAAGGATAGAAAGAAAGGGAAAATCCAGCCCCAAGATTTAATTAAAAATCCTGGACCTCAAAAGGTATTTAGCCACTCAGTTCCCATCATCTGTTTATCACAGACAGGAGTCTAAAGTCTACAGGTTTTTAGCTGCTAGAGACCGCCTTCCTAGGCCCTCGAAAAAGATTTCTGACAAATAAGAAAAACCGGCAAAAGCTTTGATGGTCCTTTGTTCATTGTTAACCGAATGAAGAAATCTTTTTGAGAAAAATCAGAGCTCCTTAAATATGTAGGACAGAGAAACAAAGAATTATTGCCCTTTGGAGACGGCATTATTTTGCCGTGGAGTTGGTTTTGTCAGATGAAGTTTTATGACACATAGTGGCAATCATCCATCTTTGATGAGCAGACACGCACTAAATCAGAGAGACTGCTCTCCACGGATCACCGAGTCACAGCACACACTTTGGTAAATCATGAGGCTCTTAAATAAATACTCTTAATGTGTTTCAAGCTGGCTCAGAATTCTGCACTATTTAACGAAAATCGGGTGTTTTTATCTGGGATGCTGAAAAGTAATAAAGCACACTGAAAGCAGGTGGTCCTTGCGAAGAAAAAAAAGCAGGAAAAAAACAGCTGTGTGTGCAACACGAACAAGTGGACCCGAGCACACAGAGAGAAGTGTTCCAGTCTCATCACAGAGCTCTGTGAGAGACCCAGATCCGAGGCAAGATGTGACATTTCACTTTTCAGATATCAAGTAGGGCGGAAAACCTGTCTTACACTGCAGATCAATACATCACTTAGAGAGGGAGAGGGAGGCCATGGCCCAAATCAATCTGCAAGGTGTCAGGAACATCTAGGACGACACCTGGCTACTGTGCCCTTTAGCCCCCAGAGAGCCTCAGACGAAAGCAGTTGTCAGGAGATGAAGTCAGCCAGGAAACAACACAAAGGAAACGTGAAAGAAGCCTCTTGTCATGGAGAAGGGCATTGCTGTTTTCCAAAAATACCCGTCCGTAATGCACAGATCCCCAGGCCCCAATGAGCACAGTATTTTACTCATAGGATTTTACTTTTTTTTTAAAACTCAACTATTCAAGTTGTGTTAAAAAAAAAAAAAAAAAAAAAAAAAGGGGGGGGGGGCAAGTATTTATTCCATGGATATACTACTTTTTGGCTGGGCAATGAGGAAGTTGAAGGAGGGGGAAGTAGATAAACTTGCTTTTTAAATAAACTGCAGACTGGGTTATAACAATCTTCTAGCCATTTAGCTGGCAATATCCATGGGGTGAAGACATAAACCACAGTTTCTCTCATTCAGGAAGCAAAGCCTGGCCCATGGTTTCTGTGGCTATTTTAGTCCCACACACAAGGACACATCTGAGACCACTCCCCACGAGTTCCACTTTCAGGTCACTTCTCTTTCAAAGACCTGTTCCCAAATGAATGATGGGGGCTTGTTTCCCTCCATCACAGGAATTTTTTTGTCACAGAAATGAATTATCTGTTGACAGCCAGGTTCACTGCCCCCAGGCAACTGATGGCAGTTGAAACCACTCAAGGAAAAGCAAAGAACACTATTACCAGTTTCAAGAAAGGCAAGGAAAAGAAAAGGTGTAAGTAGTCCTTTCCTCTAAGGCTGCCTTGTAAAACTTCCCTGCAAGAGATACAAGCAAAGTCAACTCCTCCAGGTGCTGAGTATGGTATTCTCTTGGGTTACAACACTAACTACACTTGGAGAAGGCGGACCAGGAAGAGGTTGTTCTTAAAAAAAATACTCTGCCACCTGTGAAGTCTCTCCTGTCAACGGGGTATGGTAAAAACACTTGAAAAATACAAGGTTATGGTTCAGAGTGGGTCTACACCTAAAGTAGTGTATGAAACCCATCACCAGAGGAACTCACAATACCCAATTTGTAGGGATTAAACAAGGACATGCACTAATGAGATCTGCTGGCAGGGATTAAAGCAGTGCTCTGCTTGTGGCTGAGCTCTGTGGGGTCAGTGAGAGGGACTGCACTCAAAATAATTTGAAGCACAGTGCAAGTATCTCCTTCTGTTTCATATCCAAGATGAAAGAAAATTTTTTGGTTACGTCAAGTTTTTCTTCAAATTTGACTCTACAGATTGCAAATTCTTGAGACTTGAGTCCGCTCCTGAGGGCCTCTTGGGAGTGAGCACATTAATAACTTCAAAACAAAATAACACATAAAAGAAAGAGTCTGATATTAAGATATCTACAAGCGAGTCGTAAGTTTATAAACACTGAAGATATAGGAGGGATATTATGCACCACACAGTACTTCTAAAACAGAGTCCATGACTGAAATGAGAAGAACCAGAATACACGGTTTTAAACTGATAACCCAGCTGAGAAACCATACAAATGTAACCTGCTGCTCACTCAGTGGCTCGATGTGATCACACACCCTCAGCCTCAAAAACCAGAACAGCAGCAGCAGGCCAGAGTTTTACATTTCTCAATTTGAACTACAATTATTGTCACAAGAGCCAATTTCACATCGGGCCGTTTTTTGTTCTCGTTGTAATTTATCATGAGAAGACGTGAGATCTGAGATACCTCAGCAAGGCATAGTCCATGAATAATACAGCACCTCGCTTTGACCTTTTCAGTTTGCTTTGTGGTGTGATTGGCCAACTGTTCCTGTCCTCCCCTGTTAACCACCCCATTAACCTGGGACGAGAAGGTGGAATGGACAGACAATTAGCCAGCAGAATGCTAAAAAGGTTAACGCAGGAGCTCACAGCCTTGGCTTTCTTGAGCTTCAACGGGTATTAAGATTCTGCAATCTCTTTCAAAGTCTGCAGAGGAAAAACAAGAATTCGCACAAGATGAACTTTGTTCTCATTTCAGATCATAATCATGTAGCTCCTCTCAGATGTCACACTTGGATGACTCCAGAGTATGCGTGAATAAACCGAGAAGAACGTTTATTTTTACTCCCCTCAATATGGAGAATATTCAATTAAAGTGGTGAACCTTTTCTCTGGCTATTCTTGAGTAAAGGAAAATTGGAGAGTAGTGGCAGAGCAGCTCTCCATACAACAGCCTTCTTCCAAAGGTCACTCTTGCTACAAGCTGAGTCATTCCAGCGATTTCCTACTCAAAGAGAGCAAATGCTGGAATTTTTACATCCTGTGGGCTGTCAGCTGCAGAAAACTTCATCTCAGTACTCACCAAGACTACGAGGACAGGCAGAGCTCACGTGTTCAGGCACATGGAGAACGTGAGGCACAGCAGGCCACAGTGAAAGTGCCTGTTCAAAGCAACTGCCCCATTTCTCTGGATAGCTACACATTTTTAAAATCTCATAATATCTTTTCTTTGTTTTTTTTTTTTTTTTTTAAAGATAAAATCATTATGAATGGCACAGAGTTATGGGTAAGTACCAGAAACTGTTTTCTGAAGCCTTGTAGTCAGAAGTCCTAATTTCACAATTTCACTTTGGTTTCTTTTACTCATAAAGGTTTTCTAACCAACACTCCAGTGGTTTGTTTATGATGGCCTCGGATAGTTTGTTTTTCAGACACTGCCATATTCTTGTCTTTATAGAAATGTGTTGCTCTGAGTTAATATTTCTAGCGATGCTATGAAATACTTTAGATGGAAGCAAAGAGAAAAGGACATTTTTGACGCCCTTTGGAACACCAAATTTTACATTTATTACAGGTATTGACTGCAATAACGCAGAGTCCTTTTTATTACCTTCCACTAATAATATATCCTCTATTTTGCTTAAGGTGAACAATGATATTCAGACAGGAAAAATTACTAACAAGGAAAAGATAAAGCTTTAAATTATAAAAATGACTTGATAGTTTCTCTCTGTAATACATTTTAAGTCCAGAAGGGACCATTAAGATCACCTATATGCCAAGGATTTTTACACTGTGCTTTTTTGATATATGGGATCTCAAGTATCATACCATTTCTTTTGACCCTTGCTCTTGAGCACTGTCTCTGATGGATTTTTGCAAACTGCATATTGAAATATTCACATGCTTAGGGGCCTGCTCACAAACTGAAAGAGATTAGAGAAGCATAATTTCTTTTCGGAAGAGTAGTCCTTTTTTTTTATTTTTAGGATAGAAGTTTTGCTGTGTCTCTGCAACAAGTGAAGCCAATATAAATAAAAGTTTATCTGGCTGACATATCTGTGATTTGAAAAGATTGGTGGCAATCTTAATGAGTTCTAATTCTATGTCTGGGCTAAAACTGAATATTTCTGGGCATTCAGCAAGAGTTATAGCAGTTATGGCATTTACAGGCTCTGCATTACTCTACCTACTGCCATTCAGCAGGACAGGCACCAGCATGAGAAGAATTGCCAACCTCAACAGATGATCTCTACAGATCACTATCAGAAATTAAAACATATCAGAAATTAGGAGAGAACTGATCCTCTCAAGAATCAGATTAAATTCTGGGCATGTTGAACAGAAAAGGCAAATAAAGAGAAAGGATTTCAATCTATTCCTGCATTTCTTCAGCTGTCTGGGTAACCTGGGGAGTCCCCGTGGCAGTGAATGAATTGCCCCTCCTGAAGAGAGAGGATTTAAACCCTCTTTGTTCTGTGTGCTCACTAAGGAGGGCAGAAGGGAAGGAGAGTGGCAGGAACCACGGACTCACTGCGCTGCTGTCGTGGTTTAACTCGGCCCCACGCAGCCGCTCGCTCGCTCCCGGGTGGGAGGAGAGCGAATCAGAAGAGCAAAAGTGAGAAAACTTGTGGGCTGAGATGAAGACAGTTTAAGAAGGGAAGGAAAAGCCATGCACACAAGCAAAGCCAAACAAGGAATTCATTCCCCACTTCCCATGGGCGGGCAGGTGTTCAGCCATCCCCGGGAAAGCCACATCCGTGACTTTCCATCACACGGAACAGTGACTTGGGACGACAAAAACATTGCTCTGAACATTACCACTTCCTTCTTCTTCCTCAGTTTTATGCTGAGCACGACATCATACAGTCTGGATTATCCCTTGGGTCATTGGGGTCAGCTGTCCTGGCTCTGTCCCTTCCCAAATCCTTGTGCATTCCCCATCCCCTCGCTGGTGGGGTTGAGGTGAGGAGCAGAAAAGGTCTCAGCTCTGTGTAAGCCCTGCTCAGCCATAACCAAAACATCCCTGACTTATCCACACTGCTCCCAGCACAAACCCAAAGCACAGCCACACATCAGCTAGCGTGAAAAGAATTAACCCTACCCCAATGAAAACCAGCACAACGGCCTTGAAATGAATGCTTCCTCCCCAAAGCCTCATTTAGAGCAGTAACTTTACTTCTGAAATACATTTATCAACTGCTATTGTTAAATGTGCCCAAAGAACTTTTATTTTCCGAAGGGACAATAACATCAGCTTTTACACATCAACAAACAAGCAGAGAAAAAAGCTTTTTTTTGTTAAGATGTGGAATGTCACTTTTTGTGGGGATAATTGCTGGAAGTGCATAAAACCAAATTCTGCCATTTAATTAGTAATCAGCAGTGATCTGTTAGCCAGAGTTACTGTAATTCATGAACTGTTAAGTCAAAGCAAAAACAGCAAATAATTAGACTGTATCCATTAAAGCTTCCCTAGCACACACTCACAGAGCCAGGGTTTCAATTGAAGGCAGAAGTGAAACTGTGAAACTCCTTAATATATTCCACTTTTTAATTAGCAATCAGTGCTGATTTGTCAGCCATGACAGCTCTAATGCATGAGCCTTTGAAACACAGAAAAAAGGCACACTTTCAAAACCATTTATGCTTATATTTACATTCCCTCCAGGCTGAAACATGGGAGAAACCACTGAAATGCCATCAGAGAGCAGCAGAAAGCGTGTAGGAGCTCACAATCCAACACAACCACTGCATCACTGATAGTTCAGGTGAAGACACAAGCTGAGTATTTACAAGAGGCAGCTGGCATGTCCAGACACTGACAAATAAACATTAATAAGCAGTACCTTTGTTAACTGTACCCAACTCAAAATCTCCCAGAGCTCAGGCAGTACTGTTAATATTGCCCTCAACTCCATTTTAAAGAATCCATTTATAAACTGATAGCGTACTTACCAAGTTGTTGCATTCTGGATGGAGCAGGAGGTGGAGAGAAGTGTAAAAAATTATCCTTTACCTAATCTTCAGAGCTGCCAGAGAAAGCTGACCAGCAGCAGCAGCAGCAGAACACAATCTGCTTGTGGGCTTTGGTAGGTACAAGACTTTATTTCCCCCAGCCAGGCTGGGCTCTACAGCACTCCTGAAGCTTAGCAGTAAAACTGGGCACTCCAGCATTAAGCCAAGAGCCTCTTCCTCTCTTCTTCAGCCCCTAAAGAAATAGAGGGGCTGGGGGAGGAGAGGAAGTTAGGCATAGAGGTTCTCCTCTTTCTACCCATGTTAGTATAAATATCAGACCTTTAATTCCTTAATTTCACTCATATGAATTACATGTACTAGACCTCCCTACAGGGGATAAAAACAAAAGGCTGCTTCATATACCTTTGTGAGAACCTTTTGTTTATCCAGATACACAAACACATACATATTTTTATATGTAATAACTTCAAAAACAGAGAGTAGCTCCCACAATAGTCAGGCTCTGTACTCGAAGTAAGTGTCAGCATATGGATCAGCTGATAAAGGCACCAACACATCTTAAACTAATTACAGTTTGCAGGTAGGGTGGTAATTGCACTTCTAACTGCCTAAATTAAGCATACAAAGGCCTGGTTGCATTTGTTTAGAGGCTGACAGGATACCCTGTGCCAGCTGAAAATTCTGCCCTCAGTAGTGGTAATGTTCTTAACAAGAAATTGCTGTTGTTTGCCTAACGCCTGACAGAGCGACATCTATTTCACTACACGTTTAATTCGTTTGTTTTCATGGTGTTCCCGTTTCCATTTCAGCTCTCCTCAGCGGTGGGAGCGGGCAGTTCCTGGCTCTGCGCTTAGAACCGGTCCCAAGGCAAAGAAGGTGGCACCAGTTTGCCTTCCCCCTTCCAATGCCAGCTGCGCAGCGCTCAGCCGACAACTGAAAACGTTCAGTTTTCAACAGCTTTTGTGTTTTTCAAGTACCTTCTAGCTGCCCCTCTTTGTCTCTGATGCTGGCTTTCAGGGGCTGGAAACATCCATCTCGCAGAGGAGATTGCAGCTCCTGCGCTTGAAACAGCAACGATTTCTCTGCAAAGCACAGGTCAAGCCGTCCTGTAGAATCCACCACAAATTTGCAAACAGGTGTCCTCGGGCAGCTGTGAGACCTCCACCTTTTCCCTTTGAACAAAAACCTAATCCTGTCGGGGCTCTAATGCTTTAATAGTTTGTGAGTGTACATTTATGAGTTCTAGGCACGTGAATGGCTCCAACCTCTATTCCAGGCTTCCTCCAGTCTCCTCTTGAGTATCTCATTGGGGCTCTTCTAATTTTTTTAAGCAAGCTGTTGCTTCCCTAGACATCACCCCACCAAACACCCACCCAAAAGAAAACCCTTTCCTTTGACAGCTGGCCTTCAAATACTAATTTAGGGCAATGGCTGAGAGGATTCCTGTAGCACTGAGAGCAGCTCATTAAACTGCTTTTTCTTGAGGGTTTTAGCCCTCAAGAAAAGGTGTTTTAAACAAAGATCATCTCTTAAACTCCTCTCCAGAATTCTAGTTTTTCTGAATGAAAAAAATTCTGTATGTTGAACATGTGTTAACTGACTCTGTAGCATAGAGGTGTTAGAAAGGAATGTCCTTTTAATCCCAGGGTTTTGTTGTTTTTTTTTCCCTAAAAGAGTTGCAGAACAGATCTTACAGTTTTACAATTCAGAAATCTCAAATAAAGACTCAGGAAATGATACTGAATTCTACTAAACTGTCCAAATTGAAGTTTAAAAAAATTATTCAGGAGATGTGAATTGTCTGTATGATAACTGAAGCTAGGTGTTGTACAAAACCAGGTGCTTACTGCTGTTCAGTAAGTCACATGCCATGAGGTGAGATGGTAAAAGT